>NC_137462.1:224176457-225376457 GCF_964235325.1 Thermobia domestica
ACGCCTCCTCACTGAAATGCCATAAATATGTCATTCTTGAAAAGGGTCCCCTCGCAGCTGTGGACAATGTTCAACCTCAAAGTAACCCTCCGCAACCTGCTAGAAGAGAGAACCGAGTGTCGTCAATGCGTTGTTGCGAATCTTCACATGATAAAAAAGGGGGGAATGAATAACTTAATTGGAGGCTTTTAGTAAAATTATAAGCTCATACAAGGAATCCTTTATTATTGACCTGACTCCATGCAAATTTTTGTAGGGATTTGTTCATTGCTTACTGAGAAAAATTCGAAAAAAGTTCCAATGTTATTAGATAGGGGAAAACTCGACTTGACAAAGAGGTAGCAACAGCCTTAAGAGGGGCCGCGGTGGCTCAGTGGTAGAGCGTTCACCTCTGGTGCATGGGGTCCTGAGTTCAAACCCTACTCCCATAAAGTGAACTTTGTGGTGGACAAACATTGTGTGCGTTGGTTTCCTCGGGGTTCTCCCGTTTCCTCCCACTTTCTTCATTCCACCATTTCATTCATTGCTCATCATCACCGTCTCCTTCAGCCTAACCGGCATAATCGTGGGACGTAAAACTCAAAAAAAGTCAGTTAAGCAGAAATAATTCCTTGTCAACGCAGTAAAAATTATCGAGTTCTCCATCTATCTAAAATACTACTACTACTACTACTACTACTACTACTACTACTACTACTACTACTACTACTAATAATAATAATAATAATAATAATAATAATAATAATAATAATAATAAATGTGTTTCGTTTCACGGTGTGAAAGTATTGTAGATTTCCTATCTATGAAAATTCAACACTAAAACCGGAAGTAGTAGATATAAATCTTTCGGTTGCAATAAAGTGATATGGTCAGAGATAAACTTATTCTAAGCACGATAAGTCAATTTTAAAAAGCCATTTCCCAACATCTCATACAGCTTTTGCTCTATGAAAATCAATATTGAAACCAGAAGTAGAAGTGAATTTCTGCAACTTTCGGTTTTAGTATAAAGATATACGATGAACATATTTATTTACGTGAGACTCTCAATCGATTCCCTAAAACCGTTTGAAGCTAGCCATTACTGTTTTCCATTTATAGCCATTACAGTTAAAACCAGAGGGAATTTAACTTTCTGTTGAGATACTGAATCGATTCCCAAAAAACCGCTTCTCAAAACCCCTTCCCGTTTCTTTAACTATTTAAATGAATATTGAAACCGAAGTGGTTGTAAATTTCTACCACTTCTGGCTTTAATAAAGAGATGGACTTATAACGGCAAAGGACCACCAAATATTTACACAATGTCACTTATTGAAAGGTCCTCAGTCTTATCTTATATTTAAACTAGGCTACAAAATCACAAAATCATTTTATATTACCTTTCCCCTTTTACCTTTCACTGTAGCATGCAATTAAATAAATACACACCTTTATAGAGTAGACGTGTAGCTTCTTACAGAGGAATCATTATATCTTGTTTGCATGCGTTGACACGATAACTAACTTCACATCCTCGAATTACTTCAATAATAATAAAATAGCAACGTATCTCCACTAAAAAAAGAGCAATTACATATATCTTTTTATTCCTTTTCTAAACAGCTTGTGCATCAATTACAAGCATATTCTGCCCAAAGATGTTAAATTACAAGTATAAAATACAAGCGAAAATACACGTATCGTTGTAGACTGAAGGTCTTGTATTTTTCTCACCGTTTCTCACTAGCTAATATCATTTTTGATTTATGGCCATGAATATTGAAATTGGAAGTGCTCAATTACACCCCTTGCGGTTTAGATATAAATTGTTGGAAGAGATGAAAACTATTCTTGGGACTCTGAATTAATTGCAAGAGAACCGCTTCTCGATACCTCCTACCGTTTTTACTGTGATAACTGTTGTTGACAGACGGACGAAGGGACATTAGCCGTTCTGTAAGACTTCTAATACTTATGCATACCATAATTTGGAATAATAATAATAATAATAATAATAATAATAATAATAATAATAATAATAATAATAATAATAATAATAATAATAATAATTATTATTATTATTATTATTATTATTATTATTATTATTATTATTATTTCCTTTTGCTATCATTTAAACTATTCCAGCATTTTATTCGGTATCAGTTCTTTTTATGTATTTCGATATAGGTCTACTATATAATATCCATGTTAAAGGAGGCCACTCATTTTGCGGGGGTCTCTATCTCCGCTACGGCCCTGTGTAGCATTTTTTTTTAAAAATCGTTGAGGATATAACTTAAACTTCATTACAGTGAAATTCACCCCTCACACCCTAGAAGTGCAGAATCTGAACAAAAGAAACTTCAAAATATATTCATAAATCAAAATCGAATAAGTGTTAACGAAGGTTAACGTGGTGGAACGTATAAAAAAATCAGGAGGAGTAAATGTATCCCGTCGCTCTTGACTGATTTCAACTTCATGCCATCAATATAATTCGGAAAGTTCACAGAAAATATAATGTATGCAATATCTCGACAAAATCATATAGCTAGGCCCTACACTTTTTTTTTTTTTTTTTAAGAAAGTAAAATTAACATGCAACCTCCACTTTTAAATCGGGGAAGGGTAAAATTTCACAATTTTATATTTAACACAATTACAATTTCAAAAAGGTGCGTATGTTCGGAAAATTTCAAAGAAAATATACACCATGTTGCGTCAAAATCAAATGATTGAGCATAAGGTTTTCCGGAAAATAATCATATGCAAACAAACGTTGTAGTTCAGAGGATTTAGAAACTACTATTTGTACGTGAAATTTATTCGTTTATCTGTCACGAATAAATGGGTAAAGTGATGTCAACTAAAAGCAATGAATGTGATTGAAACTTTCTAAATTATAGAAAAGTACAGTATGTGGTATCAAAATCGAACACTATTTACGTATGTTCCCTAACAGCACAAGATGTACTAGGCATGTGTCATTTAGGTGTTCCAGCTATTTTTAGGTTCCTGACACTTGGTACATATGGCATTCATGTCCTAAGTATGTACTTCAGCTAAATAAAGTTTTAGTTGCTTGTTACACCAAATTGATATTTGCGACTATGTACCACAAAAGGTAGCTTTATATACATGGCTCAGTTTCGCACTGTGATAGTCATTTGTTTTTATGTCATCACTTGGAACACACATCTTTCATGATCGAGATACTTCCTTTAGTTGCATACTTTTTCAGATACTTATGACACATAGAAAAATAATTGATATCTACAGCGACACACAAATGACTGTCAGCTGTTTGCATTAGCTCATGCGCAGTAACATGCAACGGTTTCTAGCGCTTTCTGTCCTTCTAATACACAATCGCTTAGAAAAAAAAGCAACAAATGCATCAAATTTTGAAGATAAATTTAGAAGAAAGAAATGACATAACTGATGAATAAAGATTAAGATGAATCTTTCGTACATATGTGAAAAAGTTAATCATTTACGTACGTATAGGGATAAAGAGTTGTATTTTTTAGATGCCAACTGTCGCCGATCATTTGAAAGTGAATATGGAAGAACCATGCAATAAAGTAAAGAGACGCACGTCATTTTGTTATAAAATTACATGGCGAGCGGATTTTGTTTGATCCCAAACGGTTATCGTTGAATATACAGGGTTGCAGGAGGACTTAGATTAACCAAATTAAAAAAAAAAAACAAAAAAAAAAAAACAAGGATTTATCCCTCTACAAGCGACATTTTTTTATCGCCTCCTTGGCTGAGTCGGAATAGCACGCCCTTAGCAATCAAAGAGTTGGTGGTTCGCGCCCGCCTTCGGCTACTTCTTTTTCTTTTACTTTTTTTTAGTCTTTTAGCACTAACCTTAATGTAAGCAAATTACACATAAAGGCGATTTACCATATTTTGAGGGAGTAATTTTCGCTTATGGTATGGGGAAAAACATACCTAGAATATACTAGGTAAGTTCCCCAGGTACATGTCAGGTATGTGCCTAGGGGCGCCCATAGACTGTGACTATCACTTGCCATCCATGTTATTTCTCTCTCATAGGTACATAAGGCACATACTGGGCATATTCCCATGTACCTGAAAGAATATGATAGGCATACGCCTGCTATGTAATTGTGCTGTTAGGGTTTTACAGTAAACTTCAATTATTTGCGGTCTTCCTTTTATTTTTTGTTTTTATTTATTATTTATTTATTATTTTCGGCTGTCTCATTCAATATCTGGAGAAACAAGACGATGCATGGCTGCATCATTTTGTAAGAAAATGCAGTGGTGCTATTCAGCCGGTTCGTACATATTCCCTAGAACCGGTTGTTAAAATATTTCGAGTTCGCAGAACCGTTTGTTATACCCAGACATAATAAGTTTTACCCAGTAATACCCAGGAACAGTAAACTTTAGTTTAACTGTCTTTGTTTTCTTACAGCTTCAGGTTACACATACGATCTCTCAGAACAAGGTATAAGCGTTTATTTCTTCATCTCAAATATTCAGACCATGGTTCAGGTATCAAGAATGAGAACTGGGATCACATAAATGTAGTGCTGAAGGTTATTTATATTTGAAACGGGTACATACCATTATCAATAATTGTTGATCTATGGCTGGATTAAAGTCTTTCCAATTCTTTTTGACAATAATTTATCTTGGATAATTCGTTTCCAAGATATTCGCATTGCTACCCAATTTTGTCACACTACCTTGTAATATTAGAATGTTGTGTAGGTTGGTACTTGTCACTTGTGGTATCCAATAAAAATCTTGCTTTTGTGTACTTTGTGTGGTTTGCTTCCTAAGAGAGTGTATTTATCAACCTATCCATATCAATCTACTCTCTCTCTCTCTCTCTCTCTCTCTCTCTCTCTCTATATATATATATATATATATATATATATATATATATATATATATACAGTGGCGGATGCTGGATATGATCAAAGGAGGGGCTAAACCATAATTTGCCGTTTTATCCAGTGTAAAGCAGAATTGAAGCCCATTTTATCCAGTGTAAACCTGAGCGTCAAGGGGGGGGGTATAGCCCCCCCTGGATCCACCCTTGTATATATATATATATATATATATATATATATATATATATATATATATATATTCTATTTCAAGGTTTCTCAACCTCGGGGTCACGAGAGGGTTTCACGAGGGTCGCGAAGAAAGCGGAAGAGATAAATACAATTAAAATGTAATGCAGGAAAATATTTTTAAATATTATTTTGTTCTGATAGGTTTATTCTTTATTTTTATACATGCTGTTAAGAACAACAAACAATAGGTCTACTAAATATTTTCAACAGGCGCAGAGTTGTTTAAAAATGAATTTAAATGAAAGACCAGAACAGCACAATTACATAGCAGGCATATGCCTCTCATGTTCCCTCAGGTACATGGAAATGTGCCCAGTATCTGCCTTATGTACCTATGAGAGAGAAATAACATGGATGGCAAGTGATAGTCACAGTCTATGTCTGTCCCAGGCACATGTCTTAGATGTAAGCTACTTGGGGATGTTCTACGTATGTTGTTCCCCATACCGTAAGCGAAAATTCCTCCCTCAAAATATCTTAAATCGTCCTTATGCTTAATTTGCTTACATTAAGGTTAGTGCTAAAACACTATAAAAAAATGTAAAAGAAAAAAGTAGCCGAAGGCGGGCGCGAACCACCAACTCTTTGATTGCTAAGGGCGTGCTATTCCGACTCGGCCAAGGAGGCGATAAAAAAAATGTCGCTGTAGAGGGATAAATCCTTGGGGTCTTTTTAATTTGGCTAATCAAAGTCCTCTTGTAACCCTGTATATTCAACGATAACCGTTTGGGATCAAACAAAATCCGCTCGCCATGTAATTTTATACAAAATGACGTACGTCTCTTTACTTTATTGCATGGTTCTTCCATATTCACTTTCAAATGATCGGCGACAGTTGGCATCTAAAAAATACAACTCTTTATCCCTATACGTACGTAAATGATTAACTTTTTCACATATGTACGAAAGATTCATCTTAATCTTTATTCATCAGTTATGTCATTTCTTTCTTCTAAATTTATCTTCAAAATTTGATGCATTTGTTGCTTTTTTTTCTAAGCGATTGTGTATTAGAAGGACAGAAAGCGCTAGAAACCGTTGCATGTTACTGCGCATGAGCTAATGCAAACAGCTGACAGTCATTTGTGTGTCGCTGCAGATATCAATTATTTTTCTATGTGTCATAAGTATCTGAAAAAGTATGCAATTAAAGGAAGTACCTCGAACATGAAAGATGTGTGTTCCAAGTGATGACATAAAAACAAATGACTATCACAGTGCGAAACTGAGCCATGTATATAAAGCTACCTTTTGTGGTACATAGTCGCAAATATCAATTTGGTGTAACAAGCACCTAAAACTTTAGGTAGCTGAAGCACATACTTAGCACATGAATACCATATATACTAAGTGTCGGGTACGTAAAAAATAGATGGGACACCTTAATGTCACATGCCTAGCACATCTTGTGCTGTTAGGGGTGGTACGATATGAAACTAATGAGAACTACATATTGAAATACCAGAAAAAAAACAAATGATACAAAACCTACATATTGAAATACAATTAAAATTGAAAGATAATGAGATACCTGAATATAGTGTGATTTCACTAGTGCGGCGATGTCCGGCTCAATCTTTGTGACGTACATTATCAAGTCATTTTCAACTCACAAACGATTTCGTGTCTTTGTTTTAATGCTTACCATGGACGAAAAAGTGTACTTACTCCGGCCAATGGAATTCATTTTGAACAGTATGACAGATCGGATTCGATATTTGAAGTATGAATGAACTGACAAAATTTGGTTTTAATCTGTTCGCTTTTAGGGAAGTCACTGTATCCACTATATACAAGAAATCAAGAAATGGATTCTACTATCATAGAAATAGACGGTTATCGTAAGTCGTAATCGGAATTAGGTTGAGAACTACTGATATAGCCTATATACAGGTACTTTTTTTTTTTTTAGATTTTGATTTTTGCATAGCAAAAAGAGAAACAAATTTAAATTTGTATGGTGATTTGTAAATTTTTTATTGCACTCTCGGCCGTCAACAAAAACATTATTGTTATTGTTATTATTATTATTATTATTATTATTATTATTATTATTATTATTATTATTATTATTATTATTATTAATAATAATAATAATAATAATAATAATAATAATATTTCATACAGTGAATTGGAACAACGATTCATTCTTTCCACTCTTGTGGTAATTTCTCCTTGTTCCAGATAAGGAGAATGAGTTTGTGTATCTTGTTCCACAATTTCTCCTCTAGCTAAAATTGGTTCAACCGGAATTTCGTTTACACCCGGAGATTTTTGTTTATTTAATTTCTTTATAGCAATTTCTACTTCTGTTCGGCTAGGTTCTGAAATTTATGGTTCTGTTGTGCATTTCTCTTTATTCAGGAACATTAGTTTTTGCCTGTGTTAAGCGATTCATCAAATAAATCTTTCCATCTATTCAAAATGCTATATGTATCAGTGAGAACTGTTCCGTCGCCTCTCTTTAATATACGCAGGATGTTGATAACCTTTCTTGAATTCGTTTGATACCCCTATAGATGTCTCGAATTTTTTTGTTATTTTTACTTTTATTTTCAAGTTCATTAATATTAGCTTTCAAAAAATCGCGTTTTTTTTTTTTTTTTTTTTTTTGTTCCAAGTATTTTGGATATTTTCCGTCTGATGTCAACGAAATTTTCTGTTATTATATCGTTCAGATTTTGCAGCCAACGCAGTTTCGACTGTTTTCCCTTCTCCGCTAATTTGGGGCATTTCTGGTCGAACCACGGTTTATTCCTACATATTTCCGCCTGCCTCATTTTTTCTTTTGCTGAAATTTTAATACTATCTTTAATTTGAACCCTAGTATCCTCAACACTAGCGCTCTGAAAACCTTCTAAAAACGAGTATTTATTATACTTCATCTGGTATTCCCTTCTCGACTGGTTCTCCTCTAATTTCTTTAAACTAAACCTCTCCGTTTTCAGATGTTGAATATTTTCTTTATTCAACGATCATCTTTTTCTCTTGTTATCGCTGCTACCAGATAGTGATGAGTGTCACAGTCGGGTCCTCTGAACTTGCGAACATATGCTACACTGTCTTCTCCTATCTACTAAAAAGATGTGATCAATTTGATTGTGTGTTCTACCATCTGGCGAGGTCCATGTGTGTTTATGAACGTCGCGATGTGAGAATTTTGTACTCTTCACGATAAAGTTTTTGGGTGTTCCAAAGTTCACGAAACTAACCCCGTTAGTTGTCATTACTTTCCTTATGCAGACTTTCTTTCCCTATAACCAGTTTAAAAACATCCTGTCGCCCTACCTTCACATTGAAATCCTCTAATACAGAAATAGAATTTTCATATGGTATCGCGGGACTTGGTCAAATACCCGTGATACTTCTTCTGAAACAGCGTCTTTTATACCGTCATCCTTATCATCTGTTGGAACATTTACATTTAAAACGATAGTATCAGACCACCGACTCCTAAGAGTAATAAAAGAAAGTCTATCATTAACAAGTTCAACCCGTTTAATTGCTGATATTAAAAGAATTAAAATTAAAATGCTATTTGAATGGTCACATACAGGATAAAATTACAAAAGTTTAAAATAATATTGGAAATTAATGTTGTCACCCATTTTGAACATTTAAAAAGCATATAGTTTCTAATGCTATATAATAGTTCCTGGACGATAGTTTTTATTTTGACGTTATAATTTTAAAAAATTGTAGCATTCATACATTATTATTAAACAATTGTAACCTTCAATAGATATTATTGAAAAATTGTTACAATACTAATAAAATTACATAGTTTCTAATGTATTGAAATTTCATTTCTTATCGATAGTATGAAAAGTTACAAATAGTTGTATTGTAAATTTCCGTAACTATTCTTCAAGTGGATTTGTGTACAACCAAAGGTAGTTTTGTCAAGTTTAACAAAAGGTGAAAAATACGTCTCTTGAAAACGGCTCTTATTTGTAAAAGAATACATAAGCTTTTGGCTGTTGAAATGGTCTGCCCAAGCAGCTTAATAAAGATTCAGTGTAGTATAACAATATCTGCAGCTTTTCTTATAAGTAAAAAGAAAAAAGGAAGGAAGAGCTTGGTGTGGTGAGAGTAGAGGCGCCGAAATCTCTAGCTACGGCTCTGTATATATATATATATATATATATATATATATATATATATATATATATATATATATATATATATATATATATATATATATATCCCTCCCCCTCCCTTTTGTTGTGCCGACAAAGTGAAATTATAAAAGACATCCTAGGCTCGAACCTCATCTATGTTGAAAATTTGATTGAGATTGGTAGGATGACTCAGGAGGTATAATGTAACAAACATAGTCATTTAATTTTTATGTACAGGGTGGTTCAGTAATGTTGGACAGCCCTGAATAAATCGGAAACCAGAAGAGATATTAGCAAGAGTGTGGTGGATCCAGATACTTGTAGAAGGGGGACGTCTTTTGAGGTACCACACAATGTTACCAGGTCAACAGTGTTGCCAGCTTAGTACAAAGTTGTATTTTTTTAAATGGAACATATAGAAGTTTATGCCATCAAAAGAATTAGTACAAAATGTGAATACCAACAAGCGAAACCGCACCTGTCAGTGTTGCCAAATAAGGAAGTTATAAAGCTTCAAAGATCAAGAAATTAAAGTGTCCGTAGAGCAAAACTAACAAAAAGGCAAGAAAAATAATACTACGGAATGAAAAGGAGTAACCGAAAGAGTAAACCAAAGAACGCACAGCATCCAGTAAGTAACAGGGTTGCCACACCAAAGGGGAAAAAATTGAAAATTTTGCAGTTGCTATAGGAGGAAAAGTGCCCATATGACATAATGCTGGAAACACCATAGAAAGTCTATGTAAGACTCAGGAATCCTAATAGCGTTTGTTCGAAAGCGATATCTCTAACCGTTTCCGAGATACACCAAAGGTGTGCGGAGTTTGCAACACTGCATAATAATTCCCTCGCCCTCCAAACTACAGGAACGAGTAATGAAAATGATACGCCCAACAAAATATAAAAACTACACGGGTCTAATCGTCAAATCAATTATGCAGTGTTGCAAACTCCGCACACCTTTGGTGTATCTCGAAAACAATTAGAGATATCGCTTTCGAACAAACGCTATTAGGATTCCTGAATCTTACATAGACTTTCTATAATGTTTCCAGCATTATGTCATATGGGCACTTTTCCTCCTATAGCAACTGCAAAATTTTCAATTTTTTCCCCTTTGCTGTGGCAACCCTGTTACTCACTGGATGCTGTGCGTTCTTTGGTTTACTCTTTCGGTTCCTCCTTTTCATTCCGTAGTATTATTTTCTTGCCTTTTTGCTAGTTTTGCTCTACGGACACTTTAGTTTCTTGATCTTTGAAGCTTTATAACTTCCTTATTTGGCAACACTGACAGATGCGGTTTCGCTTGTTGGTATTCACATTCTGTACTAATTCTTTTGATGGCATAAACTTCTATATGTTCCATTTAAAAAATACAACTTTGTACTGAGCTGGCAACACTGTTGACCTGGTAACATTGTGTGGTACCTCAAAAGACGTCCCCCTTCTACAAGTATCTGGATCCACCACACTCTTGCTAATATCTCTTCTGGTTTCCGATTTATTCAGGGCTGTCCAACATTACTGAACCACCCTGTATATACATTTCCAAAGCATGCATTAGAATTTTTCTTGTCATTACAACGAGGTTTTGGTCAGGCGAGATTTTGGGCATGGCGATATTTTGGGGCGCGAGGTTTTGGCCCGGCGAGGTTTTGGCCCGGCGAGGTTTTGGCCCGCGAGGTTTTGGGAGGCGAGGTTTTGGCCAGGCGAGGTTTTGGCCTCGCGAGATTTTGGCCCACGACGTTTTGGGCGGCGAGGTTTTGGCCAGGCGGGGTTTTGGCCCCGCGAGATTTTGTCCCGCGAGGTTTTGGGCGGCGAGGTTTTGGCCAGGCGAGGTTTCGGCCCGGCGAGATTTTGGGCCGCGAGGTTTTGGGAGGCGAGGTTTTGGCCAGGCGAGGTTTTGGTCCGCGAGGTTGTCGCCGCGAGGTTCTGGCCGCGAGGTTTTGTACCCAAACCCTTAATGGGATATTCCAAAAGTTGACTCGGTGGATGCGCCGTTCAGATAGGACGTAAACCTCTTGTAACTTAGTTACAATGTCGTGGCGGATATAAATAATTGATCAGGTAATGGCGACTGCTATGTAACAAATGCAGAGTATGAGAATTAAATCAGTCATATCTGTGGTTTCGTGTGGAGAAGAAACAAACTTGTGAACCAAAGGTTTAATAACTCAAGTTATTAATATACGTAAACTTTACCGAATATTATTCAGCTATATCACCATTAAAGGAATACGAAAGACGTTCTGAAAACAAGAAATACAATTTTGCAAGTGGAGGCAAAGAAATCTAAAGTATCGAGACTAAAGACGAATCATTTACCGCGTAGTGATCGTGGTTCAGTGGTCGTCTCAAATTATCGTCTCGCTTTGGAGATGAAAATAGAGACGAGACCAAAAGTATCGTAAACATTTTTCGTCTTGTCTCGATTCTCGAAATAGTGCATGACCATTCTTTAAGTAGCAATTGCTCTGTAGACTCAATCTTGTAGGCTTTTTGTTACTTCGTATTTCAGAGCTCATTGAATTATGGTCTGTGTAGGTTATTTTTGTAGCAAAACTATAATTACCTCTGCATATCCTAAAAATTTGTTTATTATATGCCTTACTGTTGAATGATATTCAGCTATTTTTATTACAGCTATTTTCCTTAAAACATACAATAGAATACTTTCTACATGAAACTTTAGTGGTAAGCTTTTGTTTAAAATGTGGGTAGTCGCACAGATGTGTCTTGAAGGTACGGAACCCCCTCTCGGAAATCCCTAGGTTTAAGTAAGTTTGTCGAATTTTAAGGCAACTTTAAAACTTTTAATACCATTTATTATTATTATTATTATTATTATTATTATTATTATTATTATTATTATTATTATTATTATTATTATTATTAGTAGTAGTAGTAGTAGTAGTAGTAGTAGTAGTAGTAGTAGTAGTATTGTGAGAAAAATAGACAGAATTTGTAATATAAGCTTCTGTACGTTGGTTTACTGACCTTGAATTGGGCCTTAAACGTTTCATGTCTTTTCCCACTTAAAAGTATCGATAATTCAACAAGGAAATAATTAGGCCATGATAATTTAATTGAAATTCTTCGTAATTTTACCCATGACAAACACTTTACCATTTTATATCGTAAAGGTCAGATCCATCGTTACTGTAAGCGATACTTGAGCGATTGACGGTAGAAATTCAAAGTCCGATTACTTAGAATTTCACAACCTGATTGTATTACAAGTGTAAACACTTCAGTCGGTAAAGAGGCCGTGTGTCATGTCAGAGTTGACAACGATCCGTTTCAGTGAATCAGTAGTTCATGGTGGATGTTGGGTCGGAGTGGGTGGTGGGTCATATTGGGTCACAGTGGGTGGTGGGTCACGGTGGGTCATATTTCAGACTGGGTCACGGTAGATTATCGGTCGTGGGTCACGGTGGATGCTAGGTCAGTGTGTTGTGGGTCAAGGATTCATTGACCCACGGCATCTCTGGGCTATCTGGTTGGGTTCGGTTTAAACTTGAAACAGAGTGTGTCCGTTTATTTCAGAAAACGATCCGTAATTTGGTTCAGTTTTGTTTGAAAATAGACACTATATTGCCACTTTTCAGAATATCAGTATTTATTTTGGAAAAGTTCCAACCGAAATGTAATGATTTCGTTTTAGGTTAAGGTATTATGAGTCTGCTGTTTCACTTTTGAATTAAATTACAATTCCTCATGTTCTTTCTACATATATTTTGTGAAAAAACGTTAATGAGTAATAGAAAATACAACTGTTTTGCGACTCGGATTAGTTTGGGCTAACAGCTTGAAAATGAAATCTTTACGTTTAATGTCCAACGATTATGCCTGTTGAGGAAGACTGTGATTGAAGCAAGTGAATTATGATGGACGAAATGGTGAAATGAGAAAGTGGGAGTGTCCCGAGAAAACCCACGAACACGATGTTGTCCGTCTCAAGTTTACTTGCCTTGGGAACGAACCAGGCACCCCACCCATCAGATAGTTCAGTAGTCGCGGTCTCAGTTTCGATTCCCGATGGGAGAGCCTTTGAAATATTAAATGTCCTCGATGTATGTGTTCGCGTCCCTGTCGTTCAAGGCTACTGGAAATACCTCTGAAACGAGAATAACCGAATATAATAGAGCTATGTTACGGAGTTACTTTCAGTCTTTTGTTTAAATTTAAACTGGAATTCTCTGGACTATACTATTTTATCATGACCGAAATCAGTGTTTCATCATTAACAAAATATTGAAATCGTAAACGTTTGCAACTTGCTACATAGACGAGTGTTTCTTGACTCTTACTGAAAAGACCGATCTTAGAGTAGTGGCCGCATTCATTTCGTGAGTTAGGGGTCCGCGGTTCGCGTCCCTCCGAGGATATTCAGAATTTTTTTATAATTTTGAATGTAGATATTTCTGAAGTATAATAACATGAAAAATAGTCAATTTCTCTCGTTCTTACAAGTTAGAATTGAAAAGACTTCCTCCACAGGGAAAACTAACAACATGACATCACAGTCTACAATCTCGATCCCTACTGTCTGAAAACTTAACGTGTTTCGCAAACAATTCATAAGTACAAACGGGTCATACTTCAGGCTTAGTATGAGTCATAAATTTGTCTGAAACGTCATTGTGGATTCGTATTAAGTTCTTCCATTCTAACTAGAAATAATAATAATAGTTTCGTTCGCCATTTTCAACACGTTTCATATATACGTTCAACAAAAATTGGTAAATAGCAACTATTCTTTTTTTATATTTGTTTCTATATTTTGTTGAAATATCAACATAACGCATACATAATCCAATGTCTTTTACCAAAAGAAAGGGTGTTAATATGTATCGTGATGAAGACAAATCCTACTTAGTTTTTGTTAAGGCATCCAAAGGTTCGGTTTTCATATTGACCAGTAGCTGACACCTTCTTTTTCCCCATCTTTTCTTTCCAAAGTATCTCTTATAAGCCAATTCATCCTTATAGAGGATCCAAAACATTTCTTTTGATTTTTCTTAACTTGAGTATGCAATTTGCATTGGAATAGGACGTTATATGGAGGTCTCAAATATACAATAATAATAATAGTAATAATAATAATAATAATAATAATAATAATAATAATAATAATAATAATAATAATAATATAGAAGAAAATTCTGTATGAGGGCACATTGTATTAAAATCTGTAAAATCGCCCGTAGCGTTAGGCAGAAGCTACAAAATAGACGGGATTGGAGAGAAGGTTAGAACCATCAGGACATACCCTCTGCATACGTCCCTACAAATACCTAAATTTTATAACGGAAAATTTGGAGGTAAATTTCATGTAGAAAGTAGGGATTCAGAACTCACAAGAGCCGTAAGAAAACTTGTTTTTAAGTAATCGTTAGGGCGGCTAAGCTACAGAAGACGCCGATGATGAGAATGAAAGAAATATTGGAATAAAGAAAGTGGGAGGAAGCGGAACCCGGAGAAAACCTACACACAGGATGTTTGTTCAGCACAATGCCCACTAGGCGGGAGTTCGTGGAAGAGGGTGAAGAATTAAATTAACAACACTTCAGTAATAATAATAATAATAATAATAATAATAATAATAATAATAATAATAATAATAATAATAATAATAAATGATGGTATTAAAAGTTTTAAAGTTGCCTTAATTATAACGTAGGGATTTCGGGGAGAGGGTTCCGTATTTTCAAGACACATCTCTGCAACTACCCACAATTTAAACAAAAGCTTTCCACTAAAGTTTCATGTAGAAAGTATTCTACTGTATGTTTTAAGGAAAATAACTGTAATAGAAAAAACTGAAAATCACTCAACAGTAAGGCATATAATAAACTAATTTTTAGGATATGCAAAGGTAATTTTAAAAGCTTTGCTACAAAAATACCTACACAGACCATAATGGTATTAAATGAGCTTTGAAATACAAAGCTTTCAATGAGCTTTGAAATACAAAGTAACAAAAAGCGTATAAGATTCAGTCTACAGAGCAATTGTTACTTAAGGAATGGACATACACCATTTCGAGAATCGAGACAAGACGAGAAATGTTTACGATACTTTACGATACTTTCGTCTAGATTCTCATCTCCAAAGCGGAACGATAATTTGAGTTAGCCTTGTCCCGTCTCGAATGTAAGATGTTAATTCTCATTTATTTTGTTAGTTTTAGGAACGACATGAAAAATTCCTCTTCTTGTGAGCAACATTAAACAAATCCAAAATATTCTTACCAAATGTCACGTTTCTGCTTGTAATGGTATGACTTAAGAGATAATTAGTTCCTAGCTTTTAATTTTCTACAAGATAATAATAATTATTGTTAGTTTATTATTATTACTATTATTATTCATGAAGATTTGATAACTCAAGTATTGAAACATTCGAGTATTCAAATATCTGAATATAATAAAACACGTGTCATCGTCGATGAATCGCCATTAAAAATCCTAAAGTAAAAAATGCCCGACGTGGATTCGAACCACGAACATCCAGATTAATGATCCAGCGCCTTGACCACTGAACCAGGATCGCTATGCTCTAAATGATTCGTCTTTAGTCTCGTTACATTAGGTTTCTTTACCTCCGCTTGCAAAGTTGTATTCATTCGTTTCAGAACGTGTTTCGTATTCCTTTTATGATGATATAACTGAATAATCTTCGGTAAAGTTTACGTATATTAATAACGAGTTGTTATTAAACCTTTGGTTCAGAAGTTTGTTTCTTCTCCACACGAAACCACAGACATGACTGATTTAATTCTCATACTCTGTATTTGTTTCAAAGCAGTCGCCATTACCTGATCAATGATTTATATTCGCCACGATACATTGTAACTAAGTTACAAGAGGTTTACATCCTATCTGAACGGCGCATCCACCGAGTCAACTTTTGGAATATCCCATTAAGTTAGCTTTCAACGTAGCTAAAGGAAACGTATGTAACGAGTACAAAGAGTTCTCCGTAGCAAAATGGAGAAAGTCATTATTCGATAACTACAAGGTTCGTGGTTCGAAACCCCTCTCGGACGTTTCAGATTTTTTAAATTCTTAATTCCTCACCTCTCAAGATCTCTCTCTGCCTTCGTAATCATCTGATGCTCTAAAAAGAGTTCTCCACCTTAATTCGACAACTGCCTAATGTAATCCTCACAGTTCGAAACCTTCCCTTCTTCTGTTTCACAAAATCACAATTTTCCTCATAATACGGTTGCTGTCCGATCATTTTCCCCCAATTCTAAATCTGTGTATTTAAATCATCCCTCTCTTTCAATGTTGCCTTTGAACTCATATGGCTTGAGATCAAACCTTCGACTCTTGAAACCAAATGTAAGCTCTCTAGCATTGTGCTATCGTAACTCTATAAGTTTTTTGCTAAAAGCAGTGTGTTTTATATTTTATTCGGGGGGGGGGGGGGAGATTCTCCGCCAACATAAGATTTTATTAGGGTAGTACTATACATTTGATGAAACAATACGTATTTATGAAGCTCAAGGGAGGGGGAATTACACCAATGACCCCCTGGAACATTTGCTAGCAATTACTGGAAAGAAATGAAATGAATAATTGAATAACACTCATTTCTGTCAGTAGATATATTAGAGCTCTATGCGTGCGTTACAGACATTAGGAAGCACAAAACCTACTGCTGTTATTGCCAATTTCTATAGATTTCTTAGTTAGCATCTTATTAGCTTGCAGCCTTTAAAGAAAGGAAAGAATGAAACTAAAGGTCTTTATGAAGCTCTGGGAACATTGTGTGACTTTTTTTTTTGAATTTAGGCTCTTGAAAATATTTGAGAACAAACGAATGGAAAAGACTGTTTTAAAGCTATAACGTTGTAAACTTGATTCCTGTTTCTTTTTGAGCTGAATGGAAACAGTGTACTACGTCGCACTCATTGCTTTAGACAAGGAGAGGTGGAGGAGTTGTCTTGGATACTAGAAGCAACTAATCGATTGAGACATGTATTTCTGGATGCATAAGAAAACGGGGCAAGAATTTGTTATTAATTTGGACTTAGAATTTTTGTAACGATTACTATGCCGCGAACTGTACCATTATGGAGAATAAATATTTGGTAATGTCACGTATATGCGCTTAAGCTTATTCCATCTGTCCTTATAATTTTTCTGGTCTCATGAATTTTTCAGGAAAGATACGACATATATATATCTAGATTTCTACTCTTTCTAAACTAATGAGTAAACTCATTAAGAACACCAACTGACATCGATAAACAGGAAAGAAAACAATACTTTATACTTCTAACATTTGGTGGACATCTCTATGAAGTTAATTTCCACAGGAACATAGCTTACTTCTTTTCGAAATAGCTCCTTCGTGTCACAGTTGTGTTTAGTTGTTTCGTTGTAGGATGAAAAGAATAAATGCAACATTTGCTTCGCGGTGAGACCGATGATAAGCGAGGTTTAACAAAGAATGCCTTTCGGATCCACAATTTATTTATTCATTTATTTATTTATTTCGGAAAAACAACAGGCAAATGCCTAATTACAGTTTTCCCTTATTGTAAAGTGTATTTAATACACTTTAAAATACATATATAATAACATACTAATATGACCTAAATTCTATTATAATACACTCTAAAATACACATATAATAAAATAATGATATGAAAGTAAAATGTACGTTAAACAAATTTATGTAGAGTGAAAATTTTGTTTGTAACTAAAAACATCTATATCTGGGTGTTCTTGGGACGTCTTATTATACAATATACACATTTTTCTGATAGGCGATACATCTAATGCATTAGTCCTTTGCGCTGAAAGATGGAATATGTCATTATGGGGTCTCGTTGCTCTATGTGGGACGCGAATTTTGATTTCTGATAACAAATATTCTGAATCTATTGCACCATGAATTATTTTATGTAAGAAAGATAATATGAAATGACTTCTTCTGCTTTCAAGAGATTGTAATAAATATTTGTTTCGAAGACCTTCGTAGTTCTCAAATTTGGGGTATATACCTGTTTCTTTATATGTCAAAAAGCGCACAAATTTATTTTGAATGTTTTCGATTTTATTTATATATTTCTTACTAATAGAACCCCATATTATCGCTGCATATTCCACCTTAGACCGCACATAGGCAGTGTATAATATTTTGAGAGCATTAGTATTAGAAAAATCATCTCCTAATCTCATCACAAAGCCAAGATTCCTAAAGGGCTCACCAATTACTCTGTTGACATGAATATCGAATGATAGGTTTGACTGCAGAGTGACTCCAAGATCAGTAACATAATCCACTCTCTCAATTGGCGTTTGATTAATAGTATACGCATTGCGTACATATTTTATTTTCCTGGTGTATGATACTACTTTACATTTTCTAATATTTAGTAGCAACTTATTTGATTCACACCATTGGGAAATAGCATTAATGTCATTTTGCAAAGAAATTGCGTCTAATTCCGTGAAGATACTGCGATAGATTTTTAGATCGTCAGCAAACAAAAGTTTGTGGGAAGATGTTATTACAGGTGGTAAATCGTTAACAAATAGTATAAATAACAGACGTCCTAAGTTCGATCCCTGAGACACACCAGAGTCTACGACATATTCCTTAGTTAAAATATTCTTGTATCGAACGCGATGTTTTCGTTGGTAAAGATAGGATGCTATAAGTTGTTGAAGATTTTGTGAAAAATTGAATGTCACAAATCTGCTTAGAAGTATATCGTGATTAATTACGTCGAACGCCTTGGAGAAATCTGTATAAATTACATCTACTTGTTCTTTTTTATCAACTTGATTAGCTATAAAATGTGTAAGTTCTGAGAGATTAGTTACAGTTGACCTCTTTGGCATGAAACCGTGTTCAAAGGGAGATATTACTGACCGTACATGTGAATAAATTTTTTCGTATATAATAATTTCAAATATCTTAGATGGGGCAGATAGTAGGGTTACCGGTCGATAATTTTTTATTTGGTCTGTAGGACAGCCTGTTTTGGGAATGGGACAGACGTCACCAATCTTCCATTTCGTAGGAAATGTAGAAGAAGCTATTGGCTTGTTAAAAAAACTTGTAGGGGATGTTTCAGTATTTCTGAGCAGCCTTTAATTATATATGGTGGTATTTTGTCTGGTCCACAAGATGACCGTGGTTTAAGTTTTTTAATAGCATTCTCCACATCTTCGATATCTATAAAGTTAATGTTTAATTTGTCTAGGATTTTCGAATTATTGTGTTGCTCCATAGGAATAAGATTGTAGCTCGATTTATTGTGTGTCACTTGAAAATTTGTCATAAACGCATTTGCAATATCAGCATCGTCACTGAAAGTTTGACCATCATAATGAAAGATATTACTTCCCGAATTACTCTTTTTATTCTTAACCTACGCCCAGAAAGTCTTAGGATTATTTATAATATTGGCCTCACAGTTGTTTAAATATATATTGTATGCATTAGAAATTTCTTTTTTAGAAAGAGCTGTCAATTCTTTAAATTTATTATAGTGATAAAGTGCGTCCCGAGAACCCTGCTTCCATTTCTTATGGTGATATGATTTGCTCTTAATTAATCTAATTATGTCACTTGAAAACCAAGTAGGATAATTGAATTTAGCTCTTTTTCTCGGGATGCATCGGTCAAAAATAGAATAGAGTATATTATAGAAAAAATTCACAGAGTCATCTACAGTCAAACTATCTGTAATAGGTTCCCAATTTGTTAGTGATATTTCGCGATACAGTTTATCAAAGTCAGCTTTAAAAAAATTATAGTCTCTTACTTCGCTTTTGTTTGTACACTTAGCATTTCTAGAATTAATACATTTATATTCAGCTAAAAGGGCTGGGTGATGAGCATCCTCCGGTAAAAGGGGAGGGTGTTCATGTATGACCTCCACGCTGGTAAGATTCGATAGTATTAGGTCAAGCGTTTTGCCATACGAGTTTTTAATATTATTGTAGGTTTGTAAATTATAAAAATTCATTAAGTGAAATAATTCTTGACAGGTTCCAGTAGATGATAAAAAATTGAAATCAGTTCCCGTGACCTGTGAGAGATTATAGTCGCCTGTCAGAAGAATGTTACTTTTTGGTTGTAGTACACTAAATATGTATTCAAAATATTCTCTATACATTGATTGATTTGACCCAGGTATATATACAAGACCAATATATATACAATTAACCGTATCTACAAAAACTTTTACTGTAATACAATCAACACCAGGAATGTTTGGGGAAGGAATTTTCTGCACACGATATTTTTTATTTACAGCTAATACAACACCGCCACCCGATTTCTTACCAGAAGTAACAATATTTCTGTCAGCTCTTACCACGACATACCGCGAATCAAAAAGTTCAGAGTCATTATGACTGTTAGTAAGCCAAGATTCAGTTAATGCAATTGCCTGATAATTGTTACTTAATACATTTTCGGTCAGTGTTCTTAATTTGGTACGAGTTCCCCTTACGTTTTGAATATATATATTAAAATAGCCATCTTTTCCCTTAACTATATTGTCATTTTCACCTCTCACTTCGAATGTTTTTGTACTTACGGAAGTGTCCTTGCTGCACCCCCCTCCTGCTGATATCTTTTTCCCTGCCTTGTAATGTCCAGATTGTGGGTTGGGGGATGGAGCGGATGCTTGGTTTTCTTGTCGCAGATGCTGTCGAGGTTTTCCTTGTTCTTGATTGACAGGTGTTTTAGGCGATTCAGGTGGCTGATTGTAAATTCCCTCGGCTTGGTCAGTTTCTTGGAAATACCTGTCTTCACTGTTCTGCAGTTCGGCAAGCGTGAATCTTTTCCCTTCAATATACAAATATCGGAAATTGATATTTGCATATTTTCCTTCTTTGCGCGCTTTCATTAAATAATATTGTAACTGTTTACGTTCCTGCCTTACAGAACTAGAGTAATCTTGGTCCACATAAATGTTTGTACCCCGAAGTTTATTTCTATTTTTTAATACGTGTCCCTTTTTCTTATCACTTAAAAATTTACATACTATGGGTCTTGTTCTGCCTTGACACTTTCTTCCAACGCGGTGAGCCCTCTGTATAAGTTGGTCATCAGTTTCCATTTGCAGTCGGTCGTTTAGCAAATCACACACTTTTTTCTCTGTAGTTGCCCAGTCTTCATTCCCTTCCTCCTTCACCCCATAAAACACTAAATTTTGTCTTCGTGACCTGTTCTCGAGATCGTCAATTTTTTTGTTCTAAGAACGTAGTATAACGATGTAGTTCACTTACTTCACCTGTCACTTCCAATAGTTTCGTTTCGATGGTATCTACTCTGTCAACCAGTTTTGTTACTGTTTCCCTTAATGTTTTGATTTCAGTTGTTAAGCGTTCATTAGCTGCACAAAGGGATGCCACTTCAACCACTACTTTTTCATTGGACGCGCGAAGAGAAGATAATATATTTCTCTTTAATTTCAGCAATGTCATTACGTTGAGTGCTAGGAGGCCCAGGATGCTGCTCTACACCCCCGATGATTAACAAAGTAAATATTATTAATCCGTAGGCAAAAAACACTTTCGCATACCCTGGTGTGTTCACTAACACAGAACATGATGATTCTTTCACAGCAATTCTGAATAAGCCTATTCTGGCCCTATAAATTCCAAGCTCAACACCCATCACGGTTCACTGCACTCAGGAGCAAGAGAAAAACATGTCCACTCAATACCACACCACTCCTTCACCCCAGTGCAGTCCGTGTTGACAATCGAACTAAAGCTACGTAAGACCTGTTAAGATTGAGCTCTTTTGTAGTGAAAGTGAACTTCAGAAACACACGAAAGACTTGAAACATGAAGCTAATGTAAAGCTATTGCAAAATACCCTGCCTATCGCTGCATCTTTTCTGTGGCAAGGAACACGCGGTGCGCAGCAATACAAGAAACATGTTAAGGCCATTTAATTTTTTTCGAACATAAGATCCCCTTCCACACCATAAAAGACAATATAATGCTTGTTAAAAGAAAGTGCACATAATATTTTTAATTTTTTTTTGTGATTTTATCATGCATAATTATTAAATAATGCCTTTCATACTCTACGTTATAATCCCTCAAAAGCGATATTTTTCAAAATTATTTATTCTTAGATATTGTAAATTTACGGTATCTATTTTAGTGGACGGGCAATTTTGCATCTAATCGGAAAGCTTCATCGCTTCGGACAGAAATTTGCAGTTACGAAATTTGCATCACTGTCTTCTGAAAGGATGCCTAGAAAAAATAATACTGGAAAATAACTGAAAACAAAAAATGGATTTGATAGCCAAATTCAAGTCATCTTGGTGCGTCATCATTTTTTTTTAATACTTGTATTTAGTATTAGGTTAGAGTTTAGTGTCCCTTTCAGCAGTAAGACGTGAACTTACAAATTAACGTGGGATCAGAACCACAGGAGTTCCAACCGGAAATCGAACCTGGGAGTCCCGCACCAAAGACACGTACAATAACTTTATGGACACAAGGGAGTTCAATATTTAGTAATGTGTACATAAAGTTGTGGAATTGTGCTTGTATAATGGAATGTAATTCCTTCTACTAATATAAATATTCATAATACGCACCTGGATAAAGTATCTTTTAAAAGAAAATGTCACTTTATGTTTCAGTTCCTGGTTCGACTGAAGGATGGACAAATTCTAATGGGCTTTTCTATATCCCACTTTATGCAGTAGATCCACAATAAACTGGGTGTTTGATACGGATATAAACTAAGAACGTAGAAATATAAATTTAAGTCATATTCAAATATCTTTAAACTAAAATTAAATGTACACACACACACACACACACACACACACACACATATATATATATATATATATATATATATATATATATATATAATGTTCCATTTACTAATTTACTTCATTATCGTTCGTAAGAGTCATGTTAGTTCTTTAATACAAGTACATGAATACAGTTAGCTCATTTTAATGAAAATAAGTGGTGGCTGGTCTTTAAAACTAGTGTAGAAAGATAAGTAAAGAATCTAGCATAATTTAGAAAAATCTATCGTAATTCAGGCCAGTGTTTGGCATCATTGATTGTCTCAAGTGGACAACCCTGACTTAAAGGTTTCGCTTCCAGAATGATGGATTCTCTGGGATATATCAGTTATATAGTCTCGAGTTTGAGCAGTATTCTCTATATGACAAGCTTTGAAGCAGGCAGCATATCTGTTGAAATAAGTTATTTCTGAGTGTATGACTGGAATTAAGAACTATTTTGAGTCAGTTCGACTTGTTTCCAGTTAAGGTTAGGTAATCTTATGTTATTTCTTAGTAGGGAACATCTAACATTTTCACGGGAGACAGTGTCTGTTCATGGATATTGACATTTTCCACATTTAAGATTATTAGCAATACCTGGTTTCCATAGTAACGGAGCAAGTCGTAGGTAGTTTAGAGTGAGAGCCTTATTTGAAATGTGAGCAAGAAGAATCCTTGTTTACGAGGTTCAAAGACTTTTTTTTAAAAAAAAGAAACTGTAATCTGACTGTATTCAAATGAGTGCGAACTTAAAGAATACTGGACTCAGTTGTCGGTGCGAGAGCTTGACGGCTGTTTTTGTTGAAACCTAACCTCAAACGAAGATTCTGCTGAAGGTGCTTCACTTCTCTGGTGAAAGGAATTTTCTTATACTGAACAAATTCAATCCTATAAGTAACTGAATTAGCCTTTTGGATGGAGAGTCTATTTATAGACCATTCCAGGCCAGACAGCTTTCTGATTAATGGAATTGTCTTTAAGATGTTGAGGGAGTATGATATAAGAAAACACATGTTCTGCTCTCTCACGATTAAAGCACAACTTAGCTGCGTTAAAGAAAATAGGTTTGAAGTTATAGTTTTATGAAGGCTTAAGTAGGCGACTTCTCCGGACTTAGGAGGTGGTCTGTTATTTCATGACAGTTAAAGGAAATTCTTCTCAAATCAAAGTACCATTTTTAGGCACGAAAATATCCTGTATGGACTGTAGAAATATTTTATTTATCAAAGTTTCCCTATATGTGTGGTGTGTACTGCTCTGTGCTTGTTAATTACCCTAGACAAAGTTACCGAGCAGTTCAAGTTTTTACAGGTAAAGAAAAGATTACGATATTAATAATTATTTACTATATGTTATTTTAAATGCGACACCAGTAGCAATAGAAGCCACGATCTTTTTTTCTTGCATTTTCTTTGTTTTTTAATCGCACATACAAGAACACCTGTACAGCAAAACGATCATGTTCGACAATGTTCCTGAGTTCATTGTGTGTTTCCATCTCTCGGCAGATGAATACACGTCCAGAATCACTATTGGAAATTGAGTTGCAGACCGCGAAACGCATGTTTAATATGTGGTTACTGGGTAGTAAAATTCGTTTATGAGTTCAGGAATTTTAAGAAAAATTAATTGTTCTATGAAAATTAAATTCAATGGCGTACGTAAGAAGGGTCCCAACTTTTACCACTCTTTGACCAAGATATGTAAAAATAAACATTTACCATATTAAGATGTGTATACAAACCCGCCAAGTAATATGGAATTGTAAGCTTGAACTCAAACCCCTTGACGGAATTCTGTGTATGCCACTGAATAAATTTTATAGGAAAATGTAATCTTAAAATATACTGATACTGTGCTGTTGTGAGTGTCTTCAACAAGTGGCGAAATCAAGGGGGAAACGATGTCCAAACGTCGAGGGGTTGGGCGCCCCCACCTCATTACAGATGTCGGACGTAGTAGGCTCGGCAAGCTCGTAAAACAGGACAGACAGCGAACTGTGGTGAAAGTAACATCAGGCTTTAATGGTGGGCAAAGTATAGGTGTGCACCGAACACTCCTAACGATGGGCCTTCGCAGCCGACGACCCATCCATGTGCGAATGTCAATACTACGACATCGGCAACTACGACTGAAATGAACACGTGACCATCGCCATTAGACCTTGCCGCAGAGCGTTGCATTATCTGATAATGCCGGAGGAGCGTTGCATTATTTGATGAATCCCGATACCGTACCTTCTTCATCATGATGATGGGAGAGGGCGAATCCGTTGTGTTCCAAGGGAACAGCTCCTTGACACCTGTACTTCAGGACGGAAACAAGCTGGCGGCGGTTTAATTATGCTCTGGGGAACATTCACGTAAGCATCCATGTGTCTAGTGGAGTTCAAGCAAGGCACCATGACGGCCGAAGCGTATTGCACACTGCTTGGAGACTACGTACACGCCTTCATGACAACCATCTTTCCCAATGGTAGTGGCATTTTTCGACAAGATAATGCACCATGTCCCAAGGCCAGGAGTGTGATGGAGTGGTTCGAGGAACTCAGGAGCGAGTTCCAAGTCGTGTGCTGGCCATCCAACTCGCTGGGTCTGAACCCAATCGAACACGTCTGGGATGTGATTGAACGTGACGTCAGGGCGCATCGCCCCCTCCTCGGAATTTACAGGAATTGGGTGACGTGTGTTCACATGTGGTGCCAACTAGCGACTACCAAGGATCATTTTGTCCATGTCAAGACGTATCGCCGTTGTTATCCGTGGACGTACTGACAATTAGGTAGGCAGTCATAAAGTTCTGGCTGATGTGTGCGTATATTTTAACTCGTATATTTTCTCTCGCAAGGTGTGCCTCCGTCCCGTTTGGAGGTGGTTCTGGAATGTTTATAAACACCAAAAGAGGCTGCAAGTAGACGAATGACATTTAATGAGTTTACATCCGAAATGGATAGGGCCCTATAGTTTTGGTTTATTACGGCCCAATAAACATATTGATAAGTATGCCTTATTGTGCATATATACCGTTCAGTGTACGTTATTAATGATACATAGGACACGAGGTATACGATTAACACATTGACCATTGTTCATTGATAATTTATCGGCAGACTTATACTTGAACATATTGCTCTGGTAGAAGCTTTACTCTGGCGTGATAGTCTTTTTATTAATTTGAGATAACATTCCACTTGTAACACACTTATCAAGGATAAAGCGAATTAAATTCAGTATCCAATTGTATTATGAATTGTTCGTAATTATCATTTAATTTCTAGTGTCGTGTAATGTAACCATGTTCTAAATACTCAAGATATTGCTTTCTAAAACAGGTACAAACGACAATTCAAACTGTAGTAACAAATTCCAATCTTATTTCTCACCTTCAGGGGCGGTTCTAGATATTTTTTTAAGTGTAAGCAAACAATTTATTTTTTATTTATTTATTTATTCACTTTCCTTTGGCACCAACGAGCTAATGCTCACATTAAGGGGCAGTACAATCCAATACGTACATACTTCAATGATAATATAACATGACAATATATGTTTGTCATAGACTAAAAAGAGACAAATAAAAGAAAGAATAAAAATAAAGAATAATGGAAATAAAGTACAATAATATATATATATATATATATATATATATATATATATATATATATGAAAAGGAAATACATGGTAACTACTAAATACACGGAACAATAATAGAAATTCAAAATATTGCATAAGATGTTAACTTGAATAACAATATATGAAATACATGAACAGAAACTTTTTATAGTTATGGATTATTTATGTAATTTACATTAACAACAAATTTAGGGAAATATCATATAGCTGACAATTATTTACAATGAGCTATAAACTGCTCCCAGTAATGCTGTTTCTTCTGTTTCTTAAATATATACTCACTACAACAATTTTTAAGTTTATCTGGAAGGTCGTTATACGTTTTGAGTAGACTGTATTTGACACTCTTTGTGCCATAGTTAGTTGAGTTCATTCTTCTTATATGTAGTGCATTCCTACGTCTAGTATTGTGTTCATGAATATCGTTATTTGTTTGAAGCTTGAGATTAATATGTGTCTGGGAATTTATAATTTTGTAGATTAAAATACTTGTTTGAACTTTTGTAATTAAATTTAGTGGTAATATTCCTGAGGTCATGTGCAAACTATTGCTGGAATATCTGGGAGGTAATCCATACATTGACTTTATTGCTTTCTTTTCGAGAATTGCTAATCTCTTTATATCTGATTGCCTACCATTCTGCCAGATTACCGATAAGTAAGATAGATGGGATTGTATGAGTGAATAGTATACTGCTCTAACACCTGAATTTGGTACGATATTACGTAAACGACTCAGAACTCCCACAACTGGTGACATCTTCTGTGTTAACATTAATATATGTTTATCCTATTTCATATTTACATCCAGTACCAGACCTAAGTATTTTACAGTATTTGCTCTGAGTATAGTCAATTCATCTACCTGTAGATTACCAGGGATCCGTGTTTTAAATGAAGGCTTATGAAACACTAGAAACACTGTTTTGGAGGGATTAAGCACCAATTTGTTTTCACAAAGGCACCGACTTAAAATGTTTAAATCGTGTTTTATATTACACAATAGTTCTTGGACAGAGTTTTCGACATAAAGTATTGTTTTGTTATCTGCAAATAAAGCAACTTTACCTTTGAAGTTTAACTCTTTTATGTCATTTATATAAATCAAAAATAATAGTGGACCTAAAACAGACCCTTCTGGCACACCATGAAGAACTGGTAATGCAATGCTCTCTTGACCATTAACATACACATATTGTGTTGTATTGTTCAGGTAACTTTTAAACAATTTCAGAGTTACTCCTCTTATTACAGTTTTTTCCAATTTTTTAAGCAAGATTGCATGGTCAACTCTATCAAAGGCCTTTTTTAAGTCAATAAATAACCCTGCTGCTAGTTTATTGTTGTCTAAAGCCTCTTCTACTTCAATTACTAAATCAAAAGCTGAATTTAATGTACTGTACTTTTTCCTGCATCCATATTGGTGTTTGTAAAAGAAGTTAAATGATTCCAGATACCTAATTACCTTATTGTATACACACTTTTCTATTATTGTTGACATACAGTTTAGAATGGAAATTGGTCTGTAATTACCTGGTTGTAATTTATCACCCCTTTAAAAACTGGTACAGCTTTTGCTACATTACACAAAGCCGGAAATGAACCAAGCTCAAAAGACAGATTAATGAAATCAGCTAGACAGTACTTTAATGTACTTTTACATTTTTTAAAAATTTCGTTAGTAAGATTATCTTTTACCGTATTTCTTTTCATCTTTAGTGAGTTAATAACAGCTAAAACTTCATCAGCAGTCACAGGCTCGAAGTAAAGCGAATTAACTCTGCTTTGATTAATGTACTCTTGGTCATGTACTTTAGAGATTTGAGATACGAAGTCTAGTCCTACATTTGTGAAATATTTATTAAGTTCGTTAGGTAAACTATAACGTGGTTACTTAACATGGTTTTCAATTGCGGAACTTCTTAATATCATCATCATCCCTTATCCACACCGCTGGGGAATTTTCATGTTGTCTTACGTGCACTTTACAGTCCTTCACCCACACGTATTTGACCTCAGGTCGGGGGTCCCTTGCCTTCTTGTGCAGAGTCTTGTTGTACGCTGTAAGATGTTCATTAATATATATCTTCTTTGGGGCCCTCTTAATGCCAATATCTGCACTTGTTAAGTTTGGTTTGGATTTCCTCGCTGCTAGCACCGCTTCTTTCTTCCATCTGTTAACAAAACGTACAATGATAGGCTTTTCGCATTCTTCTTTTCGAGTTGGAATACGATGTACTATATGTAAGTCCTGTTCTGTTATCGTTACCCCCAATGCTTTGCCAAGATTGATTATGGTCGTATAAAGATTTTCATCATCTTCTGGGACGCCATGAATCTCAAGGTTGTTCCTTCTTTGATATTGGTTCAACTCTTCTCTCTTCTAATTCTTTCTTACTTGCACTGTTATTTGAACACTCATTAATTCCATTCTTCAGTTCTTTTATATCTTTCCTGAGTTCTTCGAAGAGAGCGTCTTTGAATTGCATTGCTTTTCGTATGTCTTCAGTTTCCTTAACCACTGAGTCCAATTCCGTTTTTAGATAGTTTATTGAAATGATCTGAGAACTCTTTCCTTAATGCATCCAACTGTTCTTTGATTTGCAGAGACTGGTTTCTCAAGCTACCTCTCATATCGCAATCTTCCCGGCCACAACTCCAGCGAGCACGAGAGTCTTTGAGCAACTTGTCATATTCTCCCTTCGATATTTTGACACAGTTTTTATGAAACCAATCGTTACATTTACCTTTACAATTTAATTCACCTTCACTTTTCCCCACTTGATTTCCACACACAGGGTAGTGGCATTTATCTGATTGCATTTTAAAGTATTTACACTGGTCGAACCTTTTCACAGAATTGCAACAGTAAATTTTGTTTAGCGCACTAGTACCACTGTTTCGACTTTTTCAAAAAGCGAGTTTGCTACACTTTTTGCAGCTGATTTGTAATACTGATTAATGGCAACCGGAGAGGTGATTCAATTTCACGCAAATTGCATCAAAACGGGCTTCATCATGCAACACTTCACTTCCCTTTAGGCCTACAAATATCCTAACTCTGTTTTGTAAAATGGTTTGCAATCCCATACAACTAATATGAAAAGTTATCCATACAAAGAACACGAAGGTGGCCCTACCTTGTTTATAGCTTCATCCAGTCAGGCACTCACACTTTCTTTAATATATTCATTCTGTTATTTCACGTTCAAGCACACGGCTCCATAGTGTTACTCACTGAACATACATACATCATTCAACATCATTAAATCCCTTCTGTAAAACAAAAATCCACCTGATACAGTTAAATATTGAAGAGTCACTCAAACCAAAACAACCGTGTTCAACCAATGTTGCCAACCTTTTCTGGCGCCCCCACCTAAATGCAGGGGTGTAGCCAGCAGGTTTGTGTAGGGGGGGGCAGCTACAATATACAAAGTAAAAAAAAGTGTTGCTGTTAATGTTTTGGGGGCCTGAAAGAAAGGAAAATTTTGGTTTTCTTCTGGAAAACTGAAAACACTATTTTAGCTTATTATTATTATTATTATTATTATTATTATTATTATTATTATTATTATTATTATTATTATTATTATTATTATCCATAAATTATATTCAAGACAGTTTTTATTATGCTTAATCAAAAACTACTGCCCGGGACCAAACGCTATACTTTTGTGCATAACTATAAAGGTAACCAAGAAAGTTCTGTCCCTTTTCGTGGAGGTCTGTGTTCAATTGGACCTCACACCGTGAGTTGAATGCGAGTGGAGATAAGGCGAACGTCAGTTGTTGGTGTGGGTATATCCAACATACTACCTGGTTGTGATAATTCAGACACACCGTGAACTTGCGTAAAGACATGGGACATCCACAGAGCGTCATAAGAGTATGTGTGCTGAACGAGTTCAAATGGAGGTCAAACGCCGCTGTAGCGGGACAGAAGATATGCCAGGTCTTTGGTGAGAGTGTCGTGATGACGCGGACATTGCAGCGATGGTTTAACAAGTTTAAGGACGATGACGAAACTCCCGAAAACACCACGTGCCATGAGACCAACACATGTACAGAGAGGAACTGGGGCTACAATTCAGTATCTGGTGAAACCATTCGGTAGCACATCCATCAACTTGTGAAGCACTACAATTTGGGTGGATGGTTCTCACATATTTTGACTCCGGGACAGAAGGCAACGCGGCAGTCGCCTGTCTTTATTTACTGTTTCGGAGACATTTCTGGACAGGACGTTGACATGTGATAAAAAGTGTGTCTTATACGAAGCTCCACGGCGCCGTCATCATTGGTTAGCATACCTTGAACCGATTTCAAAACAGCCGAAACCAGCACTGTACCAGAATAAGGTCCTTCTGTGTGTTTGGTGCATCATGCATCTGGAACTGCTACCAGCTGGTCAGAAATGAAAATGAAATTTTTGAGTTTTACGTCCCACGGTTTTGCCGGTTAGGCTAAAGGAGACGGTGATGGTGAGTAATGAATGAAATGGTGGAATGAAGAAAGTGGGAGGAAACGGGAGAACCCCGAGAAAACCCACGCACACGGTGTTTGTCCACCACAAAGTTCACTTGGCGGGGGCTGGGATCGAACCCGGGACCCCAAGCACCAGAGGCGAACGGTCTACCACTGAGCCACCGCGGCCCTGAGCTGGTCAGAGTATCAATGCAACTGTGTAGTGTAAGCAGTTGAGCTGTGCTCAACAAAAACTAAAAACTCTGGAGCCATCACTTCTGAATTGCAAATTTGTCCTCGTTTACAGGACAACGCTAAGTCCCACATGGCTAGGATGACTCAGGACACCATTTTCCGCCTTGGATGGGAAACAATATTGCAACCACTATATTCCTCGGGTATTGCACCGTCCGATTATCACCTGTTCCATTCTTTGGACAATCACCTTAGAGGACGCCAGTTCAAATCCCTAGTAAAAGTCCAAAATGCACCTGATACTTTCTTCGTTTCACGGCCCACCAAGTTCTACCGCGATGGATTCCATGGTCTTCCAGAATGTTTTCAGAAGGTCGTCAATGCTGATGGGGACTATTTTTGATCTTCCAGGTTATGTGACATATCGATGTTCGAAGGTGGTGGGTGAAAAAGCAACAAAACGTTTCTTGGTTAACTTTATATTTAAATTTAAGACCTTGTATACACAACCTATCTACATAAGATTGATTTTCTTTGAAATTTTACTTAATTTCTACGGTTTCCTGACAAAAATATTTATTTATTATTCGTGACTAAGAAAAATATAATTATTTTATTACACTGAGTAGAAATAAAAGAGAGAGCGAATGAAATTCAAATTTAATAAAATCATTGTTTCTCAAAAAAATTTCCATCCTCTATGTCTTTTAAGACACTTGTTAAAGCATATAAAAATAGTACCTTTGTTTTATGGCTGTATTTGTAGTACCTTGTTAAAATGTTTGTCTTCAAACTGTCAAATATAAATCGCAGTAAATTGGGTAATCTGCTGTCACAAAAAAGTATCCTATTTTTCGATCGGTATAAGGAAGAAATACTATACTATTTTTCGATGGGTATGGAAAAAGCAATATTTCTCCATACTATTTTACCATAAATTATTAATTGTCAATAAACTTTGTTCCTTTTAAATGAATGAAGCGAGATAATTTTACTATGATGTTTTAAAAGCTGGTCATTTGGGGGGGCCAGGAAACCATTTGGGGGGGCCCGGCTCCGATTGGCCCCCCTTGGCTACACCCCTGCCTAAATGATAATAAAAAGTAGAAAGTTGTAATGGGCAAAAATTCTTAAAATAATTGCAAATTTCTTCAACATCTCTCTTTGAATATTAACCAAAAATGGCGAAGTTATTGTAACTAATTGACTGTGGATGAATACTGAACAAAGTTCCAATTTTAATGATTAATAGCAATTTAAATTAAGTAAACACAAGACTGAACTAACAGTATGCCTAAGATGTATTTTGACAAATACAATTGAAACATGAAAGTCCAAACAAAAAAGCTCCTGAGCTTTAAGCCTAACATTAATACAGGTTTGATTTTAACAAAGAGGCATGCTCTTATGTTTCATTAAAAGCATATTTACCTAGTATTTTCTACTGAAAATTTTCTACTGTGATTATAGAAACAGCGTTAAAATGTATTGTTCATAATTATGCAATTATAATGCAAAACTAGCTTGTAGTGATAACCTACTACAGATTGGTACGTATTTTTTGTACTAATTTGCTCATCACTCCAGCAGATGGTTCTACCGAATTTTGACGCTTTTTTTCTATATTTTCAGGTTAGATTAGAGCTTTCTTTTACCAGAGCATGCACTAAATGAAGAGCTCCATTACTTTAGGATGGCTCAGTAACGTATAAATAAAGTCTGGACGTATAGCATAAAAACTACTGTGTATAAAACACTAACCAAGTTATGCTAGGTGGCCACTAAGAAGCACGAATGCTATCTGACCTAGCTAGACTAGGAGCGCACTAGGGAGGCCCGAGCGTTTGCGTCCATAGGGAGCAAGCGCGTCAGCGACGGGGTGTACACATAAACGAGGACAGTGGAAGAGCACACTTACACATACTATAATTTCTTTATCACTAATAATTAACTTCAATATGCTGTGATAGATGGTAATTACTTATATTCACACTTTCATTTCTTCATGAAAAATATTTCACGTCGGTTTTTACCTATAAATTTTCTATTTGGTAGAACTGCCTGCTGAAGTGAACCATTAATTTGCTTACACGTATATCTACCATCGCAAATTTGCCTGTTCACTACGGACGCACCTCGAATATAGCCCAGCAGCTTCACCTTGGCGTAAATCGTAATAGGTTCAAAAATAGCTTGTAATGAGTACCTTGCGAAGTTTGGTACGTGGTTTTGAGACGTGTTGCTTTCACTATAGTAACTAATTTTCTCTCTGTATTATACAATTGTACGCAATTAGTTGATAACACTCTAGGAATAACTGGATAAGTTTTACGCTGTTTGCATGGAATTTTGACGAGAAAATACTGTATTTATAGACATAACTTGTATGCCCTCATAACGTTCACATTTACTGGAAAATTGTTTAGAAAATACATTGTCGAAAATGCTGAGCTAATTTTGTAAAAAAAAAAAAAAAAAAAAAAAAAAAAAAAAAAAAAAAAAAAAACCGCATAGTAGTTTATTTCTAGTGGGTTCTCTATTGTAAAGCTACAGCCTCGCAGGTTTTCTAGCTACATATGCTCCTTATTTCTTTTTGGTAGTTAACAGACATTACCTGAAAATTAAAAAGAACTGTATTCCTAAAACTTCAGAACATTTATTTCATTTTATTGATATACATTATATCAAGGAAAAAGTAATGAAACCACGAGCAGAAAATTTCTCCGATCACGAGAATTGTAATTTCATTAGTGGAAAATACAAAGACATTATTGAATGTAAACAGACTGACTTGGATCAACGAAGTTTAAACCCCCAAATTCGGCCGTTCAAGCTAAAACCAAGTTCATCCATGATTTGACCGAGACATAACCTTGAACGTTGTTGGTGACAAGACATTTTCAATGAACTTGGTTATGATCCTCGTTCAACAGTTGAACTTCGTTGGTGCAAACGGCCGTCAAACGTAGCATTAATTTTAATTGTAGTGTGCAGATATAGGAAAACCTCCCCATCTAGAGGTTTGCATTATATTAGATATTATTAACATATCATAAATAAACATTAGGAATTAACATTCAGAAACAAATCAAATTAAACAAGTATTAAAACGAATGGCACGATGGGAACCATTCCTACAAATAAAGGAAATAACAACAATAATGTAAGGTACCGATAAACGGTACGTTACAAGGATAGAAACGAATATCTTGACGAATGACAAATGAACAAATAGACATTAACAAAGTGAGTATTAAGACTGTGCAGCGATTGTGAGCCAGTGATATTCGGAACTTAGTTAAAATTTCCCTCAGAAACGATAAAAAAAATCCCATTTGTACTGCCCGTCTTTTCAAAGTATTCGCCCCCCCGCCTCCTTCCCGTCACTGGATCAAAGGACAACAAAAGCCTAGTCGCTTGAACTTCGATAATGTGCACTTCATTTACGCTGACATTTCTGAACCCTTGACTGTGGTCATTAAACCGAAGCAATATGCGGGGACGCTGTTTATGACAAGGTGGAGTACCCTTGAAGACATTTCTTTCTGCTGTAATATGGCATCCAATCCATAAGCAACACGAGCAGCTGACTTCCTTTGTTGACCCATACCCATTTCAAAGATATATTTAACGATGATATTATCTAGCAAGGTCGCGGAAGGGTTGTTTGGAGAGAAATGAAGAGTCTGTTAAATTTACATTTGTATTTTGTGCATATGTTAGGATTGTGCAAAGAGTGCGCTGTCTTTAGTCGTTCTGCCGTAGTGTTTAATATAACATCTAGTGAATAGCTAAATGTCCCTACATTTATCTCATATACGTAAAATCTTCGTTTATTCCTCTTTTAAAAAACCGTTCCTAAGTCTTCCTGCCCCGCGGGAAGTTTTCCTCAAACTACTATCACTGGTGAGTATGGCATTGTCGCCAATTGATGTAAGAGTTCATTTCAATTGTAAAGGGGTGTTTTACAGCCAAACACGCAAAAATCCGGCTTTATTGTCCCTTTTTTCGTGTATTTTTTATCTGTATCTCAGTCTGTGTAATAGTTATTTGAAGCTATTGGCAAAATTTTTCTCATAAGATATTATCTAATAAATATGAACATTTAAAACACAAAATACATTTCCCAGTTTGGAGCCCTCTTCACCTGGCGCCTCCTCCGAACGCGTAGTTCGCAGTATTCAAGATCTGGCCCTGCTCACCTTAGCAAATATTTACAAGAAATCCATCTATTGTTTTTCTCAAATCTCTCCATAGCAACAGTTTCAAGACAATCGGGCGAATGTATGTATCGTTCAGGAATTCATAGCACTTCTCACATTGAATGCAGATGATTACACAATATTCGTAATTGATTCGCTATTTTTAGACGTATCGACTACTATTACAATATTTTCCCTAATTGTTTCTTCCTCTACGAATTTTATAAGCGTCTAGCTATTCGACAGTGTGTTGCTCGGTTTGCAGTTTAGAGTGCGTTTACCCCCCTCATACCTAACGTTGGCCGATATGAAAAACACACGCATGTCCTACTTTTGATTCCTTTATTCACTGCAGGAGTTTCAAGCAAATCCACATTGTGCGTTGCTAGTTATGGCCTTGCTAAAGATGTCATATTGCCTTGTGGTCGCATTTTAGGGGGTGTTTAGCCGCTTCATCCGCACGTTGCCCGATTAAAAAAAAAAAAAAAAAAAAAAAAAAACGTATCTTCTACTTTCGATTCATTTATTCACTGCAGGAGATCAAGGAAATCTGCATTGTGCGTTACTAGTCATGGCCTTGCTAAAAAAAAAAAAAAGTGTCACATTGCCCTAAATTCGCACTTTAGGGGGTGTTTACCCCCTTCATCCCAGACCTTGGCTGATACAAAGAAACACAGATGTCCTACTTTTGATTCCTTTATTCACTGAAGGAGTTTCAAGCAAGTGCGCCGATTTCCCTGTAACTTCGGGAGGGCCCATTTACTAAAACATACATGTAACAAAATATATAAAAATAAAAACTACATATACAAATATATATTCATAAAAATACATGGAGGCCCACTGAGCTTTGGGGGGCCCGGGCCCACTTGCCCCCGGGATCGTCGGCCCTGGTTTCAAGAAAATCTCCATTGTGCGTTTCTAGGTATGGCCAGGGTTGGAAAAAATAGTTTAAAAAAAAAAGAACAGAACATATGTTTAAAACATGAAAAAGATGTTCAAAATGTTTTAAAACACGAAAAAACATGTTTTAAACATTCTGAACAGTTTATAAGATGATTTTAAACATATTTCAAAATCGTGTAATAACTTATTTGTTAAGACGTTTTGCGATTTACTTGCAACTGAACTTTTCATTTATTTTATCCTGTTGGATACAGAATATTTCAGTATAGATTAGTGATTGTCAACTTATTTAACATCAAGACCCCCTTTTATTACACCCTCTTGCCAGTGACTGTCATAAGTACTTTCCTGGTTGTAATAAGCTTTTTAGGAAGATTTTAAAATCTACCTATACGGAGATTTCACACAATCTATCAATATACATGATGAAACAAGAGCTCTCACCACCCTTGTGTGTTGAGAAGGGGTTGAGGTTGAATGATGAAACTTGGAAGTGGTTTCACACATCAGATGGTGCTATCAACCATAATGGCGGTCATCTTTGGTTGGTATTCAAAATTTCAAATGAAATGGAGTCATGTTACATGTTTTAAGGCTAGAGCTTTACCAGAAATACTTTTGTGCGGTTATTTTATTCCTAAAACAAGTCATCTCGGAGTTACTGCTTCTGAAAGTTTCCTACTGAAGATCGCGTTTCGTGGAGGCGGGTGAGATTTTAGCTGCAAAAAATTGATTACTATTTCAAAACACTCACGCTAATAAATTTATCTTAAAATAATAAATTTTCGAAAAGTAATGTTTGAAGCACACTTCATCAGAGATGGAGTGGGTCAGAGGATCAAGTTTTCTGAGTGGGTCAGTGGGTCAGTGGGTCGTGGGTCAACAGCATGTGACCCACTGTGATCCACTGGGACCCACCACCCATCATGACCCACTGCGACCCACCGACTCAGTCTGATCTACCGACCCACTCTGCTCACTGCATGATAGACAGTATCTTCTGAAGACTGGTAAATCTGTCTTCGTTTTACTTTCAAGACCTTAATTTCCCTTTCTTTCCCAATTGTTTCTGTCTACTTACCTGAAGTGAGTATATCTAACAAAGTGAAGAAAGAACTTTAGGCACTTTTGGATATTGATATTTGTGATTGTAATAATAGCAATAGGGTTTATACTACTACTTGGGTTTGGAGACCTGAGAGTTTTTAGAGGAGCTAACTACTCTAAAAAATACATTTTTAATCACTGTAATATATAAATTATTATATAAAAAATTGAATGTAACTGTGTGTGCCTGATCATCACTGTCAAATTGCAAAGTCAAATGAAATGACTTTTGGTATATAGTTAGGTCTTAATCCAAACTGAGATGTTATATTGCTTTCATTATAATACATAATATCTAAGAAGATAGTGAGGATCCGAATTTTTGCGAAAAAAAAAATAGTATCTCGGAAGTCGTTAAGCTTACGGAGCTTAAATGCAGTGTATTAACTCTTTATTGAAAATAAACAGTATGAGTCCTAGCATTTTTTTAAATTCTCTTTTATGGAGGGGGCACTTTCTACATATGGAAAATTGGTAGTGAGTTGGTTTGTAAAAATGATGGAAAGTGATCGATATTAGTTAAGAAGAAAAATCAGAAACAAAAAATACAATGCTTTGCTTCATATATCCATTGCTTTCTACTATAAGCCCTTGATATAACACGATTTTCTTTGTGCAACTCTTCGCTTATTTTGCTCTGTACGCAAAATAACCCAGAACTCACCACGGGGAGATGGTTGCATATCGAGTTCCGAAGTAGGCATACGTTGACATTTGACCTTAAGTCACGTAGCTCTTCTTGGTCTCGAAGCTGGGCATTCTTGTTCTAGACTTCAGTTTGGCTCTAACGTAGATATCTCTTGCGTTCTGGCCGCACTTTTTCGACGCTGCCTCGGACACCAGCTTTGCTGTGCGTTCCAGAGCTTGACAATGGCAAGGGAATATTGTTAGAGTAGCTGAAGTTCGGATGTTTTCTTCAAGCTGCTGACCCGTTTATGTTTCGTGTGATTGGTGGCTGTTAGACATTTAGGCCAATTAATCATGTCGTAGTAATTTTCAGCTATCAAGTTTAATTTCGGAACAATTAAGTCACGTGGGCGGCTTGATCTCGGAGTCTTCTGGCTGTGTCACTTTTTAAAATCTTTCTCCAGCGTAACCTTCGAATATGCAGATTTTCATATGCTCATCCTTATCAGCAGGTTTTCATAATGACAGTAGTATCAGTTTGTTTGTAGAACAGAATGAACTATGTGTTGTAGATTTTCTGGCGGAAAACGTGATAGCTTAACTATGTTAAACAGATGCATGGCGCCCATTTCGCACGAAGGATTTCGCCGTATTGAAAACCAGACTGGAGCGTATATTTTAACAATGTACTGGCAAAGTAGACACAAACTTGAACTAGGTTTATCAGTATTTATGTAGTGGCGAAGCATCCTACAGGCCAATGTAAGCCATCGTGAGTGTGATAATGGTCTTGGTTTTCTGTTTGCTAGATCGGTACTACACATTCCTGTAGCAACAGCCTTACAAATTTCAAAGATATAATTCTGGTCGGTGCTTAAACCATCTGTTTTTTTCCATTTCAGACACCCATTGAACGGGAATGGATGTAAAGGAGACGATCGGTGAACGTTCACAATCCTTTAATTTCTTTCCGATGGGGCCGGAAAAAGTGTTGGGTCCTGTCGTCCCACCATCCAATTCGGTAACCAGGTGTCGAAATGGCAACTCGTTGGTATGAAGGCAAATGAGATGCTGCACTTACTTTCCTAGGGATCTTTGTATCTGATTTATCACACCGTTATCGCATCCTGTGTTCGTGGCTTCACCATCGCTGCCGACTGCCTCAAAACTTGACACGTCGTACTGGTTCTTCTCTAAAAGCTCCAATATAGAGTCGGCAATATCGGTGCCAGGTGCCAGTGTCTGACTTAAGTGTGGCATGTCCCAAGTATTCTGAACCTGGCTCCGATGGAACTGTGATATGGTTTTCTGTAATCTCTCGTCTTCGTATCTGCAGTTAATTTTTTCTTGCACAAGAGTTGGATCATTTTTTCCATCGAAGTAGATACTTGTAAGCGCCCGGTCTAGGTGAGCCTTTTCTTTCTGGATGTTCTCTCCCAGTTTATTTTTTTCTTCTTCGTACCTTAGATCTGTCAACAACAAGACTTTTGTCCTCTGACGTTATGAGCCTCGTGTCCTGAAGTACGGCACAAGCGATCAAAGCAATCTGGCTGAAGCTCCAGTTATAAACGCTGCCTCCACTGTATTTTGAAGGCAGATGTGCTTTGGGCTATGTTTCCTTCTTGGTCGCACCTCGAAGTCAAATCCCGATTCAACAGCTTCACTGGATTCCCCTGACGCCAGTATTTTTGACCTGTGCCTATGCCTAATCCCACTTGTTGATGGACTTGCTTCAACACTTCCAGCGTCTTTCTTGGTTGTCTGCCCCTTAAATCTGCTCACTTTTTCCGGGAAAACATCTTTGACAGACATTTGCTTGTTCGGACGCCAATGTTACCAATGCTCACTTTTCGTGATGTTCTATGGTCCAAAAGAAACTTGAATTCCCGTTTTGGAATCTTGCGTGTCGTCTCACAGTTGCAATCTTCGGCGATTTTACATTTGCAAGACGCAATATCAAAAAGAGACTTTTCCGCGTGTGCGACAGAACCTGCACAAAGTGTTCCTTCTTGTCCTTCTCGACTGTAATGTTTTTCCTTGGTGCGACACTTATTATAAAACGTTTTCAGCATGTCAAAAACTCTCTTTCCTGAAACCACAGGAATTCTTGCTTTACGCCAAATATGTACAACTCTTTGTCCAACTAGTTTACAAATGTCAGTCACTGGTAATTTAGTTACACTTTCGTCACCACTTAAACCACTTCGAAACAAATGATAATGTCGTATAACATCAGCGTACGTGGGGAACTACACTCATTTCACTTGGAATGCCAAATAAACCTCGTTTAACACTTTCCCGCGTTGGTCTGCTATGAGATTTTTTCTTCATCTTGCTTTCCATTGCTTCCGAACTTGGAAACCAAAGTATACAAAATGTCTCTGAATCGTATCGCACTAAGAAGACTTTAACTTTAGGTATAATGCACAAACTCTCTGTCTTAACAGAAACAGTAGCGAACTAAAACCGTTAAAGCTTAAGCTGCAATAAACTGGCCTGTTGGATTGGTTGGCCGAAGTACGCAATATTTATACCACCGCTGAACTTCGAGCGAGAATATTCTAGAAACGTCGGCGTAGGTTCTGGAGCCAACGAGGCGAGCGCAAATCTTCGGACGGAACCGGACGTTGCGACGACGCTCAAAGAGCGTGGCCAAGGTAAGCAACCACGAAGTTGTGTAGCCTGCCGCTAGATGGCATTTGCTGTCGGGTACATAACAAGCGAAGAGTTGCCAAAATCAAATCGTGTTATATCAAGAGGTATGCCTATAATCATCGTTAACGTGGCATTCCAAACAAAATCTGGACATTAATTCCAACAATTGAGCTAATATGGCTGTACTTTGACTCATAAACATTTTAAAATTATTTACTGGCATTGCTACAAGTTTCTTTTAATAAAATAATTGTATTATAGCCATCAGGTAGCTGTAAAAACGACTACAAGTAGCTTTTCTGTCATTGGTGTTGTGCGTGTTGCCTAACAAACACTTTAAAAACTTTAAGTCCGTTGGGGCAGGGTAAGGGATTGTCCAAAAATATAAAAAAAAAAATCAGTAAGGTCGGTGCCAGTAATGGCATCTTTTCCGCACTAACCGTCATCGAATTTCCAACAAAAGTGCAAAACGCTCAAGTCGTGAGAGTAATTTTGTGTTTAGTGTACATCAACATTTTTTCTCCATATACTGTTTAAATCAAATGTTCCCTCTGTCTGCCGAATAAACCAAGTAGGTAAGACGCTCAACTTCTGAGTAATCCATGTTCAAATCTCAATGCAGCAACTAACTTTATCTCCCACCACCGAAATCAGCATCGTGTGTTGTGTTGATTTAACGCAAAAGGTGGTAGTCCCTCTGGGTCACTGCATTGTGTTGAATTAACAGAGCTACTTTTTTTTTACTGTGCAGGACATACGTTGTGAAAAGTAATTGAAAGGACATATACAAAAGCCATCTGGTCACTGGTTCGAGTTCACAAATATCTGAAGACATTTTATTTCCTTTGTCCCAGTTAAATGAGGTCCTAGGTAATAACTATTGACAATAAAATGCAATGGAACACTCGTCTCGTGGCAACACAATACGCGTCACAACAACACCTTCAAAATCACTCTATAGCAGTCGTGTTCTTCTTAGCGTATTGGTAAGGAAGTCACTTCTTACTTTCTGAGTGTTCACTTCGTACTGTTGGCAGTTCGAGTTTTACCCAGTCCACAGTGTTCATAGTACCTTCACTGATCTAGGTTAACAAATGCCGAGAAATCTTGTAGAAAGTACCTAGATATGTGCAATGCCGTCGAGCTGGAAGGAACGAGTAATTGTTATGTTCTTTTCAATTACAGACCTTATTATATCCAAACACACGTGTAAATTCGTTGTGGTTCGTATTTCCTGTTGGCTTCATGGCACAGAACGTAGTGTTCCGGCTTACGAGTAAGAGGGTCACGTTTTCGAATCACTTCTACTTCATTTCTATTTTTAAAAGTATTATAATTAAATATTTTTCTAAATACTGCCAGTAGATGTTCGTCTGTAATTATGACATTTCAAACACACAGACAATTGAGAATAGTGGTAAAGAAGACAGGAGATAATACTTGTTTTATTGTTTTGTACTGTTTTTAGACTCACCTTAGTGTAAACAAATCACGCATATAGGCAATTTAACATATTTGGAGGGAATAATTTTTCGGTTGATTGGCGTCTCGCCGCGTCTCTGTCGTTAAACGGCCACTGGTTGCATAATTATCAAAACAGCAATGGGGTCACCGTGGATCGTAGCTGCGGCGACGCGAAAATTTGGCGAGATGTCGCTAGTTCCCCATCGCTCGTCCACCGACGCTTACAGCATGGGGTTGCTTCTGAAATTTAATTACGTACCATAATATCACATATATCCTATTAAGGTGTCACAGTGATTAAGATATATTTCCACTGGGCATTGAGTTTTGAAAAGGGTGTAATATTGGGTGCAAAATCCAAACGAAAGTATTATGATTGTAAAATCAGTAGTTTTTACACAAACAAGATTACGTTCTTCTTTGTAATAGTGAAAATTGCCACCATAATTTTGCACTGTTCTAACAATAAGCTTCGATTTTGTTTTATTTCCATTCATTACATTGGAAATGTGTTTGATTGTTGACAAGTACCCCACGCCGTAAGTGTAGGTGGACCATGAATGGGCAACTAAAGACATCTCGCCAAAAATTGGCGGCCCCGCAGCTACGATCCACGGTGGCCCCACATACGTTTTGAAAATTATACCACCAGCGACACAAAGCAAAGAAACGCCAATGAATCAGAAAATTACTACCCCAGAATATGTTAAATCACCTATATGCGTGATTTGTTTACAATGAAAGCAAGTCTAAAACAACACTAAAAACAAGTAGCTTGGGGTGGGCGCGAACCACCAACGTTATGATTAGTAAGCGCGTGTTCTTCCGACTTCACCATGGAGGCGATGAAGAAAAGTCTATCTGAGGAGTACTCCTAACCCCTTTGACATCAAGAAACCCCAGGATAACCCAAAAACATACCCACAATGCCGTCTGTGGTAAACATAACGTGGGGTGGGTCATGCTTGGTTCCTTTTGGTCTACACACGGATATTTGTTCTGAAGTTTCAAGACAAACACGCATTCATCTGTGAAGATCACATCGTTCCACTTTCGATGCCTGTTTGTCTCTGCAAATTCAAGATGCAGTCGAATATGATCCTATGAGACGATTTCCTTTCTTGCAGCACCACAAGCATGAAGAGCCGCTGTCGTTAGCCATCTTTTAGCAGATGATCGTGAAGCAGGTAAATTCGCTATCTGTCTCAGTAGCCGGGGGGTCGTGTGTGGTCTTTGCTGCGTAACAGCAATGAGCCGATTATGTTGCTCTTGTGTTGTTACACGTTTTCTCCCACTACCTGAACGTTTAGCAGATTCTCTAATTTCCTCATATCGCTTTACCCATCGTTTAGCAGTATTTATGAGAACTCCAAAATTTATTGCTGCTTGTGTGACGTTGAAGCCGACATTTACGATGGCTAAAATACGGCCTTTGGATTCTCATTCATTGTCTACAACCAGAGACGGAGGAATCGCCCGGGCTGCCGGGGTTATAACCCGGTCAATATTTAGGGAAGTGTTAATTTAAAAAGTCACGACGTATTAAAAATTATAATAGAAATCGAGTAATGAATAACCACTCTAAGTTTTTCCGTGGAATCAATTATATACAACGATGTAATAATAAAAATAACTTACTACTTCCAAAGAATATGTGTGCTGCTTTTATTTTTCATCCATCATCCTTACCTACTAATAGTTTTCCTTCTTTCTTCCGCTTTCAATTACCGCGCAAACACTGTAGAGATAACATTGTGTCAAACTAGAGTATAATAACAGGAGCACTGACAGTATTGTTTCGTTTTTGCTTTGTTGCTTCTTTGCTTCTTACCCAACCCCATTGAACTCAGTGTCCATCGAGTAAGTGACAATGAACAGAGTGACTGTGTTTTTTCTCTTTTTTCGTTTCGTCTAGCTGTTTGTTTTTGTGCTGTTAGGCTTTATATTAAACCTTTACATTATGTAACTTTTTCTTTTTTATGAGATTTTTTGGGGGGAAGGGAAGAAATGCTTTCCTCTGATATCTGTTTCGTGCAATTCATCTTGTTTGAACTGCTTAAGTAAGGTCATTTTGTAACTTTTGATGTCATCCAACTCCGTCATGATACTAAAATTGTCATGCTTAACAATTAGTTTTATTCTCTTATTTGCAGTTTGCCACACTGATATATGTGTGAATAAATTGATGTTTGGTCCAACGGCTTTCGAATTCGCAACCAAGCCAACCGCCGAGATTTTGGGTTGCCTGCTTTTGCAGGAAAAGGAGAATTGCAGGTGGTAATGCACTTTTGGAGTCGTGTATACAACAAATGATACATTATATAGTATCGTAAAAAGTGATATGCTGCAACACATTAAAGCCTCAAAATGGTTGGGGAAGCGAATAATCCAGAAGTTATGTAGCCCTATTGCGTTCATGGGAACGAAAACAATAATTATAAATATGTTAAATTACTGTAGACTGCCAATTGCTCATTCAGAGAATTTACGAAGCTCACTTTATCGCAGTAGTTTTATACGAACTATATATAGGCTACGGACAATAGTTTCATGCAAACTTGATAATCAAAATTATTATTATTATTATTATTATTATTATTATTATTATTATTATTATTATTATTATTATTATTATTATTATTATTATTATTATTATTATTATTATTATTATATTTGAAGTACAACGAAATATCATGCCATTAATTACACTAGCCTGCGATGATTTTATTGCATAAGTGCAATATATTTCTGTGATTTGGTGATTGCCACCTAAGCCTAAAAGTGAAGTTAGTTTTGTCTCATCACATCACATTTTGTGACAAAATCGAGATAATCATTTTACCTATTCATTCATATGCGTCTCAAGCCAGGAAGACTAAACATCCTCATTGGCTGAAATGCTATTACTCTCATGGCGTGAAATGTTGTAGCAGTAGCTAAACAACAGCCTATCGTGTCCGCCTAGCGGTACAGTACGATAGTAACACCTAGCGGCATTGTTTTGTTTAGTATATTGCTTTTCCTGCGAATGATTCATACAGTTTCGTTGTAAACTACCTAATTGTGCTCAGTGCTTTGAAGTCCCTAATATCGTGGTGTGTGCTTAGTATTTAGAGACGAAAGTGAAGTGCTTGTTCGCAGACTTTTCGAAATGCAGCGTCGTGATAGTAAGAATAATCCAGATATATTCTGTTATATATGTGGGACATTTGTGCCCATGAAACAACGACGCAATATAACTTCCTTTGTCAGAAAGGCTTATCTTGCGTATTTTGGTATAGCATTGGGAGATCAGGACAAGTCTTGAGCACCACATAAGGTTTGTCGAACATGCATCGAATAACTGTGGCAATGGATGAAAGGTGAGAGACGAGCATTGCCGTAGGAGTCCCCACTGTGTGACGTGAGCCTACAGACCACAGCACCAAATTGTACTTTTGTTCTGTGAATGTGGAAGGTTTCAACAGTAGGAACATAGCTACAACGGTTTGCTTATCCAACTACAATTTCCTCCGTCAGTCTACTAGTATCCAATGGTCCTGACATAGCTGTCCCACAGCCACCAAACCAATTAATCGAAGCCTCTTCCGAATCTCCTAGTGACAACAATGACGAATCGGACTTTGACCCATAAGAATCAACAGAGCCTATACTTTTCGAACAGAGTGGTTTAAATGATTTAGTTCGTGACCTTGGTCTCACAAAGGAATCTGTCGAACTACTGGGATCACGACTAATGGAGAGAAACCTGTTGATGCCTGAGACTTCGTACTATTGGTACAGGCATCGTGAACAAGAATTTGCTGCTTTCTTTTCTGCAGAAGATAATATAGTATTTTTCAACAACATTCCGGAGTTAATACTAAAATTAGATCGTCTGACTGTGATCGATCCCAATGGAGACTTTTCATCGATGCTTCCAAGCGGAGTTTGAAGTGTGTACTCCTACACAACGGAAATAAACTAGCATCCATTCCAGTTGCTTATTCTGTTGTCATGAGGGAAAGCTACGAAAACCTTGATTTGATATCGAGCAAGATAAAGTACCACGAACATCAATGGCAAATAAGTGGGGATTTTAAGGTCATCGGCCTTCTGTTGGGTCAAAAGTCAGGCTATACCAAATTCCCATGTTTTCTGTGTGAGTGGGACAGTCAGGCAGGGGCAGTTCACTGGACTCAAAAGGTATGGCCAGATAGGCAGTGGAATGTTGGTTCGAAAAACTTACAACGCGCAAGTCTTTTTAATGCACATGATATACTTTTACCTCCCCTTCACATTAAGATTGACTTAATGAAGCATCTGTAAAAGCTCTAGATACTGAAGGTGAGTGCTTCAAATATCTGTGTCAAAAATTTCCTGGCATCAGTAATGCAAAAATTAAAGACGGCATCTTCAATGGTCCAGATATTAGCAAACTTTTTGGTGACGCAAATTTTGAAAATGTCATGAACAGAACGAGCGTTCAGCATGGCAAGCTTTCCGAGATGTAGCGAAAAACTTTCTTGGCAACAGAAAGGATCCAAACCATAAAGACAAGTTGTAAAGAATGCTACTGTGTTTTAAAGAATTGGGTTGTAACATGAGTTTGAAAGTGCATATGCTGTTTTCCCATTTGGACTATTTTCCAGACAATCTTGGAGTCGTGACTGAGGAACAAGGAGAGAAATTACATTAGGACCTCAAGGAACTCGAACGTCGTTATCAAGGAAAGTGGAATTGCAACATGCTTGCAGACTACTGATGGTTCTTGTAGAGAGAAGATTCTGCCACTAGTCACAAGCGTGCAGCGACAAGATTTAGTTTCTCACGGAAGAGGCGTAAAACCTACTAGTGTGGTTATTTGTGCTGTATGTCATGACCTATGGGTGCGTTATTTCCTCATTTAAAATAGCGCAGATGAGAGCACAAATTCAAAAACACTATGGAGTTTACGTTTGCTTGTTTTAAGAGTCTTACTGTTTTGTAGTGAATGCTTGTCCATAAACATTGCTTCTTTTTCTTCCCGTTTTCTTACCTTGTGTTTCTAATATCGTGATTACGAGTTAACTTACTGTCGCATACAGCACTGAAATACAAATAATAGATATTAATATTGTTTATATCAGTAAGTGTACCAGTATTCGTAGCAGTGTTATGAATAGCAATAAATCATTAGATACATTGATGTTGGCAATGTTAATTTGCAATTTGCAAGAAAACCTGATGTGCAATGACTAAACCGATTTTTGTTCTGAATTCGGTACACCCGAAATATGAAACGTGGCATACTATACCTCATGCAATGATCCAAAAGTTAAAATTCGCAGGCTAGTGTTATTAGTTCTGATTAACTGAACTGAGTTGAAAATTAAATCTTGATTTCGAAAGATAAACTATTAAGTTTACTTGTTTGTACCTTTCTAAAGTGGCAAATGCTGGAAATGGTTTCAAGGCTGTTTCTGAGTGAATACTATCTTCAAAATAATATTAAAAATTATAGTAAGATCTTCGAGACATTTAAGTCGAGTCGAGATTTTTACAAGCAGTCTCGACTCGAAAAATAAGTTTGTCTCGACTCATCTCGAATTTTACAAAGTGTGTCTAGACTCGAATCTCGACTCTAATTCGAGTCGAGTCGAGATTCGAGACATGTTTTGACTCGTGCGCATCCCTAACGTTTGCCGATATAAAAGCACGAATGTCTTACTTTTGATTCGCGTATTAATACCGGGAGATTTATTAAGCAAATCCCCATTGTACGTTGCTGGTTATGGCCTTGCTAAAATGTGTCATACTGCCCTACGTTTGCACTTTAGAGAGGTGTTTACCCCCTTCATTCCACACGTTGGCTGATTTAAAAAACACGTTTGTCCTACTTTCGATTCGTGTATCCACTTCAGGAGTTTTAAGCAAATCCCCATTGTGCATTGCTAGTTGTGTTTTTTAAAATTGTGTCATATTGCCCAATGTTCAAAGTTCAGCGGGGTTTCTACCGCTTTCATTCCCACATTCACCGATATAGAAAAAACACAAATGTCCTACTTTTGATTCCTTTATTCACTCTAGAACTTTTAAGCAAGTCTATATTGTGCGTTGCTAGTTATGGCCTTGCTAAAATGTGTCATATTGCACTATGTTCGCAATTTAGGGAGTGTTTACCTCCTTGATCCAACATGTTGGTCGATATAAAAAAAACACGTTTGTCCTACTTTTGATTCGCGTATCCACTTCAGGAGTTTTAAGCAAATCCCCATTGTGCGTTGCTAGTTGTGGCCTTTTAAAGCTGTCATATTGCCGAATGTTCAAACTTCAGCGGGGTATTTACCACCTTCATTCCCACATTGGCCGATATAAGAGAACACACAAATGTCCTATTTTTGATTCCTTTATTCACTCCGTGACTTAGAACCGAATCTATATTGTGCGTTTCTAGTTAAGGCCGTGCTAAAATGTGTCATATTGCCCTATTTTCGCACTTTAGGGACGTGTTTACCTCCTTCATGTCCCACGTTTGCCGATGTTCGCACTTAGAGGGTTGTTTACCCCGTACATTCCACACGTTGGCCGATATAAGAAAAACACATACGTTCTAATTTTGGTTCCTTTATTCACTAGAGGAGTTTGAAGCAAATCGGCATTGTACGTAGCTAGTAATACCCGTGCTAAAATGTGTCACATTGCTATATGTTCGCACTTTAAGGGGATGTTTATCCCCTGCATCCCACACGTTTGCCGATATAAGAAGCTCATTTTTCCTGCTTTTGATTCGCGTATTCACTCCAGGAGTTTTAATCGAATCCCCTTTATGCGTTCCTTGTTATGGCCTTGCTAAAATGTGTCATATTGCCCTATGTACGCACTTAGGGGGGTGTTTACCTCTTCGTCTTACACGTTGACCGATATAAAAAAATATTATGTCCTAACTTTGATTTCTTTATTCACTCCACGAGTTTCAGGAAAATTGGCGTGTGACACTTCTAAAACCCTGCTTGTTATTAATATGCGATAAGTAACAAGGATATTATTGCGATATTGCGAAGGATTATTGCGATAAGTAACAATTTATTATAACAAATAACTGCAATACTACAACAAAATAAATATCCAACAACTAATAGTATATACAAGTAAATGTCGAAAGGGGTAGTTGAAATCCCTACTGTGCGCAATATTACCGTGTATACGTTGCACGTGGTGAATTTGTTACTATATAAATCTTTCAATTTTAATTTTGAGGAGGTTATTCCGAAAGAACAATTTAACATTACCATTAATTATTACTATAATATGATTAATAGGCAATCAGAAATTAACCTTATGTTGAAATAATCCAAAACTTAACCAAAGTGAATTACTAAAGAAAAAAGGTAAAATAGATACTACTAAAGAAACAAATTTCTACATACTGCTGATGTTCTATTAATCACTAACAAACCCATAGAATCGTATATTATCCTCCATAATTCGTAAATCACCGCAACATTTCGGACAGTAAGAATCTGACATGTTAACACTATGATCAGCCTTTTACACTGTGCCAACGTTATGCTGCAATATTTCACATTAATGTCCACAGATGGCAGCACAAGACAGAGCATTTATTATATGCGCAAGCAAACCTGACATCTATCACGAATCTATAAACTTCGATGACAATGTTCCTCTTTCGCGAGAAGAATTTTTTTTAAACATCACTGTTACATATCACCCTGCTCTTGTCAAATTTTATAAACAGGATATTAAATGTTCAAAAAAATAAACTATTATAATCAATTGAGTTTCGGAAGAATCACACATGCACAATAAATTGTTTCGAACTCACCACCATGCAGTTCCAAATTTCTTATTTGATCTTCACAAAGTTCTGGCTCACAAGATTCAGAACACACCATTGGCTGGAGCTTCGAATTTACAACTTTAAATGCTGGAGCAGAGAAGTTGCTGATTGGTAACATGGATGATTCTCTGGCTTGAGTCAACGATTTCCCGTACAACTTACAGGTACCATAGCCAATTCCTTTTAGTGATGTAATAAACGACGACACAAACACATACTCTTCATTCGACAAGGAAGTTGGACATTTGAGACATCTCAGACATTTTAGACTTCCTGCAGGAATACAAATACAAACACACAGTTTACACATATAACAAAACATGAATAATAACACTAACTACAAATTTTACCATTAAATATTACTGTAAATTTTCCTTTTATGAATGAAAGTCATTACTAACTCAATATAGTACTTTATGAAGTTACAGTTTACAAACAAATGAAAGTAAGTTATGATATAGCTCTTCGATGATAATACTTCTTAAGAAATGAAACACGGCGCTTTATCTTAATATTATTATCCTTCATTGACATTAACCATACAGTGTTAGGTGTCGGATAGGAAAGGATCTGGTAAGGACCATCAAATACTCTGACATACGAGGCATAACTTTCTTTTCAATAGATGCCTTCAGTACGTTCTTAACTAATTCCTGTTCACCTACAGGTAAAGTAATAGGAACATGTTTCTTATTGTAAATTACTTCTTTCCTCTTCCACGCCTTTTCTATGTTATTCACTGTCGTGGATGTTAGTTGTTCCTTATTTTGAGAACTCTCTAATATTCCTAGGTCTACAATCCAACGAATATCCAATGGATTTAATAACTGACGACCAAGGAAAATCTCTGCTGGTGTCTTCCTAGTCTCAGCATTCTCGCTGACATTCAAAGTATATTGAACCTTATAAATATGTTCGGCCCACTTGGTCTGATATTTACTAATATACGCCTTCAGAACCAGCTTTATATTACGATTTTGGCGCTCAGTACGGTTACTCGAAGGGGAGTAAAGGGCCGTACAAATGTTCTGAATACCGAGACAATAAATAATGCTTGAAGTAATCTGAAGCGAAGCAAGAAGCATTGTCATGCAAAAGCTTATGACAATAGCCGTACATATAAAAGATCTTATCAAGCTTCTTAAATATAATTTTAGAAGTTTCAGTTCTCAACGGTTCAATAATAACAAACCGACTATAGGCATCTGTTACTAGTAGTATATATTTCAATCCATTACTAGGTAACCATGGACCAGCTATGTCTACGTGATAGCAGCTATTTGCAAAAGAATCCTTTTCAGCATAATATTTCCCGTATAAAGGACGATTTCTATCATTTATACGTTGACAGGTCTCGCAGCTGCGAATATATTCGGACACTTGGCGATGCATATCGTTCCACGTAAATCGAGAAGCTAACTTGCTGTATGTCCGAGATCGACCATCGTGTCCCACTCCCACTATTTCATCGTGGAAGAATTTGATCACCGAATATTGTAAGGTTTCTGGTATTACTGCTCTCAATCCACCATATACTTATTCATACGTACGTTTAACAATACATTACCTTTCAATAAATATGGTTCAACTTTCTTAATTTGTTCTAGTTCCTCAATAATTTAGGGTCTTGCCTCTGTAAATCATCTAAAGGAGAACTGAAGAAAGGTAATTTCCAAAAGTTAATAAATAACATATGAACTCTTTGATTATTAACCTTTTCAACTTCCATAATCTCACCATCTGGTCGTTCAAAATCAACGTAACTATACATTCTGCTGACAAAGTCGGCTAAAAAATTACTCCTTGGCCGAACAAAAACAATACTAAAGTTATATTTACTTATTTTCTCAATTAAAGTTCCATATTTTTCTGTTTCTTGTGATTCTTCAGTATCCAGATTAAACTCGAGTTATCACAATAAACGGTGAACTTATTATGTAAATACATATCAAATTTCTCTAACGCAAGAACTAAGCTTGTCATTTCCAAGGCGAAGATATTCTTGGATCAGTTAGATTCAGGAACTACCTTACTGAAGAAATATACAGGTCTCAAAAACCTAGAAGTATCATATTGTGACAAGATAGCACTATAACATCTGGAACTGGAATCAATGTGAATCACAAAGGGACTCAAAAAAACTGGAACTTTCAAAACAATATGGTTTACAATGGCTTCTTTGATTTTTTCTAATAATTGATCTTCTTCCTTTCCCCACACAAAGGGAGTTTTATCACTCTTCAATTTATACAATGGTCCAAGTAGTCTGCATAATCTTTTACAAATCGAAGATAATATCCTAGAAATCCCAATAATTTATTCAACGCTCTTCTATTCTTCGGCCGTTGTAAATTTCGAATTACCTTTACTCTATCCTCATCTATACACATATTCCCATCTGAAAATTCGTATCCGAAGATTTTGATCTTCTTTCTACATAATTTAATCTTATGTTTCGAAACACTAAGTCCATATTCACGTAAACGTTGTAATACCTTCTCTAAAATTTTGTTATGCTTTTCTACCGTGTCTGCAAAAATGTCTAAATATTCTCCAACTAAGTCTCTTAACATTTTATGCATTAAATTCGCTAACACAAAGCCGGAATTTACAAAACCCATTGGGATACGCTTAAACATTAATAGACGATTTGGAGTAGCACATGTAGTATATATTCTAGAGTCTGGATGAAGCCCTATTTGATAGAATGCATTCTTCGCGTCCAAACAAGAGAAAATCTTGTTTCCCAATATTCGCAATAGTCGAATCTATAAGTGGAGCTGGAAAGCCTGTAACAATTACGTGTTTGTTAATCTGAACGTAATTTATGACTAAACTTTTAGAACCATCATTGCTAGTTACCAAAAAGCACGGCGATATAAAATGAGAACTCTCAATCTCAGTTACAATATCTCGTTCTATCAAAGAATCGATAAATGAGTCTAATTCAAGAAGCTTATGCTTTGGTATTTGATACGGTTGAGTTATACAAAGACTATTATCAACAAGCTGTATTTTATGTTCATATCCACGTATCTCACCAAGTTCTTCATTAATTACATCTTTATAATCCTGTAAAGAGTATTAACATAAGATATTAAGGAAGGAGAAAAGATATCAGTACTATGCACCATACGTTGATCCATATTTCGTCCATCTTGATTTCTCCGATCAAACTCATGCCAAACTGGGTTTTCGACAGGAACACCAGCTGGACCCGTTTCATAGACCTCTGCTGGATGTTGGGCTGCGGTATGACATCTGCTAGAACACGCAGCTAAGGATCCATTGGAACACACAGTAGATTGTTGGCCAACTTCATGTGAATCCATTGGAATGGTTGGTCTGGACCGTGAAGTACCTCCACCATCACATTCTCCATGGGGAACAGATGTTAGGGAAGAGGAAGGTTGAAGCATCACATCTCCCTCCTTTCGACCTCAGATCGACTATTCATAGGTAGGTGGGTGTAGCTCGCCCCTAAGGAATGTTCAGGATCATATGCCAAAGTCCTATCTTGATCGTCTGACGTTGATGGTTGTACTAATCTGGCCTGTGAAGTCCGCCTCATGTTATTGGTCCCTAAGGATTTTCTTCTGGATCGGTTATTCTGCTGAGATGTAGTAGTCATCATAGTTCGTGGTACTATTGGAACGTTGTTTTGGACACCCCTGGCTTCATTAGATTGCCCTAAGTTGGACTGGACGACTTCCCTCTGGAACCGCCACTGACGAGATCGCCCTCGCTGTAGTCCTCTCACTCAATTACTTCACTCCATTTAAGCCTAATAATATTTTAAGCACGGGATGTTCAATCACACCAAGGCAAGCCACGAACCGAGTTCCATGAACGAAAACATTAACTGAACCATTTCACAAATATGAACCGATTCATTGTCATTACCACTACTCTATAATTCACAGTTTTAGATGGTGGATTACACTTAGTACGTATTTTATCTAAAACTTTTATCTCAATGAGGTTCAAACTCGATCCAGTATCTATAATAGCCGGAAATATATCATGGCAAATAGAAATTGGCATCTGGAGCAAACACGTACTCTCCTCATCACGTGGTACACAGTACGTAGTATCAGAATCCCTTTTATTTTTATTCTTATGAGGACAAAAACACCATATATGGTTTGACAGTCCACAAGACGTACAGGCGCGTTGCACATTCTGATACTTATTTCTCCCCACTAATATCTTATTACACAAATTTTGTTTACCTGAAATCTGATAATATTCACTATCATATTGGTAATTAAGCTCGTACCATTCCGCAAATTCCATGAGCTCCGCCCTATGTCAACGGTAACTTAGTTAATAACATAGTGTTCCTGATATCAGGCCTAACCAAATTCATTATCAATCGACAAAACTCGAGATCTTCCATCCCTTTTCCTAAGACACGCAATACAGCATTCTTTTCAATGATGAAACCGACTAATGATTCATTCTCTGTCATTAAGCGAAAAAATTTACTCTTATAAAATTCCAGACTAACAAGTGGTGTTACAAATTTCTCAAAAACCTTTTCTACGATATAATCCCAATCTGTAGTAATTGAAAGTAGCCGTTGCATTTCTTCATATATTCTACCATTACACCTTTCTAATGAAGCTACGAAAATTACATCAGCCGGCGCTATCTTTCTACTTATCATAATATCTAAACGAAGAAGAAATTCACATAAAAGAAAACCATTATTTCCATTTACAACAGGCAATTCTTTAACTTGTAATCTCAATGAGTTAAATATATTTTCTGAAAAGAGCCGAGTGAAATTGTATTTTATCAGTGGTCGTAACACACCAGCTGACGGATGACCTTGCGCCAGGTGCTGGGTAGTGGACTCAATCGAGCTTGAATTTTCATGTTCTCGACTGATACCACCATCCAACTCACGTGACACGTCATCATGACGAACCTCCCGGGGGCCGGATCCGGTGGCCTCCCGTGGTCCGTTACTTAAGCGTGACCAAAACTCGTCTAGCTCCGAAAAATCGACCAAATCATTCATTTTCATTTTTTGAAGAGGTAGATAATTTCTAATTAAACTCCCAAATATACAGTGGTCACGTTCATGCCTTGGCATCTACGTCTCAATTGCGCAGTTGAACCTTACAAACTTTACCTTTAATATAATCTTCCCTTTAGATTTTAAGTAACACTTTACTTCCATTTTTCTCTAATTTCACCTTCATTTAGACGTCCATTATATTTACGGTTCCATATAACCTTATTGCAACTATATCATACAACGTGCCTTTGAAAGTCGGCAGTGTGAAAGGTAACTTAAATGTTGTGTAACGGCGCTGATCGGTGCTAATAGCACTACAGGCCTAGTGGTTAGGTTTAATAGACCCAGCTGGTATATAGTTGCAGGAACCGGATTTTGAAGATAAATACACCTTTCGATAAATAACAATTTATTATAACAAATAATTGCAATCCTACAACAAAATAAATATCCAACAACTAATAGTACATACAAGTAAATATTGAAAGGGATAGTTGAAATCCCTACTGTGCGCAATATTACCGTGTATACGTTGCACGTGGTGAATTTGTATGTACATAAATTTTTCAATTTTAATTTTGAGGAGGTTGTTCCGAAAGAACAATTTAACATTACCATTAATTATTACTATAATATGATTAATAGGCAATCAGGAATTAACCTTATGTTGAAATAATCCAAAACTTAACCAAAGTAAATTACTAAAGAAAAAAGGTAAAATAAATACTACTAAAGAAAAATTTCTACATACGGCCCACTGCTGATATTCTATTAATCACTAACAAACCCATAGAATCGTATATTATCCTCCATAATTCGTAAATCATCGCAACATTTCGGACAGTAAGAATCTGACATGTTAACACTGTGGTTATTACCTTTTACACTGCGCCGAACGCTATGCTGCAATATTTAACGTTAATGTCCACAGATGGCAGCACAAGATAGAGCATTTATTATATGCGCAAGGAAACGTGACATCTATCGTGAATCTATGCTTTTCGATGACAATATTCCTCTTTCGCGAGAAGAAAACTTTTTTTTTGAACATTACTGTCCCACGTAGTTTGTTTCGTTTGTACCTAATTGAGGACAAGCTGGCCCAGACAGCACAATTCTTTACAATTCGAATGAAAATGGGACCAAAATTTTGTACCAATTATGTACTAATTTGTACCACCAAAATTGAATTAGCACCGCCACCAATACTTAGAAGTTTGAATTCTTGGTTGCGGTTTTAGCTGTCTCGCATAACTTACTTTTCTTTTGAATAGGAATCAAAATGTATCAAATATTTGTAGGCAATATTTACCAATTTGTAGTACCGATATTTGAATATGTACAGCCCCCAATTTTGAGAAATTTAGATTTACGTTTGCGGGTTAGACTGTCAATTCCTTCATTGTACAGCGGGGGACACTTCTAAATGGTACAGCCATATGGAGATTTACGGCTAAGGTGTACCATTTAGAAGTGTCCCCCACTGTACCTATTTTGTATTATTATTCATAAGTCTCACCCATTACTGTCTCCCTTTACCGTCTGGTTAGATTCTTTGGCTTGGTGCAGTTCAACCTGGTTAATGTCTTGTCTGTACAATGCTGGGACTTTATACTGGTACATTTCAGTCAGGATATGAATCTGGCAGTACAGTGGTTTTGAATCCGTCTTACCAAGGGCAGAGGTGGTGCATAGTGTCCTTCGTTGGATCCCAACTTCCGCCAAGTGAAATTTGTAGTAGACAAACACCGTGTGCGTGGGTTTTCTCGGAGTTCTCCCGTTTCCTCCCACTTCTTCATTCCCCCGTTTCCTTCATTTCTCAAGTGACAGATTCATCTCTCAAAATATGTGCTATTACCCCTGCGTACACATGAAAGAAAAGCACCTTTTTTTAAGGGATACAGCTTTTCGCAAGCTTTTTTTATTCAACTACTACCTTCGTTTTCCCTGTAATGGAATCTACAATTAAAAATCTGCCTTGACAAGATTCAATACTTATGACTACTATGTACTATTCTACTCCTCCCCCCGCAATTTCCTTGTACATGCCCCTGGATGGAAAAGGACTAGTCCCCAAAATCCAATTCCATCAATCAGTATCATATTTAGTTATTACTTCAATTAAACAAAAGTAGGCTTCGGAAGAAACCAATAAATTTCTGAGTTTCTTTCCCTTCAAAATAAGAAATAACCATTCTCATATACAGCTTTACAAAACACACGACCTTATTGTTTTGGGACATCGGCCTTCAGGACTTCAACCTCTGTAGCATACTGAGTATAAATGCAAGGCATTATACTGAAAATTTGATTTAATTTGTTTCATTTGAATGTTTGCAACGATATGATTTGGCAGGGTTTTTAATAGTAACGAAATACTTCTGGCATTTATCTTTTATTCTGTGTTTTATAGTAGTCAGTATTCTAATCCAAACAATTTCGGTAGCCCCTACTATCTTCATCATTAGAGTTGGGAATTTTACATGCAAAGCATACATGCAAAACTACGATGACATCGTGAGAGGTGTAATATTTTCCGTGTGAGTTATTCGTGCAGCTGAGAAGGTAGCAAGAGCTACCGAAATGTCTCGAATATAATACTCAATACTAAAAAACACGAAGTAAACTGAAAATATTTCGAGGTTCTGAAGAACAGGTTTACACGTTTAGCTCGAAAGTTTTGTCTTATTTCAGTGTTTTATCAGATATTAAATTAATATAAAACTAAATATTATTAGGTAAGAATTTATCACACTAATTTCAGTAATATCTGCCTCATTAGTTGTACGTACAACCAGTAACAGCACGATCTGCCTGGTTTTATCATAGTTTACTTTGCCTGAACAAGAACCTAATTGCTGCTTCACATTATTCATGTATGCGCATTTCTAACATTGCAGTAAAACATTATGACAGCGAACTACTTTGGAACTTCATGACTAAAAAAAGGTAAAATATATTATTTAATAGAATATATTTGTATAACAATTAAATCTTTATATTTTAGATCGATGCTGAATTTAAAAATTTGTTCGGCGCGACAGACGACTCTTTATGTTCGAAGTTCGGTTTCATAGTTCCTGACCACCTTTTACTGTAAGCAAAGAACTGTGGCAGAAAATGTGCAGAGGATGTAGTTAACGATTTCCTTCAGAAGCGTGCTTTGACAGAGGAAATTACGGCAGAAAGTAAGTATACTATACATGTAGTTATGAACGTAATATTTCATCCGTATCCTTTGTATTTTGGAAGGGAGTTTTATTTAGTAGCGCGTTGCCAATGACATATTTATGTTGATTAGTAAATACTATTTAAAAAGAAAGAAAAAGAATAAACAGCCGGAGTGATTAAGTTGAAAACACTCATTTCTGGTGTGTTTTTCCGTATTTTGTCTTGTCTAATAAGCAATCCCTACCTACACAGGGGTTTTCTGTATTGTCTGATTTCCTCTTCCTTCATTCCTCAGTGTTTCCATTCAGTTTTCATTCTTCACTATCACTTTTCTCGGAGCACGATCTTACAGATTGAAGTATCTTCTTAGTAAGAACGGCTATATACTCCAAATTGAGATACTCCTACGTGATTATGGTTAGTGTATGAGACTGGTGTGACAGACTCGACCTCAATTACGGGTGCGAGTTCTTGGAGATCGCATTCCAAGTTGAGCTGTAGGTCCACATCTCAGTACTGAAAAGGAACATTAAACTCTAAATCAATCAACCAGTCGTCTGCTATGCTAATGTATATTATCATCCAGTAAAGAGAAGTTTGTATTGTTTTGAAACATTTTACTTGAACAACAAAATAAAAATTATCTACAGAGAGCTTTGTGTTATCCCCGCTTTTTAGCGATTTACTCTTACATTCGCTTTGTGAGTCTTTCTTCCCATAATATAATGTTGATTGATTGATTGAGTGACGTTTAGCCTTTTGAACAGTGGTGTCCAATTATAATGAGACTGAGGGCTATAACCGTCTTTGCTAGCAAAGTGGAGGGCCGCAGCTAATAATAATAATAATAATAATAATAATAATAATAATAATAATAATAATAATAATAATAATAATAATAATAATAATAATAATAATAATAATAATAATAAATTATGGTTGAAATATATTATTATTATTATTATTATTATTATTATTATTATTATTATTATTATTATTATTATTATTATTATTATTATACTACAAAAGAAAAATATAAAAATGTATTTGAAATATTACATTCAATGTGATAAATGAGGGTGACTAGGAGAGTTTACAACGGCTGGGATATCTACATCCAATCTTGCGGTTGCGAGCCGCAGAAGATGTAAAAGAGAAGAACCTTCAACACAGCTTCTGAAGCAATTCTTCACAATTTTTTCTGGTGAATTGGTATGGTTGGTTTGGTTTGGTTAATTGAAGTAATCGTTCCTTTCAGCAACGATGCCTTGCCTATAGCTACATTACCGACTTCAGTGTTGTCTTGGATGTCCAGGCCTTTTTGTTGTACAGAAACGCTAAATGGATGCCTTATTTCGAAAGAAGAGTGGAAACATTAAAAAAATGAACATAAATGAAAATATTATCAGTAATAACAATCGTATGTCGTGAGAGCTTTGTGGGCCGCAGAAAATGATTTGGCGGGCCGCCATTTGGACAGCTCTGCTTTTGAACATCGAGATTATGTGAGACGTGGACCTACACTTTAAAATGGAAGAATGGATCCTACCGAACCACTCTTTCAACGCTCTCCCACCGGGAATGGAAGCCGGAACCCTTTACACCAAAGGCGTGCATGCTAGCTACTAGACCAGCGGGAAAGACATAACATAGTGTACTGCAAGATGGAAAAGAGCTACCAAAAATTGGTTACCTTCTTGAGAATCAGCACTTTCAATTTATCAGTCTGTTTTCAATGTCATCTGTTTGTCAGTGATAATTTTCTTTAAGGTTTCGCTAGAGAAAGTTCTTGGTGAGTAAGATCAAGTTTTCGTGTATATTTATCATATTTCAGGTTGCATGTATAAATATGTACACAAGAGTCTATTTGTGATCAACACAACCCTACTTCTGGCAAATCACCCATTTGTTTTCTTTGTTTTTTTTTGTTTTTTGTTTTCTTTACATTATTTTTTATAGAGTCTTTTCACAAACAGTGTTTTATTGTTATAATTCAATATCAGCAAATAGTAGCTTTTATATGCTTTACTTTGAGAAGTAAAAATAAGAGTCAGTATTTTGAAACACGTAATACCTTTTAAATAAACTTACATGAACTTAAAATTGCACATCTTTGGCTTATTATTTTCACGTCTTAAGACATTGATGGGCAAAGCATGACCCGCGGATTAGATATAGCTCCTTAAACGTTTCCACCCAGCCCACGACGTGATTCATTACCTGACGAATATAACTTCACTTCTGAGAATCAGTGGATTATACTTCGAGCCAAATTATGAGAAATGTTTAGAAATGCATTCACAATACCATTTATCACATTCCCCTTCATGATCTTTCGAGTATTAACAGAGCTTGGTTTTACAAGAGTGATACAATGACTGTTGTTCTTTTTATAAATTATTTTGGCCTGCCTATAGCTCTTTTCGTTTTTCTTTGGCCTGCGGCCCAAAATGTTTCCCCATCATTGTGCTAAGAAATATAACAATTATCTAGGGCTTTAGAAAGCAGCACACTTTAAGTAAAACCCTATTTCAACTCATGGAAGTAGTTTCTGAATAATTTAATGTGATTTACATTGTGCTTCCAAAAATATTTTGGTATACAATAACAATATCTACTAATTCCAAACATTATGATATACTGACTTAGTCATATTTTCTCTCTATTGCAATCAATTGCACACTACATTTGTTTCCATTTCCACTACCACAAGGTGTAATCACACGTAAGAAATTAGCTAAAATAGTAAGGAGGAGGCCGGCACCTTACAGGAGCCACGAATATTTCATTGCAGAGCTACAGGTTAGTCGTGTCAAGCATTTCATTAGACACATAACTTGTTTTGTATATCTTCCTGATTAGGAATATGTCTATTATCGTTCAATCGTAGTCATAGTTTCGTAATTACAGAGTTAATACATTTACGTTCCACGTTATACGTTTTGGAAATATCTTAATAAATGGATGGTTTTATAAATAATTTGGTTTGCATACTAATGGATGGTTCTAACGTCATTTGTATATGTAGTCATTAAGTTTCATTTCTATGAATAAAGAATCTGTATTCTCAAGCAGTGGCGTAACTAACAGGCTCCCGGTGAAGGGGGGTATTTAAGTTTGTTGTTATAATGTTTGGATGTTAAAAGCACTTTTCAGAGTTCCTCCGCGGCTAAGCGGTTAGCGTACGCGCTCTTGGCGCGGGAGACCCGGGTTCGATTCCCGGCGGGAGCTCATGTGGTTCGGATTTCACGTTAATCAGTAGGTCCACGTCTCACATAGCCTTGCTGCTGTAAGGGACGCTAAACAGAAATTCAACTCAATTCAAAAGCACTTTGCAGGTTTCATAGTGGGGCAACAGAAACACCTTAAATTATTTGCAATGCTTTTAAAAATAGTACGGTGCTTCACAAGTTAAATAAATGAGACAATATTTCACCCAGTTGAAAGCCTTACTAAATATATATTTTGTCTGGGGCTCTAATAGGACACATTTTACTGAATGAGGCTCGCAGCACATATTTTCGTTTCATTTCTTTTTCTGTTATGTGGTAAACCTATTCCAAGCTTCATTTATAAGTTCCTGTTCATATCACATCATACAAACTATAAAGTTTTAACTCAAATGGATGGGAACCGGTCAAAACCCCCACAGCCAAAATCCCCACACTCAAGAAATGTCAAAACGCCCACACAAACGATCATAACCCCCACACAAATGGACAAATCTCCCAAACACACGAACGGTCATAACCCCCACAGCCAAAACCCCCACAGTCAAGAAATGTCAAAACGCCCACACGATCGGTCATAACCCCCACACAAATGGACAAATCTCCCAAATACAGGAACGGTCATAACCCCCACAGCCAAAACCCCCACACTGGTAATCGGTCGTAACCTCCAACGGTCATAACTCCCACACAAATGGACAAAACAGCCACACATAGCAACGGTCACAATCCCCACATAAATGGACAAAACCCCCACACAAATGGACAAAACTCCCACACAATTGGTCAAACCTCCCACACTCTGAAATGATCCTGGTTGTATGTCTTGCCCTTGTACTTTTTAATAACATTTTTTATTCCACTTAAACCGATGTTGCAACTATTCTTCTTGCACTGTTTTGTAATGACAGAAACACTAAAGTGGGCGTCGTAAAGAGCCGCAACAAAGACGTGCAATCACGGTATTTTCAGAGTGTGGGGGATTTGTCCGATTGTGTGGGGGTTTTGTCCATTTATGTGGAGATTGTGACCGTTGCTATGTGTAGGAGTTTTGCCCATTTGTGTGGGAGTTTTGACCGATCGTGTGGGCGTTTTGACATTTCTTGAGTGTGGGGGTTTTGACCGTTCGTGCGTTTGGAGGATTTGTCCATTTGTGTGGGGGTTATGACCAATCGTGTGGGCGTTTTGACATTTCTTGAGTGTGGGGGTTTTGGCTGTGGGGGTTTTGACCGTTCGTGCGTTTGGGGGATTTGTCCATTTGTGTGGGAGTTATGACCGATCGTGTGGGCGTTTTGACATTTCTTGAGTGTGGGGGTTTTGGCTGTGGGGGTTTTGACCTAGACCCAAATGGATCCTATCAAACAACTGGAAGCTTAATTGGGAGGACAGTTTCCCCATTTCCCCGCAAAAGTTACGGCACTGGTTGAGCCCTTTGCCAATCCTGAGCACTAAAAGCGAAGAATGGCACCACGTTGATATTGAAAAAGTAGTCAGCGAAGTACTCTCCGAAAAAAAAAAAAAAAAGGTACGCAGGTTTAGAAATATGTGAGCAAGTTCCACAAGTTTTCACGAGTTTTCATATGTTAGTTGTAATGTGAACGTTAGGAAGAAATTATTTCTGCTCTTGCCTTTGAGGTAAGCGGTCCCAGGTTCGACTCCTGGTGGGGGTGAAAGAGTGCAACAGCTTTTTCAGACCTGCCATCTTGAGTGAAGTCTTTCTTGGGTTTCCCTCATTCATACCATTCAAATGCCGGGATGGAGGTACCTAATATAATGGTCCCAGGCTGCTTCCTTCCTTTCCCAATCCTTTCTTCCTTCCCTTTCATCGTATAGTGGGCTCGCTGAGGGTCGTCGTCCTTCATGCGTGACGGTCTAACATGGCCTTAGATGCCGACAGCCCAGAAATCTAATTTCTAATTCCCAGAAATTATTTATTTTAAGAAACTTTTAAGTCCCATGTAATTGCTTAGTAATAATAATAATAATAATAATAATAATAATAATAATAATAATAATAATAATAATAATAATAATAATAATAATAATAATGTGCAATTTTTGTATATTAGCAAGTTGTGTCTGACTAGATGGTAAAATAATTCTACTACTGTATAAATTTTACGTGTGCCATGAACGTAGAAATAGGAAGAACCCTTTTGACATTTTCGCGGGGAGAGGGGGGCATGCATTCTTAGTTACGCTACTGTTTTCAAAGCATTCTAGTAATTCGTTTAACAATTGCTAAAAGAGAAGAAATCGAATAACGGTGAAATTTTATATAAATTAGAATTTGTGGTGTGATTCGTTTTTTCTTTCTCTTTTCTTTTTTTTTCTGGAAGGAAAACAGTGACGGAAACTGATGAGAGGATTTTACTTACGTTGGTGACTCATAGCCTTTCTTAGAACTGTTCGACTTTGAGTAAATGTATTAAGTGTGGCAGAACAAGCATTGATTCAGGAAGCTCCGCTAAAAAACGCCACTTAATTTTTTTTCCGTCACACATAATCAGAAATGACTAATTTTCAGGTTTATTGTTTCCGTGTCTTGCATAGATGAAACAGGTCGAAATGTTTTTGGTTCCCTTTCAATTTCCTTATTTTTATAATCTTATTTCAATTGATATTAATCCTTCCAGAACGTGACAACCCTAATATTATTCTAAAGATCGCCATAGACGAGTCAGGTCTTTCATTTGATTTTTATTAGGATCACGCAAGTGGGATATATATATAATATTGTAATATTAGTACCCTAGGTGTTCATTTTACTCCGACCTCACTCACCCTCATTCTCACAGTGAATTGGCCCTCGCCCTCGTTCACCCTCACCTTCGAAAAGAGTTGTCCATCGCTCTCGCCTTCGTGTTGGGAATTTGTCCTCGCTCTCGCCCTGACAGTGACAGTTGGCCCTCACCCTCGCTGTCCAAGCTTGTCATCGCCCTCGCGTTATTATGGGCGAGAGAATTTGAGGGTGAGGATGCGCTCCAGAGCGCCATCCTCGCGAGGGTAAACCCTCTGGCTTAGTACGTCCGTTACACCTCTCGATAACTCTTCAACAAAAGATAATTTTAAAATTGTTTTCTGCAATTAATAGCTAGATAATTATCTCGGAGGAGTTCGTTAATGGATGTGATCCACCTACTTGTAGTGATAGAATTAAACCATAGAGCACAGACAGTAATCTCACATTGTATATTTTTTAATCGATTAAGCGTCCCTAGAATATAATCCATTTCCACTCTAATCGCTCTGCTAAAACACTAAATGGTAGATCTACTACAACTTCTGGTTTCAATATTAATTGAAGAAATATTGCGTGATTCTCTTTACTGTCTTTACTAGAGTCTATATAATCTTATTTCAATCGATACTAATTCAAATCAGAACGTAGCAACACTAATATTATTCGAGATATCGCCATACACGAATAAGATGTATAAGTATTTCATTTTATTTTTATTTCTATTGTCACTAATTACATAATCTCTTTGTTTCCAGGAAGATGAAGGCATAGACACATCTATAGCAAATGAAAAACTTCTGGGAGGATATCGAACATAGCCGTTTATATTGTCCATTGGCAATCGATACACACTGTTTTCCAACGAATGCTTTTTTTTTCAAACTGTATACCACAGCACAATGTTCTGTTACTCAAGAATTCAAAAGCAGGTTTTTCACGAACTTGCAAGGCTAGTAACTTTTACAGTAACGCGTATGCTGTTTTATTCCTGTAGTATACGATATTTTGTCAGATATAACATTGCAATTATTTAGTAGTAATGTTATGTACAGTTTGTGGACAGAATTTACATCTGTCATAGTGCTTTGTAGGCATATTCAGAGGGTTCATGTATCCTCATTGTCTTATGTACGTTGTTATAAAAATTGTGCTCAAGTATTTAGAAGATTATTTAATTATCAAAGACATTTGTTACGAAGTCACAGTAACATTATAACTGTTTACTGGATAAGAGATAGAAATTTGTCCAAAGAATGTACATATTCGAGTGTATGTGAAGTATAAAATGTATAGACTTAGCTTATTGTTTGACAAATAAAAAATACAATGTATATATAAACATATTTTTTAAATCAAAATAGAACAAATATATATATATTTTCTTAGTGTAACGTCGCATGATTATGTTTCAAGGCTAAAGGAGAAGGCAATGATAATGAAGTGATGCAATGAAGAAAGTAGGAGGAAACGAGAATACATCGAGAAAACCAATGCACATAAAATTTGTCCACCATATCAGGCTCACTTGTTTAAAACTACTCAAACCAACATAATGAAAACTTTAAGTTACAAGGAGCTTGTGTGTTGATTGAATTAAAATTCTCGTCTATGCTATTTATGGAAACAAACAGGTTTCAGCATAAAAATGTAACCTTGCAGATTCAAAATTGAGTAAAAAAGTACTTTAACAATTAGATTATATTAGTATTCAAAAATAGGAAAGGGAGTATTTATTCTGCTGCCTTGTTGGCACAGGGAAAGTTTCCCCAAATTACAAAGGTAGATGAATTTCACCTGCACTAAAAAAATTATAGTAAGTATGCCTTCTACACATTAATATTGATGTTAGGCATTTTCATCTTCAAAGCTGGGAAATAGAAGTAATTTTTGAAGTACTCGTATTTTTTCAAAAACTGATTTCTATTTTCCAACTTTTAAGAGGAAAATGTTTTAACTTCAATATTAATGTGTAGAAGGCGTACTTACTATAAATTGTCCAGTGCAGTGTGAGAGTAATCTACCTTTCCAGTTCCAGGAAACTTTCCCTGCGCCAGCAAGGCAGCAGAATAAGTAATTTTTCCTCATTTTTGAATACTAATAAAATCTCATTTTTGAGTACTTTTTTACTCATTCTTTTTAAAAACCCTTCTCATTTTTGAGAAGAGTTTTTCTTAAATTTGAGGGGAAATCTCAATTTTTGAGAAAGTGTGTTTCTCAATTTTGCGGCTATCTGAGCATTTCGAATACTTTTCTACTCACTTTTGAGTATACATGTTCTCAATTGTGAGGAGAGCATTACTAGTTTTTGAACAAAGAGTTTCTCAATGTTCATTACATTCATCTCATTTTACGGTTAACTTTCTCATTTTTGAGAAAATTTGTTCTCGTTATTTTTGAGAAATACCAGTTTCTCATTTTATCTAAGAATATTTTATCTCGCTTTTAACAGAATTTTTACTCAAAAGTGAGTAAAACTTACTCAAATTTGAGTACATATTGTTCTTATATTTTGAACACCCACACATTCTCACTTTTGAGAATAATGTATTCGGAGCTATTCTGAGAACACAATGTTCTCAAATTTGAGTCAATTTTACTCATTTTTGAGTAAGAATTTTTAACAGTGCGGTACTAACCAAGTATTTTCATATGACATACAAAAGTTATGTGTACCCGATGTATTAAGTCGTGATTTGAGGGCCTGCTTGATCTGGGCCCCAATTTTGTTTCGTTAATTTTTCATAATCTAGAACGGTACAAACGAAACAAACTACGGTGAATCCAGTATAAACGTAAATCTTTCAAATGAGCAAATTAAATCATTTGTACAACGTGGTGGTGGGGGGGGGGCAGATTCACACAGCCCCCTCCAATTTTGTTTTCTTAATTTATCATAATCTATTATGATTAAACTAAAACTCATTGTGATACAATCCGGTACTAACCAAGTACTTTCATATGAAATACAAAAGTTGTGTGTACCCGGTGTATTAAGTCGTGATTTGAGCGTCTCCTTGATCTCGGCCTCCATTTTGTTTCGTTAATTTTTCATAATCCAAGACGGTACAAAGTGAACAAACTACGGTACAATCCGGTACAAACGAAAATCTTTGAAAGGAGCCAACTAAATCGTTTGTACAACGTGGTGGGGGGCAGGTTCACACAGACCCCCAATTTTGTTTCCTTAATTTTTCATAATCTATTATGGTTAAACTAAAACTCATTGTGGTACAATCCAGTACTAGCCAAGTACTTTCATATGACATACAAAAGTTATGTGTACCCGGTGTATTAAGTCGTGATTTGAGGACCTGCTTGATCTGGGCCCCCATTTGTTTCGTTAATTTTTCATAATCCAGAACGGTACAAACGAAACAAACTACGGAACAATCCGGTACAAACGAAAATCTTTCAAATGAGCGAATTAAATCGATCTTAGGACATTGTGGGGGGCTGCGTGAACTTGACCACCCATTTTGTTTTCTTAATTTCTCATACTGCAGTACAGTACAAACAAAAATATTTGCGGTACAAACCGGTACAATCGAAGTACTTTTTATTGATATGTGGAAATCGTTTGTACCGAGAGTGTGGGAGCAGGGTGATAAGTGGTACACCCCTGGCTACATATATTTATTACAACAATCTCTTTGTTTAGATAATAATTAAAATTTTAAATTGAGGTAAATAAGTCACCAACGTCTGGCTCCCGGCTAGGATGGCTATTAATTTTTGGTTATGTGAACAACATAGAACTTCATGATAATTCCTACTGCTCAAGATTCATTTACGTTAAGACACTACGTGACAGTCTATCTGTAATACGGTGAACGTAAAAAGTACGTATGATTTCTGAAAAGTATTTTATATATGCACGTGTTTGTTTTTCGACTTTGTTAATTCAGGCAGGTTTTGATTGATGGTTCATCGGCGGTAGGTCAATTGTTACAGGAATGGCTAATTTTCTTTTTCTAGTCGAATTGACACTAATCCCAATACATTTCTAGCAAGAAGATGGAAAACAGAGTTCCAAGACAGCAGCTTTGGTGCTATCTATATTTGGTATAGTCAGGGGCGTCATTTAGGGGGGAGGGGCATTTGCCCCCCCTGAGTTTGAGATGTATATAGATTTCATCAATAGAATAGTAGTAAGTCAGTGAAAAACGCGAAATTTTACTTATATCAAGGGGCCTTGCCCCCCCCAAGCAAAATCTGAAATGACGCTCCTGGGTATAGTATTTCGATATTCGTCTGTTATTGTTTATAAACATTTTAACGCTTTTAATAATATATTATGTCACTAGAACTTACTTACTTTTTTCTATGCCCTTGCTGAATTATAATGGATAGCTTGATTATATTATAACATTAATCCGTAGTTTAGTCAATAATTAATTTCCCTACAAGTTTGATGTCGAAAAATATAATAAAAAATTCCCTTTAATTAGGAAGAAAATGCAGCCCACGAGTTGGTCTCAATTTAAAAATTAATTGTATCAGTGGTTTGAAATTTAGAGAGCACACACACAAATAAATGAACTATTATGTGGAGGAAATGAAATAAATATATTGAACAGAGATCAGTAATTAGAAAGTAATTCCTATACTCATTCATCATAATCTCCAGTCCTTGTGACATACACGAATGCCATAATTTCCTATTTTTCCGAGAACATGACATGAGAAAGTCAATGTCAATACGTTATTTCAAGGAAAACGCAAACCCCGCCTCCTTAAAACATGCCTCTGCTCCCCACTACATACATGCTAGTATCGTATAAACAACCACCCACCATGTGCCTCGTTGAATTGAAAGAGAAAAATATAAATATATAGGTCACTGGGCTATACACAGTCAATATGCATAAGACAAAACTTAACAATCGTAATGACCTAAAAATCAAACGAGAAAATATTAGTGCAAAAACAACTTAAATCATTGATTCAGTGGAGATGCAGGTGTGTCTAGAATAAGGAATCAATTGTTAATTCCCTCACAATAATATGTCCTTGAATTTGGTGCACTTGTTGTTGAAATTAGATAAAATATTTACGTTTTAGAAACGATGATGAATAACAATCCCATAAAGAAGATTAGCAAAGGCGTAGTTAGAAAAAATAATTTTAAAAATTAAGGGACTATAATTTTAATTGAGGTTACAGATTGAATTAAAAATTTATATCGTAAAAAGTTGTGTCTACCGTACTGCTCGGCGGCAGCAACTTGTGATGCACTATTCCCTTCCAAACCCACCAAACACACAGCTTAAGGTTATTCAGAACGTCCAAACAGTTTGTGTCTAAAACGATAGATGGCGCCACCGTCACCAATGTTAACATATACAACTAATAAAATTAAAACAATCAAATATAAAATAAACAGTACAAAAATTAAGCAAAAACGGATATAATCTGGTTAATGGACGTTACAAAATCTAGGGAATGGTACGTGTCGATTTCAGATATTGTTATTAGTTTCATTGTTAGAGGCCACCATTGTTAAGTAAACAATCAACTTTATCTGCCGTACTTTCTACCAGAAACTGACCAAACTTTGCACACCCATTTAAGATTGAAATATCTAGGGAATGGTACGTGTGGATTCCACATATTGTTGTTAGTTTCATTGTTAGAGGCCACCATTGTTAAATAAACAATCAACTTTATCTGCCACACTTTCTACCACAAACTGACCAAACTTGGCATACCCATCGGATTACAACTGAGATATCTACTGAATGGTACCAGTCGATTTCCCATATTGTTGTTAGTTTCATTGTTCGAGGCCGCCATTGTTAAATAAACAATCGTTGGATTTCTCCATTGTTAGATAAACAATCAACTTTATCTGCCATACTTTCTATCACAAACTAATTAAGCTTGGCACACTCATTTACGATTGAGATATCAATGGAATGGTACGTGTCGATTTCACCTATTGTTGTTACTTTCATTGTTAGAGGCCGCCATTTTTAAATGAACAATCAACTTTATCTTGCAAACTTCCTACCAGAAACTGGCCAAACCTTGCACACACATTTAAGATTAAAATATCTAGGGAAAGATATGTGTCGTTTTCTCATATTGTTGTTAGTTTCATTGTTGAAGATCACCATTGTTAAATAAACATTCGTTGGATTTCTCTATTGTTAAATAAACGATTAACTTTATCTATCATAATTTCTACCACAAACTAAGCAAACTTTTCACACTTATGAACGATTGAGATATCTATGGAATGGTATGTGTCGATTTCACATATTGTTGTTCTTTCATTGTTGAAGGCCACCATTGTTAAATAAACAATCTTTGGATTTCTAAATTGTTACATAAACAATCAACTTTATCTTACACTCTTTCTACCAAAAACTAATCAAATTTGGCGTACTCATTTACCATTGAGATATCTATGAAACGGTACGTGTCGATTTCACTTACTTTTATTAGTTTCATTGTTAGAGGCCACCATTGTTAAATAAAAAATCAACTTTATGTGCCACACTTTTTAACAGAAACTGACCAAACTTTGCACACCCATTTAAGATTGAAATATCTAGGAAATGGTATGTGTCGATTTCACACATTGTTGTTAGTTTCATTGTTGAAGGCCACCATTGTTAAAGGAACAATCAAATTTTTCTGCCACACTTTCTACAACAACCTAAACAAAATTTGCAGACTCATTTAAGATTAAGATATCTATGGAACGATATGGGTCGATTTCACATATTGCTGATAGTTTCATTGTTAGAGGCCACCATTGTTAAATAAACAATCAACTTTAACGGCCATACGTTCTACCACAAACTGACCAAACTTTGCACACCCATTTAAAGTTGAAATATCTAGGGAATGCTATGTGTCGATTTCACATATTGTTGTTAGTTTCATTATTGAAGGCCACCATTGTTATATAAACAATGGTTGGATTTCTCCATTATTAAATATACAATCAACTTTATCTGTAATATTTTCTACCACAGACTAACCAAACTTGGTATACTCATTTACGATTGAGATATCTATGGAATGGTGCGTGTTGATTTCACTTATTGTTGTTACTTTCATTGTTAGAGGCCACCATTGTTAAATGAACAATCAACTTTATCTGCCATACTTTCTACCACAAACTGGCCAAACTTGGCACACCCATTTAAGATTGAAATATCTAGACAATGGTACGTGTGGATTCCACATATTGTTGTTAGTTTCATTGTTAAATACTACCATTGTTAAATACACAATCGTTGGATTTCTTCATTATTAAATATACAGTCAACTTTATCTGTCATATTTTCTGCCATAAACTAACCAAACTTGGCACACTCATTTACGATTGAGATATCTAGGAAATAGTACGTGTTGATTCCACATATTGTTGATAGTTTCATTGTTGAAGGCCACCATCGTTAAACAAAGAATCAACTTTATCTGCCGTACTTTCTACCAGAAAGTGAAGAAACTTTGCACACCCATTTAAGATTGAGATATCTAGGGAATGGTACGTGTGGATTCCACATAGTGTTGTTAGTTTCATTGTTGAAGGCCACCATTGTTAAATATACAATCAGCTTTATCTGCCACACTTTCTACCACCAACTGACCAAACTTGGCATACCCATCGGATTACAACTGAGATATCTAGGGAATGGTACCTGCCGATTTCACAAATTGTTGTTAGTTTCATTGTTATAGGCTACCATTGTTAAATAAACAATCAACTTTGTCATACGTTCTACCAGAAACTGACGAAATTTTGCACACAAATTTAAGTTTTAAATATCTAGGGAATGCTACGTGTCGATTTCATGTATTGTTGTTAGTTTCGTTCCTGAAGACCACCATTGTTAAATACACAATCGGTGGATTTGTAAATTGTTAAATAAACAAACAACTTTACCTGCCATACTTTCTACCACAAACTAACCAAACTTGGCACACTCATTTGCGATTAAGATGTCTATGGAATGGTACGTGTCGATTTCACATATTGTTGTTAGTTTTCTTGTTAGAGGAAACCATTATTAAATAAACAATCATCTTTATCAGCCATACTTTTTAGCAGAAACTGGCCAAACTTTGCATACCCATTTAAGATTGAAATATCTATGGAATGGTATGTGTCGATTTCACATATTGTTTTTGTTTCATTGTTGAAGATCACCATTGTTAAATAAACAATCACTGGATTTCTTCTTTGTTAAATAAACAATCAACTTTATCTTACATACTTTCTACCACAAACTAACCAAACTTTGCACACCCTCCCATTTAAGATTGAAATATCTAGGAAATAGTACGTGTTGATTCCACATATTGTTGTTAGTTTCATTGTTGAAGGCCACCATCGTTAAACAAAGAATCAACTTTGCTATATTTTGTACCAGAAACTGACCAAACTTGGCACACCCATCGGATTACCACTGAGTTATCTATGAAATGGTACTTGTCGATTTCAGTTGTTGTTGTTAGTTTCATTGTTAGAGGCCACCATTGTTAAATAAACAATCAACTTTATCTGTCATACTTTCTACCAAAAACTAACGAAACTTTGCTCACCTATTTACGATTGAAATGTCTATGGAATGGTACATGCCGATTATCAAGGGCTAACAAGCCCTAGCCAAATTGTGTGTAATACGTCATTATGCTTGGGATCAAACGATAATTATTCGTGATCAAACGAGCTGGCCAAATTCCGATTGAATTTGTTTTCATGGTGGCTGTGGTGGAGGGGCTAACAAGTCATCGGTAAATGTTATTGTTCGGAAAATGGAATAGTGCAAAAAAGTAAACATATTTCATTCAGAACTTTGTTGTGCCTGCTTTGTAACCAGTGTGAATTAGTTGTGTGCCGCCTGATTTTTTTTCATTCTTTTTTTTTTTTTGTCTCAGTTGGAGCGGGATTGCCCCCTACAGCGTTCCTAGAATTACACTCTAAAAGCCCACAGTGTTCCTAGAGCTGCACTCTAAAATCCCCTCCCATATAACTGACCTTTGTTTCACAGCAGACACCTCACATTTGAACTCTGTTGAGATTCTGTGTAAGTTTGTCGGTTGTACGCATAAATTGAGAGTATAAACATGTATTAGGGAATGAGAAGTTCTCGAAATAAATTTGCAAGCTGAATATTTTTTCGCGACATAAGTGAAGAGTAATTGTATATCCTTGAAGAGTACCCTGGAGAGTAAGAAAACTCTAAGCAAAATAATCATTGAATAAATAGCAATGTAATCACAGTAATGTACATATGGCATGTTGTATTTCTACCAGATTGTCAGAGCACTAATTCTCTCATTTTTTGATGTGAGCGGTCTCGCTATCGAATCTCCAGAAGAACATTAAAAAAAAAGATGTATTTAGGTCTATTCCATTTTAAACAAACGAAATACGTTGCGTAAAAGAACTTTCCATGTTAAAATATTTGATGGGTAGAGTAGTTTGTGTGGGATTTGATTGTTATTGCATGTATCTATTGCATGCTGATTGGGTAGCTGGGAAGGCAGCCAAGATATTCATTCTGACGGTTGCAAGCCCGTGAAAATACAGAGAAACAGTTACTCCAAGGGAGTAGATAATAGATAAAAAAAAAAAAAAACTACCGTGAGGGAGAGAGCCGAAAAGAGTTTATAGTATGAAATTTTGTCCGCAACTAGGGAAGTTCCGCCAGGAACGCAGGATCACCTGTATATGGCTCTCATTGTTGAGAGACTAAAATTTTTCAATTAATTGTATACGGAAGATAAACATTAATAAACTATTTTTATTTATTTACTTATTCCTCGGGGGGGGGGGGTAGTCTATCTCAAAAGATTACGATTAGCATAATTCTATGTTTCAGGGGTGCGCTTCCAATCCACCTCCCAGAGGCGGTTTTTGGGTGGGCGAACCGGACCTTGTCCTTAGATCCACACATTAATTAAAGTATATGTAACACACATGTACGTATGTGTGTGTGTGTGCGTATGATATGTGTATATGTATGTATGCTAAATGTAAAATACTTTTGAACCAATGTTTCCAATCCAAATAATAGAGCCCCACTTCTCCAACTCGCCAAAAACAAATTCCGCCTGTGTCACCTTCTACACATCAGCGGCTATGCCCATAGTATATTCTATGATAACAATTGACTGAATGTGCTTTTCAAGTTTCTAGCTCATTTTCCTGGAAAGATAATGCGTAAGACTCTCTTAGTGTTGCAACGAGACGAGACAGGACTCTTTGAAGCGAGACACGATACAATACGAAACGTTTCGTAAAACGTCTTGTCTCGTGTCTCGAAAAATACAAACACAGTTTCTGAATTTGCTTAAAAATTTATTAACTCGGAATAAATTATTTGCCTTCGAAATGTATACCATCTTTTATTATTTCAAATGATCCAAATGATTCAACGTTTCAAACCCTACAAAGAACAGGGAATTCCTAAAGCACTTTTTAAAAATGATTCTTACAAACAGCTTTCACTTCCATTTTTCAATCGATTCAAGTTTAATTATTTTGTGATAGTGCTCCAGATTCAAATACAATGTAAAGCGTTCATTGAGATCAGTGTTTCAGAAGATTTTATTCCGGGGGCTGGTGGAGATATCTACGTATAAAAATCCTTTAATAGAAGTACAAGTATGCGTAGAAGTGGCAATTTTATCAGTAACTAACTATTGTTTCATGGTCTTTCTCGTTCCGAACCAAGACAGAAACGTGTCAGCCTTTCTCGACACTGAGTTTCAAAAAAAAAAATTCTGATTTGACAATAAAATTTATCTTTTTTATCCTTTTATGCTGTTATTCGAAGATAAACCATTTTTTAAATGGAAAAGTTACATAGGCCTCCTTATTTGTTGAAGTGGCGCCAGGGGTTCTGAAAAAAGGATATCAGAATAAATGGGGAAATCTTGCCTTTCGTCTGTACTGACGGTATTGACAAATGTTCCTATCGAAGTAATTACGGGTTCAGTCGAAACTAAGCAGTCGTTGCTGGAGGATTGCAGTCGTGTTTTGTGTTGTGCTCTGTTAACCAAACTAGGTTAAAAGTTATAATTTTAACCACTTGGTTCAACAGCTCTTTTGTGGGCCTCAGCCTTTCTGGTGTTGCCACGAGACGAGACAGAACCATTCGATACGAGACGAGACGGACACATCTTTTCTAGACGAGACGACACAGCCAGAAGTCTCGTCTTGTCTCGTTTCGTCTCGTGGCAACACTAGATTCTCTAGATATATCAGTGCAAGGTATGACAACGTTCCTCACGGAGCACATGTTAGCTCTCAGCCTCTTTCACTGATGTTTGTTTACGTAGTAGATGAATATATAGAGAGTAACAAAAGAATGAGATATGCAGATTCTCCTGAAACCACATTAAAATTGTAGCAGTATTTGGAGCTTGTTATAAATGGATTTACCGGGGAACTAAAATAATTCTGGGAACTGATCATACAGTATTAATATAAATAAACATGGAAACAAGTAAATACAAAGAACTGAAATCGTGAATTGTTTTCAAAATACAGAAATCTCGAAGGAATATCTGTTTAGGCGGCTTTAATTGTAAAGGAATTTTGAATAAATTTGCATCCCCTGAATTCTTATACACAAAAAATAGAAATCTTTCTTTTAGCGTACGAATGAGATGCTTTAGGAAATTAGGTTAAGATAATTAAAATGATACTGTCCTTTGCAAAATTTAAGAGGAATACCATGATCGAAAAAGCATGAGTCAAACTATAAAGGTCAGTGGTAGCTTTTGCCATTTCTTACGACCACTATACGCACCTTATTGCGAAAAATTTATTCGTATTATAAAACCGATATCATTCAATAAATGTCAAATTTAACAGATCTTGAGAGATGAAATGACAAAAATTGTCATTACCTCTGTCGCATAAGATATTCTAGCTTTGTGACCCATGTTATTATATGACTTTCACGATAAGTGACAAGGAGAATATAAATCCCAAGTTCAAAACGTAAGGAAAGAAACCGGCTGTTCGCGCTTCAAATTATGAAAAATGTACCAAAATGGTTGAAATTATGATTTTGTATTTCTTTACGAGAAAGAAGAATAAAAATAAAAATTGGAGCAATTCTAATCATGTATGTATAAGTCCATTATCTTCTTCAAGTTACTAAACTAACTTCAAGTGTTTCAACCATTTTTGACACATAACTCGAAAACTTTTAGAGATATTAGAGGCAAGAATACGTGGTTGATAGTGAGCTTTTTAATTATGTCACAATACTTTTGAACTTTACCTTATGAGAAATGGCATATCCCAAAATTAATTCAGTACCACCCTAACCTGAATTTTACCAAATGATTAGCGAAAGTGATACGGTGTGCATCGTCCAGGGATTAATTCCCGGTGTGGCACTCAAACATTTCTGTGTTGACCAAATATCGAGAGAAAAGTTGGGAAACTAAAAGATAGCGGACTTCAATCTAGACAGCCGGCGACGTTGGGTGTGGTTGTGCTTACTACTAACATAAGCCCGCTGCAGGCTCAGATCACAAGGGACTGTTGCGCCAGGATTATCTATCTATCTATCTATCTATCTATCTATCTATCTATCTATCTATCTATATATATATATATATATATATATTGGTGTTATTATTTTACCTTACATTCTCTCAGTAGCGTAAGTAAGGACGAATGGGCCTCCCCGCAAAAATGTTAAACGGATCCCCTCTTTCCACATTCATGAGTCATGTAAAATTTACAGAGAACAGTTTTGACTTTCTATGTTCTATCTAGTGAGTCACAACTTGCTCATATGCAAAAAATGCACATTATTATTATTATTATTATTATTATTATTATTATTATTATTATTATTATTATTATTATTATTATTATTATTATATTGTGCTATAGTTTTCGTCTATTCTGCTATACCAAATTCGAGAGTCTACGACATCCGACATTTTTAATGAGGTGTGGTCGTCCCACTTTTTGTTGTTTGGTTCGATGCTGGTTTCACTGTTCTTTTCCCATCTTTGAAATACATAAGCACGGCAGATCGCGAAAACTCGACAAGTCGCGTTGTTTCCGAAATGAAGCTCCCAGCCACTTAGTTACCCTGATATATCGTCGTCCTTCCCCATTCAAGGCACAAGCATCACACTGACTAATCGAGTGAGATTCTTGTCGTGTTTGGCGCGCGGTTGTGTTATGCCTTGTAGCTCTTATCTCAGCCCGATGATTTCGTTCAAAAAGTAGCGAGTGGTCATAATGTTTTCGCTGGTCAGTAAAAGTTTTGTTGGCATTTAATTTACTAAATAATCGCTCAGGTGTTACCGTCTTCATAGGTAAAAATGAGATATAGTTGGAACATCACATAATTTTTAACATCTTAACATTATAAAGTTTAACTTCGAAACTGAAATGGTCCTCTTTCTGTTCTGGGCCTCTCAATGTTGCGGGCCCTGCAGGCCCTTTAGTTGCGCCACATCATTCTCTCTACTCAGAAGGATAGGGACAAATAGAAAAGTCAAAATTCATTTTGTCCATTTTTCATGCATCATACACTTCCAAAAAAAAAAAAAAAAAAAAAAAAAAAATCATATAATACTGATATGTAAGAAAATATTAGTATTGTTTGTCTGTTTTCTGTATACAAAGAACCATTTAGGTTCTTTTTATCTCATATTCTGGTAATAATCAAAAAAAGAAAAGAGTTTCATGTGATAAACGTGCAAAAGATAATTTGTCAACGCGATGTGAATGACGTTCTTTGCAACCTAATTCCCGTTTTTCGTACAAAACTCTATTCCTACCTGCAAAAAGAAAAGATTTATGTTACTCATCAATGGTTGAGGTTTTGCCCTGCGGCTGAACAACACGGCTTGTATAAATAGACTCTGACTGACTGCAGGTGCACGAAAAAAAAACTGTTGGATTCCTCTCCCCGCCCACTTCAAGTGTGGATATCCCGGACACATTCAAACTGAGCGGTACGATCTTTCAGTTCTTCCCAGTAGAGGTACCAGCAGTGATTGCTAAATGAAAAAGTGAGCATCTGGTGGCGAAAAGGCGAAGTGCTCGGACAAGGGGGAGTTCACAGGAACCTTAACCTTGTGGGCGTCAATGTGAACTTTGCCACAGACTATGTTGCTTCTACTCACTTTGACCAGTGTTTTGTTCACTTTCGTTTAGACAGCCTCCCAACCTATTCTGAATTTCACCAAAATCGTATCAAACGTTTGTACACACAAAGCTGGCGTTTGTGCACAATGTGATTTTAGTGTATTCAAAATTAATTTGGAGGCTATTTAAACGGCAGCCCCATCCTTTCTTTGGCACCGAAATGGTCTCAATCGTTAGTACATCATTTATGCACAACAGGAAGTGAGATATTTGCGTGTCTAGTTTAGATGTAAGCCTCCTACCAACGCCGATTGATGCCAAAATATTCTCAATCGTTCATGCAAGTCTGTGCAAAAAAAAAAAAAAAAAAAAAAAAAAGTTTTCATGCAAAACAGAGTGTGTGATTTTAACGTATCTCTTTTGGGCACCATCTTTCGATTGGCGCCGGCGAGTTTCGGTTATATTTCCGGCCCTTGGATCTAACCTAGAAAGACTGGGACGATTAGAACCCAACTTACAGTACCTATAGCTCTTTGGTCTACGATTAAAAACCAAAAAGGAAGGAAAAAGAACTTTTATATATACATATGAAGGAGAACAGGGGCAATAGTCCAAAAAGGACCCCGGTCAGAGGTGATGGAAATCCGGTTTCCGTTAAATTGACTAGTATTGCAGTATGTTGTGTATTTCGGTCCTCTGGTTAAAAGACTCAATGGGCACGAAGCCCGAAAACCCCACCTTTTTGGGATATCCGCTGATTATTATCGTCACTTAAAGGCATACACTCCCACGTAAACTGAAAATAATAATTAGGTCGATATTTTATCTATGAAGTATAAACCAATCCACTAGGGTACACTAGGGTGTTTAGGGTAGCTGATTTCGAATCCGAGGTCGGTTAACCTCCATCACGTCAGGTTCAAGGTCATTTAAAGGTCAAATCGAGAGAGAACGTTGCAGAAACCAGAACAAAAAGTATATAAATGTTTTTCGAGTCGCTGGACGCAATTATGTAATTTTCTTGACTCACAAGGTCATGTCAAGGTCATTTAAAGGTCAAAGATGAAAAACCGTCGGAAAAATCTGAAAACATTCATAGATAGAGTTTTAAGGTAGCTGAGAAAATGACGAATTGCCGGCCATGGAAGTAGAAGATGGTCCGATATTAGGATATTATTGAACTTTTAAGTTGGGAGATAAGATATTAGGTTGTGCACACGTAGCCAGTGTCGTATGGTTTTAGGATGTTCTTGACATCAAAGCAAATCAAATACCTAGTCGAGCTCTACTGGAATACATACAACATGCTGGTAATCATAATGTGAACAACGATGGAATGAAGGTGAAATACTGGAGGTTGAAGTTCAAGAATGATGAGATGTGAGATGCAGAACAAATCTTTATTGGAGAAGACGACATTGAAAATCACTGACTGGAAAACGAAATGAACAATATTAATGGTCAATTCGATTAACACCAACCTTAGATTCGGAATCAACTACCCTAAAAAGCTAACTATGAATTTGTTTAGATTTTCCCTACGATTTTTTAATTTGACCTTCGGGACACGGTGGCTTACCGGTAAAGCGTTCACTTCTGATGTGATCTGAGCAAGGCATGCATCATTTATCTTACTTTTTACGTTTTGAAGCTTCGTTAAACTATGAAAATAAGAATTCCACCTTGTACGACAAGGTATTGTGGGGGACGCCATCAATATCTTTGAAAACTTTGCATGATTTCAGGGATGGGGATTTCGACTGCAAGTTCGACACCAGCAAGGTATGTCAATGGTAACTCACGTTACGTAATGACGTATATTTTGAAGGATACTAATCACAATAAACTTAAGAGCTCCTTTTTTTAAAAAAAAGGAAAACTATCATATTTATACAGATAATTACCAAATATCATTATTTTATATGATACAGCAAACCTAGGAGAAAAGAAAATACTATAGTAACTCACGTTACAATTTTTTCCCCTACATTCAGAACCTGTGATATTTTAGTACATTTTCTTTTGTCCTGGCATAACTATGTGCATGAAATTAGTATGTAAAATAGGGACACAATTTAATTATGACAAAAATATTAATTTTTTATTTACATTTTATCACTACTTATTTTAGTGGAATATGCACAGAATTGGGTAACTCACGCTACATTTGTCAACGGTCTTTTATTATTAAGTATATAAGCAACATACATTTATAATAATTTGAAATAAGCACAGGTTAATTAAGTTGAACATTGAACTTTACTTTAAGAAAAGGTTTCATCAGCTATATGAAATTTTACTTGGGATATCGACAGAAAAAAGTAAGACCTATATAATAATAAATAAGGCTTGTATAGTATAATCAACATTAAAACTTGGTAGATGAAAGGTAACCTATGGGAAAAATAGTAATTCTCTGAAAAAAATTTAATGATGCCAGCTACATACAAGTATATTTTTTTTATCAAAAGAACAACTTGACTAAAAATTATAACTATAGTTCTTTCATGAATTTTTGTCCCTATTTCCGTGGACATACCCAGCAGGCAATCTACAAAGGTGCCGCCACGTAATGTTTATAACTGTTAGTTTGTAGTATATTGTGTGCAGGTTCGTAAAATATCTGATATTTTATTGCCAAAATCAGACCTATTTTGTATTTTGAATATTATGGAAAATAACAAAATACACTACATAACCTATTTCAAATATAAAATAAAAAATAGTTTTTGAAATAGTTTTTATATTTTGTATTTAAAATATAAAATACAAAATGTTATTTTGTATAAATTGGTCATTTTAGATTTTGCCTTTGGGGCGGAGGGGGGGCAGGCTGTGATTTTCCGCTGACAATATTTTCATTTTGTTTTATTAGTGTAATACTATACACGTGGTCAAACAATGTGTATTTATCAAGCTCAAAGGAGGGGGGAATTACACCCTCCTGTCCTGACCAAATGACGTGCCTGGAACATTTGCTTGCAGTTACTGAAAAGAAGTGAATAACACTCATTTCTGTCAGTAGTTTTTAGAGCTTTGCGCCCGCATAACAAACCTTGGGAACGACAGAACATACTGCATTGATTAACAATTTCCATAGGTTTCACAAGGAGCGTCTTTCCTAGCTCGCACTCTTTGAAGAAGGCAAAGAATGCAGATTAAGGCGTTTATGTAGCTATGGGAACATTTTGGGACAGTTTTTTAAATTCAGACTCTAAAGGGCATTTCAGAACAAATGCATGAGAGATACCGTTTTAGAGCTATAAACCTAGTAAACTGCTTACTGTTATTTTCGTCTGAATGGAAAAAATATATTACGTCACACATTGCTTTAGTCAAGTAGAGATGAGAAGGAAGCAGGCCCGTATCCACGGGGGGACAAGAGGGGGCCGGCCCCCCCTAAATTTTTCTTAGCCCTTCTAAAATTTTCATGGAAGGCTTGCAAAAAAAACTCGATTAATTCTATGTGTAAACAATGAGAAAAAATGCAATATAAAAGAGATTATTCCAAGAATTTTTCCATTTTAACTATTTGATGAACACTTCTAAACATATTTTAAAGGAGTTAAAGTAAAGTTTATGAGTCTTCTCGAATGAAATGACAAAATACATATTAAAGCAAGTTTTTACGAAAACAAGGGATATGTTCATAATACTTCATGCCACAGTTGTAATAGCAATCTGGATGGTAGGAGACAAAGTGTGAAGTTCTTGCTGCAAGCCAAATCATAAAACAGGAGCAGGGAAAAAGCGTTTATCTTTTGTCGATTGCAGTAACGGCGGTAGGTTATTGCTATTCTATTGTGTAGTTGTAGTATGATCTGTCAGGAAAGTAAATGTACACCTACTTTTCGAGTCTGGCATTCCTGCGCTCCATCCGTGGAGAGTATGAGAATTAAATCAATCAAATGTTTACTGAGGGGCAAAAAGAAATGCTTAATCTGAATAAGACATTGCAGAGGGGCACAAGCTATGAATACGAATAGTGCATTGTGTAAATAAAGGACGACACCGAAAGAGAAAGCCAGAAACAGCTGTTAAACTTACAAAAAAAGAGTAAAAATTGTCGAAGTGGGAACATAAAACACAAATACAACAAATACGCCGACAACTACACAGTCACCATGCCATGATCTTGGTGTAGTGGTTAAGGTGCTGGCTTACAAATGCAAAGGACGCAAGTTCGAATCCTCGGCAAGGACATTTTTAAAAATTTTTGTTAATAATACATACAACTCATGAGAGATGGTAAAAGAGGTCGTATTTAGTTTTTCGTAGCAATTATTATTGGTAATGTTTAGTACTGATAATACTTTTTGTCTTTGCGTATTGCTTTTGTTCTTGTCTTCATTTCGAAAGAGAAGAATATCCGAACAAATGCCACCAAAATTTCTCATATTTTGAATGTTAACGCCGTTTGCAATTAGTAAAGAATAAAAATTGAACGTTCCGAAGTAGCTGCAAAAAGCAAAAGGAAAAACATGGAAGTCGACCATACTCATGGTTATTAAAAATACAATTTCTACATGCCTTACACCTCCCGACCACGTTTCTACGTTAGCAAGTAAGAGGCTTGTGTTTAGGTTAGGCTCGTCAATACGTTTTGCAAAGGGGCCCGGTTTAGCTCTGACGCACCACAGGTGCGAGAAGGGAGAAAAACACTTTTTCTCTCTCCCTCTGTGTGTCTATTTATCTGTCTATTTGTATATATATATAACGCTATTTGTGAATGCCATAACCACCCTAATTTTCAGCGGATTGAAACGAAACTTGGCCCAAACATTAATTGTTGAAATATCTTGATGAGTTCGTTAACCAGAATAATCAGATGAAAATGTTCAAAATGGAGCCCTTCAAACTCTTAAAAAGTTCCAAGGGAACCAAATTTCGCCCATAAATAGGTATTCAGAAAGTTTGAATAAATTTTCCTCTTTTACTGAAATATTTGTGTGCAGAAACTTATTGAAATATTGGACCTGATTAATCGCCTAAAGAAGGTTCACGCCCTTTCGCTACGGTCAGTTTTTTTTTTTTGCAGGAGGGGGGTATTTTCCTATTGGAACAAGATGATTGTTAGTGATGATATGAAATTACACATTGAAAGTGAAGTAACTTGTGTAACGTGTTATTTGAAAGAATAATATAATAAATGTGCATTCCTCTAACACAGAGAACTGTAAATCATGTATTTCGAGTTCGGGAGCCTGAATGACGAGGAGTGTTATTTGATTTGCTTTTTAGTAACACATTGCATTGCAAATAAAGGTAGGCAACATTAGTGGTAAGTAAAACAATAATAATAATAATAATAATAATAATAATAATAATAATAATAATAATAATAATAATAATAATAATAATAATAATAATAATAGGTGTTGTTTGTGGCAAGGCAATATCTTCCTCAGTTCTTCTTCAAACGTAATGATTGTAACGCCATATCTCCCTTACAAGCAAAATATTATTAGCAATTTATATCGAGAGAACGGGAAACTGTAGAGCGATGGGACCAACGTTGGACAGTATGCACTCATAGTACTTAGAAAAGTAAGCGATTTCAATGCAAAATGAACGAAGAGTCAATTTCATGGGTACTCATGGGGCCACGGCAGAGCCCTCTTTAGGCAAAATGTCGATAGCTTATATCGAGAAAACAGGAGGTGATACTATGATGGGACCAACGTTGGACACCGTGGACCCATAAGACGTATCGAAAAAATTAGGGAGGCGGGCGCCAGCCAGCCTTACTTATTTCCACATAATAATATAAAATTATATTTTCGAAATACACACACGAGTTAGCTACTAATATTTCATATTCTTATTCTTATTCTTATTCTTATTCTTATTCTTATTCTTATTATCATCTACAGCGTCTTTTCATTACGTGAGTATGTTTGGCATGAAACCAAAGAGAAAATCCATCCTGTAGCGAAAAGAAACAATACTTTCTCTCAAATGGATAAAATATCAAGCCGAGATTGATTCGAACTCACATGGACGGCGCGAAAAGCCAGTGCTTTGTCCACTATTTTTTTAACTGACTCACCGAACGCGTTTCAGTAACTTACTTATTGCTAATTTTACTTGCTTCACTCGTTTAACTTGCTTTTTCTAATAACTTATAACGACAGGGACACGAACACAGAAACATCGAGAACAGTTAAAAATGATAGATGCTCTCCCGCCGAGAATCGAACCCGAGACTCCATACACCCAAGGCTCACGTGCTAGCCTCTAGACCAGCGGCGATGGCAACGCTCACTTCCTGTGTCGTTAGGGATTACGACCACTGTATTGCCAGCTATCACTTCTGTGGGTTGTATACTATGATCACATGTTTCTTCTTTGCTGGAAGAGTAAAATCTACATTATACGTAATACATGAGGTATTTAGACCTACATGCTCTTCATATAATGTAATAAAAGGGTCATGGTGTCGGATTTTAATACATGACGTATTGCAGTATACAACATGCTTTGCACTACTTGTTTGTTTGTAGACAGCTACTAGCTTAGTGTTCTGAAAGGTTGTGTATAAACTAGGGATATCCCGTTCCGGAATTATTAGTTTTCGGACTCCCGAAAGTAAAGCCGGACAAATTCCGGAATTCGGAAAATTCCAATTTTGTAATAATTTCGGAATTCGGAAAAATCCGGAATTTAGAAATTTCTGATTTCGTTAACATTCCGGAATTCGGAAAATCCGGATTTTTTCGAAAGTCGGAGTTTTTCTCAATTCCGGAATTTTCTAAATTCCGGATTCTTTCCGAGTTCCGAAATTCTTCTGAATTCCGGAGTATAACTGAATTCCATAATTTTGCGAAATCCGGAAAGTGAAAGTTCCGCTTCCGAAAAATGAATTTATTTTGGTTAATATCAATCGTGGCGGATATAAGTCTTTGACCAGGTAATGGCGACTGCTTTGAAAGAAATGCGGAGTATGAGAATTCAATCTGTCATATTTGTAGTTTCGTGTGGAGAAAGAACGAACTTGTGAACCAGTGGTTTAAGAAAAACTCAAGTTATTAATATAAACTTTGCCGACTTCATAAAAGAAATACGAAAGACATTTTGAATCGAAAAATATAACATACAAGTCGTCTTTCTACGGTGCAAGTCAAATAGTTAGTTCACTTCTTCAATGGGATAACGACGAAATCACCAATCCAGATGTGATGGACTGCATAGCTAAATGGACAAATTTAGTTGGGTTAGACCCTCCGGCTCTCGAAAAACGTAACAATCAGTCGGCTTGGGACGAGCCCATCGTTAATTGCCATGCAGCTTCTTTATTGCAGACTACAAATAACATCGAAGATAAAGTCAGACTTTTAGCGGTCATGTCCCCAGAAAACGGAGCATGGCTTCAAGCTCTACCATCACCATCTCTGGGCCTACACCTATCCAATGAGAGCTTCCGAGTATCAGTTGCACTACGGTTGGGAGCAGATATATGTGAACCACACCACTGCCCCATTTGTAACACCTTTGTAGATAAAAAAGGATTACACGGTTTGTCGTGCAAAAGCAGCGCACGCAGACACCCACGTCATTCAAGTGTAAATGATATAATATTAAGAGCATTAATATCAGCAGGGATCCCAGCAGTGAGGGAACCGATTGGATGCAGCCGATCTGACGGAAAAAGACCCGATGGTATGACATTAGTACCTTGGAAGAAAGGAAAGGCATTGATTTGGGACTTCACATGTTCAGACACCTATGCCCCCTCCAACCTACAATTTGCCTCAGTACAAGCTGGACTCGTAGCTGCTCGAAGAGCGAAAGAAAAAAGGAATAAATATAGCAATCTACTCGATAACTATTGCTTTGTCGCAATAGCAATTGAGTCTAGCGGTTCTTGGGAAGAAGGAGGCCTCAAATGTATAAAAGAAATCGGCCACCGCCTATCAATTAAATCAGGAGATAATCGAGCAAAAAGTTTCCTGATTCAACGCATAAGCATAGCCATTCAACGTGGGAACGTGTCGGCTATAATGGGAACGTTACCCACTAGTAAAGAGCTAGAAGAAGTCTTTCTTCTGTAATTGTGGAGAAGGGAGGTTAAGAGAAAAAACAAACATCATTGGTGCATCAATTTATGTAGCAACCGAGCAAGGAGTATGAAGAGACAGCTCACAGTCCATAAGTTTATATATATATAAAAAAACAGCATGAATGCTGTACCGTACGTCAAGACAGTGACATAACATGACAGGTTGGAGCCTTTGAAAGCAGAAGATTTAGTAGTACCTGCCGAACATCATGGGAACAAAGTACCGAAGAATAGATATTTACTGTTTCATTTGAAATTTTCATTATAACAGTTTTTTTAATAATCATTGTTATTTTACAATTCTTATGTAATTACTTATGGTTGTATCTAATTGCTTTCAAATCTCGATTATTGGATTAACTTATTTACATGAATGTAAACAGATGCTTTCAAATGCCGATATTGTAAAATTTGTACACTATAAAAAAATAACATACAAGTTTGCAAGCGGAGACAAAGAAACCTACCGTAACCAGACTAAAGACGGATCGTTTACCGCGTAGCGATCGCGGTTCAGTGGTCAAGGTGCTTCTGCGAATGCACGTTGCAATTTTTTTTCTTACTTTAGAATTTTTGATGGCGATTGATCAGCGATAACACACGTTTTATTATATTCAGATATTTGAATACTCGGATGTTTCAATACTTGAACTATCAAATCTTCAGGAATAATAATAGTAATAATAATTATTATTATTATCTCGTAGAAGATTAAAAGCTAGAAGCTAAATTATCGCTCAGGTCATACCATTACAAGGAGAAACGTGACATTTGGAAAGAATATTTCGGTTTGGTTTAATGTTGCTCACGAGAAGAGGAGTTTCTCATCTCGTTTCTAAAACAAATAAAATAACATGAGAATTAACATTTTACATTCGAGACGGGTCAGGGCTAAATCAAAATTTTCGTCTCTCTTTGGAGATGAGAATCGAGACGAGACGAAAAGTATCGTAAACATTTCCCGTCTTGTCTCGATTCTCGAAATAGTGTATGCCCATTCTTTAAGTAACAATTGCTCTATAGACTGAATCTCATAGGCTATTTCGTTACATTGTATTTCAGAGCTCATTGAATTATGCTCTGTGTAGGTATTTTTGTAGCAAAGCTTTTATATTTACCTCTGCATATTCTAAAAATTAGTTTATTATATGCCTTACTGTCGCGTGATATTCAGTTATATTTATTACAGTTATTTTCCTCAAAACATACTTTCTACATGAAACTTCAATAAAAGGTTCTAGTTTAAAATGTTGGTAGTTGCAGAGGTGTGTCTTGAAGGTACGGAACCCTTTCCCCGAAATCTCTACTTTTAAGTAAATTTTGCCAAATTTCAGGGCAAGTTTAAAACTATTATTATTATTATTATTATTATTATTATTATTATTATTATTATTATTATTATTATTATTATTATTATTATTATTATTATTATTATTATTATATCAACTCCATGTATAATCTTTAAAAGATATACGGTTTGTATCTGAATAGTAAAAGCTAATTGACTGTCGATCTCGGTCGTCTGGAAGTCTTCAGGAGGCAAGGACATCGGTCACGTTCTGGGTTTGAGTTCCGAAGGGGCAAGTATTCGTGCTCGAGCAAAAAATTGTTAAAAGTTATAGGCTTCATCCAAACATATTCAAAACAGCTGGGACCGGGTTTGGGCTTCTCAACGGCTCGAGCGGCTCGGCTTACAGCTCATTCAATATCGAACCGAATCGAGAAGTGAGCCGAGCCAACAGCTCACCACACCGAGCCGATTTGAGCCATCGGCTTAGTTGAGCTGAGTCGAAACGTGCTGATGAACTAGTTTCAACTTAGCTGGCTCGAACCGGTTCACATGAGCCGAGTAGGTGACCCATCCCAACCGAGAAAGCTCGAGCCATCGGCTCAATTGAGCTGAGTCGATGGCTTGTTCCAACTAAGCCGGCTCGGGTCATCGGCTCATCCCAACCGAGCCGACTCGAGCTGTTCGCTCAGTTGATACGAGCCGAGCCGGTTGATATCACTACCCGAGTTGGTCTTCTGCTTGGGCTCAAGAATTCGGCCGTGCAGATCTCAGCCTTGATTTTAAGAACTACAGTATATACTTATATTGGTGATTACGACATTTAAGGCTGTCTCGTAATAATAATAATAATTATAAACTCTTGTCTTCTCGTTATCTAGACGAGACGAGATACACTAAAATTGCCCCACGAGATGCACTAAAATTACGAGATGAGACGCACCTCTGTCGTGAGCAACACTAAAAGTATTCCACATTACTGCTTACATTTCTCATGGCTTTTGCTTTCCAGTCTGATCAGGCCAATATTTCAAAACGAGTTAAAACGAGCTGAACGAGCGAGAGAGCCATTATCAAACTCAACTCAACTCGAAACTCGACCTCGAAAACAGCGACTTGGCTCGGAACTCAATTCAAGAAAATTACCTTTGACTCGACTCAAATTGTACTCGAGTCGAATTGAATTTTGGCTCGACTCCTGCTCATCCCTATTCGTGTTTGTATTTTATGTTTCCACTTCAACAATGTCTACCCTTTTTTCTCCTTTTACCTGCTGTTTCTGGATTTCTCTTTCGGTGTCGTCCTTTATTTACACCGTGCACTATTCTTATTCCCAGCTTGTGACCCGCTTCAATGTCTTATTCAGTTTAGGCTTTTCTTCTTACATTGACTTCACATGTGATTGATTTAATTCTCACTTTCCGCGCACGACCGATGAAAATGTTTTATTATTATTATTATTATTATTATTATTATTATTATTATTATTATTATTATTATTATTATTATTATTATACTATTGAACTTGCACGGCGAAATTACTGTATAATACGATACCATTTCTGTAATTTTACTCCATTGTATGTTATTTAGTTCATTAATGGGCACTAAATTGTCTCCAGATCAACGAATAAATTAACTACGGCATGCACTTTGGTGGAAATATCATTGCAATAAGATTATTGGTTCGTTCCAAACATGTTCATGTAATGATATTTCCACCAAAGTGCATGCCGTAGTTAATTTATTCGTTGATCTGGAGACAATTTAGTGCCCATTAATAAATTGAATAACATACAATGGAATAAAATTACTGAAATGATATCGTATTATACAGTAATTTCGCCGTGCAAGTTCAATAGTATAATAATAATAATAATAATAATAATAATAATAATAATAATAATAATAATAATAATAATAATAATAATAATAATAATAAAACATTTTCATCGGTCGTGCGCGGAAAGTGAGAATTAAATCAATCACATGTGAAGTCAATGTAAGGAGAAAAGCCTAAACTGAATAAGACATTGAAGCGGGTCACAAGCTGGGAATAAGAATAGTGCATGGTGTTAATAAAGGACGACACCGACAGAGAAATCCAGAAACAATAGGTAAACGAAGAAAAAAAATAGTAGAAATTGTTGAAGTGGAAACTAAATACAAATACGAATAGGGATGAGCAGGAGTCGAGCCAAAATTCGACTCGACTCGAGTTCAATCCGAGTCGAGTCAAAGATATTTTTCTTGAGTTGAGTTCCAAGCCAAGGCGCTGTTTTCGAGGTCGAGTTTCGAGTTGAGTCGAGTTTTATAATGGCTCTCTCGCTCGTTCAGCTCGTTTTAGCTCGTTTTGAAATAATGGCCTGATTAGACTGGAAACCGAAAGCCATGAGAAATGTAGGCAGTAATGTGGGATACTTTTAGTGTTGCTCACGGCAAGGGTGCGTCTCCTCTCGTAATTTTGGTGCATCTCGTGGGGCAATTTTAGTGTATCTCGTCTCGTCTAGATAACGAGAAGACAAGAGTTTTTTTATTATTATTACGAGACAGCCTCAAATGTCGTAATCACCAATATAAGTATATACTGTAGTTCTTAAAATCAAGGCTGAGACCTGCACGGTCGAATTCTTGAGCCCAAGCAGAAGACCAACTCGGGTAGTGATATCAACCGGCTCGGCTCGTATCAACTGAGCGAAGTTGTTGTATTACTATACATCTGCTTCCGCCCCTGTCAAATCTGGTCGATCTCGTTGACGCGACATATTTGCTTTTTTATACCCCTTTCTTCGTTTACTGAACAAAACTAACTATTCTGAAATATACTACTGCGCATGCCTCGTAGATAAATATTTCTGATGCCAATAGTTTCCGTTTTGTCCAAGGAATGTTCTTTTTCTTATTCCCAGCATGACCCTTTTATTACATTATATGAAGAGCATGTAGGTCTAAATACCTCATGTATTACATATAATGTAGGTTTTACTCTTCCAGCAGAGAAGAAACATGTGATCATAGTATACAACCCACAGAAGTGATAGCTGGCAAGACAGTGGTCGTAATCCCTAACGACACAGGGAGAGAGTGGTGCCCTTCCCGCTGGTCTAGTCGCTAGCACGTGCGCCTTTGGTGTATGGAGTTCCGGGTTCGATTCCCGGCGGGAGAGCATCTATGATTTTTAACTGTTCTCGATGTTTCTGTGTTCGTGACCCTGTCGTTATAAGTTATTAGAAAAAGCAAGTTAAACGAGTGAAGCAACTAAAATTAGCAATAAGTAAGTTACTGAAACACGTTCAGTGAGTCAGTTAAAAAAAAATGGACAAAGCACTGGCTTTTCGCGCCGTCCATGCGAGTTCGAATCAATCTCGGCTTGATTTTTTATCCATTTGAGAGAAAATATTGCTTCTTTACGCTACAGGTAGTCCACTCTTTTCGTATTTTTCGCTGTCGTTCACAGTTAAAGTAACTGACTATTATTCTTTCTACGAATGATGGATCTTCTCTTTGGCTTCATGTCAAACACGCACACGTAATGAAAAGACGTTGTTGATAATAATAATAATAATAATATGAAATATTAGTAGCTAACTCGTGTGTGTATTTCGACAACATAATTTTATATTATTATGTGGAAATAAGTAAGGCTGGCTGGCGCCCCCCCCCCTATTTTTTTCGATGCGCTTTATGGGTCCACGGTGTCCAAAGTTGGTCCCATCCCAGTATCACCTCTCGATATAAGTTATTGACACTTTGCCTAAAGAGGGCTCTGCCGTGGCCCCATGAGTACCCATGAAATTGACTCTTCGTTCATTTTGCATTGAAATCGCTTACTTTTCTAAGTACTATGAGTGCATACTGTCCAACGTTGGTCCCATCGCTCTACAGTTTCCCGTTCTCTCGATATAAATTGCTAATAATATTTTGCTTGTAAGGGAGATATGGCGTTACAATCATTACGTTTGAAGAAGAACTGAGGAAGATATTGCCCTGCCACAAACAACACCTATTATTATTATTATTATTATTATTATTATTATTATTATTATTATTATTATTATTATTATTATTATTATTATTATTGTTGTTGTTTTACTTACCACTAATGTTGCCTACCTTTATTTGCAATGCAATGTGTTACTAAAAAGCAAATCAAATAACACTCCTCGTCATTCAGGCTCCCGAACTCGAAATACATGATTTACAGTTCTCTGTGTTAGAGGAATGCACATTTATTATATTATTCTTTCAAATAACACGTTACACAAGTTACTTCACTTTCAATGTGTAATTTCATATCATCACTAACAATCATCTTGTTCCAATAGGAAAATACCCCCCTCCTGCAAAAAAAAAAAAAAAAAAAAAAACTGACAGTAGCGAAAGGGCGTGAACCTTCTTTAGGCGATTAATCAGGTCCAATATTTCAATAAGTTTCTGCACACAAATATTTCAGTAAAAGAGGAAAATTTATTCAAACTTTCTGAATACCTATTTATGGGCGAAATTTGGTTCCCTTGGAACTTTTTAAGAGTTTGAAGGGCCCCATTTTGAACATTTTCATCTGATTATTCTGGTTAACGAACTCATCAAGATATTTCAACAATTAATGTTTGGGCCAAGTTTCGTTTCAATCCGCTGAAAATTAGGGTGGTTATGGCATTCACAAATAGCGTTATATATATACAAATAGACAGATAAATAGACACACAGAGGGAGAGAGAAAAAGTGTTTTTCTCCCTTCTCGCACCTGTGGTGCGTCAGAGCTAAACCGGGCCCCTTTGCAAAACGTATTGACGAGCCTAACCTAAACACAAGCCTCTTACTTGCTAACGTAGAAACGTGGTCGGGAGGTGTAAGGCATGTAGAAATTGTATTTTTAATAACCATGAGTATGGTCGACTTCCATGTTTTTCTTTTTACTTTTTGCAGCTACTTCGGAACGTTCAATTTTTATTCTTCACTAATTGCAAATGGCGTTTACATTCAAAATATGAGGAATTTTGGTGGCATTTGTTCGGATATTCTTCTCTTTGGAAATGAAGAAAAGAATAAAAGCAATACGCAAAGACAAAGTATTATCAGTACTAAACATTACCAATAATAATTGCTACGAAAAACTAAATACGACCTCTTTTACCATCTCTCATGAGTTGTATGTATTATTAACAAAAATTTTTAAAATGTCCTCGCTTAAGATTCGAACTGGCGACCTTTGCATTTGTAAGCCAGCACCTTAACCACTACACCAAGATCATGGCATGGTGATTATTTAGTAGTCGGCGTATTTGTTGTATTTGTGTTTTATGTTCCCACTTCGACAATTTTTACTCTTTTTTTGTAAGTTTAACAGCTGTTTCTGGCTTTCTCTTTCGGTGTCGTCCTTTATTTACACAATGCACTATTCGTATTCATAGCTTGTGCCCCTCTGCAATGTCTTATTCAGATTAAGCTTTTCTTTTTGCCTCTCAGTAAACATTTGATTGATTTAATTCTCATACTCTCCACGGATGGAGCGCAGGAATGCCAGACTCGAAAAATAGGTGTACATTTACTTTCCTGACAGATCATACATACATGCATTGCAAAATCCTCGTCAACAGCAAACCTTAGATTAACTGTGGAACAATTAGATGTGAATTGAATTAAGAGCTCCAAGTTCCGATAAGGGCGATTGATTCTAGTAAGGTCCAAATTATTGTGGTGTGATATGTAAAACAAGAACTGTGGTGGAACATTCACCGAGATAGTAATGGTTGCAAAGACTTTCATATGTTTATTCTCGTAGAAGAATAAAGTTAAGCTAAATTACCTTAATTAGATGAGTAACTGAGCAAGTGAACATATTTAACGTTTAAGTTTAAGGATTAAATTACGGGTTGTGGAGCCAGGACTAGTAAAAATTTGCAAGATTTAGAGGAGAAATTACGTAGCAAATTGTTTTGTATTGTACACACCGCATCAAAAAATTGCGACAACTAACGCCGTGCAGCAAGGCCACCCAATATACACCTTATCCCATAATCGTGTCTGATAAAGAGACTCCCTCTCTCTCATCCTTTCTTCTCTCCCATACTAAAATTAGCTAACAACATGAACGCAATTCTAATTTCAAACTACACGTGTATTAACATCGATAAAATGAAATAACAAAACCGAGACGAAACAAGATTAGTAAGTTTGTTTAGAGAGAAACTGAAACACACACAATGAAAAATTGAAACCAATGGATGTCTATTACAGAGAGGTTCAGAAATGAGGCAGAGATAGAGAGAGAGAGAGAGAGAGAGAGAGAGAGAGAGAGAGAGAGACAGACAGACAGAAGACAAGAGAAAAAGAAAAAGAAAAGGGAGAACACATAAAAATGTGGAATTTTAAACTTAGTAAGAAAAGAACCTAACATTATAAAGTTCAGTTACCAGAAATCCAACAGTAATATAGAAATAACGTTGGTTTTTATATCTTTTTTTCAGGACTGTTCGAATATGTAGAGGATGCTTGAAACATTCATTAAATCTCTTTCATAAAGGATGTCTCTTTCAAGTTTAATACATTAAGTCTCTTTCAAGTTTAACACACATGCTTTGTTTCCGCGTGGTTCGGTTGTAAATTCGGTAGTGTGCATTGGCTTACCGATGCAAACTACATTCTAATAATTAAAAAAAAAAAAAGTAGATAGCGTAGGTCATATCTTCCATTCCAGACTACTAATGCAAAGTGAACCAAAAAAAAAGAAGAAAAAGGAAGAAAGAAAGAAAGAAAGATAAAATTGAATGAATGCTATTTCACTGGTAAATTATCAGAAATATCCTATATTAAAAGTCCAAACCGTATCATAATGAAAAGTTACAAATGTTCAAATGGAAAATTGGATGTTTCTTATAGATGTAGCAGACCTTGCATGTTTCAAATTTCAATGTGAATAAATCACATTGAATTATAAGATGGAAACAAATTTGTGTCGAACTAGTATAAATAAATTTTTGTTTCCAAATAACCAAAGAGGTTGCCATTTTCTAGTCGTCTGAAGAGTTATTTGTTCCGAACATCCAGCAAAACTTTCATCTCCTGCGAATATAATGTTGTAATTTGCACAGAGAGAGTGAACACGCTAGAGCTCAAACAAATGATGTTGGTTAGTTTATGGACCACCACTGGGTCGAGGATTCAAACCGGTAGTGTTCCGGTAATTCGACTGATACTCGGCAATCCAGATGATTAAAAACATATTTTGCTTATTCCCTTGCGTTTAACCAGTATTTCTTTCAGAGATGACAAGGACTGGAGATGTTATGCCCAGACCACGAAAAACTCGACGCTGAAGTTGCCAGTTAATTACATTCTCCAGACCAGGTGTATCGGTCTCTTGCTCCGTTTTAACTTTGGAACATTCACACGCACATGAAGTTCGAGTGTATTGAGAGAGAGGCGGAGAAGTGAAAGATGCAACGACAGGATAGGGAAACGTCAAGAAAGAAAGAGAGAGAGAGAGAGAGACGAATATAAATATGAAACATACTATCATCACAGCGTATGATAAAGAATGCACGCATTGTTTATTTGAATTCTCGGTCGTGATGCTTTGTAACTTCTCCAACAGAAGATAAACCTCTGTTTGCAGCCATTATTTTATCCGAAAATGTTATACTACCTGACAAGGAATCGAACGCAGGTTATTCGCTTGAAACTCTGGTACTTTACCACTACACCACCGATTTCTTTACCCAAACTTTGTTCAACAAATGCTGTAATATTTCTTTCTGAGAATGATAACACGAAAAGTGTTTACTGCAGATCAATGAAGTGTTTCGAATGTCCTGGTAAATTCCTTGCTCTTTCCCAACCAACATTCGTAAATCGTCTCTATCATGATAATGGTGTTTGCTTCCACAGTCTTAAGCATTGCATTTCGAATATGAGAAATCGATTCTTCACTATCACTTGGTAAAAAATGCAGCGTTGGATTTGAACCTATGCTGGACAGCTCCATTAATCGTAAGTCCATTACGTTACCGCTACACTATAAGTTTTATTATTTCCGTACAGAAATTACAAGCTGAGAACTCAACCACAGGAGCCAAACATAATTAAGTACAAAAGGAGGCTGTAGCCTGTTGACTATATTACATCATAACACATATACTATACATCACAAAAGAAAATTAAAGAAAAAAGAAAAAAAAAGGAAAAAGATTGTACTAAAGGAGGCGGAAGCCTGTTTACTGTATTACATAATAATACTTATACTAAACATCACAATGGAATATTCTATGATATTAAAAAAAAAAAAAAAAACTATTCCTAAAGAGAGGGATGTGCGTTATTGCAAAACCACTTCCAAAAACCGGCTGAAAAGTTGCCGGTCCCTGTCTGGGGTGTACAACTTTCGACGTGTACGTTTCAAAAATTCAAAATACGTGCGTGCATCTAACAAGGTTGTGAAGCGCTGAAAATATAGGAGAGTGCTGGCAACAAGAAACAGCACCGCTCGATGTTTAGTGGGGGGGATAAAAATGAAAATCTGGGAATAACATAAATTGCACCGTGAAGTATGAAGGCGGGCGACGGGTAATGCGGCCCAACACCTCCTGCATGGTGTGCCAAATTAATGGCGAGCCAACACATTGTGTATATCGATGGGCTAATGTGTCCTCTTGCTGGCAGTGCTCGCACAAAGCATCTGGGGCTCGTTGATTCTCATAAAGACGCGCCCGTGTCGGGAAAAGTTGATGTACTTCCTGAAACCACAAAACCTTCATGTATTCAGGTATGACAGGGTTTGAGATATTAGACCACACCTGCGGCCAATCTACGTGTGGATACTTTTGTAACTATCATGCCACCTGAAACTAGAAACCAAATATTACATACTTTAGCCTTGATCTTTGGAACGATCAAGCTTCTTCCTGCAAGGTTATTTGCACCTGAGTGCACAACGAAATTCATTTATACGACGACCTGGAGAGAAATTAGTGCCCACTAACAAAAGAAACGACATACAATCCAGAAAAATTACAGAAATAAAAACATTTTATGAATTAATTTCTCTCTGCAAGTTGAAAAGTACGCCAATAATAATAATAATAATAATAATAATAATAATAATAATAATAATAATAATAATAATAATAATAATAATAATAATAATAATAATAATAATAATAATAATTATTATTATTATTATTATTATTATTATTATTATTATTATTATTACTAGCATCAACTGCCCGCTTTGCTGGGCTAAATTGAGAAAAAATAATATGGTCCCTTATTCAGTCACTTTTTACTATTCCTAAAGCGCTCTTTGATATCGGTTATTTTTATGAGTTTTATATAACCTCTCCCCCTCCCATGTTGCGGTGCATGGCATCTACAGTGTCATTGTTCATCTCACAGGAGAAGGCAGACTTTGGTAAGTGAACTTCTTAGCCATTTTTTGCGAGGAGGTAGTGCACATTTAAAGAGTTAATATTACGAACTGGGAGAGCGCAATGGGCAAAAATAAGGGAGAGAAACCGTTTTCAAAAGTTTTCTACTCGCCACATATACTGTTCGACGCGCGAATTTATCAAGTGACGGCATGGAATGGGAGTAAAGTGTGCGACTCATATGCAAAGGGTCATGGGCTCAATTGCCTTTCGAGTTAATCTTTGTTTTGTTTTTTGCTTCAACTAATAAAGTAACCATTTGAAACTAAAATAAAATATTAATTCACCATATGTTTATAAGGAATAAACAATAGAAATTTTAAAATCACTTGTAAAATCTTTCAATGTTCCATGTTAACCAGCAAGAAAATTCAATCTATTCCGTAAATATACTGATATTACGAGTTGTATTATGGTTACGACAGTCAACGGTGCCGATTTCTCTGTAAATTTAGGGGGGGGCATTCATAAAAAATCATACAACAAGACAAGTAACAATAAAAATATATATGAAAATACATATTCAAAAAATACATGGGGCTCACATGAGCTTGGGGCGATGGGCCCCCGCCCCCCATGATCGGCGTCCTTGACGACAGTCGTTGTGTAATAAATGTTCTTGACGCTTTGTGTCTGCATCTGTTGACAGTGTGTGATTTACAAAGGAGTTGAAGGGGGAAATCCCCTTTGCTAATACCGGATGTTGCTATAACCAAAGCAGATTTTCCCCTCATTTCCCTTGTAATTCTCGCACTGTCAACAGATGTAGACATGAAGCTTCTAGAACATGTTTTACACAACGATTGCAGTAACAATGATATTTACGGAAGAGATTAAATTTTGTTCCTAGTTAACATAGAACATGAAAAGAATTTACAAGTGATTGAAAATTTCTATTGTTTTATCCATTATAAACATATGGTGAATTAATATTTTACTTTAGTTACAAATACCTACTTTATTGGTTGAAGAAAAAACAAGAAAATATGTTTGACTCGAACGAGAATCGCACCTGGGACACTTTGCATTTGAGTCGCTGATTCTTCTCACTCTGCCACGCAGTCACTTGATAAATTTGCGCGTCGTACGATATATGCATCGAGTAGAAAACTTTAAGACGGTTTTTCTCCGTCATTTTTGCCCATTGCGCTCTCCCAGTTTGTAATATTAACTCTTTAAATGTGCACTACTACCTCACAAAAAATTGCCCCGAAGTTCACTTACCAAAGTGTGCCTTGTCCTTGTGAGCCAGCCGGAAAACTATGAATTCCACAATGATATTGGTTATTTTGATCATTTTTATATGTCTCCCCCTCCTCCATGTTGCGGGCTGAATTTGGATTTAAATGGCATCAGATGTGTCACTGTCCATCTCAGCGACTTCAAAAATTATAGATTCGATACTAATATTGGTCATTTTTCGTTCTCTTTTAAATGTTGCTATCCTTACCCCTTCCTTTAGTTACACCATCAAAATGATATGAGGAAAACCATCTCGGGTTCGTACTTCATTTAGGTTGAAAATTTTATCGAGATTGATATGGTGTTCAAGACTTATTAAATTTTATTTATGTTTAGATATCTCCCTTTCCCATTCCCCTTCTCTAAGTTCTAGCGTCAAAGTGAAATAATAAAAACCATATCAGGCCCGAACCTCATCTATGTTAAAAATGTGATCGAGATAGGTCGCGTTTTTCAAGAGTTATTAAGTTTTATTTATTTTTATATATCTTTCCCCTCCACTCCACTCCCATACGTTTTACCGTCAAAGTGACATGATGAAAACCACTCCAGGCTCCAACTTCATCCATGTTGAAAATTTGATGCAGATCTGTCCGGTGGTTCAAGACTTATTAACTCATTAACATAGTCGCTTTTATTTTTATTTACATTGATCTTTGTATATCTCCCCGTCCTCCCCCTTCTCTACATTCCACCATCAAAGTGAAATGATTAAAAGCATCCCACTGCACAAGCGCAATCTATGTTGAAAGTTTCATCCAGATTTGTTGTTTGATTCAAGACTTATTAAGTTTTCTTTATTTTTTATATTTTTCCATCCTCCTCTTCCCCTAAGTAACACCATCAAAACGAATAGATAAAAATACTCCCATTTACGAACATTATCAATGTTGAATATTTGTTCGAGATCTGTCGGGTGGTTCAAGAGACTGTAAGTCACAGTCACTTTCAATTTTATAGGTTATTATTATTATTATTATTATTATTATTATTATTATTATTATTATTATTATTATTATTATTATTATTATTATTATTATTCGTGTACTTTTGAATTTGCACGGCAAAATTACAGCATAATATGTTTTTATTTCTGTATTTTGTTCCTGGATTGTATGTCGTTTCCTTTATTAGTGGGCACTAATTTCTTTCCAGGTCGTCGTATAAATGAATTTCGTTGTGCACTTAGGTGCAAATAACTTTACAGGAAGAAGCTTGATCGTTCCAAAGATCAAGGCTAAAGTAAGTAATATTTGGCTTCTAGTTTCAGGTGGGTAGATAGTGTAGTGGTAGCGTAATGGAGTTACGATTAATAGACCTGTCCAGCATAGGTTCAAATCCTGTTCACGACAACCTTGAATTTTTTTACAAAGTGATAGTGAAGAATCGATTTCTCATATTTGACATGCAATACTTAAGACTGTGGAAGCAAACACCATTATCATGATAGAGACAATTTACGAATGTTGGTTGGGAAAGAGCAAGGAATTTACCAGGACATTCGAAACACTTCATTGATCTGCAGTAAACACTTTTCGTGTTATCGTTCTCAGAAAGAAATATTACAGCATTTGTTGAACAGAGCTTGGGTAAAGCAATCGGTGGTGTAGTGGTGAAGTACCAGACTTCCAAGGGAAAAACCTGCGTTCGATTCCTCGTCACGTAGTATAACTTTTTCGCATAAAATAATGGCTGCAAACAAAGATTTATCTTCTGTTGGAGAACTTACAAAGCATCACTAGCGAGAATTCGAATAAACAGTGTGTATATTCTTCATCATACGCTGTAATGATAAGTATGTTTCATATTTATATTCGTCTCTCTCTCTCTCTCTCTCTTTCTTGACGTTTCCCTATCCTGTCGTTGCATCTTTTACTTCTCCCCCTCTCTCTTGCATACACATGCACTTCATGTGCTTGTGCGTGTTCCAAAGTTAAAACGGAGAAAGAGACCGATAGACCTGGTCTGAAAAATGTAATTAACTGGCAACTTCAGCTTCGAGTTTCTCGTGCTCTGGGGATAACATCTTCAGTTCTGGTCATCTCTTGGACTTTTAATATAGGATTTCTGATAATTTACCAGTAAAATAGCACTCATTCAATTCTATCTTTCTTTTTTCCTTACTTTTTCTTTTCGTTTTTTTTGTTCACTTTGTATTAGTAGTCTGGAATGGAAGATATGACCTACGCTACCTACTGGGTTTATTAGAATGCAGTTTGCATCGGTACGTCCAATGAACACTACCGAATTTACAACCGAACCACGCGAAAACAAAGCATGTGTTAAACTGTTGACATTATCTTAGATATGTCTGTGTGATCTACAGGTCTACTCGAAATTGAGTATGCTATCCTTTATAAAAGAGACTTAATGAATGTTTCAAGCATCCTCTATATATTCGAACAGTCCTGAAAAAAATATATGTAAACAAACGTAATTTCTATATTACTGTTGGATTTGTAGTAACGTAACTTTATAATGTTAGGTTCTTTTCTTATTAAGTTTAAAATTCCACATATTTATCTGTTCTTCCTTTTCTTTTTCTTCTTCTCTCGCCTTCTCTCTCTCTCTCTCTCTCTCTCTGCCTCATTTCTGAACCTCTCTGTAATATGCATCCATTGGTTTCAATTTTTCATTGTCTGTGTTTCAGTTTCTCCCTAAATCAACTTTTCAATCTTGTTTCGTCTCGGTTTTGTTATTTCATTTTATCGATACTGATACATGTGTAGTTTAAACTTAGAATTATGTTCATGTTGTTAGCTAATTTTAGTATGGGAGAGAAGGAAGGAGGAAAGAGAGGGGGTCTCTTTACCAGACATGATTATGGGATAAGAAGGTGTATATTGGGTGGTCTATCTGCACGGCGTTAGCTGTCGCAATTTTTTTGATGCGGAGTGTACAAATATACGGAACCTTTTCCTTACTACAAAAATTAGAACGGCGCATACGTTATCCTTATGCTACATAGGCACTGCCCTTATGTGTTACATCATGCCGTTGCAGAATGTTTGATGTCTAACAGTACATACATATATGTATGTTACCTTCGTCAGCTATATGTTATATACGTCCATTTGTATGTGAGATCCTGACCGCCTATATTGTTTCATACGGAAAATATGTATGGATCAAGCACTTATACAGAAAGTATTATAAAACATGCATTTTCAGTTATACGCTTGCTGTACGTTAAGTCCAAAAGCTACAGGATTTACAAATGTAATCTACGATATTACGTATGCCGCATACATTTGTTTCTCAGTGTAGATTTGAATAACATTATAGTATTTTTTAAGCTGTTTTGGCATGTGTCTTCTTGGTATAGTGTGCAGGTGGTTCATTTATATAAAACGAGTTTAATTTAAGATTTTAAACAAGAACTTAGTATAAATATTTAAAAAATAAAAATACAACTGTAATTGTAAACAAGCGAATTACTTCAAAGTTACCCGTCCATCTAATTTTCAACAAAAACCACAATAAAATCTACAATCATCAATTTCTACTTAAACTTTACTCATTTTATGTTCTGTTACGTTACCTCGAGGGTGTGAGTACGGGGGAGGAACCACAATCACATATGGAAATCCATTTTTAACCTAAAGGGGAGACTGGCGGGCCGCGCGGAGCACAGTTATGGGTTTTTATTGGGGAGTGCGGAGTTGAGAGGGAAGAACGAGAGAAGCGAGAAGCCGAAGTAAGGCGGGATAACGCACTACTAGTTACTTATGTCCACTTCGTACTTACCTTAGTACGCACTGAAGTTTGCAGAGCTCTCCCCTTCTCAAGCAGAAACTCGTGACCGATTGTTGGTGGTTTTTGTTCTTTCATTCATTAAGCCATGAATATTCAAAAGATTAACCCTTGTCCGGGCAAGATATTTCTGTAACGTAGACGGGCAACTGGAGCCTTACCAACTCGATATGTTCATAACTTTAACTTCGACTAAAGATAGAAGAATTCAGAATTTTATGTCATCGAAACATTTATGGTTATTGAGAAATTCGAGAAAAATATATGAAGCTACAGGGCCTGGGGGGCCCCGCTTGCCCGGATAACGTCATGTTTTACAAATGTTAGTACAGTCAATTCACATCCTGTCAATTCACAGACACTGTACACTTGAAGGCATATTTACTCGAAAATTATCCACAATCCAACCGTCCTGAACCTAGAGACAAGTAAAAAATGAATGAAATCTTTAATAGTAAGACTATTCATGGCTTTGGATTGATTGTTTTAGCAAAAGAGGCACTGACCAAAGCTTAAAACCCACTTTATTTTAAATTATAATTTGTAACTGTTTCGGATATCTAGCATATCCTTCTTCAGACACTATCGAAATTAATGAAAATACAGACATATATATAAATGACTATATATATGACGGTTAAAGAATTTAAACTTTGATATAACAACATTTATATATATGTCTGTATTTTCATTAATTTCGATAGTGTCTGAAGAAGGATATGCTAGATATCCGAAACAGTTACAAATTATAATTTAAAATAAAGTGGGTTTTAAGCTTTGGTCAGTGTCTCTTTTGCTAAAAGAAATCTTTAAGTTTAACGTACCACGGTTATGCCGGTTAGGCTAAAGGAGACGGCTAGAGACAAGTAGTTCCCTCTACTTGCGAATTAGTCCCGTCTTTATAACCGCTTATCAAAAGGTATTACACATAAATTACGCTTCACTTACATGTTATCAAGCACACAAGCAATCAAATTATCAAATTCTTCTAGGCAAATTTTCAAAAATTTGATAAAAACGGAATGACAACTTCGCAAGTTAACCCTAAACAAGAGCCTAAGTAAAGTTGAATTTCCTTATTTCACAGTAGATCATCTCTCGTTCTTGATCTTAATGTTAGTATTACATGTGGGAGTGTTAAAACATTTATATTTTAATTCTAATCATGTAGATTACAGAATGTTAACTTTATGTGTGTGTGTGTGTAGAGGGGATAATAGAATTAAGTAGAAGTAAAATACTTAAACATTCAAGAGCAGATATGATGTATTGCTGACGTTACTATTTGATGAACTATAATATGGTTGGCTCGGCCCCCCCTAACTTCTACCGGGCCCCCTCTACATTTTTGGGCTGGCTACGGGCCTGGAAGGAAGGTAAGTTGTATTGATTACCAGAAGTAGTCGATGGAGAAATACACGGCGCAAGAGTTCGTTCCTAAATTCGACTAAACTAAGATTTTCTATGCCGCGAACTGTACAAAAATATGCAAACAGTGAAGAACGTTCTAAGCTAGTTAAAATTTGAATTTGAAGATGACACACTACTGCTGATCGAAGTAGCCAAAATTTTGAAATGGCTCTCCCTCGTTTATTTGAATGGTACATTTTTTTGGTTGGACAAAAATGGAACAAAATTCTGAGGTAGTTAAAATTCGAATTTAAAAATGCCCCACTACAATTGTTCGAAGTAGTAAAAATTGGAAATTATCCTCAATCGTTTATTTGAATAGTACACATTTTTCTTGGGTGGACAAAAATGTACAAAAGTTAAACAAAATTATGAGCAAGTTTAAATTCGAATTTTGAACATGTTACGCTACAAGTGATCGAACTGACCATATTTTGAAATGGCCCACCCATATTTATTAGAATAGTAAACAATTTTATCTTGGGAGGACAAAAATGGACAAAAATTAGACAAAATTCTGAGATAGCTAAAATTAAAATTTGAAGATGTCGCACTACAGATGATCGAAGTGGAGGTCTGTACGGGCTCGGGTTGAGTCCGCGGGCTTAGGCCCGACCCGACTGGTGGGCCGAGTTCGGGCGTACAAAGCATAGATTACTTTGTGCTGTGGCCGAACACGGGATGTAAATTTTTAAATATACAGCCATATTTCTCGTGTCTTTTCGGGCCTAACTTTGTAAATATACTATATAACGATGTTTATCGGACCGTTCTTTCGGAAGAATTTTAAAACCACATTTAAATTTATAACTTGAGACTCCCATACTAAAATTCTGATTTTATCATTAGGCTTATGCAATTAACTCTTTCGATCATCGTGTCCACATTCATTTCAGAGCATTGCTGTGAAACAAATTCTTACACTGCAGCCGTTGTGACATTTTGTACTCATGTTTGGACACTTAATTTTTCATTTGCATTCAAAATATGTCCCCATTTGTGCAACATTGATGGTGTAGTGATGTCATAGTTGGGCGATGGAGAAGCACGCGGATAGTAGTGAAGATAAATATCATATTCATTATTTTTCTTATTTCTCCTACTTCTTTACTTGTGATTTTAAGAAATCAACATATATAATGTCCAAAAAGACAACTCGTATTAAAAATTGACAACAGCTGCTACAATATGTTTTTGAAATCGGGTATCCTTAATCTTGGATATTGTGACTCAAGGCATGTTTTCCCATTTTATATATACAATGTTGTGATTATAGGTAATTTTATTCAAAATGTGCGTTGTATGCAACATATACCCTGACGCCCCAAATTGGCGCACCTTGTTAGAGATATAAGCCACGCCTTGTTGAAAAGCTTATGTGACACGAATTTGAAATAGGTAACTTGTAATCTCCGTGCCCATCTCGTAAAAGAAGAAAAAGATAATGGCGATGAAAATTATTTTATAAAAAAATACATTTTTTGAAGCTTCTGTGACTATGGCAACATTCTTATTTGTCGTACGCTGGAAAAAGTATGTTCACGTGTACGCCAGACATTGGGTACAATCATGTAAGAACATGAAGGGCGAAAGTTCAATACCAAGTTTAAAAACATGTTTCGTACGAGAATCACCCTGTATTTTTCGAAATATTTTGGTCTACTCTGACAACACCTAATCATTACAGTGATATGCGCCATATCTCGTTGGAAAGCTTATGGGGCACAGATTCCAACGAGGTAACTTTTGTGCTCCCGTGCAAAACCCGTAAAAGAAGAAAAAATTTGAAAAAATAACACATTTTCTCGAACTTGGCAACACTGTTATTTGTCGTGCGCAAGAATGGCCATACACAGAGTATCATTACTTAGAGTGTTTATTTATCTTTATTGATGCCACTTTTTATGCTTGCAGCTCCTTATAGGGGGAGAGTTTTCTTCCCACAAATGCTGAAGGGGAGGGGAACCAAAGACATCTAAATTTTCCCCCTACTCTTCCGATGTGGACAAAATGCACACAGTGTTTCTTTCAGACATCTTTTTTGTAAATATAGTCTCAGTGCTCCAGGGAGGCATCCCCCCCGGACGAGACCAAAATAATACGTCTATAATATAATAATAGATAAAATAGTACCAGCAGTGCTTCCCGGAATACTACATGTGCCTCCCCGGAACACTTTTTCTGAAAGAACTACTGAATTGGAAAGCACACCGTTGGAAAGTTTCGTTCTTCCTGAAAAGATAGACACCTAAATCATCTTTCTAGGTTAATTAGGAGCGGAGCGATGGAGGTTTAAACTGCTCGCTCACCCCTGAGCCGTTCGTCCTCTAAAGCCTAAGATTTTTTTTTCCATTGAGTCACTTTGTCCATAAACAAGGACATTGTGTGACGTCATAACCGTAGGGTCCAGTGTAACAATATCAGCAGATTACATTTAGTCCAGTAAAGATAGCTAATTCTTCTGCCAAGAAACAAATTAGTAACAAGCTGAAAATTGGTATGGAAGTAGAGGAATGTATCAGGAACAATATACTAAAAGTCCCCTAAAATCCCACTGTAGCTTTTCCCGCAATTTTGAAAAAGGACTGCCATGTTTATACGACGACAAGGAATTTATGGAAATCGTTACCCTTTCTATTTATTTCTCTTGTCGCCGTTCTAATTATCACAAAGCCATGGATTATGTATGGTTGGAAAGCTTGAAAGACACCAAATATAAGTAAGTAACATATACGCCCATGGCACTAAATTTATAGAAGAAGAAAACAGCTTTTTATTATTTTTAAAATTGTATTTTGAGAAACCATGGGCACTTTTCAACACTGACAGTTAGTGCACATCAACAAAACGACACCAACAAATGTTCTTGATATTTATCTGAAATATAGCTAAGAATGACACAAATCGGAGCAATACAAGGTGCGAAAAAAATGATAACCGATATTACTTTCTACCTCTCTGTACAAAATTGCATAAGATAATATTCTCATTCACGACTCTAGTCACCTTCTGTTATTACATAGGACCAAGTATTATATATCAATGGAAATCTTAAAGAAAGTAAATTCGAACGAGGCAATACTTATAATAATCCAGTACTATCTGTGGAAGAAGCACAAAACCTAAAATTTCGGAACAAAATGTGATTTTTATAAATCATAATTTTTTAAAAAATTTGCAACATTGACAATTATAGTATGTTAACAAAACTCCTCAACCGTTTTCACTATTATAATTATTAAGAGTAGGTTCTTTTGACACATAGTTTTACACGACGTAAATGTAGCACCAAAATTATTTATTAAGAGTATTAGAAAGTAGCAGAAATACGTAGTCCCATTTGCATAGGAAAACTGTAATTCACACACTTAAAATCACTCTCAGCTACAATGGTCACTTGAGTGTAATTTTATTGTTTAAATGTCTTGTTTTGATCAGAGTATATAAATTTGTTTGTTAAAAACTAAATTAGTATTCTTGGAATAAAACTTAATGTTTACAGTCGGAGTTAGTATGCACTTTAAGAACATTTTTGTAACTATTCTATTCAGACTTGTTTTATTAGAAATCAATGACATTATCATTGTTATCTCGTTCATCTCCATGGTCTTCATCATTTGGTTGTGTATTCATACATCCAATTCCTTGACACTGGCATAAAGTAGAGCACACAATTCCTAATTTCCGGTAACCACACATACGATTACAGCCCTTTCTACAGTTACAGGATATTAAATGTATGACATTACACGCAGTGGATTCCTTGGCCATTCTTCCTAGTACAGTCAGCGACAGTAATAACTGGAGGTTGGATACATAAGAAGTGATAGCTTTTTCCAGTAGCAGAATAGTTTCACTCGATGTCTGATAGTTGGACAACCAACATGACAGCAAATACATGCCCGAAAACATAACATGCCATGATATTCCTCCATTTGGAGGAAAAAGTATTACTATCTGAGAGCATCACTTAGAGAAACAACCACGAGATAAATCTGCAGAAATTTCATTCACATTAAATTCAAAGAGATAGGAATTAATGCAAAGAAAACGAAAAGAATAATACGTTTCATGCAGAAACCGAAAAAGTACGGAAAGCTAAACAAAATGAGAAAAGAAGGAAAGAGGGAAAGGAAAGAGCAAAAGACATGGGAATAAATTAAATTTTAGCACTTAAGGATAAACAGTGTCCGTCTTTCCCCCGCCTTGGTTTTTCTCCCTTCATAGGATAAATCTCTTTCAGTATCAAACGCGAACATCATTTATAGTGTTGAATTCCTTGAAGAAATTTTAACTCAGTCTAGGCCAAGACTCGAACCCCAGACCCTTAGAATGACAGTCTCACGCGGTATCCACTTACCTACACAGGCTCTATCTATAAATCAGCTATTACCCGCGCTGTTATCAAACGTGTTAAATCAGCCATTGTCGGTGAGCCACCCCAGTTCCATTTGAAGTTTAAATTTTATTTACCTCACTTAGCCATCTATGGGTAGCAGTCCCCTTGCTTTCATAAAAAGCATTTGTTCTGTAGATTAAAATCAAGAATGAATTAATCTGCACTCTTGGGAGCATACTGGTGCACCAACATATCTATCTATCTATCTATCTATCTATCTATCTATCTATCTATCTATCTATCTATCTATAGCTGCTCGAGGTCTATTTCGGTCCCAATAATAGATATTGCTTTTCTTTTCAGATATTCGACATTTAGCTGTAATTTTGAGTCTATCATAAGATTCTACTTATGATTAAAAGTAAAAATTAATAAAACAATATAATACTTTTCATATACGCTCTTTGTTAAAACATTTTGCTTCATGAAATATTTACAGAGTTTACGTATTTTCTGTAAAATGGCTCTTATTTCAAAGGGAGTGAGATTTGATTCCACCATTTTACATTAAAATAGTTATAAAAAGGTTTATCTACTATATTATCGATTCACAAATAAAGAATTTTGCGTTTTTTGAACAATAAAGTCTCTTTGAATCAGTAAAACCCACCAAAGCTTCTTTCTGTGAAGTCAAAAAATCGAAGAACAAAAAAAGTTTTTGTTTTGGGTCAATTCCGGTTCAGAATAATAATATATTACAAGATGTATTATCATAGAGAATTTCGTTAATTTATTATTTAAAAATGTTATATCTATACCATATCTATCGGTTTGGAAGGTTTATTACGGTCCTCATTTCCAGATAATTTTCGAAAAATATTTAATAATTGATAGGTTTTTGATCGAATTTAAGTAAAATTTTATCAATTTACGCTAACCGTTCATAGAAATGTTATTACAAAGTAACATAGTAAATAAACGAAAAATAAAGAATTAATACGCAATTATTTTTTTTTGGTCATGAGGTCTAGTGTGAACTTTTTCTAGTTATTTCATAGTATTACAACTCATTAAATTTCATACTTAAGAACTTAACCAAAGCAAATCGTACCACTACCATATGAAGGTTGTCTCCGCTTAAACATTTCTTAAATATTGTAGTTGGAACATTGAAGTTTGTCATGGCTACCAACATTATGGATAACATTTTGACATAAAGAGACAATAGACAAACCACACGCTTCTTGTTGTAATCTTTTCGTCGGATGAGCAGAGGAGAGGGGAGGCCGTACGGAGAAGAGGGCGAGTATTAGTTTCTTTACGAACTGGCCAAACTGCCGCGTACCATTCATATCTCGGTTGAATGGTTGATTGACAGTTCAATACACAATGACAGAGAAAGTGGTTTAGTGCTGTGATGATGTGCGTGTATTAGTAAACAAAAGAACTGAGACTAGAGTTTAAAACATCACCTCGTGGGCGGTACAACGAGGAGTTAACCTTATAAACATATATTTTCTGCTACATTCTTTTTGTCGTAACTTCCTTAGTACCCAACCGAATTTCTTCAAATTTTCACCAAAGAAACCTTACACTTTTTTCTTTTTATTTGTTAGTACAAGTAAAGTCAGGAACAGACATTAACATTATTTTTTAACCGAAAATATAATTTCACTTTTGGCACTTCGAGCAATTAAAATAAAAAAGAAAGGTAGAAAGAAATCTCTCGGGGAAAGTGTATCTGGTAAGAATTTTAGGAGTCGTTACAGCAGTTAGGTCTATATTAGCGTTTGTATATCCATGACACTCAAATTATATAAATATATTAAGCAAAATCCTTTTAAGATATTTAATAATCTCGTGAAAATCATATTGCTGTTATACCTACAGAGCAATCATTTCCTACTTGTCTATATACAATAGGAACAAGCTTTTACGATCAGAGCCAGGAGAGAGAGAATGAGAGCAAGTTTTTTTTAAAAAAAGTGAAATGAAATCTTTCAGTTTAATGTCCCACGATTATGCCCTTTAGGCTAAGGTAGACAATGACTAAGGCAAGTGAATGATGATTTAATGAGATGAGATTTCGAAGGAAACGGGGGTATCCCGAGAAAACCCACAGACATGATGTTCATCAAAATCTTACTTGGCCGGGGATCGAACCAAGGGCCCCTCGCACCATAAGGAAGCGCTCTATTACTGGGCCACCATGTCCCCCTTAGAATAGGTTGAGAAGAGAAACGGAGGGAATGATGTGAATGAAATTGAGTAGAAAAAAACCTGGCAGTATTCGATTAATCACCAATACACGAACAGTGCATCTGCAAAACTATCGACTTCGTCTTGTTTGACTGTATTTTATCAACAGTATGTTTGCTGCTTTCTTGCTTTCTACGTGTGATTTGCTGGGAACACGAGCAACAAACTGTGACGTCGCAGAGCATCCAGTTAAAAGTGATTGCTATAGAAGGATAAATTCTATCACAATCCGAAACTGTCTGTATGAAAAATTCTTAATTTATATTTGCATTGACACGAAATGCTCCACTCGGGACCATAGGCGTCAATACGTGGATGTTCCAGGACTCAGCGCCCATTTAAGATTCTTAATGGGTACTTAGCACAAATTGGATTTCTGCGTTGAAATTAATATCGAATGTTTTTTTTTATACCAATAAAATAATTAGGTAATATAAAATGAGCTTCAGCAGTGAGTATAATTCATCTAATTACACGTTACAATTTTAAAAGTTAAGACAATGACCAATGCTGCTTACACATTTAATATGGGAAAATAAAATTTTAATGTTCAGTCCAAATTTAATAAAAAAAAAAAAAAAATAGGCAATGGTGGTATGAAAAAAAATTGACGACTTTGCAGTTTGAAACTAATTTCACAGTTCATTTGATTTCAGAGGCCAGTGTCCCTCCGTTGATAGTCTTTCATGCATCTCAAAGGGGAACCTTAGATTGATAACCACTTATCTATTGAATCTGTTGAAAAAATTAAAATGAAAAACGTTGTAACTTTTCTTCAAAAACCGCAGATGAGCACCCACTGAAAACAATATTGAGCGAGTTTCGTTTCATAATGCGAAAGTACGGTAGACTTCCAAACTCTAGGAATTCAGTACTCAAACTTGAAGTAGTACATCTCTAACTACCGGTCCTAATAGATTAATTAATACGATCACAGATAGAATATATTCCTTGGACACTGAATCCATATCAAAAAGTCATTACTCGTTGTGCTTGGGGAATAGTTGAAACTGGAAATCGTTAATTTGAACCACTTTCGGATTGAGCAGCCGGTTATTGGAGAAGATAGAACATACTCTTAGGGAGCTGAATCTGTTGCAGAACTCTGCATCTAGATATATATCTCTTATCGTTTTTCCTCTACGGAAATCAGTATTGGAACGGGAAGTAGTAGTAAATTCCGGCTTTGGTAGAGTGTTGTGGGCTATGAAGATATGTTCTCTTGACGCCCTGAATCGTTTGTAGAAAACAGTTTGCATAGACCTAGTACCATTTTTATTCTATGGCGATCAATGTTGAAACTAGAAGTGGTTAATTTGAATCACTTCCGGTTTGAATACATGGTTAATGATGGAGATAGGACCTATTCTTGGGATGATGAATCAATTGCAACAAAGAGCATCTTCATATCTCTTACAGTTTTTGTCCTATGAAAATCTGTACTCAAACCAGAAATAATAGTAAATTTGAACCACTTCCGGTTTTGGTAGTGTTGCGGGTTGCGAATATATGCTTTAGTGAGACACTGAATCTATTGCAGAGCACCATATACCGTTATCTATTACCACTTTTGTTGTATGACTAAATTTTAAAACCGGAAATGATGATTTGAACCACTTCCGATTTGAGTAGAGTTTTAATGAAGAAGGTGAGACCTATTCTTTGTACAATAAATCGATTCAGAAAACCGCATCTCGATATCTTCTAACATTTTTTTCTCTATGGAAATCAGTATTGAAATCGAAGCAATAGTAACTTGGAACAACTTCTGGTTTGGGATAGTTATTGTATGTTGCCCGTTTTCGTTCTAAATAAACGTTGAAACATGGAATGATTAATTTGAACCAGTTCAATAGATAGTTAATGGAGGAGATAGTAGCTATTCTTGAGACACTGATTCGATTTCGACAAAGCGCAGCTCGATATCTCTTACTGTTCTTGACCTGATTCCTGTTGACAGACGGTCAGACGGAGAAAGTCGTTCTATAAGTCTTCCGACACTTACGTTTAGCATAGTTTGGAAGTATAATAAAAATCGACGCTTATACTCAAGAAACAAATGTGATGACGAAAATCTTCATGTTAAATAAAAAAGTGTCAGTATCTCGAAATGTGTGGAAATGGATTTTGAAATTACATACTAGAAACACTTTTAACTTCCGAGGTTGGATTAAAGTTTAGCGTCTCATTTTAGCAACAAACGTGGATCCATAGCTTATTGTGGTATCCATACCACATGAGCTCTCACCATAAATCGAACCAGGACGTTCCGTGCCAAAAGCGTGTACGCTACCCATATGGCTAAAAAGGAAGAGCTCATGTGGAAGTAGTGTATTATTATTATTATTATCATTATTATTATTATTATTATTATTATTATTATTATTATTATTATTATTATTATTATTATTATTATTATTATTATTATTATTACCAGAATGTTATATTTGAACTAGAAAAAGTATAGAACGATATAGAGATTAACATTTGAGCCTTCTACATTTTTTTTATCCTAGATCAATCCAGGCGTGGCTGTTGCTACATTGTACTGACCACGAGAAGCGATTTGGGATAGTCTTGAGTCGAAGTGGTGTCCTTAAAATGTTTTTCGTCTCGAAAAATATACCTTTGTCTATTGGAAGACCTTTTTCTCGACTTATATGTCATCAAGAACATCGTGTATCTCTCGTCTCATGGACAACACTACTCCTATATGTTAAATGATTGTGCAACCACTTATTTTTAACCATAAACATGCTTTTAACGTGTTTGTGTAAATGATAAATATATGCTTTCGAGCGCAAATTTGTTTCAAATATTAATATAAATAAAACTGAAAAAGAAAGTACAGTTTACGTTTTTGGAAGATGAGTGCAGCAATTGTATGCTGTAATATTGAGTATACGGCAGAGAGTTTCAATTTCTTAACATGAATAAGCCCATTTATTTTTGTGGCTCTTCTACCTTCTCCCATTGTTTTCAAGTTGTTGGAGTCCACTTCACAATCCCAAGCAGTATACTTCCATAATACTGTAGTTACAAACAGTGAGGCGCATGCTTGCTCTTTATTTACATATTTCTATTTTTTCTAGGGGGGAGGGGTCAGTAAAACAAAGAAGTTTGAGGGTATTAGTTACTTGTCTAAATACAAAAAAGGATATTGTATACTTCTAGACCTACATTACAATACATATCTGGGAAATGAGCCGTGGGACAGGTGTAACAACGAGGGGCGTGGTGCACTCGCTCTTCTTAACCCCTTTGGTGTTGTTAATGCTTACGAATATATCCATTTAAAAGTGTTTGACTCAAATATTTTTATCTCCTGCGAGTGACGGAAGAGTGAGAAGAAAGGGGAGAGTTACAAGCTGACAGAAACGTTTTACAAAAATACACAAGTATGAGCATGATGGTGGTGTATACAATAGTATTCGAGTTTTTTGCACGAGGACAAGGAGGATGCTGTTTAATATATGCGGAATTTGTTTCAATCGATACCATAAATTTATATCTTATTTCATTACTAGTATGCCAAGAGATTGTTCGACTGGTTTCCAGTCCTTAAATACGATGAAGCACACGTAACAATACATTTTATGCCTTGCAGTATATGATATATCTCATTCAACTTGTGTATAATAAGGTCGAAGTAAAGCTTTTGTTTAGAAGCAATTTATGTTGAACAGTAATTCTTCAATATAATGCGTTCAGTGCACGATTTTTTTTTTTCACAAGGCTTTCATTCCCATCCGTGGATGGGCGGGCCGCAGACGGTTATGCCGTCTCTATGGCCAGTGATAGAAGCAGTGCACGAGGAAATCAAGTCTATTTCTAGTCATTTTGGACATATTTCGTATATGAGATATCTACTTGAAGCTCCTTTCAGAGCTTAAAGGAATCTTTTCCAAATGTTATATATAGCTATAATAATAATAATAATAATAATAATAATAATAATAATAATAATAATAATAATAATAATAATATTGACTTTTCCATGTACTTACATATAGGGCTGTAGGCGGTATACGCTATACACTTTCTGTTTAATCTTAGTCGTTAAAATATACCTTCTGAATCAAGGCGTATATAGCAGAACTTTTGTTTAGTTTAAACTTATTTATTTATTTACTCATTTAATTGAGTTGATTCCAATAAAAATGTCTCTTCACCTTCTTTTCTATCCTATTCTTAGTTGCTGTTGAAATATACGGATCAGGCAAGAATATCAGCACGAAATCTTCGCTTAACTTTGATATTCATATTTCCACTCTACAATTTCCTTAATTCTTTTTAGCACATTCGATTTTCTCTGTAAGATAAGTCTACCATGTGTTCAAAGCGCGAAATCGTTTCATGTTTCTGAAACTTAAACTTACCAACTGTATGATAGGAAATAAAGAAAGCATGTCAATTATTGGCAATTTAATTCAACATGAAACTTCAGCCACAATAACAAGACTTAAAATACAGTAGGCTGGACGCACCGGTATGTCGTTCAAGCAAATTAGTGTCTTGTCGGATCTTCGTCCCTATGCAACACCTATCTCTTAGGAACATCTGGACGCTTCTTTAGTTTATTATTATTATTATTATTATTATTATTATTATTATTATTATTATTATTATTATTATTATTATTATTATTATTATTATTATATGTTTATATTTCAAACCGTTATTAATTTTCGACATTTACTCAGAAAACATACCGCTTAATCTACTGGGAAGAGCTTGTTTACACTTTTCATTCAACTCTGAGTAGGTTGGTTCATTTGCAGTTTAGCGTCCCGTCCAGCACCGAGGATATGTGGGACGTGGATATACAACGTGGGATCCCAAAAGGGTGTCTTCAACTTCCTATCTCCGACCGACTGTCTTATCAGTCCTTTCTTCGTTCGAATTTCTTTACACTCAAATGGCACATCAACATAACTTATCTCTCTTTTCAAACCTGCCAGCTCGAAGTACAATTTCCAACCGAACAGAATATACTATGAAAAATTTACATGCCTCACTCTTTAACACTACACTCTTTAACAACGAAAGAAACATACAAACACATAGGATGTTAGTTCATTTTGCATCCCATATTGGGTTATTAGTATACAACTTCGACGTTTTTGTGAATTTTAGCTTAGTACTGAACTTTTAACAAAAGAAAAAAAGCAATATTTGGTTTGGTGGTACATTTTAAAAGGAAAATACTATTTTAAAGGTAAAACCACATACTTTGAATGTCACTGCAAAACTGAATAGTAAGTTGGGAAGATAAATATGCACATAAGTGTTGTTCGAAATTCATATGCAGTTATTAAAAAAAAAAAAAAAAAAAAGCTAAAAAATATGTAAACATGTTGAAAATTCGTTGCAGTAACTTCATAATCACCACCTTAAAGTCAATCAAGAATAAGGGATTGAATTAATCCCCCTTCCGTTAGGGTCTATTGTTTAGAAAGAACTCCCGAGAAAGCTTCCGTAAATAATATTTGATTTTTACACAATACAGTATTTATGTACTTATTTTTTGATTGATCTCTAAATCAGTGAAAAGGAGATGAACTTATCGGTGTCTTCTTGTTATGCCTAAATCCTGTTCTGCCTATGACCCTCCAGCACTTTGTAAGGCATTTTTGATCTAATCTTTAGGTATAACAGGAGTTCCTGTTCTGCCTAACTAACGCAATAAGGGATATTTAGGTTTACGGGAAATTTAATACTAATTATTTTCCCTACAATTCCAGTTGCTTTCAGGACCTCTTGATTTTCTTATATCATTTCAGCTTCTCTGAAAGTAAATTAGCAATCATAGGCTACCATTATTTTACTACGAATATATCTACGTGATATCTTTTGTCCGCTAGGAGATCTTATCCTTCTGGTTGCGAGGATCGAAATATGTTACATCGAAACGCCCTACACTGAAACAGCCGTGTCCTACTCCATATTATTGAGTATGATTGACATGATTACGTGATGGATGACATACTTTCTTCAGAGTCTATTCCAGTATTAGAAATCTATTCAATAATTATCTTGATAATCAGCCTTAGTGTATGGTTGAGTGTGATTTGCGCCCATGAAAAAAAAAAAAAAAAACTGTTCAAGGGCTTCAGATGCGGCTATTGATAGTTGCGTCCAAAAGTTCTTTAGATAGACACGTTATTTGCGGCCGTGTGGAACTGTTAGACTCGATTCGATTCCATTCGATTAATCCTGAATTACACAAGTTGAATGTACTTTATTGTAATAAGGATGGTATTTTTGTGGAAGGTTATTTTTCAAGGAGTATTAAAATATCGAACTTGAAGAAATGCGTTTGTTTCGAAGAAAACCACTCGCTAAACTATTAGTTGTAACATTAGCTTCCAAGTAAAAGCAATCCTAAGGAGTCGTACACTATGATGCAATACTTATAATGGACTATACATATTTCCCTTACGTTACTAACACCAAGGACAGTAAATTATGTTTGAAATTCAGAGTAAATGGTGTACATGTCATAGTGGAAAGCCATTAGAATTCTACGTAATTTATAGATCAGTTCTAATATAAAATGTGGAGGAATATCTGGCCTATTACATGCAAGAATTCGTTGACATTCAGTTTACTCGCCGGAGTAGCTCTAAACAGCAACAAATACTTGTTTCTGATTGGCCGAAACTAGATATCAACTCATCCTTGAAAGTAATTGGCCAATCATTTTTCCATATTGAAACCTAAATTGTTTATTTCAAATAAGAGGCATTGTAGGCCTTAGTTTCAGTTGTACTAGCTGCCAAACGCTACAAAAATTGAATTATTTATATTATATGATTTAATCGGAGCTATTTTATAAATAATAGGCCATTACTTTTTAAATGGCTTTCCATAATAAAGTACATGCAAATTTAGTTGCATAGCAAATAGAATTTGCCTTTTTGTTGATAGTCATATATAAGAAAAAGGTTTGTAATGCTATAGTTTTCTACTTAATGGTCATAAAATGAATAAACTGAGAGACATAAGCCATGAGAAAAATCTTACTGAATATGAGTTGGTATACGACAATATAGTAGAATTTGAAATAAAGCAAAGTCTAGATTTATTATACACTCATAGCACACTATAGGTACTGCACCATACTATACGACTCATTAAGATTGTTTTTACTGCAAAATTTATGTTCAATAAACAGTATTGAGGGTGTTCTTCCACGGGAGGCTTATGTTAAAGATAGAGCTTATGGGAAGTAAAGTTTCTGAACATGACTCCATGACTTGTTTTTTCGTAATGAATTACAGTATGTATATTCCCATTTCAGAAAATTTAATTTAAATTGTTCTGGAATGGCATTTGAAACTCCTTTAGGAGATCGAGCTGAATGTTAACTAGTTTACCATAATTGACCTAAAATTAGTATGGGTTCTTTCCGATCTTATTTCTCCTTAAAAAGAAAAGGTATTTGTTAATTTATATTTCTCTTGACTACTTCTAAATATTGACATAAAGAATCAACTTACTTAGTGCAGGCTGAATTCTACATAAATTAGTTTTTAAAAATAAGTAAATTAAAATTTATAACAATATTATAAAAGACAACTAAGTGACTTCAGATCTATGCACATAGATCCTCCAAACCAGAGATACATACCTACAAGAGGGTTATGACGCAGTTGAGTCAGAAATGAAGTGAAATCTTTCCGTTTAACGTAACACAATTATGTCCTTTAGGCTAAGGGAGACTACGATTAAGGCAAGCGAATGACGATGAAAGAACTGGTAGAATGAAATTGTGGAAGGAAACGGGAGTACCTGCAGAAATACTACGGACACGATATTGTCCCCAGTGAATCTCGCTCACGAGAGGTAAGCGTTCTACCACTGAGCCACCCTATGAGTCATTGGAATTTTATGCTAGAGGGAGGAGGAGAAAAATCATTGATAAAAACTTTAAAAAAACAATATTAACCAACTTCATCAAAGCACTAAAAAGAGATAATAATAATAATAATAATAATAATAATAATAATAATAATAATAATAATAATAATAATAATAATAATAATAATAATAATAATAATAATAAAGCACTTAACAGCAGAAAACAGTTATTTATCTTTATGTATTAAAAAATTAAGTCTGTGCTGTCCCCAAAAAAAGTAATACCTAATGAAAAATTTCCTATAATATAAATGCAAGAAGGATTAGAAAAAGAGATTAAACAAAGAAGACAAAAAGAAAAGAGAAACTTACGAAAGAAATTTTCAAGGAAAAAAGAAAACTCTCACATATATTAATTCATTACATCAACTACTTCTGAGCTGGTTAGACCGAAAATACTATATCTAAGGAAAAATGCCCCTGTTACATAAATTATTCATAGTAGCTTGTTTCGGTCCGAAATCGGACTTCGAACTGACACGTTTGAGAAGAGAGAGAGTTATCTTGAAGTGCCATCTGAAGTTCGAAAATTCGGTTGGTACTTACACTAATTTTCGGAAAGCATAAGTTCGCACCGGGAATCGAAACTGGGTCTCCTATGCCAAACTCGCATACTCAACTCTCAAAAGTAACCTATTGTTGTGGTAGGTATTCTTTGGATACAATATAATAAACTATGGTTTCCTTTTAATTTCCTTTAATTTTCTTTACCAGCAGCACAGAGTAGCCATCGTATTAAGGTATAACTGTTGGAATTAATATGCATATACTCGTCCCGGTTTCAGATTAAAAAGGCAGAAGTAGAATAAAAATAGAAGACTGTCCCGACAAAATCGGGACATTTGGTAGCCCTGAGGTTGGATTCTAGTATAAACTGCGTTATGTCAACGTCTTATGTGGCTCCAGTAGCGAAAACAGACGTTAGACCTGAGTATTGAAAAGTTCGGCAACTATGAGCAATCTCAAACCAAGCGATGCGACCGTATTATCAACCGGGCAGTAGGATTAACCAAGGATTATATCACATTACAAGTGCAAAACTCTAACGAAGTAAGCGAAAGATTATCTATTATTATTATTATTATTATTATTATTATTATTATTATTATTATTATTATTATTATTATTATTATTATTATTATTCACTTATAATCAGTTTGTGAACTGACGGAGGGATCTTAGGGACTTACCCCTTCACAAAAAATTTCATCCCCCTGGAGAACTAAATTTTAATCCTTGACAGGAATAACCTCTCCCTTTTCTAGATTTTTGTTGAATGATCATAAATATAGACACAGGGAACAACTTTTATTTTGTCTAGCCAAACTGAAAAAAAAAACACACTTTTATTTTAGCAGTTTGTGAAACATCTCACTTCTCAACATTCTTGTAATCATTAGAATCATGCATTTTTGTTTCTTGAAATATTTATCTCCTTATGAAGAAAATGCATTATTTTTACCATGAGCAAGCTAGAATGCCTCGAAGAAGGTGGAAAGAAAAAAAATAAATTGGAATATTTAAGTTTTACGTCCAACGATTATGATGAGTAACGAATGAAATGGTGGAATACCACAAAACTCACTTGACGCTAGCTGGAATCGAACCAAGGACCGCTTGCACCACAGGTGAACGCTCTATCACTGAGCCACCACATTCAGCAATTGTTTAAATATGAAAAATAATAATAATAATATGTAGACCCTATAGCTATTGTTTGTGTGTGTGATGGCTAGGTTTCCTTTCTGGAGAGAATTATTACCTCATACACTGCTTATAATGGCTGACAACATGAAAATAAATTATCAAAAAAGGAAAAATGTTTAAATTAAGGAATGTAGGAAACGTTCTTACAGTCAACTATAAGAAAAGATTCGTAATTTTTAACCATAATAGACTTACGGATAATTAAAAAGGAATAGTAACATTCGCAACGAAGTGGCTTATATAATGTCCTCTAGCCAAGTGGTTAGCGTGCGTGCGCATGGTTCTGGATTCGATTCTTGATTATATCCTCAGATTTTTCGGTTCAACCCTAGCATCGTGAAACAATTGGATATGTCTATACAGGGTGTTTCAAAACAACACTGACAACGTTTGGGAGATGGTTTCTGACCCCAAGATAAGCCAAAAAATAGACCAACCTGGGTGCACAAATGCTTCCTTTCGGAGTTATAGGCAGTCGAAAACATGAAAAATTGAACTTTAAAGGTTCAAAGCTCCAATACTATGGGACCTACCGTAGTCTAGTAAAGACTTCACTTAGGAACTAATATGTACCCTATCCAAATATCCATACTTCAGAATCCTGCGGAAGTTCCGCAACAAGTTTTATAGATGTAGTTGGTGAGTACTTCAACTCATACGCCCGTAACCAAACTCCCTCTGCAAAAATTGCTACGTGAGTACCTATGATTCTGAAACACGTATTTTTGGTTAGTGTACATATTAGTTCCTAAGTGAAGTCTGGACCCGACTAAGTTAGGTCAAATAGTTTTGGAGCTATGAACCTTTAAAGTTCAATTTTTCATGTTTTCGGCAGCTTATAACTCCGACAAGAAGCATTTGTGCACCCAGTTTTGTCTATACTTTATGTCTTATCTTGGTGTCAGGAGTCATCTCTGGGGATGCGCACGAGACGAGTCGAGACAGAAATTTCCTGACAAAATTCGAGTCGAGACACAGCTCTTCCAATAGAGAAGAATACGTTTTTCGAGTCGAGACACTACTTTTACAGCACATTCTCGAGACGAGACATCCTCAAATCTTGTCTCGTGCGCATCCCTAGTCAACTCCCAAACGTTGTTGGTGTTGTTTTGAAACACCTTGTATATTGCTTCCACATATCTATGCCAATATGGATGTATATTTCATTTTCAACTCTTCATTGCTTTAGTAAATCATAGGTCGCGAAATTTCAATGCATTAATTGCTCCAATATTGTCATTCAAAAATACATTATTATTCACATTTCATTTTTGTTCAATTTTTCTTGTTTTACTTATTATTTACAGTCTTTCTTCAGAACCTGTTGCGTATACTAAAAATATTAATTGGGTGTATAGCAGAATACCTGCACAACGAAGCCTTAGGTACTGATTAACAGCATACGTGGTATCGCTTTTCTTAATCTAACCCTTTGGCTACGTGCTTATTCCCTCTTTGTGATTTTTTTTTTAAGAAGATTGTCGTCCTGGCATTCGCCCGAAAAGAAAAGGTTTTTCTCATTGATACAAAATCAACTATGAGTGAATGAAAATAGATATACTATCTAGCATGACATATCAGTCATTACTACACTACTGTTCCATATATAATGTACTGTAAATACAAGTCCCTAGTTAGGCACTCCACAATTGTTTCAATAAAGAAGGATGAACAATAATATACAAAAATATCAATTTTACCTCCTCGCTTGCCTAGTGGTTATCGCACTCGACTTTGATGAGCTTGGTTGTGGGTTCGATTTCCTGTGCCTGAACGTTGAAAGCATTACGGTGATTTGAATTTGACGGTGGAGCCACATTAAACTTTGGGTTCACATCATACGGTATCTGCACTGAAGAGGGACGCTTCTTTTTTCAATACTAACCTAAACTTTCTCTTAGTCTTTACTAAGACTTTAGGCAGTAAAGTTGCGCTCTCATTTCGTAACCTGGCAGAAGATAGTTTCATTTCATCCCCTGAATCTGTTTGAACACCTAGAGTATTTCATGCATTATCTTACCACTATCCGTCGCAGGATATTAAATTCATTTTTAACCATGGTCACGCGTCACTGAGCACGTATTTATAATTAAATTGTAAATAGTTTTCTGTGGCTATATTTGATTTACTGTGGGCTTATAAGTCTATATGCATTGTGTTGTGTGCTTATCACGATACGCTTTGATAAGTATTTTTTTTTTAAAAAAAAAGAAAATTGATTTATACTATGTGCATAAATGATTCATATAAATCTACATCTATGAATTACCAGCTAATAGAAGGATGCAATTTACAATTAAATAATTTAGGCGATAGCTATTGGGACTGAATTCTAGGTTTCTGCCTCGATGGTAATTCGTAACAGAGACTACAACAAACTTTTGAACATTGCAACAAACCCAATTATTTAAATAAAAATAGGCTTTATCGTATAAAAATAAATAAAAAATAAATTAGCTAGCTATATATTATGTGTTTCGGATGAGAATGGAGTTAAGAAGAATCACTATCTTTTTCTTTTTAGTTTAACGTACCACGTTTATGCGCCGAAGGCAAAGGAGACGGTGATCATAAAATCAATAATGATGGAAGTAGGAGGAAACAGGATACCTCGAGAAAACCCACTCGCATGGTATTTGTTCACTACAAGGCCCACTTGGCTGAGTTTGAGCTCGGATCAAAGCAGAGAACGCTCTACCAGTGAACCACCAGGGTCCTGAAAACCATTTCTGTTGGGGATTTACCTGAGTATAAGAAGAACCATAGTCTGATCACATTCTCATATATGAGCTCCCTCGTGGCTACATGGTAATTTAACGCAATGAAAAATTCCCCATGCATTTCTTATGGGAGTTTCGTAATTTATAATTGGCTATATCTACATTAATAGTGAAGCACTAACGAACCCTAGTATTTTAGTATTAGTATTTTTCTAGTATTTCCTATTAGTATTTTCTAGAAGTACTAACGATGAGCTAACGAATGGCATTAATCTTTTCGTTAGTGCTCAAAGTGGGGGTCAAGTTCACGCTAGGCCCAAAGGGTTTTTTACTTGTAGTTCGTACACTAATGAAGCACTAACGTTAGTGTTGGTGCACTAAGAAGCACTAGCGATGCATTCACGATTGCACTAATAGAAATCATTTGTGCTTTTGAATTTGGCGGTAATTTGACGGAGTGAAAAATTCCCCATGCATTTCTTATGGAAGTTTCATTACTTACAATTGGCTATATCTACTCTAATAGTGAAGCACTAACGAAACTATTAGTATTTTCTAGAAGCACTAACGATACACTAACGAACGACACTATTTCTTTCCTTATTGCTTGAAGTGGGAGAGGCAGCGTGTACCATTGTTTTGGCTCTAGAGCCTACACTAATGAAGCACTAACGTCAGAGGTTAGTGCACTAGGAAGCACTAACGATGCACTAATGAATGGCACTAGGTATTTCGTTAGTGCTTGAAGTGGGGGGCATCGTGAACTTGGCCTCCCAAAAGTTTTTACTTATAGCTCCTAGACTAATGAAGCACTAACGTTAGGGATTGGTGCACTAAGAAGCACTAACGATGCACTAACGATTGACATTAATTTTATCGTTAGTGCGTCAAGTGTGTGGGGGAGGCAAGTTCACGCACCTAAATAACACACTAATTAGAATTTAATTGTGGTTAACTAAGAAGAAATCTTGTCTTCTGTGATAACTCATAAGATTCATATTTCACGTCAATATGTAGAACTCCGTATTATATAGTTTCCTACGGGATGTTAGGCTAGACCCTGGATGCAACTTCCCATTGCATAACGATTGATAGCAAGATGGATACCAAAAGTTTATATTATAGCGCTGTGTTGTGTAAATACTGTTTTAATCTGAATAATTGAATTTGACAATTGTGATTTTACACAATCTGAAAAATGGAAACTATGAGAAAACCGTTTGTTAGATTTCTCTGATAAATTTATTTCTCCCTTCGTACGTTTATTGAGCATAGTATTCAACAGTCTCGCAAATACAGATGGTGATCAGAAAAATGGAAACACCTGTAGTTGGCAACACGTCAGATGTATGGGTTGGCAGTGGTGTCGTGGCGCCCGCAGCGCCGGACCGCTGGTGGTGGTGTGTTAGGTCGGTCTCCATACTACGTCAGGCGCAGTGGAACAGCAGTATCCAGTGGCTGCAGCAGACGGAGGTGTAAAATGGGAGACCTCTCAGATTTTCAAAGAGGGCAAGTTGTTGATGCGCGGTTATGTGGAGTGAGTGTGACGGCAGTGGCTACTGTGTTAGGTGTGTCGCGTGGGACAGTGTCGAAGGTGATGACGGCCTACACAACACACAGGAAAACCACATCGAGGAAGCGGAACAGTGGGCGAAAGAAAATTATGAGTGACAGGTCACGCCGGGTATTAAAGCGCATTGTCACGCAGAACCGTCGTGCCACTGCGGAGCAAGTGACGGAGGAACTCAATCAGCACCTCCCCCACCCTGTTTCGACAATCACAGTCCGCCGCGAATTACATGACATGAACTTACGGGATAATGTTGCACGGGCCAAACCGCTCATCAGGGACCGTAACGCTTTCGCACGCCGCAAATGGTGCCACGACCATGCAACTTGGACAGTCGAGGACTGGAAACGTGTGATATGGTCGGATGAGTCATCCTCACTCTATTCCCAACCACGGGCCGTGTTTATGTGTGGATAACGCCCAAAGAAGCTTATGATCTGCAGTGTCTCCGCCCAACTGTGAAACATGGCGGCGGCTTGGTGATGCTGTGGGCCGCCATATCATGGTTTTCATTGGGTCCTATGGTCACACTTAGCGGACGAATCACTGCCAACGGTTATGTCGCAATTTTAGGAGACCACTTGCAACCTATGATCCGGATGTTGTTCCCGGACAATGACGCTATCTTCCAGGATGATAATGCACCCATTCACACAGCTGGCGTTGTAGTAGCGTGGTTTGAGGAACATCAGGATGAAGTTCAACACCTCCCCTGGCCCGCCCAATCCCCAGATCTCAACATAATTGAACATCTGTGGTCCGTCTTGGAAACACGACTCCGGCGACGATTTCCACCTCCATCCTCTCTCACAGAACTGGCCGATGCCCTGCACGAGGAATGGTGTAAAATTCGATTTGCTACCATTCACGACCTCTATGCCTCCATTCCACGTCGCATCAAGGCTGTTCTGAAGGCGAAAGGTGGCCCGACACCGTATTAATCTGGTAAGTTGCAATTTCGTTCAGGTGTTTCCATTTTTCTGATCACCATCTGTATGTGTATAATTCTGAAGTTTCGGATGGGGATTCGGATGCACTGGCTCCCGTTTTTAGTGCTCGCCTCTGTTACGGAAGCACAAAATAGTGTCTTTCTTCAAAATTTTAAAATATTAATACCCCCCCTTTTTTTTAAAAAAAAAAAAGTTTCCAAAGGTAAAGTATCAATCGAAAAATCTAATGGAACTGGGCAAAATAGTATGTCTAAAGTAAAAAGCTCATACTTAGTTTTTTTTTTTTTTTTTTTGTAAAAGAAACTTCGTAAACTTACAAATTGATATAGGAGAAACATGATACTTATTGAGATGAATGTGATACGGAAATATACATTTATTAAACTCTTCATAACGACCTTAGCAAGATGACAGTATATAGTATGATTAATGAGATTTATATCCCAAAATTATTATTAACATGAACTTTAACATATATTTCTTTGTAATATTGTGTATTTCATATAAAATATATGAATCAATAGACTATATCGACCTAAATAAAATCACATGTCAAAGATAAGTTCTCATTCGTAGTTTTCAAGGTAAACGAAAAGAGGATATACGACTCTAGAAATTGTGTCGTTTATTTCCAATAACAACTGATTTTTATTTTCTGACAGAAATTGTTATGGAATTACTTATTACATGAGTAGTAAAATGAACTCTTAACCCCTTCAGTGCGTAATTAGCTACTATAACTTGTCATTGTCGTATTTATGGTTATCATAATAATAATAATAATAATAATAATAATAATAATAATAATAATAATAATAATAATAATAATAATAATAATAATAATAATAATAATAATAATATGGTTAGGTTACACAAAATTTGGGAATGCCTCAACAGATCAAGCCCAATTTTTCTGTCTGGTCTCTTGGGGTTCCTAGGTGAGCGCAAACTCGCTAAATATTGTCGGGAATAACATTACTCATACTGTGTCCAAGTATATTCGCCAAGCACAATACAAAATAGCCAAAGCAAAATGAAAGCATAATACGCCATCCGCACAGCAGGTGCGTTTTGAAAACACGAGTTAACTCGCCACCCACACTGAAGGGGTTAATTAAGAAATTATAGATCTATTTATTAATGTTTGTCTTTTACAAACAGTAACACAGACACTCCTTTACGCATATATTACTTGCAACTCAACCTTACAATTCAACTGTGTCACATGTTCTTATTTTTTATTATAATTGTTCATTCTTCAGTATCCAGTTCCTGACAAGAATATTGTCTTTCCATAGTTTCTGATATTCTTCCGCGTTTGTTGATTTAAACCAATCTGAGCCAATGGCAGCCATTTTTTAAATTTATTTCTGAGAAGGCCAAAGAACTGTCTTCTAATGCCAACAGATAGCTGAATAACATCCTCAGTCAATAGGCGCGGTTGATCCGAGTTTGATTCCTGATGGTAATTCATGTAGTTCGGATCTCACGTTAAGCGGTAGGTCCACGTCTCATATAGCCTTGCTGCTGAAAGGGTAGCTTAACTCAAATGAAATCAATAATTTACAAGGTTGTTCGAATAATCAGTATATTGAAAAGATTTACTACCCAAATAGGGGCATTCGCAGCGAGTGGTTCCTGGAGTTCTGATTCCTCCGAAATCCCCACTTTTCGAAAATTTAGTCTAAATTTAGGAGTGACTTGATAACTTTTAATGTAATTTATAGTCATATTGAATTTGGACCCTTTCTGAAATAAGTTTATGCGTACATCCCTGTATTCAATGGTTTGAAATAAGTTCCCATTTATTTACTATATATAAAATTATAATATTCAAATATGTACTGTGCATTTCGTAATCCTACATGTTATTACAAACTGTGTATATATAACTGTGGATTTGGAAACCCTAGAAAGCGTACTGTAAAGATAATTTCGGGATTTAGTAGACCATGATCAAGCGTAACCACTTTACGATGAATCATACAGTAAATATGTTAAACGTAAGGTAGGAGATGCAACGATTAGAAGTCGAAATTTGACGGGAAACGAAATGTAAAGATTCATTGTAAATGAGTTTGAAGACGACACTGATAATACATTCGGTTGGAAATCATACAGCTGATATATAATTCGTTCAAAATTGATGATCGTGCTAAAAATCCAGATGTCTAGCAATCCTATAAAGAAGGGGATACACGTTTGTAAGCTAATTTTCAATTTTCTTCGACGTTAATTCTCTGTCATTATCAACATAAAGTAGAAATTGCTTATACGCAATAAATGAAAAGTCTATGTCCACTTGCGCCACACATACGTAGAACTCTCTCTCTCTCTCTCTCTTGTATCTCTGAATTATCTCGTAAGACAGGTAACTAAGGAGATATGATCATCATAAGTTTTATTTGGAGATCTATCTCTTATTTAATTTCTTTAGAAGACTGTTTACTTTGTAACGATGCTACATACAAAGGGAGATTTTTCTTTTAAGAAAGAAAATAGAAACTATAGAAGAGTATTTCTCGAGTTAAATAAAAAGCAATTAATCTAGCATTTCATACATATGAAGCTTGAAACAAACTGCATAAGTTCTAACTATTTTCACAGCTACCTACACCAAAATAAAATTTTAAAAGAGAACTTAATTTAGTCTCACGTAATATGTAGTCTTAATTCTCTGATTGAAAAGGATCTATCAGTCACTGAAAACTGAATATGTAGAACTTGCCTATAAGTTCTTCTATAAATAAAGCCATTTACTAATGAAAGCATATTTTGAAGCCACTTTTATAATATGCATGTAATCTATATTGAAGTTTACGTCAATACAACACTTACTTACTTGATCCATAGCAAATAATAATAATAATAATAAAAACATTTGCTACTAATAATAGAATTGCGTCTTAAATTTTTTACAATCCGAATCCATGGAAAACTTTTTTATTTAATGTTTAGTGTAAGATATTTTGCAGATTGCATAAGTATTAAAATAAAATTATATTGTATTTTCAAATACTAAGTAAACAGTATTTCGGAAATCCATAATTCTACGAGGTCACTTCAATTATGACGCTCTTGCTCCTATTTTTATTTATTTATTTCGTATGAGGCTCCTGAACCTCTTAACCCATTTTTCTTCGTTTACTCAAAGGCAAGTTTTCACCAGATTTAATGAAAAACGATAGGACTATTTTCTAGATCAAATTTAAAAGGTAACGCCAATTAATAATTGCTTGCTTTAGAGTATAGTACTGGGGATCCCAAGCTACGTATGTGTCACATCTTTCTCCGAGTAATCGTGTTAAAAAAAAAAAAAAAGAAAAGAAAATAACTTCTCATATATGGTAAACTCCATTATGTAAAATTTGAATATTTCTTACATTTTTAGGAATACTTGAAAAGACTCCATGTGAGAATCGAACTGCATTTATCACGGATATATCTAACCAACTTTTTTTTTTTTTTAGTATTATCCAGTTCTGTGTTATTTGTTCCTTTCTTATAATTTTATATTTATAGAAATCAGAAACCAGTAGTATTTTCTTTTTAAAATGAACCATTAAATCAAATACGTCATTTGTTTTCCTTTGCATACGTCTGCGTTGCATGGAGGAAGTAAGATGCGAAGGGCGACACTGTATTCCACATAACGGAATTTTCTCACATACAGTTATTAAAAATTGTACTATCTTTCACATTCAATATCTTACCTTGCAGGCCTGTGTATAGTACATAAAAACAAGTAGCACTGTCACGTGTACACAACGTAAAGGAATTTGGATTTTATAGCGTGATTTTTTCAATTAATATTGAAACTCGAAGTGGTAGTAGATATGTACCACTTTCGGCTGAAACAGAGAAATTAAGAGTGGAAATGAAATATATTATTAGGACGCTTAATTAAGGAAACTACTGGGAACTGCTTCTCGCCCTCTTTTATGTTTTTACTCCATAGCGATCAGCGTTAAAACCGGACGTGGTTGACTTCTGCCACTTCTTGTTAGAAAAGAGGGTTAAGACAGAAAACAGTACCTATTCTTAGAACACTAAATCTATTTCAGAAACCACTTCTCGCTATATCTTATCCGTTGCTCAATGTTTATCAATATTGAAACGGACATTGTCATATATGTATTTATATCACTTTTGGTTTTAGTAGAGACTTAAGGAGGGAGATAAAATGCATTCTTGAGACACTTTATCGGTTGCAGGGAACTGTTTCTAGCCATCTATTCCCTTTTTTAGCCCTATAGTGATCAATGTTAAAATCGAAACTGACTAATCTCTATCATTTTCGGTTTAACCATCACCTCAACGAACTTGATTGCTAATTTTCGAACCTCTACATCCCGACCAAAGTTCCTGGTGATCCATCAAGTAGCAAATGAGTTTTTATTTTTTATTCTTATTTTTATTCATTCTTTTCGTCTTCCGTACGGATGAACGCACAAACGAACAGGGTATACGTATGAAGGAATGTTGGAAAACCAAATTTCTTAATAGAACAGTCTGTTCTAATTTTATAGACTCTTTTCATTAGAAAATATTGTGTTCACCAACTGCTCGGTAGTATGTATTCAACTTTGGATAATTCATTTGTTTCTTTTCTTGTTTGGTCTTCATTTGAATGAGAATACAGCCTATTAAAAAATAGCATAGAGTATCTACGATATTGGAAAGTAAATACTATGAAGAACGTCTTTACTGAAGAGACAGTGTAACCGTCTCCAAAAGTTGAAGGGAAAATAAATGAAGAATCATCCAAAAAGTAGTTTTCATATGACGATTCATCAATTACGCAGAAGCAACAATGAAAAATAATAAATGTATGCGCTTTAAATAACATGGTAACTGGCGAGTAGATGTATAATACTAATATCTGTATAATTATAATATCTAGCATTCTCAATCTCAATATTGCAAAAGAAAGCCATAATAGCTATGTACTAAGGAAATAAAGGGTTAGTTTGTGGAATCAAATATACTGCTATTTGAGTTGAGTTGAGTTGACTTTGAGTTAAACGTTCCTTTCAGCAGCGAAGCTATATGAGACGGGACCTACTGATTAACGTGGAATCCGAACCACATGGGCTACCGCAGGGAATCGAACCCGGGTCTTCCACGCCAAGGGCGCGTACGCTAACCGCTTAACCACGAAGGAGCTCTACTGCTGTTTGAGTCACTAATAATAATTCATTCTTGTATGTAGGGCCGCGGTGGCTCAGTGAAAGAGCGTTCACCTCTGGTGCTTGGGATCCTGGGTTCGATCCCAGCCCCCGCCAAGTGGATTTTGTGGTGGACAAACACCGTGTGCGTGGGTTTCCTCGGGGTTGTCCCGTTTCCTCCCACTTTCTTCATTCCACCATTTCATTCATTACTCATTATCACCGTCTCCTTTAGCCTAACCGGCATAACCGTGGGACGTAAAACTCAAAGATTTCATTTCATTCTTGTATGTATGTGCACAATGTACATAGACGTAATATACGTAGTAATTTATATCTAATAAATAGTAAAGATCTCCATAATTATAATACGAGAAAAAAGAAACTGAAATAAACAATCTTACTCCACTCACTAACATAAATTAAAAACAAGTTTTAATTAACATAAATTAAGAGCAAGAAGTATACCCTCGGCGTTGATGAGTAAGTGATAATCTTTTCAGAGACAAACTCTAAGATGCGAGGGCACCATGATCATTTTTGATGTACATGAAGGTTTGCAAATGTTAGGCTTTACATTTGTCGCATTGCGGCCGCAGTGGCTTATTGGTAGAGCGCTCACCTTTGGTGCTTCTAGTCCGTGGTTTGATCCTAGCTCTTCCAAGTGGGCTTTGTGGTATACAGACACCTCATGCGTGGTTCTTTAGGGTTTTCGTGTTTTTATTCACATTTGTCATTCTATTATTTATTTATTTCTTTATACATATTCCCCACATCACCGGTATCTAACGCCTTAAACCCATCACATGTGGGGATAACGTCCCTCGGCGAGCACATTATCCGAAGAAATAAGGAAGGTAGGAAGGAAGCGGCCTGGGACTCGGAAGTTAGGTACTATCCCGGTTTGATGTGAATGAGGAAATACTTCACTCAGGACTCATCTGAGAAAGCTCTTACACATTTTCGATCGAGTGCACCCGCAAGGCATCGAACTCGGGACCTCTGGCGACAAAGCTGAGAGCATTAGCAACTACGCTACGCGGGACAACTCCACCATTATTATCTATCTCATCATCACCGTCTCCCTTAGATTTGGTGCATAAAATTGTGACATTGAAAAAGAAAAATTGTATCCACATTTGCTCTAAAAACTTTATATCTTCTAATGAGGAAAATATATTCTAAAATTTGCTAACAACAGTATATTAATACGCTAGAGTAATTTCTATTTTCCATAAAACATTGAAAAGTCAGGAACAAAATGTCTATCCCGCTTTTGCTATATTCGCTCCTACTTACATTAGGTAAATAAATTGAAGCCTGCATTTGGGTTTTTGGGTAGAATTTTCACGAAAGGCGAAATGTAGAATCTTAATAACTGTTGATAATCAAGCTCACTGTTAACAATTTGTACATTAATAGTAATAATATATGATAGATTCAGAGAAAATCTTATTTGTTATTATTTCGCTATATTTATCGGAATAGTTTATTTCATAAAATAACAATAGTAATAAACTTCAGTTAACATTTCTGCGATCATCTCTAAAAAAAAATCGGACGATAATATTAATTATATTGGGATAGATATAAATTGTTTAGGTGAGTTTCGTTTCCCCCTTTCCTGACCTTGTTAGAAAAATATTGTCTACAAAAAAATTAAATTTAATTGCAAATCATCATTAACGCAGAATATCATTTGACAAATTCACAAGTTGAAAAAAAAAAAGAAAGAAAATAAATCCACGAAATGAAGAAAGAATCGAAGTCTTCCTTCCAGATAAAAAGTAGAGGCACAAAAAGAGGTACCGTTGATGAGTTAAGCTCTGAAAACTATTAGAATTGGATGCGTGTAAACGGGTACACGTATTTCATCAGAAGCAACCTATCGGTCATAAGAAAATCGATGGTCTTGTAGGTACCGCCAAAGTGCATCATAAGCTCAAACCTAAGAAGGAGGAGGAGAGAACGCGGTAGCTCAGTGGTAAAATGCTCACATCTGGTCCGAGAGGCCCTTCGATCCCAAATCGTATGAATTTCTGGTGGGCAACATCGTTTTCCCATAGCTTTCCCCGTTTCCTTCCAGCTTTCATAAAAATTCACTTTCAAATTATCGAATTTTAAACTGGAAATTTCATTTTATTCTATTTTTAAATATCTGTATTGTATCTATCTGTATAAAATTGATTGCTTTTAAAGTGTTGATTATTTTTATTACTATTGTGTACATAAAAATCTGAAAACTATGTAAAGCTAAACAAATTGAATTAGTGTAGAGACTGTAATTTTTGTAGTTACAGTACACTTATGTAAAATTAAGCCCAACTTACTTATTAGTGAGAAGCTAAAATAGAATAATTATAATTAAGTTGAAGGGTAAGGGGAAAAAACAAGGAATGTCTATGTATGTGCTTTTTCGGGTGCTTTGCCCTATCTGATGGTGACTCTTGGTTCTATTTGACTGTATATGCCATGCATGCGTAGATGTAGAAAATGTCCATATAAAATGGGCAAAAGATTTAACTAACCCTATTCTTCTTACGCGGTTTGCAATATTAAAACGCCGTTTTCTCGAAAATGCAGTTTTGTGACATTCCTTCTATTTCCCCCTTACCCTTCATTGTAATATTTTGTTGCCATGTTGAACCTGTATCCGCAAGATCTAGGATTCGAAACGCTTATAGCAGGGTAACCTGTCTCTCTGTTAGGCCCATCATGCACCCCTGAATTCTCGCGTCATACTACAAGAAAGAAGAAAAAAAAAACTAGCAATGACTTTCAATACCGATGAGATAGGAGGGAACGAAGAGAATTTAGGGCTGTATCAAGAACCTAAGTGGGTGGTGAACGTATCTACTCCAAATTATATTGAATACTGTAATAAGTCTCACGAGTACATGTTCTACAAGCAAGAAAATATTACATCTCCTCTTCTTTCTAGGTAAGGCATAGATTGAAATATTTGAAGGGTCAGGGGGAAGAACGCTTTCAGTCCATTTAATGAAATTTTTCAGGAGAGGAAAAAAAGCAAGTTATTCATTAAATAACCATTGTAATTACATTATTAGAAAAATAGTTGTAAGTTTATATCAAGGTAAATATTGTATGTATATATGTAAAGAAAAACTTATTTTTACAGCAAATTAGAAAATTGGTGTTGGAGATATCGATTTTTTTTGGACTGACAGCGTTCTTCCCCCTGGCCCTTCATTTGACTTTTGTTTAATTTATGCATTTTTTAAATGTAAACTTCATCTATTCGTTTTTCTCAATCATCTATGTTTCAGTACTACCTCCTAACCTTTCATTGCGTCTAATCAAATTTCGACTGCTTATCGGTATTCAGCCTCCGGATTCCATAAAGAATAAAGTTAGTTAGTTTTTTTTTTTTTTTTAAATCGTTGCGTCTCGTACCCTACGCACAATATATAGATGATTCATTTTGAAGTGGTTAAGCTTGCTCATGCTCCAGTGACTACAGAATTTCTCATCATAGTACCCTTTCTTAGAGTTGCCAATTATTCAAATTAAGACAATCATATTTTTAAAAAAAATACTTCGTAATAACATGTAAGTTTACGAAATGTATAGTGGTGCATATTTGAATATTATAATTTTATACATAGTAAATAAAGGTAAATCTAGGTTATTGAGTAATAAATCTTTAAAGATATGTTGAATATGCCTAACTTATTTACATAGTCTTATAAACTGTTGAAACCAAACTTCCGAAAACAAAGTGCTCCTACATGGTAACGTCTTTTCGGCTTTATTAAGAAAGTCACATAAGGATCCTTTTTCTTCCTGTTACTGTGTTTCTATAAAAATAAGAACCAACTAGAAAATAAGCCCTGGCATAACTTGTCAGATTGCTAGTAATATATACCCTTCTCCAAGAATACGGCACACAGCAACGATAATATCGGTGGAAGCGCCGATAATGTCGGCGGTGAAATCGACTTCAATGTACTCAAATCGTAGGGTGCACACGCCACCGACATTATCGACCGATCCTCTAACACGTAGATGCTGTCGGCCAAGCCCCCGATTTTGTCGGGGGCAATGTTTTCTTATGATTGGATGCACATGCGGCCGATAATGTCGACCGGCCAGTGGGTTAGATGAAGAGAGTGAGTGACAAGGCGCTGTGTATTCTTGTTTCGTTCTTATCTTTGGAATTTTGTTGTTTCCATTTTTTTCTATTACAATTGTATAATAATATTATTATTATCTTGTCCTATAAACAACTTCGGAACAGCTTTTTATATTTTACAGTCTCTATTTTGGAGTAGCTAATTCCTTTTATTAAATAAGTATAAAATGTGGGAAGTCTGAAGAGTACTGGTTTCCCTCTAAATAGCTATTACCAAATAGAATATAGGAAATTTAGATAACCAATTTCTTGATTATTTTCCACTCTTTTTTTCTCTCTCTCTTTCTCTCTCACACACACACTCTTTGATGGTATATTTTTAAATCTATTAATGCATTTAAATTTTAATACATTTTGGAAATTAATTTAAGCGTAATTTTCAAAGTTTGATACACTGTGAACCAGGCACGTAGCCAAGGGGGTTCCGAAGGGTCCGAACCCCCCCTTCGAGACCGGAAATGAAAAAAAAATAAGGAAGGATGAAACAAAATGAAATGAGAAAAAGAAGGATCAGCGTTAAAAAAAAACTACAGGAAGCTTTTGGTTACTCTTTCTTATTAGGAGATTTGTATTACTTGCAATACTTGGTGGCGAGGTAAGCGAGATATCCTGGAAGAGTCAGGGAATTTGAAATTTCAAGAAAAGTTACGGAATTCTCAGATTCTGCTACTAGTCAGGGAGATTTTAAGCTTCCAAAAGCATAGTGCCGTTGTGTAACAGTGTGGCCATTTTTTTATCATAATTTTTCGTCATCGCATCCTTGCAGTATCAAACATGTTATTTCAAGAACAATTTTCTACTGCTCCTTTAATAACCTGTCATTTGGAACCAACAGTAGTTGACGGAATAATACAAACAAAAAATTATGTGGAAAGAAATCTCTGTTAGAATTTAATTCAACAGAGAAAGGAATGCAGATATTGTAAAATAGTTTATAAGACATTGTTGAGTATGTACTTTTTATAATAGTTGAGGTCATAATGAAAGGAAAATTGTTATATTTGAATAAACAGAGGAAGGACGTATATATTGTAAAATCTTTTTCAATACGTTTTTTATTATTATTTTACTCGAGATTTCTTCATAGTTTGTTATTAAAATACTTACCAACATATCATCATTTTATTGTTCTAACAAACCAATACATGTTGATAATAAAGTAGTTTAGATTGATCGATCTCCTGGGCCTTCAGAATTTCATATCCTCCCCTCCCCTGTTACGAAATCCTGGCTAAAAGAACCAATATATGTTCCAGAAAATAGTTTAGAATGATCAAGCCCCCGGTGTGATGACCACTGTATTTCATGTCGCGGACCAAGCCCGTATCCACGGGGGGCTAGGGGGGCCGGCCCCCCCCTAAACTTTGGCTGGCCCCAATAAAAGTTTCACGGTAGGCCTGCAAATGAACTATAATATAGTGATGAAGTATAATATGATTGGGTCGGGCCCCCCCTAACTTCGACCGGGCCCCCCCCTAAATTTTTGGACTGGCTACGGGCCTGTCGCGGACGCCCCCCTCCCTCTTCACGAAATCCTGGCTACGTGCCTGTGTGAACATAAGCATATGGAAAAAATCCTGATTATTATTACTTCCTTTTATTTTCATCAGAATTGTGTGCAAGATCACTTTACCCGGTCCCACTCAATAAGCAATGATTGAATAGAATATTTGTTGACAAGTCAAAATAGGATTATTATTATTTTGTAACGAAACCAGCACAATCAAACACTCTTTGCAAAGCTTCAAGGACAAGTGACTCATTTGGCATTTTCTTGATTGCGATCTCAACAACAGGGATGTGACTTCATGCTTCACTTGTTGCAAATGTTTTTTCTCACTCCCAAAACTATCCCAAATTCCCCATTTTTAAAAAGAATTTGTGGAAGGGCAATTGAAAACAAAGACCAAAACTATGTATCCACTTCTCTTTGTACCGGGATCAACTCCCTCATAGAGTTCTGCAATTTAGCTACAGTGACTGGTAGAGATGGCAAGAATTTTTCCATTCCATATTTTAACCCACATTGAACTTGTGTAATGTAGACCTTGCATATGGGATAAGATAACAGACTCTTTCAAGGACAGAATTGGAAAACAAAAACCATGGCGAGAAGTTTATGCAAGCCTTGCCCAGGATTTTGAGTTCATGGACAAAAAGAAACGAGGAACGACAGGTATGTATGCAACAGCGCAAATCTGTCTTCAACATTGGGGAGGGGGACGGGTAAGATCAGTCGAGAAACAATGCTGTGGAGGATCAGGGGAGCAGAGTTGTCTTCAACATTGGGAGGCGGGCACTTTCGAGGCTTATTCTGAGTGGACATTAATGTCATCTCACTTTCCTTTCTGGCGACCGGACACAAATAATCAAATTTCTCCCCCAAAAAAACACATTTCAAATCGGATTATTGGGGGGAAACCTCCCCAGTTCCAAGATTGGAGGGGACACGTTTCCTTCATCCCCCCGGGATTTGCGCCAGTGTATGTATGGAGCAATGTAAAACAAAATCACTAATTCGAATCTTATAATTTAATCTACTATGACATTAGTGTTAATTGCATGGAAAACAAAATAATATACATACATACAATATGTAACAGTGTTTCAACAAAAATTAAAAACTAATATAGTTTGCAATGTACCGCAGCATCAATTCTCATCGAAACAAAAATAGTATGTTTACGACTTATATTTAAAACGGCACTGTTAAATCTAAACATGTTTAGGCATAGGCCTATTTTTTCTAAGTTTTGTACCGTTCTCCACACCTCTTCAAAACAGTTTTTGTAATCCTTGTTTTAAAAAATAATTTTCCCGATTATTATTGCTTTTATTTGTTTTCATATATGGAGAAGATTTATAGAAACAGTGCAGAATATATTGTGTGTGTCGCTTACTTCACTCATCACCGGCAACGATATTATCGGGGCTTCCTCCTATTTTGTCGGTATCGTGTGCAAACACGCTAAGCCATACTCTGGCCCAGTAGTTGCAGACCTCAAAATGGTTGATTTACTCATAATACATGTAGAAAGATGCTATATTTATATTTGTATAAATAGATAAAAACCCGAATTTATCTTTTGGATATATAAAAGCCTCGATATTTGTATAAATAGATAAAAACCGGAATGCGTCCTTTGGTTACCTAAAAATAGGTTCGATCTTATTTTAGAGGAAACGCGATACTGCTATTATCGATTTGGTTTGATATGATTTGTGTTTAGCGTCTCTTTCAGTATCGAGGCTACATAAAACGTGAACTTATTGTGGGATCCAAACCACATGAACTTCCACCGGGGATCAAAAAGAACGAAATCTTTGAGTTTTACGTCCCACGGTTATGCCGGTTAGGCAAAAGGGGACGGTGATTGTGAGAAATGAATGAAATGGTGGAATGAAGAAAGTGGGAGGAAACGGGAGAACCCCGAGAAAAACCATGCACACGGTGTTTGTCCACCACAAAGTTTACTTAGCGAGAGCAGAATTTGAACCCGTGACCCCATGCACCAGAGGTGAACGCTCTACCACTGAGCCATCGCAGCCCCCCACCGGAGATCGAACTCGAATCTCCCACGTCTATTGATTGATTGGAGATGCCATTAATTTATTTTCTCTGTTTGGGAGACAACTGTTTCGTCTTGTCTGGAATTTAAAAGATGCACGTCCTTGATTCAGATTGGCTAAAATCAACACATTAGAAAGAATATCAGAAACTAGTATCCCAGTATCGTTTTCGGGAACTGGATTATAATCTAAAGAATGAGCAAGTATTATAGAAAATAAAAGCATATGGCACACGGTAGTTGAATTGTAAGGTGAAGTTATAAGTAGTAATCCTATGTGTGTAAAGGAGCGTGTGTGTCACTTCGAAAAAGACAAAGATCTACAATTTGCTAGTTAACAGTGCATTAAACTACTCATACATTACGTAAGCCAATAACTATCTCTTTCAGTAAAATTAAACACTGTCTGTTATTATTGGTTAAAGAACCGCATAGTTTTCATTCCTACAAAAGCATTTTTCTCGATTTTCTCGATACTACGCATAAGAATTTACCTTCAAATATGTGGTTTTGTTCAGCTCAATGCATTATATTGATTCATACATATAACTAGTTAGGTATATGTCATTTTTGTACAATGGTATACTAAAACATACTTTTAAATATTAATAATCATTTTGGTATATATTTTGGAAAGAGAGAAAGAGAGAGAGAGTAGAAGGGGGTATTGGGCGAAAAACTTTTTAAAAATTTATATAAATATTTTGCATTTCAGTATATTTCTATGGAATTTAATAACACACAAATTTTGGGTAGGTAGATGTTGATTAGAAAAAAAAAAGCTTAGGTGAATTTTGAGAGGGTGTAATAGTGACAAAAAACCAAAACCTGATTTGATTGAGAAATGACGTATTTGAAACCCAGTTTCAGGTGTGTATGTGTTTTGGTTTGAGTTACAATAAATTGCTCATCTATTAATGTTTTGAGCCAGAATTTTTCGTGCTGCTGAAAAACATCATAAGGATGGTGCCGTGAAGAGCAGCAATCTTGAATCCACACTGTGAGGCAGTTAAAATTTTGTTAAAATTTGTTCCTTCCAAATACCTCCACGGGGTAATTGGGCGCATGGTGCGGGGGTAAATGGGTGGAATGCCTTAAGTGAACATTTTTTTTTGCTTAGAATTCATTTAAATGCTGTGCTATCATTGTCTTTTATGGTGTACACTTTTGTTTCATAGTGCATTGTGTTTATTTGTTTATTAAGCTATTTTGTTCAACTTAAGTCCTCAGTGGCCGTTGCGTATGCCAATAGTGTTGATGCTGTAAATAGGATCTGTTTATTTATCGAGAGTTCCAACACTTGTTCTATTGCAATAGTTTATAGTTATATAGTGTTAGTCTTATCACCTTCTCCTATGTTTGTTTGAATATCAGGGCCTGATCTCTTGGCTTTATATATATATATATATTACATTTTCGGCTATTCGTATGTGATACACTTTGGATTAAATTCACAGGACAATCTGCTATGCTATAAACAATAACTGGAAGGCTTGAAAAGGCACTCAAATATCATTGAGATTTAGAAATAAGTTACTTCTTATTTTGCGTAAACAAAGGTGTATTTTTTTCTAAGCCACATAAAACTATTAGTTTTTAAGTGGAATACAAGTTATTTACACCAAAGGAAAGCTTTAGTTTTCTTTATTTACACCCAATCACTCCCATGGTATATATTTAGTGCTTACGGACCACCGTACTGAACTTTTTCGCTCTGATTTCTTAAACAAAAATATATTATACTACAGGTATTATTGAAACATTTGTGAAATATACATTTCTTTCTTTCCTTTTCTTTCTTTCTTTTTTTTATCAAAACTTTGTTCGAAGAAAACAGACTGAAAACAGACTACCGTATGTAGACTTTGTAATTACAAATGATTAGCAATAGTAGAGTTATTTATGGAATTTGTTAATGTAATGTCAGTAAAATCGCATGTGTCATATTTGACGATATAGTAAATATTAACAATAAATAGAAACCATGTTAAACATTTTCCTAACGAATGATTAGTACAACATTGTAGAGTTATAAATGACATATAAACAAAATCTTAGTCGTTTTACGATCACCATACTTTCTTTTCTCCTATCGACACTTGTAAGTAAAAATGGAGAAAAATCGAAGAAAAGGATAAGATCGCTCTCATATAGTTATGCGATAGTAAACTGTCTGCATCCAGTTAGGTACAGGAGGGCAACAAAATCCATGAATAATCAGTATCAAAGACGTAGGCAGAGAGTTGGTTTGGCCCAAATCCACTCCCATTTAGTACAGTGATACTGAAATAGATTCTGCTTTCATGTAGTGTGTTTCATTTCTGACTCTTTTATTTAGAATTGTTAAGACTCTTTTATGCAGATAATTTGTCATGAGAAACAAGTTCTACATGAGATGTTTAAAGAAAAACTTACTTCTCATAAGCTATATTTTAAACCCTACATAAGATTTCAGTGTTATATATAACAGTCTTAATTTTTTAAAACAATGTTTCGTTACAATAGCCATCAAAATTTACCATCTGCAGATACGAGTAGCTACCACTTAAAAAGAAGGTGGATGTTTATTTTTCTTTAAAAATAATATTATTATTTAGATCTAGTTTAACCTCATTGTTAGTGAATTAAGAGGTGGCGAACTGTGATCTAGAAAGACACATATAATGGCGCCTGGGAACCGATGCACTGTCACTCCTCACTCAGTTGAATGTGAGCCATGTGGCTAGTCAGTACTGTGTAACTATTTCAATACTGTGTAACTACAGAAAACTGGAAACAATTTAACTTCTTTCTTATCTGTCTCACCTGAAGTTCGCCTCACCTCTATATGATGAAATACAATACTAAAATTCGTGTCACAAAAGCCCATGAAGCACTCTGGATGACCATATGTCCCACATTTCAACCAATAACGTCACATAATGTTTGTTGTATGTGTACATGTACGTCTGTGTGTGTGTAAGCGTTTTTTTTCGTTACGCAATAATTAGTACTTTCTTTGGTGTAGTATATTTATGGCTATGCCACTGATCAGTGTTGTACTAATTATTGAATTTAGGAAATTCATAATTGTTATGAGTTGACGTTGTTTAGATTTTTTTTCTTCAGATCAATATTATTAAATACGGTAGTATAAGTAATTCACTCATAAACACAAAGGAATACTTATAGGTAGAAACAAAATTTGGACAGGTGACTCCGCCACGAAAACAAATCATAAGAAGGCATTTTTAAAATTATGTATATAAGGGGTTCAAATCTTTTTCAAAGAATGAAGTATCTGACATTAGGAAAACAAAACCTGGCATTTGAGCTCTCCATTAAAATTAACTGAAGTTGAATTTCCGTGCTTTCAGAAAATTCCGCTCTGAAATAGCGAAAGTAGGGTAAATTCTATCTTACGAACTTCGACTCTTTATTGTGAAACTGCTAAATGTGAGATAGAGGAGAGGGATTCGATATTTAAACTTTTAATCAAAAATAGGAGAATACATGTTTTGAGTGTTCAGGTTACATTGGGGAAAGGGAATAATTTCTATAATATTCAAATTTCAAATGTTTTACTAATAAAACTTTATGTGAGTATTTGTTAAAGTTAGAGGTAAGAAGTCTGGTACATAAGCTTTTAATTGAAATTAATCAAAAACGTATTTCAGCCTTTCCAAAACTTCGGCAGTTTCTATAAGTGGGGCAGTGTCTATAACATTCAAATTTCCACTTTTATGTTCGTTTAAACCTTATTCTTCCCATGTGAAGAATGGGCACTTCTATTTGTTCTATTATAAGCATTCATTTGCTTTAATAAACATGTTGAAGTAAAGACCTAACAGTCGAACTTCATTTGGGGAACAGGAAGTAATGTGGGAAGTCGAGCCCCAATTTGTCTCCGTAGGTGTATCCCTGCCCTCAACTAAAGGTTTATGGGTAACCGAAAAATGTCAAATTTTAAGTCTGGTTCGTAAATAGATGTAGATAAATACCCACATGAGGTCTAGACGGGACGTTATAGGCCCGCTTAGACCTCTTTTCCAAGGCATTCAAATACCATAAGGTCTATAGGTGACTGGAGGTATTTTTTTACATTTATTTTTTTTAAATAGCATAATTGGACTCAGCATCATGAAATTAAAAAAAATGAAATGAAATCTTTGAGTTTTACGTCCCACGGTTATGCCGGTTAGGCTAAAGGAGACGGTGATGATGAGTAATGAATTAAATGGTGGAATGAAGAAAGTGGGAGGAAACGGGAGAACCCCGAGAAAACCAACGCACACGGTGTTAGTCCACCACAAAGTTCACTGGGATCGAATCCGGGACCCCAAGCACCAGAGGTGAACGCTCTACCACTGAGCCACCGCGGCCCCCATCATGAAATTAGTTTAAAAAAAAAAACATAATTAGAAAGTTTTCCAAACCTGGGTATTTTACACTATTGACATGATCGTTATTTCTTTAATGCCCACTTTCTGGGGTGAACCATATTTGTCAATTTTTAATTGAACGCTTTCGGTCCACATGATAAATGGATTGTTTTCCTACGTGTTTGAGAATGTACCTGCAGATATTACATTACCCTACTCGTAATACCAAGAGTTCTACATATTTTTTGACTTCCTGGACCTGAAAAACATCACAGCATGCTTTTTCTCGAGTACGAGAGTCCGTGTTGTTGACGATTCTTAACACTTCCGTATCGCGCCAAAGGATTTCGTGTTCACTGCTGTAAAGGCTGATGATTTGCCTACTTTGGACCAATCATAAATCAGATCATATTTGGTTGATATCATATCTGGGAATTTCATCCTTTAGAGAATACTCTACACACCCATTGAACGTTAATGAATTATGCATTTTGGATTGCATATGCATGACTTCCTTTATGCTGATGAAGACCACCACTCCACGATTTCTCGAATTCGAAATAGGGCTTCTTCAAATTTGGCTTTTTCGCTTTTTGGACAGCTCTATCTCTGAAACTATGCGCTTTTCCCAGAGGTCCATAGGAACTTTTTGTCTTTTTTTTTTTTATCTGAGGAATCACCTCTTACAGTTTGTCGGTGTAGTTCATTAATACCCTGTATTCACATTGGGTGGTCCTTACTTTTTAACTTCCGAGGTTCTTTGAATCTCACCTCCTAAAATGGTTTCATATTATGTTATACCAAAGTAACCCATGAGGAAAATAAGCTCAATTGAATAATATTAAATGGTGCCCAAAATGACCGCAAGTTTTCAATGATTTACAATATACAATGCGAGGCAAAAATACCTTGTAAGTTTCTAACGGTTAGAAGAAGTGATATCATATCTTGAATAAGGATAATTAAGGTAGAATCGCATTTATTACTGTATAGCACCATGATGGTTGCCATCTCGAAGTCCTCCATCTTAGGTTCAAGTGCAAAATTTTTAATTGAAAAGTGCCATATGATATGTTTTGGGGTGCGTTTAACCAGAAGACACTCTGATGTTATTTCCTTCTTATCTATAAATATTTAATACGTATTACTTTCATAATATGTGGTTGTTAACTTACATTAGTCTTTCCAAATTTATAAGGTAGGCTACTTTTGCCTCATATTGTGTGTTGTTAATACATTCGAAACTTGAGGTCGGTTTTAGAACCATTTAATATTATTTAACTGAACTAATTTTTCTCATGAGTTGTTTTGGTCTGATATGGAACCATCCGCGGTGAGATTTAAAAAAAAAAAGAAAAAAAAACAGAAGTCGAAAAATAAAGAGTACCCTAATACTTACAACCAGGGTGCGAATTACTGGAGAACGAGAGAGATATTCACCCTCAATCCCATTTGAATGATCTCCAAAGAAACTAACTGAAACATCCCTTCAGGGAATATTTGCTTTCTTCCCGCCTCAAACCGTGTTTAGTGGTTTCAAGTTCGAAAATATTCCACTGGATTTGTTGTTTTTTTTTTTTTTCATATAATTTTAATCTGATAGTTGTATTTCAGAACGGAATATGTAAACTTTTGACTTCTAATTTTAACTCAAAACTAACTACAATTTATTATATTTTCTATTTTTTTTTAATCGTTGCCCACTTGAAGTATTGTATAGTCCCTATAGTTGTCACTTGTAACTGTGTTCTTAAATCCCTCAGTTTGTCATCCTAAGTGAATTTGTATGACGATGTTATATTAACTCTTTTAACGAAGTCGTTGATGGATTGGCAGATGTCTGACATTGTACATATCTTGTTAGACACATTCAATACTTTACTCGAACGTTCGGAAAGATTACTTGTAGGTATCTCACAAAATACGTCGTTAATTTAGTTGTTGTCAAAATTATTAATTTAAAAGTTTTATTTCCACGACTGTTACCACAGTGGGAGAGGTTAAGAAAACGATGTATCCTTTTGAATTATTGCATCTTTAGAAGTATGTGTCATGTTGATCGTTATTTTACTTACCCGCAATGTCGACAAACGAATTCAAGCATTGTATATAACCACGAACGAGCTCCCTTGTGGTATATAGTTAGCATACGAGTCTTTGCGACGGAAAAGCCCCGGCGGGAGCTCTTGAGGTTCAGAGTCTACGTTGAACGGTAGATCTCCGTCTTAAACAGGATCGGTGTTGAATAGGGTGCTCAATTTCAATCGCTGAGCAAAAGTAGTGATGTTTCCTAAGTATAATTATGATATACGTCTTAAATGCCGCAGGATCTTTGAAGTTCTTTTCCTTCTTTCTGGCTTGAACGTCCCAGACGAGTCTAAAGGAGACAGTGGTGACGAGACCGAACAAACTTGTGAAATGAAGAAATTAGCAGAAAACGGAAGAACACCGAGAAAGCTCATACACAAAACTTTCCCTCCACAATTCCCACTTGGGTAGGAACTAGGATCGAACTTGGAATCTCGTACACCGAAAGTGAGCGATCTATCACCTACCATTGAGGGCCTCGTCACTGACTTTGGTTGAATATACAAAATTTTAGGTTTGTGCTGAAACACTCAATTATGTATGTGTTAACACCTTTTAACTTGTATCTTCATGCAACTAGGGTTACTCACGAGACGGGACGATACAGAGTATTCGTGACGTGATACGAGACGAGACAGCACTCCTCCAAATGGAAATATTACATTTTCCGAAACAAGACATCCTTTCCACAACACCTTCTAGAGACGAGACAGCTTTAACTCTTATCATGCAGTCAACTCTAAAATAAAAACAAGTTACAGGGAAGGGTAAAAGGAAGATACATTATTTTTTTTAAAAAGAGACAAATGCACGACTGTACAAGAATAGATAATATATTCTCCAAGTGTTGATTTCATCTGTCTTTTTCTACATTTCATTTTGTTCTTGAAGCCTATGCTACATGAAAATACAAAAAAGTTTTTGCAGTTTGTATTAAATGTGTTTCTGACTTGTAACTTTTTTCTAACATCGATGTTTTGGAAGAACTGGATCGAATGCTGGTTTCAACCAATAATTGAAACGTTTATTTTGTTTACTTCGTAGAAAATGAAGTCGATGGAAAATTACGAATTGCCGTATCGTTTCATTAATGCGTTAAAACTATTAAATGAAGGGAATTCATGCTCAAAGTACAGTATCGTACGATATTATATCAAACATGTTTTATTTCTTAAAGCCGCTTTGGAAAATACTACGTTCAATCATATATTCTTTTTAATGGATATAAAGATCATAATGTAGTATAGAGCAATTTGATATCTGACATTGTTCCGGAGATGTGATAAACAATGGAGATAAGCTTGCAAAAATGCTAAAAATTATGTAATTCCGAAAATTTTCTGTAGTTCCTTTTCATCAATTCGTGTTAATAATAATAATAATAATAATAATAATAATAATAATAATAATAATAATAATAATAATAATAATAATAATAATAATAGTCGAAGCCTTATAGCCAAGTACAGTTTATCACTAAGATTGTTATGATGTAATTGCTTATAATATAAGAGCTTCAATAGCTACAACATAAACTGTTAACAAAATTGCCTGGACATGGATCCGAATAGCTTGGTCTTAAGTTTAAAATAAGAAACTGTGGTAAATAAACGTTATCGATGACGCCAGATAAATTGAAATTTTTTAAAATAACATAAAGATCATACCAAAGTAAAAAAAAATATCTAAAATTGAAATAGTTAGAAACTATAAAAATCTTTAAAAACTGTGAGTTTTTAAGCTCGTGTACTAATCTGGCGACCATCATCTTCTTCCTCAATTTGTTATAAATACAATTTTCAAAAACAATCGATATAATGTCATGGAAGCAAAGGAAACCAACAGTGTTTTAAATGGTTCCAACAGATATTTCATTTTATGCACTACAACAATCTTTAACGTTTTTTCATATGTAAGTACGGATTGATTTATCAAATTGTTGTAAATGGCATTATAATCTTTGTGTCTATTAAAAAACTATTATGCGGTTTGTTGTTATAGTTAGTACCTTTTTCAAAATAAAGAATTTGATGTATCATTGTTTCCATTTCTTCGAAATAAGTCGTATTGTCATCGTAGTATTCGACACTAAGGTACTTCCAATATGCATTTTTCCTTGCAATTCACTTGCCATATTATTGTAGTAGAGACCTTTGAAATTTGAATGTTTTTGATACTGCAACGCCTTCGGTTTACATCATTAAACAATAAAGGCAGTAAGTTTTCGTTTAACATGCAAATTTGAAATATAGAAAAACATTGCTTAGTGTTATTTGAAAAATCATGTTATTGGGATGGCAAAACTGTTAATTTTGTTGCACTAAATAATACATCAAAAAATATCTCCCTGTTAATATTTCCATGGTACGAAATTTCAGCGATTTTTGTTTGTTTAAAATGCAAAATAATTTAATATGTTGCATTTTACACAATATCTTTATTTTGATTCTTGAAGTTGTTTTATGTTGGCAGGCCTGAAGTCACATTTAGACCTCAAAGGACCTACTTAGACCTCGCGAGGACCGGGTTAGACCTCACGAGGACCGAAATAGACCAGTGAAGTTCGGCATAGACCTCATAGGTATTTGAGTGCTTGGAAAAACCGGTCTTAGCAGGACTTTTTTGGCATGAATAAACCTCATGCATCTATCTATCTATCTATCTATCTATCTATCTATCTATCTATCTATCTATCTATCTATCTATATCTATCTATCTATCTATATCTATATATATATATATATATATATATATATATATATAATAAGGATGTTGCGGAGTTGCGTAGTATTAAAAGAGGGCAGACTTTGAGGAACTTAATAATATGCCCTGGATATTAAAATCTTTCCTTTGACTGTAATTGTATATAGACCTAATAACTTAGTAGAAAGTAGAGCTACTAATGTTGTATAGCAATTACCAGATACCAGAAAAAATAGGGATGTTGCAAGTTTATTGTGTTAAGCATGGGCGACAGTAGGCCTAATTTTGACCCTGGAAATTTTGGGACCAAATTTTTCTTATAGGCCGGGCAATTCATTGCTGCATTAAAATAATTTCATGATTAGGCGTGACTAGGGGTGTTCGGAATTGAGATTTCAATTCCGGAATTCGGAATGTCGATAATTCCGAAATTTTTCGGAATTCCGCTTTTCGGAATCTCGGAATTCCGGAATTTTGAAATTCCGAGATCCCGGAATTCCGAAAATTCCGGAATTCCGATCTTCAGAAATTTCCGATGGAGTTTTAAGATTCCGGAATTCCGACCTTCCGAAATTTAGTATCGTGTTCTGGATTCCGGAATTCCGATCTCCCGAAATTTCAGATCATGTTTAGAGATTCTGGAATTCCGATCTTCCGAAATTTCGGATCGTGTTCCAAGAATACGGAATTCCGAACTTCCGATATTTGCGATGAAGTTCCGGAATTCCGATTTTCCGAAATCAAATCTATTAGAGGCTTTATATTTTAGTATAAATATGTGGGAAATACCAACTGAAAATGTTCGTTGTGTAACAACAGTAGTGCCAATATTGTAAAGGCCATTATTGACTTGAGCGATTTCCAACATTTGAGCTGTTTCGGCCATACTTTGAATATTAGAGTAAACAAAGCCCTTGAGCTACAGGGACCTTCGGAAACAGACAATTATGAGTCAAAGCAGGAAAATGAAACATGCGCTGCAAGAAGAGTAAGATGCATTAGACCTCCTGCCTAAAATACTTCCGTCATGCACGCCAACAAGATGATTGTTTACTCCCCTTTTGATGCTGGTAGTTTTAACACACCAAGAAGAAATAGCAAAAGTTCTGTCTCAAACAATACATAAAAATCTTATCCTTCAGAACGAAGAAACAGAATTATTAACTATGATTATTAATTAGAATTATTAACTATTATCGTCCTTACAAATGCTTTGTGACAGTATGTCAGCAGAAACATCTGTTACATCGTCGGACATATGGCCGTCATATGAACAAATTTCAAAAGATTTTCAAGCCGAAGAATCTCAATTGATAGACGATATATCAGAACAAGATGAAGCAAGTACGCAGGAAACACGTCTTTCACTCTATGACTCTTTGACTGAAGATGGAGATAGTGAACAGATCTTAGAAGCAGCACTCAAAGAAGATGAAAGAAGCATGAAAATGGAAATTTTGTCTCTTCTGAAATCGCGATTCGAGAAGGATGAAGGAAGCAGAATTCTGTTGAAAATTTGTGCTTTCTTAGATCTCAGGTTTAAAGAAAATTTGGGTAAAAATATTGAGATAACAAAAGGTAGAGTACTGTTTAAGTTGAGACTTATTCCAGCAGGAAATCCTAAAAAAGATAATCCAGGGAATGTTGGTACTAAAAGATTAGACAGTTGCCTAAAACGAAGGACATTTGGTGACAGGATAAAGAAGGCAGTCAAATAGAATAGTTGAACCTGTACCTAAGTCTTAGGGATGCAGATTTGGAGGAAGAGCCACTACTTTGGTGAAATAATCATTCCCACCATCTTTCAAGATTAACAAAATTAGCGAGAAAATATTTGTGTACACAAATAATCTTACCGCTGAGCATGCTGGACAGTTAATATTTCTGTCCATGAACAAAGCTATTGTCCCAAAAACATTTTAAAATACTATTGAAAATAAGCTAAATTTTCTCATTGTTTCACATCGCTGGCTTAGTATAACAGGTGATTTATAAATCAACACGAAGTACAGAGTCCGGCATAATTATTCTAACAAACATTTTTACTAGATTTGTCATTTCTATAGGTATGCAAAAAAAGTAGACAAAAATACAACTGCTACAAAATAAAGTTGAGTCTTCTACTAAATATATAAACTCATGAAAAGCATCGGATACTTATTTCCACTACCAAAAAGGATGAAAATAGTTTGTTTACATCTGGATATCAGCATTCAACAGAGAACAGCTAGTAATTAGTTATGTTCCTCTTTCTATGGATTACTACGATAATTTTTTTAAAATGACTACTATTTTTGTGGTGACAGCAGAGTTCATATTTCTCCACTCTGAAGAAGTTCTTTCAGATGGTTCTTACTTCTAATGTGATGTTTCCTAACACGATCTTCGAGCTCGTTACATGTGTTCTCTGTAGGATTTAAATCTGGTGATTTGGTCGGTATCTTCAAAGTGTGAGGAGTGTTATGCACCATCCAAAGCCTCATAATTTCCGCAGTATACTTTGGATCATTGTCCTGATGGAAGTAATAACCATTTCCCAATTCTAGCTTCTGTGCACTCCTCTTAAGATTGTTTTCAAGAATTCTCTTGTATTCAAACTTGTCCATGATTCCATCTATGAGCACCAGTTCCCCAACGCCTGATGAAGCCATACATCCCCATACCATCACACTGTCGCCTCCATGTTTCACTGTAGCTACCATGTTCTTAGCTGTATTTGATAGCCTCCACACTGTAACACGTCCACCACCCTTGTATAAGCAGAATTTGTTTTTATCCGACCAGAGAACGTGATCCCAGAATTCTGTTGGCTTCCCCTATACAGGTTAACAAATTTTAGACCCTTTTTCAGATCCATACAATTGACATATGGTTTCCTCGTAGGAAAACTGGCATTGTAACCGGCACTATGTAAAACCCGGCAACTGTTCCTGTGTGCATCACAGTGCCAGAATATTGTTCAAGGCTTCCTCTAATCTCAGATGCCGGATTCTGCTTGTTTGGCTCCTGTCTCTAATAGTAAGTTTAGAAGGAGCGGCATATCTCGGCTTATTCACAACACTATTAGTCTGTTTGAAGCGGTGAATGATGGAGAACACCACGATTTTGCTTCTGTTGACTGTACGATCAATTTCGGAGAGAGGTTTGTGTTGTTTGTACAGATTAATTACAACATTTCTCTCTTCGACTGTTGTCTCCTTACCTTTACACCCTATGTCACTTGTGAATGCTTAGCTCTACACTATAATTGCGAGCTGCTGTTGCGAGGCACAGTATGAATACAACGACTGTGTGGTGGGAGCATAAATCATGCATTCAGTCATGTATCTACTCGTTTGGAGACGTTATGTCGTCCTATAAGTGAGACCGCAGGAGAAATATAGTAGACTCTATATATTGTGTGCTAAATACATGCATTGTGATATTTTAAATATAGTTTCGGAGACACATAATGGTAACGTTTATATGTTTACAAATTCAACACTACTAAGCAAATATGATGTATGTTGTTTATAATACATACAATGTAAATAAAGTATTAATTATATTATTCCAATACTTCTGTCGGTCTCTGTATCTGTTTTTTTCTTATTTTCAAAGGTACGTAAATGTAAGCTATTGAGAAGGGTATAGTTACCAGTGTCATTATCACTGCATAGATGTATCTGTATATTATTCAAATAACATTTCCTTAGATTTCATAACGTTAATATATTATTTCAATATAATATTTCAATTAATACATTTCTTAAGTTTCATAATATTTCGTATTTAAAATGTTGTTTGTACTGTATAACATTTTCTTAGTTTTCTAGTGCTACGTATTAAATATGCGTATGTTATTATGTTATTTGTAAAACATTTCCTTATGTTTCATCATGATAAGTACTTTTTATTTTAATTTGTAGTTAATGTACATTTTCATACTGTCTTTTTTATATGTCCTAGTAAAACTAACCAGACTGAAAACGCTATGAAAGGATAAAAGAATTTTCAAAAGTAAAATTTTGTAGTAGAAATAATTTACACATACTTTAAAACATTTATTGTTTTGAAAATTGTCGCGAACATAACTATCCTCTCACGAGTCGGGATCGAAGAACTGATTTTATACATCAAAGTCCGACGATATAAAGGTTGTTCTATAACCGCGAGTACCGTGTTCAGAAAAGTATTAATATGTTGTACAATGATAGTATTGGATTTGAGGTAATCTGTATTTTTTTTTAGTTTTTGTAAATTAATTGTAATAATGTATATTCTAATCTATGAAAATTTATACGAAATTTATATTGCATTAACCAACGTCTTTAAACACAATAAGGTATTTTTTTGTTTGTTTATTATATTGATCTTATAAACAGTAGCCTAACTTATAAGAGTAAGAATCCGCTATTATGTAAAGCTCTGATAGAAAAAAAATACGATAGAAACTATAATTATAGGTTTCCTTTAAATTAAAGAAATATGAGATGATTAACATTCTATTAATATGGCATTTCATTATTACTTTATGTTGAAATCTAGATTGATTGTATATTTTTCCACTGTTTTTACAAATATTAAATACAGTTATTATAAATATATTACATTGTATTTTCAATTTTCCGCAGTTTAGATCTATCATATTTTTATTTCTTCTGTATATTAACCAAAATACATTTGACATTAAGGAAAGTTTTCAGTTTGTATATTAATTAGTAATTATGTAATATCATGGTATAATTGAATTAATTTTTGTGCCATGCTATCTACAAATATTACATAATTATGGTACAGCATTATGCAAAACCTGCGTTATGAAAAACTATTTGCTATCAGTTAGTTACGGGACCAACTACGTATGTGAACTCCGAACCACATGTTTCGTTGAAAAGTTGTTTTCCTAATACAAGAAATTAAAAACTAAGAAAATTATGAGGGAGAAGAGCTACATGTTTTGTCTTATAAAATGGATGTATGTTTGTTCCAGCATAATTCTGGAACACCTGAAGCAACTGCAACCAAACTTGGTACACATATGACCAAGTTGGAAACAAAGTGTGACTGTAAGACCCCCTAGCTCCACAAGGAGGTAGATTGAAAGAGGGTGACATGTAAAAATAGTTAGAAACGACTGGTATTAATTCGGAATTCATAGTTTTTTCTACCGCTGAGATGAACACTGACACTCTCGATTCCATATAAGTTGAAGTTTAGCTCTCAAGACCCCCTAGCAACTATGGTTGGAGTAGAAAGAGGTGGCATGTAACAATAATTGGAAACTATCGATATTAGTGCCGAATCCATAGTTTTCGAGATAAACCGTGAAATCAATCGTTGAAATGTGTATCATAAGGGAAGTTGGAGGTTCAAATATTTTTGATAAACTTAATCTCTTCGTGCGCAGAACGAGCATTTCAGCTAGAACCTGGGTTCTAAACATTAAGGAGTACGAGGATGATATAATAGCAGAGGAATATCGGCTCAAGTGTGCAAGTAAATATATAGGTAATGAATACGAAATTCGCAATCTATGGCTTCGCCCTGTTTCTAAGTTTTTCATTTTCTGTGTCATTTTGAAGCCACGCAGGGAAGAAACTGGTCGATACTCTATCCGTATTGCACTAGTGATCCAGCTAGCAATGTTAGAGCCTGCCCTTCGGTAGAACATTAGAACAAGACAAGAATCAGTAAATGAAGTCTTTACACTATGTTCAATGAGTCCTTCTGCTCAGCACTTTTCGTTCTGCAGAAAGACGGAGTATTGCCGCCACTGACAATGAGTAAAAGGGAGTGAGTTTCATCATTACATTGTCTGAATGTTGATGTCTATCTCATAATCATGATACTTGAAGATTTCAGATTCTGACATTTCGGCATTCCGAGATTCCGATATGCTGGATCGACGTACCGTTATTGGGAATTTCGAATTTCAAAGATTCAGAAGTGCTGAACCGAAGTCCTCATATTTTGCAATTCGGAAATTTCTAGCTGAAGTTTCAAGATTCCGGAGTTTCGGGTTTTCGAAATTCCGAAATTTTTAGCTGAAGTTCCGAGATTACGGAATTCCGAGTTTCAGAAATTCCGAAATTTCTTACTGAAGTTCCGGAATTCCGAAATTCCTGAATTCCGATATTTCGAGGTGAACTTTCGGAATTCTGAAATTCCGGAATTTACAGATTTCGAAATTTCGAAATGAACTTCCGGGATTCCGAAATTCCGAGATTCCGGAATTCTAAGATTCCGAAATTACGGAATTCCGAGATTTCGGAATTCCGGAATAACTAAAATTTTAATTCCGATTCCGGAATTAAGATTTTCATTCCGAAGTATTCCGGAATTCCGGAATCCGGAACACCCCTACTAAGCAGCAAGTGTTTCATCTTTAATTTGTTTACGAGTATAATACACGAGTATTTGGTGCAAAATAAAGGAGTTTTGTATTTTGTTTTTTTAAAAAATCTGTAATATTGATAATTTAGTGAGTACAGTGAGCCCTCCGAGTCCTCAGTTACATATTCCAGTGTTTTGGCAAGCAATCTGACCATTAACAAGCTATTGTCTTGAGCGACCAGAAAAGACTCTTTATTTAGGAGAACCGGAAGAAGTAACGCTTGATATGAGCGGTTAGCGTTGTACTTTCGTAATCAGTGGCGTCGGAAGTATTTTTCAGCTGGGGGGGCAAACTGCTGTCTAGAAAATAGACATGGGAATGTAACACAGGTAAGATAATACGAATATATGTTTGTAATGTAACAATCATTTGATTTGATTGGTTAATAATAGTAATAATAATAATAATAATAATAATAATAATAATAATAATAATAATAATAATATAATGAAGCTGTAAACAGTTTCGTAAGAGTGAAATTTCCATCTATTAGAGGCATCTTAGTTTACATCTTTAGATTAATTAATCCCGTGTCAGTTTTGTGCTGGATTTTCGTCTGGTGTAGAAATTTTCAACCACTGAAATCAGAATTAAAAACATATAAAATTGTAAATTTTGTACTGCTCACAATGACAGTTTGTAAGTACAAATTTTACCATTTTATATACTGGTACATATTTTTAACTGTATTGGATATGGTCACACGGACACTATTAAAGAATCTTAAAGCTACCTAAATCACTTGGAAATGAGGAAATTAAAATTATATTTTTAAAAATCCAGTTCTGGTGTTGCAGTACACTGTAATATTAGGAATTGCTATTTAGAACTACAAACTTTGTAACACTTTGTGGTAGAAAGTAACTTGTACATTATAAAACAGGCTACATAATTAAGTAAAAAATAAGAAAAAATATTTTTTCTACCTACTTGACTTCGTACCAGAAATGGAAAAATGGAATTTTCACTAAAGACTTCATAAAATTTATATAGAAAATTCAATTACACTAATTATCCAGAGTTATTTGTATTTTTTACTACACTTACTTCAGTATATCCAGTTTGTTATTACATTCACCTCTCTTCCTAATCTCACTATATTCACTTCACTTCCCACTGATAAAGTACGACACGCAGATGGGAGGACAATATTAAGATGGATCTCGCAGAGATTGGAATACAAAGTAGAAACTGGATGCAGTTAGCTAAGGATAGAAGTCAGTGGAGAGCTTTTGTGAGCGCGGCATTGAACCTCCGGGTTTCATAGGCCATAGAGTTAGTTAGTTAGTTAGTTTAGTTTATTGAATTTTAAGTGCTATTTTGTAATTTAAATAATTGGTTATAATACGCATAATCTTTTCACTTACGTAATTCTACATTTATTTCTATTCAAAATTGGCCAATAGTATCTTTTCTTTCGCTTGTCTTTGATATGAATTCTCTTGCAATGGTGTTTAAGTTTGGTCGCTACACATATGCAACAAAAGCAGATGAGCCAATCTTTCCTGCGTCATGGACGTCCTCAAATATGTCTTTAGACTAACGCAAATAGCTGAATGATCTTTCGCAAATGCTCAAGAAGCTGGCATAGTGAGAACGAAAGCCCCTAGACGAACAACTTGGTCGAGAAGGCTGCGAACAGTTTGGGTTTCAGCACTAATAGTTTTTAAAATTCTGATGATCGTCAGCGACTCAGTCGTCATGAAAGTAGGTGGAAGTAGCCTGAGCTGAGCTCATAATCTATCCAGGTTAAAATCCGACGAGTGAACTCCCAATTCCTGATTCAAATATTCTCTTGAAAGAGGCCCACCAGCACATATAGCTCCTTCAGAAAGTATCTTCTAGAGTTTTATGAGTTGTTTGAGGCCTAGCTGATTGAAACGACGCTGCACTTCATTCAACAAATAGTCAATGATTTCGAAGTACAGTTTTCGAAGATTTGATACAGGTTCTAGGGTAGCTGCTATAGAAGGATTATCAGTCTCCTCCAACCTAATTAGTGTTCTCTTTGATCTTCATGAAGTGGGCAATTTTAAGTGTAGTATGTCTGCATTTTCCTTTGCTTCCTTATAGATGTTTTCAAATGCACTGTCCGTTCGTAGGTTTCTCAGAGTGTTGCTGCTCTTTTAGCTCCAGAAGCAGAAGCTTCAGAATTTTGAAGCACTTTCGTCAGTTGTCCGCAAGGTACAAAAGCACGTATACTGCCTATCAGAAAAAATATCATTCCGAATTTGTTCATTCTTTTCAAATGCCCTTTTTTAATTACTTTTTGATCATCGTTTGGACCACTTGTATTACTGATGATTCTTTTCGAACGTGATTTGAATTCGTTTGTAGTAGATTGAAATCTGACTACAGATTCTCGCCTAACACACCAGCGAGTAGGACAAACAGGCAACAAATGTTTAGGATTACTTTCGTTGATAGTTTTACAGGCTTCAAGAACAATGTCGGCGTGCGTATGTTGTCTATCGTTTTGCAGAATCCAGGCTGATGTTTCAAACGTCTTTCACTATGGCCCGCACGTCACACAAAGATTCGTATTTTCATGCTACTTCCTGCAATGGAAGATCTAATGCATGATTACTGCAATGAATGTATACAGCTTTCGGATGCTGAGTCGAAGTTATCTTCTGCACACCTTTCACTCGTCCTGACATGATAGCTGCACCATCATATTTTCTGCATTCAGGTTAGGTTTCGTTAGAATATCTTTGATCGTGAATTGTGTTTCCGATTTTGTGCCATGTGGGGTGATCATTTCCATAAATATTTTGTTGGGTTTGATGAATCAGAGTCAATACAGCGCACATAAAGACAACTGTTCTTTCTTTGAAATATCAGTCGTGGAGTCGGCTATGATTGCATAAAATGGAGAGACTAACTTCTGCTACCAAGTCTCTCTATATTGCATGTCCCATAATCTTTAAAATTTCATTTTTTCAATCAGCACTAAGCCAGTTATCCGGTCGATTAATCCATTGGTTGAGAACAGGCACACCCATTTTTCTTTCATTCAGGAGTGACATCAAATTACCCGTACTATGCAAATGTCCACTGATTGCTTGATCACTGCGAGCTAAATATCTAACACTACTAGTTATTTTAAGCAGTGACTGTCTTCCTTATTCTTGATTTGATTTGATTTTGAGTTTTACGTCCCGTTCTATACCCGTTACGCACCGAGGCTATACGAGCCGTGGACCTACTGATTAACGTGTAATCCGAACCACATGAGCTCCCACCGGGAATCGAACCCGGGTCTCCCACGCCAAAGGCGCGTACTTCCTTATTCTTGTTTACGAACTTGGTCTGAAAGGAGAGCTGAAACAGGTGTTCTCTTTCTGCACTCATATCTTAACCCTTTCACTACCACTGGGACATATGTGTCCCACGATACATTCCCAGAGGACCCGTGCTAATTTACCGCATGTTATTGCTATGAATCGATGTTCCACTAGTAAAGACAAGCCTGCTAATGGTTCATAGAATTGTTCTGAACATTATCAAATAGACAGTACTGGAAGTGGACGTGAACAATGAAAGTGAGGAATAATGTGCTAGTGATAAAGCAGTGGTTGCATGTTCTGTCATTTGGAAAAGGATTCCGAAATATAAAATATTTGTAATCATAAATACGATCCAATTGTTTTTCTGACAATATACGTTTCATAATTGAAAATACAAGATGATCATTCATGTCAATACCACTGGACATATAGGTCCCACGTAAAAATATTAGAGGGATGCATAATGTCACCCTTCCCACATCGAAAAACGAAACGGTGGAAAATGTTTTTTATATATATTTATACGTTTGAAAACAACTTAAAATAGCCATATATTAATGTTTCTCACCCCGAAAAAAATGGTAGTGAAAGGATTAAACGAACGGAACGACAATAGAGTTCGCATTTTTCATATGCTCTGAATTATTAATCCTATCTTATACATTTTTCCTCCTCACTATAAAACTTACTGCACTCTGCATATTGTTTGTAAGAACATTAATTTAACTTTATGGAAAACGTATTTAGGCCCTAAATGTCCGGTTACTCATTTAAACTGTTATATTTTTCAAACTTTAAAATCTGCTCGACGACTCGTTTCATATTGCAGACCTACGATTACTTAAACAACAATTTTAAAAGAACTTACAGTGTTTTGAGAATGTACACCAATGGAAATAAAGAGAATATTCAATTCTTTTTCCTAACTCTTTCAGTCTAACATGAGGGCAAAAAAAGCGCCCGGTCTCTTGTTTCAAAGAGAAAGATGAATCAGGAATAGAGAATTTGTTTCACATTACTATAAAAAGCAAAATTTAGTTCATATAATCAGTGTTGTGTGATGTTTCTACAGTCTGAAAGTGAGGGGGCAAAAAGGGTATCTTGCCCCCTTTGAAAATTTCAGGAGGGGCAACTGCCCCCCTTGCCCCCCCGGTTCCGGCGCCCCTGTTCGTAATCCGGCAATCCGTGTTCGATTGTCGAATTCGCCGTTTACACTTTTTAAAATCTTTCATTTACAAGGCTAAGCTCCAGTTGGATGCTGCTAAATGAAAGATAATTTCCAGTGGAGAAATTCAGTGATTATGTAATCCTGAAAATAAAGGAAGAAAAATGAATAGAGAAAACGAGTTACAGAGTTAATTCTGTTAATGGTTCCATATTTGATATTAAATGTTAATTTCGTGCGTTGTAAATTGTTGTTTACTGACACTATATTATCCTCTTTTCTCCTTGTGTCTCAATGTGTAAATTTGCACAAATATTAAACAAATCACGAACCCTCAGTCATATTTGCAACCTAAGGGGAAATAAGCTTAGTACGGATAAGTTCTCCAACTCGTTTACGTGTTATCGAATTTTGCATTTTTAATATTCGCAAATAAATTACTGCATAACAATATTTAGCATTTTCAAAAGTCATTTAACGAATAATGAAATCAGACAAGTTCTTTCGAAGTAACCTTAGGTATCAATCAGTGGCGCCGGAACCCTGTTAGACCTCCAAAATTTTCATTAGAGGCTGGGTTCTTTCCCTGAATGATCAATCCATACTTTAATTGATTTGCAGGTGGTGGTGGTGGTTTTAATTGATTTTAAAACTACTGTTAATAGTTTTAAAACTCAGCGCAAGGCTTTGTGTTTACTTTAAAGAAATAAACTGATACATATACCGCATAAACTATCCTTATATTATTTGATATCGATATATGTATAGTCATTTGAAGTAAGTTAACTTGTTTATTTGAGTTAATTATAAAATTATTTAAGTATCATCATCGCCTCTGGTGTCCGTATATTTTCTCTGTTACTGTGCTGTGTACTGTGAGTACAAGTATGCAGAGACTCCTTTTTGTTATTTCGTCAGCCAGCGTTTTGCCTCACTCCTGCACAAAAACACTCTACGATTTGCTTTTTTAATAGGTGGGGGCAGCTTGATGCTGCTGTTCTAGCTGCTCTACCAGGCGTTATTAATGTTGGAGCGAGCGTTAGTTGGGTTGCCTAACTAACGGAATTTGTATCTCAAGAATCTCTGTGGCCCACTGTACATGACGCTTTTAAAATCAAACGACGGTGACTCATTTTTCGTTAACCTGGAAGACCCAGAAAATTCGGAAGTTAGTTGATCATTGCACTTTCTTTTTACATCCATAATTGTTGATTTCCGTGCATATTCTTTTCGACATGTTTTATGAATAAACTGTTCAGTAAGATGATTCCAAGTTTTCCACATATTATCTTCGTGATTCTTGCTATACTGCACTAACGTTTCTAGTCCTTTCGATCCCAGCGAACTGCATTCACTGTCACTAGAAATAAGTTCACTACAGGTAAGACACTTTTTACATCCGTTGTGGTTTAAACTGTTTTCAACAAGCAGTTACCGTAACGGGAATTGAAAACTAATCTATGCCACGGCTACCTGAGAAGATTGAAATATGCTGGTTTAGTTGTTTCATAAATACAATCTTACTACCTAAAAAATATAATTAACTTCTACTACTTAAGCAAACATTAAAAATATATGCATGAGAGAATCAATATCCTTCATAACTTTTCATTTCACGCATATCTGTTTTTATGTCATGCAGCTACAGCCATAGGCGTCTCTGGCGGGGGGAAGAGGGGGTCGCGTCCGCCCAATATTTTGAAGTAAAAATATTGAATATTTCATTCTAATTTAATTTATTTAGTAACGACAGAATAAAAAATAAATAAATAATAATAATTATATTTATTTGGAATATATTATTCAGGCTGTGGAACGATTATTTCAGAGTTCTTGATATACCTTAGGGGATCCGTGAAGGTAAGCAGAAAGGTAACAAGTGGAATCGAAGATAATAATTAGGTTGGGCTAGGTAGCACCATTTAAATCACTTTCTTCGATGTCCCCCCAAATTTTACATGCCAGAGACGCCGCTGGCTACGACTGATGGTAAGACAGAAACTTTGTTTTTAACAAGTATGGAAGCAGCCATTTTGAGTATATTCCGACACTCGGATTCGTGGGGACTTTTCAGCGGATACATATACAAAGTAGTACTAAAGCATATGTAAAAATCAGCTTGCCCTTAATTTGTTTAAACTTTTCGCCAAAAATGGGGTTATTTGTCTGGGGTAAAGATGGAAGGAAAGCGAGGAATGGGAAGAAAAAGTACAGAACTGATCGACGATTTGAAGAATAGAAGATAATGTTGGGAGTTAAAAGAGGAAGTTGAAGATGGAGAAACGTGGAAGAAAAACAACAACAATAATAATAATAATAATAATAATAATAATAATAATAATAATAATAATAATAATAATAATAATAATAATAATAATAATAATAATAATAATAATACATCTAGTTATTATTTTTTATATCACAAATAATCTGTACAAAACTATTTGTTTTCTTTGTTAGGCCCCGTTTTCCAGTGGATAGCATATACGCTTTTGGTGAACGTGGCCCGAATTCGATTCTTGGTGAGAGAACACATACATTCTCATTAGCCCACGCTTTCTTATCCTATTTCATATCATAAAACTTGTATTACTGGTACCTGTCGCTTATATTATAAGACTTTTTCTATTTGAATTGTATTTCTTTTACCAGTTTCATTTCTCTTTTATTCCAACTTTTTAAAGCGATTTTCTATTTTTTAAAATTTAATTTTATATTCTTTCCCTTATTTGATAATAATAAGCACAGAAATATGAATATGTCTACGAAAAGAGTCTTGAAAACAATATTTACTCTCTACTAGGTTCTACTCCCTTCGCGACCCCCAGGTCGAGAAAACCCGCTTTAGAACAAAGGCCGTAACCGTAGGACGTTCATTTATTTTTCTTTATTTACTACTTCTTCTCGGATATATTGATAAAAGTTGTAACATTCATAATAGTCTGGAGGAAATCCATCAAAACTAAAATTTTCAGTATGTCTAATGTTTCTCGGTGGCTTTTACCTAATTTAAGAGTGCTGAATCTGAATCTGCCGGGTGTACAAATGTACACCTTGAGCGTTTCGAGTAATTCAAGATGGCGGCCAAGATGGCGGCTGTAAAATTGATAGGAATATTTTTGTATATTTTATCAAGATGCGTATCAAATTATATGTATTTTGGGTTGCAGATTCCAATAATAATGTCAAAAATGTTTTGAAATTGATACAAATCGAGGTATTCAATATGGCACCCAATATGGCGGCCGTAAAATTGACAAGAATATTTTTGGAGTATTGTATCGACATGGGTATCGAATTATATGCTTTTTGGGTTGCAGATTTCAATAGTGACTTCAAAAACCTTATGAAATTGATAGAAATCGATATATTTAATATGGAATATTCAAATCCGCCACCCACGAGCTAGGTACATACTTAGAACAATATCTGATACACTGAAATTTTGGATTGGTTGTTGATGCTTTCTCCGTCACCTCAACTCACCTTGTTTGCGCTCCAGAATATTTTTCCCCATTTTCTTTTTCTCTATATTTATTTACAAAACCATTCCTTTCTGTGTGCAAAAGAAAACAAACAACACAAGCTTAGGTTTGAAGATTTTCTTATATTTTTTTTCCTGGACGTTTTCTAAATCAAGAATTATGTTGCTGGCCACATTAATGCGAAATATGTACATTTACAATACAAAATACCGATGTTTCTATGTTACTCCGCAACAAAATAATAAATATCACAGATCAGTCACTTGTCAGTCTTCGTCAGAAGAAGTATCCATGTTTTCGTCTTCTAGATTCCTAGTATTTTGACGTGTGAAGATATTCTGGCATCGTTTAGAGGCTTCACCATCGTTTAGAGGCTGACAATTGCAGAAGTCAGCGCAGCTATTATGATTTTTCACACAGCCACAACGTCCTTTACACATGTTTTCAGAAGAACAGCCGCAACTCAACATATTCAAGATGTCTTTCGGTGCCATCACTGTTCTTGGAGGTACAGTAACTGGTTCCAATGTTTTGTTCAACTCATCACGATACCACCCAAAATGTGTCGGATCCATGTCTGCTGGGTCTGGTTTATCTGCTTGCTTCCAAATACAAGCTTGGAAATGAGCTCCTTTTACATTTTCAGAGAATGCCTCCGTAGTTGGTGGCAAGCTCTTCAATTTCGTGATATGTACGGCAGACTTCTTTGACAATTCCTTCAGCCAGACATCTCTTTTGACATCAGACATTGTAGGGCCAGTTATCCTACTACCATAGCAAGAAGCTATAAACTCAGTTGCCTCCTGAATCATATCTGCAAGTAGTGATGTCTTATTTCCAAGCTTTTGAAGCTCCTTTCCACTTTGTAGTACTTTTATTGCCTTCTGCTTTCCAATGCCATAAAGAGTAGGAACTGTATCGCAGCCAGAAAGAGAATGAAGTGCTAATAAGTTTGAAACAATATCACGGTGTTTGGACACAGACAATCCAATGTCAATAACTCGTCTATGACTTTGAGTTGCCTCCATAAAAGTGTTACAAGTAATTTTTTGTGTGTGGTAGTGGTGCATCAGGAGGAGAAGAACATCCGTGTCATCACTAATTACATTTATTGTACAATTTCTGTCCAGCTGATTGGCTACCATCACTACTTGTGTGATAATTATGACATCAGCCTCTTCGTGAGTGTTTTTCATATCTGGACGTTCCTTGATACAATCAGCAGTTATTTCTGTTGTAACATCTTCTGGTCCAGTGATGAATAGGCTTTTGGTGGAATCTGATGGCAACCCTTCTGTCATTAGATACTTGCAGATCAGCTGTACTAGTTGTACCTTATTCTTCGTAAAATTCAGCACAACTTGTTGGGAGGGCAAGGACGTGTTGAAAGACAATTTATGATACCTGCTACATGTTGATCCTGTTCTGACGTTTCTTATTCCTCCTTTGGTGCTGTACTCCTTATATTAGTCAAATATCAGGTACACGTTGCTTTTGTTCAATTTTTCAAGCAGATATGACGGATACAATTTTTTGAAGTCAAGAACAGTTCCGTTAGATGGCCAGTTGATCACCCACAAAACAGCACAACCATCAAGTATGATATCACCTTCGTGCTTATACGATCTCATAGACTTCTCTTCCTGTAATATTTGTTTCAGTTTTGACTTACTTTTGCAGAACCTGGGAGTCCTATATTCATCAAACAAAGATGTGAGGACAGCGGCAAGCTCATATGAAATCACTCCTTTAGCATCAATATCTCTTGTAGATGTGAGACACATTGCACGCGTGTACAAGAGTTCTGTATCAATGACACCAATACTAGCTGTTCTTTTGACGTCATCGCAGGAAACATTACGAACCGTTGTTTAGATTGGATCGTGAAAACCAGTTGGTAGTTTTTCTTCGTAAGAACACAACGCCTTCTCACCTATCTCAACAGCATTATCAACATTCACTTTCTGGGAACAAATTTTACCTGTCACAATATTCACAATAGTTTTTGGGTGATTATCGGTCTTCAGAGGATCTATACAATGGGACACCTTTTCCTTTAAATTAATTCGGTCTGCAGCATCTCCTTTTACTCGAGATGGCATTCCTTCCTTATGCTTAGTTATTTCCATATCTCGTCCAGCATCTCTCATGACATAAATGTCATTTACTAAACGACTGCAGGTGTGAAGGCTGAAAGCCCATTGTTTCACTGCTGATGGATTTAGTGTAAGTCCGATTATTCCTCCTGGTCCATGGCCATGACGCATAAATGTATTCTCAATGAACATGTCTGACCATATAGCATTCCAGACACCTGGTTTGTGAAGCAGAAAATGATCGCCTTTCATAAATCGTTCTAGTATTTCACTTGGAAGTATCTCTTATTTTGTTTCTGAGATATTTTCCTAAATTCTATGAAAATACTGCCATATGTGAGCACAAAATTAAGATTTTACGATTTATTTTTACTCATGTCAGTAAATATTTTTTTTCAAAAATAGGTTTCAGAAATAACAACATAAACTTCTTTTGCAGCCGCCATATTGGACGCCGTATTGAATATCTCGATTTGTATCAATTTCATAACATTTTTGACTTTATTATTGGAATCTGCAACCCAAAAAACATATAATTTGATACCCATCTTGATAAAATATACAAAAATATTATTGTCACTTTTACAGCCGCCATATTGACCGCCATCTTGAATTACTCGAAACGCTCAAGGTTTACATTTGTACACCCGGCAGATTCAGATTCAGCACCCTCAAATGAGCTAAAAACCGCTGAAAAACATTAGACATACTGAAATTTTTAGTTTGGTCCAAAAGTAGGGTTTTTCCTCCAGACTATAACCTCTCTAATTTGCTTAACAAATTCATTATTGTTGCCCTCTTCGCTAGTCCCATGGCTGATGCATACGCCTTTGGTTTACATGGTCCGAAGTTCGATTTTCGGTGGCTGAGCACAAAAATTAAATTTCACTTTCATTAAAGAAAAGTCTTCTTTACCTCAAAGGACATAACTGGGGTACGTAAACTAAAATTCCATTTCATTTCGTTTCGTTATCGGTGTAATATGCCTTAGTTGTATCTGATGAGTGTTTTTTACGTATTAATTGAACAAGAAAACATCACAAAACTTTATATGTTACTAACATATTCATAGTAGAAACATGTATTTTCATGTTATCTCCCAACCATTCTCCCAGAGAGCCTTTAGCTCACTCTTATTTTGTGGTTACTCAAATAACAATATAAAATAATTGTTATTGCATTTCTGCCCTCTATGAGCAATTCAAATTAGTAACAGTGACACTTGTTTCCTTCATTCATTATTGAAGTGGTAAGGGTTCCAAATGTCCTTGAAATCCGTAAAGCTTGAAAGACAACGTAATTGACATTAATGAAACATGCTATTTAAGAAGAAAATAATGAAGGAAACTGCGTGATCAGTACTTAGGTTGTTTTTCCTCTTACATGTTTCCATACGACAATTTGTTTTGAACTAGACCTATAAACTTCACTTTCGCTCTCGTGAACGTTGAACGACAGTAATTCCATCGTCCTTGGGCAGGATGCTGAAACAACCCTTAAATAAGGTGCGTAACGCATCGTTGAGCAGTGTTTATGACGACAGATTTACGAATAAGTTTGTATACAGTGTTTCAGTGATGTTTACCTTTATCTTTCTAATTACACAATTCTTTACATTAGTGCATCGCGCAGCAACTGTAATCAACCGTAAGTACAAATAGCAAAAAAGTTTACATTCAATAACAAACACGATTAAATTGTAGAAGCAACATAATATGTACAACAATACTATGGATACAAAACCAATATTTCAAACACGAAACAATATTTCACATCGCGAAAAGAAAATTAGAGCTGTAAGATTCGTCACAAACGAAGATTATGTTGAATATGCATTGTGTATATAAAAGTACTGAAAACAGTTTGAAGGAAACACGTATTAATCAACAATAGGAGTACCAACGCTTGCCCAAATCTAATGAAGCTTCTATCTCCGCTCATTGCAACATTATATTTAAGCTACAATCAGTGGCGGATCTAGGACATGGCCGGAGGCCTAGGCCCCCCCTCAGTTTTTTGAGTGACAAAAATAATTTAAGCTATTATTTATATATTTTTGAAAGTATATAGTAAACTCATATATACCTATCATAGTCTGGATTCTGGCTGGCCGGCCCAGTTTTTACTTTCTAGATCCGCCACTGGCTATAATTTAAACAAACAATACAGGAGGGTGTCATAAGTTTAAAGCAATCCACTAAAGTAAACGTTTAAATAGATGTAAGTAGGGGGTGGGGTGATAGTAGGGTTGTAACCTATACAATTTTAGTTTGATTATTATCATATCGAAAATAATAAACCTGATTTACAAAATTGTATGTAATGCAATACACTCGTGTTATTGTAAAACGAAGACAAAATTTTCTTTTACAAGTCTTTTACTCATTGTGATCAGTAGTAATAAGGTTTTGATCCATAGGTTTACAAAAAGAAAAAGAGATGAAGAAATAAAACGACCCCGCATTGTATTTTATTTTATTTTGGAATGATCTCGTACAATATTTAGTTATATGTAAGGGAGAATGAATATTAGTGAGGTAGAATTTATATTAGCATAGATGATTTTTCCACAAATGTCTTTATAACTTTAAACCAACAAATATAAAGCGTTGAAATCTTGAACGATGCAACTATAGACAGCAGGAAATTTCTGACATACTCTGTGATGTTAGATTGACAGTGTTGCCAGCCTAATATAACGTGTTATGTTTTGAAACGGGATTTCACCACATTATTATGTTCGAAATCTATATGTAAAATGAAAGTTTACAATAACACAATTATTACTGCGTTACAAATTAACAACGCTCAATATTTTGGACGGCTCTACGTTAGTAGTAACGCAAGTGGGACTAATGAATGAATACATATCAAAACTACCTTAGTTTCGAATATTATGATCGTGATGTGATGTATTTCAGATGAATAGAAACAAAACAGGGAACTGAAAATTTGAGAATTACGAGAGGCTTCAAGTATTTCGATAAAGTGCTTCGCTAAGTATAATACCAAATGGTTTTCAAACCTTGCAAACATCATTATGTCGTTTACCACTACCTGTATGTGATGTTTCAAATCATTCCGGAGATCTCAAAAACGTTCGTAGAGACTGCAATACTCCTAAAAATATGTTGCTGTAGGATTTTTTCCCAGTGCTTGTGATTTTTATTTACTTTTATGAGATTACATTTTTTTTATATAATTTAAAAATATATCAATTATATACAGTGGCGTATTTACGATTTGGTTTCGGGGGGCTTTGCCTGAAAATGTGAAAATTCTACAAGATATTTCATATACTTTACTATAGTAAGTAAGATTTCGGGGGGCTTAACCCGGAAGCCCCCTTAAATACGCCACTGATTATATAATTTTAAGCACTGTTTCAAACTACAAATGGTTAAATATTTCCGGAAGAGTTTGAGATTCCAAATTGCTGTAAACGGTATTGTTATTATTATTATTATTATTATTATTATTATTATTATTATTATTATTATTATTATTATTATTATTATTATTATTATTATTATTATTATTATTGTTTTACGTGTATTGGAAACCATCTGTGTAATTGCATGTTATACTTATTAGGCAGTCGGAGCTGCGGTGACTCAGTGGTAGAGCGTTCACCTCTGGTGCATGGGGTCCCTGGTTCGATTCCAGATCGCGCCAAGTGAACTTTGTGCTGGACAAACACCGTGTGCGTGGGTTTCCGTGGAGTTCACTCGTTTCCTCCCACTTTTTTCATTTCATTCATTTCTCATCATCACCATCTCCTTTAGCCTAACTGGCATCACTGTAGGACATAAAACTTAAATATTTCGTTATCTAGTCAGTTTCTCAAATACAACTTAAAATCTCATGTTTTCTTTCCTTTGTAGTATTGTTCTTATTTATTTGAAATACGTCATATGATTACCATAGTTCCACATTACGTATTTTGAGTGTGCATTACCCTATTCATCTCGCTTGCGTTATTACCATTGTAGTAGTGTCATAAAATTGTATACATTCTTACTTTGTGACAGTGAATAGTAATTTGGTATTGTGAGGTTTCATTTTATATATAGATTTGAAATATTATTCTCTTTTGAAAAAAATATACAACTTTATGCTAGATTACTCTTTATTTAGTGGTATAAGTAAGCATGAAACCAACATTGTTAGTTTAAAAATTACAAGGGAAATTCTGTAAGTATGGAGTTTGGTTGATTGATCTTGTAAGAAATGTATTTTTCAATAGAAGACAATGAAATCATGGTCTTCTATCCGACAACCGAGAACAATGTTTGGAATTAGATGCATAAATAGAATGTACATTATCTATTTAGCCGCTAATATTTTTAAAATTATTGCTACAATCTTATTTCATGATTAATCATTAATGAACAACTGTAAACTTCAACACGAATAGCGTTTAAAATAATTGAGATATTTTTAATTTATCAATTTAGATTTAAATTTTATATCTTGAGCTTTCATCTAGCATATTTGCTGCAAGCGAATGCCCTGGCAGGAGCTCATGTGGTTCGGATCTCACGTTAAGCTGTAGGTCTACGTCTCATATAGCCTCGTTGCTAAAACGAAATTAAAATCAAATCAAATCAAATGAATGACAGGACCGGCCTTAAGCCGATTGGACCGATTGCTCCCAATCGGGCCTCGCGCCTAACGGGACCCCGCGCTAGTACCCTCTACCCTACTGTCCAGTCTAATCTACTCTCCAGTGCCGTTGTAATAGCATATTAGGCTGCAGAGCAAACAAGAATGGGTGTGTGTGTATTTTCCTCCTAATAATGTCATTCTACTCGCGGGCCCCCCAATGCTTGCGGGGCCCCCGGCCAAGTGGCTATGGTACCGTTAACATGGCTCTGCTACTCTCCGTTGTCAAGTACACACAACAACATATTGCAATACAGGTACATCTATGGACTCCACAACATCCTTAACAACCTAAATGAATAGTTTGTATTGTTTCCGGTCATAACCAAATATTTTTAGAATTTAATGCTGCAGTAGTTTCTTTATTTGTTTAAGTTTACAACTTCTGTTCTAAAAATATATATTATGTTTAGGGAGTATTCCACACACTCCCAATACCCCTAATATTCCTCCAAATTTCCTTACACACACCCCTGGGCGTAAAAATATTGTTTTCTTTGAGTTTGTGTAAAGATGTATATCATTATTCTGGGTGTACACCCTATTTTATTTTGAACACCCCAATAAGTAAAAGTTCCTGGCGTTCTTACTGATTGTCATGTGATACTACCGCGAATACCGGGATAGTATCAAATAAATTAGCCGGAGTGCAACTTCTTTGCATATCCTTTCTCTTATTATAGCTGTACTAAACATACAAAGCCAAAGGACAAACTTTTTCCTCTCCTGCAAAAAATCCCGTGGATGTATTTTTCTAATCCTCAGGAAGACCGAATGAAGTACTAGTGCGTACTGAATAGGTGGTTGCTGATGAAGGTTTGTCTTCTAACTCGAATAATCCAATGGAAAATATGTCATCCACCTTCCATCAGTTCCTTAGATTTGTAATCGTCTCATTACCATTTCATTTTGTCTGCAGTCGATAACGATTTCAAGCTGATAATACGTTTCATAAGTAGCTACCTACGATATTCTCACTAGCGTGCATTAGGTTTTCCTAGCGTGAATTCTTTTCAAAAAGATATAGCTGTTGAGAAATCTTCGAACCAACAAATTCATATCAATGTGCATTTCATTATGTCTTACAAATATAAACTTATGGATATATAGACTTCACCATTGTATTTCTCGTAAAATTCTAGCCCAATCTGATAGATTACATGACCCCCTTCCTATTTTAAAAAAAGTCGAACGAGATACAAGATGGCGGCCAAGATAAGCATATTCTCAAATACATGTAGTATACTTCCTCCCGGTGTCGGTTAATGGGTTTATGCTTTTCTTCCCTTTACCCGTTTTACAAATAAAATGAAATATCCAAACTTGAAACCCATTGTTATGATTAGGCCCGGATAATTATGTACTAAAACAATGAAAATATGTACATATATATGCATATAAAATCTCAAAAATATGTAATAAAACCCTTCCAAAAAAGCAAAATATGTAAAATGAAAATACCACCATTTTCTATTACGTTTTCTACATTTAATGTGGTAAATACAATATTCATTCAATTACAATGTTTACTACCTGTTACTTTTCCAGCATGATCTCCGCAACACTAACAGAATGAGTTTCAAATTTTCAGTCAGAAAACTTCTTGTTATAGCGTACAAAAGAGTTTCTATGCACTAAACGGTCGTTTCAGTTCACACAAAGTCTTTCTGCACACAAAGTATTTATACTTTCAGAAATCATCCAAAGATCGTTCAACTGTAAATTACGGGAGAATTCTAGAACACTGACCCGCCTCCCTTTACAACGGATACTAACCTAACCTAACATTGCCTAACCTCTCTAATCTCTAATTAATCTTAATTGACCTTATTTAGGAAGGAATTTTTACGAAAACTTTGTTTATGCCATTGTACTTCTAATGGGCGTTCAGCGTTATAGAACCTTCCGGTACATTACACACTCAAAACATTTTAGTAAAAAATATCGTGAAGAACAAATTCTTAATTAGTCTTTTCACTGTTTCAACAGACGATCTCCGTAACAGTAAGGAACGAGAATGTGTTTCAAATTTTCAAACACAAAACCTCTCCTGTTATCACGCAACAGAGCTTTGTATTGACTAAACTATCGTTCAACATCACACGAAGTAATGGTGCATACTTAAACTTGCACAAATCAGGTGTGTATTCAATAGCCACGACATCGAATTTCGCTTCACTAATAGCACAGATTGTCTTATAGCCTGGATCTCTCTCCAAAACGAAAGCTATCTTCTTATTCACTGCATCCCCAACCGATCCTTTCACACCTACCAGAGAAGCAACTGTTGAGCGAACAATTTCAAGATTGTCTGAAAGGCTAGATGGTAATTTCTCCAAGGATTCAATATTACTACAGAGACACGAAAAATTGCACTGAATGTAGGCAATATCATGCTTCAACTTCCCGTCATCAAACATTTGTTTCGCTATTTCTATGGAAGATGCATCTTCAGAATCAAAATGTTGCAACATCTTCTTTTACTGCATCAAAGTTCGTAACACACAGCATAAGTCCAGCTTCCCCACCTCGTTAGTACCGCCTGAGGAGGAAGAGGTAGTTAAGGGAACAGTTCTTTAAATTTCTCAACTCTACTGGGAGCCTTCAAAAATACCTTCTTTGTATTTGAAATTAATGCATCCACATGTGAAAATCTAGAACGAACACATTCTGCAACACGATGAAATGCGTGGGCAAGACAAATTAGATGTAACAGCTTTGGATACAATACTTGCAAAGCTTCTGCAGTTTTGCACATGTAAGGTGCTGCATCAGTCACTAGAAGGAAGACATTGTTATGCTTGATACCATCAGGCCACAAAAGTCCCATAGCTTCATTAAAGTTTTGCAATGGCTTGATGGTTGCATCGCGAAAACAAATCACTAGTTAACATAATAGGCTTGCTGACTTCATTATCTTTCAACAAACCTATTACAATATTACCAACATGTCGCCCCTCTACATCAGTTGTTTCGTCAATTGACACCCAAATAGGACCATCACGATTTCCCCACGAATAGAGTTCATTGTTTCTACATATAAATCAGGCACGTAATGCTTTCTGATTGTAGATTCATCTGGAACTGTTTCGTGTGTGTTTTGTTGCAGAAATTCACGAAGTTCTGTATTGTTTAGTTTCCAAATAGGGATATCAGCACATACCATAGCACGGCACATATCACTTGAAAACTGAGACTTCCGTGACCCTGGACTACTTTGAGCTTGAGATTCAGTTACTAGCAACTGCTTTTGTGGTTTAGGTTTTGAAGCTCGGGTCTGATGGCGTGATGTGGATATGTGTTGCACAACTTGGGAACGTTGAGCACATTAGACACCCTTCTCACAAACCTGGCAATAAAGCACTTTTCCATCGGTGGAAAAATACTCAAACTCTTCCGTGAAATGTGTAAGTCTTATTGACAACGGGGTTTTGTCCTTTGGCATCTTGGAAACAGGATTTGCTGACAGCACAGGAGATTAAATATTCGATAAAATAGCTCACACTTTCCCTACGGCATACGCTGTGGCGGCAGGCGCTTCACTTTTGTAAATCAAGAGTTCAGTGTTACCAATTGCGTGAATGCAAACTTCCCCATCTGATTTAATATATTTCGCCGAAGGAGTTTGCGACAACAACACAATAGGCAATGGTAAAACCGCGTCGCGATAGTAATTCGATTGAATTATTAATCTCACGTAAGGATGTGAGCGCTACTACCGCGACCGAGAGTGTACGATTGCTAATCAAATCAGGTTGTGTCCAACTCTCCCTTACCAATCTGCCAAACTACGCTTCAATACTATTTTAAAAGGGTGTAACGCAGTGAAACAATAAATAAATAAATAAATAAAAATTAAAAAATAAAGCAAGCACTTTAAATTCAAAGAGAGGTGAGTGTTTTCTTCTTTTCAAAGTCTATTGTTGAACAGTTTTTGTATGAAAAATCCCTATAAAACATGAAAATATCAAGAAATATGTAAAATTATGTGCTCATGAGTAAAATATGCAATTATATGTACATGAGTGTAAAATATGTAAATATACGTATGTACTTTCAAATGGGTGTTTTTAGGCACTATGGGTCACAAATGACAATATTACACTGATTTGATGTAAACATATAACCCTTACAAAAATATGTAATTAAATAATTATCCGGGCCCTAGTTAAGACTTAATCTAATCAATCAGGCTTTTTGCCACTACAGCTTCTTTATGGACGGAAGCATTTTAAATTTTGCTTACGCTCGTTTCTTGATATTTCACACTTCTCTGCCAAGTTCGGTCAAGAAATTAGATTTCGATATCGATAAGCTTACTCAAGGGTAAAAATGACAGGGAACGCGGGCGGACACCTTTCCCCTACTTCCAAAAAATATCTACTTCAAGCCGTCCCCACTTCCTAAAAATTTACAATGGGCAAAGATAGGCACGGGGGACGGCTTGAGGTGATGCGTGCCTCTACCTTTTCAGATCTACTTTTATCCCTGGGTTTACTTGTAAGAAAAGAAAACTATGAAATACTGGTACAGAACCTTCTTAAAAGATGGCGAGGTACAAGGGAGAAATATGTGTTTTAAAATTCATTCACTGTCTGCGTTTCTATTTGAGTTATTTCTCTGAAAAATTAGCTGCTATAAGCAACGAATAGGGGTGAGCATTTTTACCAGGACATTTTGCAGGTGGAAAAACGTTATAAAGGGAAATGGGTAAAACCACTAGACCAGCAGGGAGAGTGCAATATAAATTATATATATCAGGGGTGCCCACAAGGGGGGTTATGACGCAAACTGCGTCATTGAAATATTTGGGGGGGGGTAAAAATCTATATAAATATGTTTGAGGGGGTGCAAAAATTAATCGAAAAGATTTTTTTTTCATGGAAGAACACCTACGGATAGACAACTGAGGGGGGGTGCGTCATGGACATGAGGGGGGGTGGGCACCACTGTATATATATAATGGTTCTACAGACCTTGGTTCAAGTTAGTTGTAAACCTGGGGCCCCGCAAAATGTTCTCAATCGGGCCCTGCATCACCTAAGGCAGGTTCTAATGAATAACATAAGATAAAAAGCGAACTTTGATATATTAATTTCATATTTACTTTAGAAATGTTTATTAATTCTCAACATCAATTTATTTTATAAAATAAAACTATATGCTACTATTTTATACGTATTGTATAGATGTCAAAAATTTCTTGAATACACTGTAATATGATTTTTAGACAGAAAATATAGAACAGAACTTATTAATGTATTAATAAGACAATATAAGCTTACTTTAACACAATATGATAATGGTTCGTGCAGTAAAATCACATGTTGTTAAAACACTTCAATTAAGCAGGAAAGAAAATGCAGGTAGAGGCTATTGAGTAGCGCTTTCATTTTCGACGGAAGATTTCACTGTCACTACTCTCGCTCTCAACGTAACCGTACTTTCTCAGTCTACGTTATGTAACTTTGCGTGTATAGCACATTAAAGAGTTAAACCACGAATAAGACAAGAGTATTTAAACAGACTATTTATATAATAGTTTTGTAACAGTATATCAGGTACAATGAATGTAGAGATTACTGTTCTGTGCAATAGTAATTTATGATTATGAAATCATATAACAGAAAACACTATACGAAAATGAGTATTGAAAGCTACAGTAAAAAACCGTGACACATTGCAATACGACAGGCTGATAGGAATATTATCATCATAGTAAATATATTTAAGCCATAGGATTAGAACTAGAGATGACCAGGAAACTTCGGATCCAAGTTACACGCTGCCAAGAATATCCGATTCCCGATCGTGTGAAAATTGGTTCCGGTTCAAGAACTAAGAATTAATTGTCCGGTTTCAGAGCCTAAATAGGATACCAGCAGGGGTAAAAGTGCGGGGGAACGCGGGGAAGGCCGTCCCCCCACCTCAAAAAGATATGTACGGCGTCCCCCAGTTCCTAAAAAAATCGCAATGGGCAAAGTAGGCAGGGGGAACGGTGTGGCGTCATGCCGCTACCTACCGTCCCCCCACCTTTTCAGATCCACTTTTACCCCTGGATACCAGGATCCAGAACCGAGAATCGGCTACTCGGTTCCAGAATCGAGAACCAAGTACTCGGTTCCGGAACCGAGAATAGGAAACCCAAAACCTAGACTCGATATTGCGAAAGAAATCCATCAACTGCGAAAAGAAATAGAACTTTGAAAATGCACCTATTTAACTGACAGTACTTATCTTTCGCTTAAGTTGACGTTGCAAAGCATATAGGGAGAAACCAAGCTCAAAGGTTATTGGAAACCAATCATATGTATTGAGCATAGCGTTATAAATTTTCTGAATTTTTGAATCGACAATTTTCCTCCTTTTTTCGGAAAAATTGGCAAATTAAATAACAGATAGTTATGTTTGTATAGCACTTCTTTCAATATATATTACAATTAACGAACTTTAAAATTTAATAGTTCCTGTTTCAGATAGGACTATTATGATAGATGAAATGCTCTTAGACAATAGTAATGGCATTGAATGAAAAAAGATAATCTTGATTTCAACTTTCAGACCTAAAGGTAAACCTACTGACTCATTCATTACTAGAACTGTTAGGAGTAGGTCCTTGAAATTTTGTACAAATAATCCCTTTGTACCCTGAAATGCAGACAAGAGATTCATCACCTAAAAGAGGAATGGGTAGTCTTATATTAGAAGTTATTTTTGCTGCTCTTCAGATACGCGAACCTATTACATGTAAAACTTTGAAATTTTGTATAAATATTTCCTAAGTACTCTAGGCTGACGAGAAGATGAAGTTTTACGAGATGTGATACGTAAGAGAGGAAACGAAATTATTTTTATAATATCGGACTTGCATCAGCAGCTATTCTGAGACACAAAAAACTGCACTTATCTTTCAAATATAAGTCTTATTCTTCTTGTGCGAAGAAGGACCTTCCAGTTATTACTTCATAACTTGGACTAATTGGGAATATGATACGGCAGGTACGAATTATTCGTCCGAAATCAAAATATTTATATCGTCTACCACACTCAATACGACGAATATTCTATAATTTAAAGCTTTCTGAATTACAATTCTAACCCTTCTAGTTCTTTTGATTTCTCCCTTTTAAAATGCATTTTAGGAACGATATGTATATTATACCCCATGGCTAGAAAAGCCGCGGGCACGAGATCACCATGACGTGTGGAAAAAACATCTGGCGTAGTTAATTTAAGACCAAAGCATGTAGGACTATAAATCAGGGGTGTAGCCAATGGGAGGCCCATCGGAACCAGGACCCGCAAATGATTTCCTGCCCCCCCCCCCCCCAAATGACCAGCTTTTAAAACATCATCGTAAAATTACCTCGCTTCAGTCACTTAAAAAACAAAGTTTACATATAATTAATAATTTACGGTAAAAAAGTATGGAAAAATACTATTTTACCATACCAATCGAAAAATAGTATGGTATCATTTTCCTTATACCGATCGGAAAATAGTATGGTATACTTTTTTTGACAGCAGATTACACAATTTACTGTGATTTTTATTTGACAGTTTGAAGACAAACGTTTTACCAAGGTACTATAAATACTACCATAAAACATTGGTAGTAAACTTATTTGTAAGTATATACATTTTTTATATGCTGTAACTAGTGTTTTTTTTAAAAAAAAAACATATTTATATTAGGTGGAAAATTTGGTGAAAAACGACGTTATTCGGTTTTTCAGTTTGGATTTCAATTAATCGGTAATTTTGAATTCTTTTTACGTGTCGCCATCCCCCTTCGGAGTACTAATGGGGACTGAACTTGGATTTAAATGGCATCGGAAATGTCACTGTACATATCAGCCACCCCGAAAACTATGAATTCGACATTAATTTAGGTCATTTTCGATCATTTGTATATATCTTCCCCTTCTCTTCAAAGTGCACCTTCGAAGTGAAACGATAAAAACATCCCAGGCCCGAACCTCATCTATGTTGCAATTTTGATGTGTAGGCCCAGGTAATTAGCATTTTGTGATTGTTCTCTGCTTTGTCATTATTTGAACAGTGTCAAGTGACAATATTGTTGTTGTGCAGCGTTGTTTTTGTATGAATGTTTTTCTACATGTGGACTGTAAACAAGTACAGGGTTTGTCCGGGAAGTAATAGCTGATTTTATTCCGCCATGACTGTACTTCGGAGCGTGGGCGCACCGACTGGATCCGGTAGAGGGCGTTCCTAGCTAACGAACGAGCGGCTGGTCAGTTGTCTCCGAGCACACGGAGAGTCAGGACAGGCTTTTTCGCGCGTCGTGTTTCTGTGAGTGGTGCAAGCCGAAAATGCAACGTTCGTTAGAGCAGAGGTACGCGATTAAATTCTCTGCTAAACTCGGTAAATCTGCGACAGAGACGTTTGATATGATCAAGCAGGCTTACCCGAATGATGCTTTAGCAAGAAGTGGTGTGTTTCGGTGGCACAAGGCCTTTTCGGAGGGCCGGGAAGAGGTCGCCGATGAAGACCGTGCTGGAAGACCTTCGACTTCGACAAACACCGACAATGTGACTCGTGTGCGCGAAATTTTGAACTCAGACCGTCGACTAAGTGTTCGTTTAATTGCCCAGATGTTAAATTTACCAAAAACTGTGGTTCATGAAATTGTGACGGAGCATTTGAACATGCGCAAGGTGTGCGCGAAGATTGTCCCAAAAGTGCTCACTGACGACCAGAAATTGCGGCGAGTGGAATTGTGCCAAAAAAATTTGAACATGTGTGAAAGTGACCCCCAATTTTTGAATAACGTAATCACAGGTGACGAATCATGGATCTTTGAGTATGATCCCGAGACAAAGAGGCAATCTTCCGAGTGGCACACGCCGGCGTCTCCTCGCCCAAAAAAGGGAAGAATGAGCAAATCCAAAGTGAAAACGATGCTCATTGTGTTTTTTGACATCAAAGGCATCGTCCACCATGAATTTGTTCCTCCTGGACAAACCGTCAACGCCAAGTTTTACGTGGAAGTGCTCAAGAGACTCAAACGAAGGGTCAATCGGGTCCGACCAGACATCGGAGCCGACTGGAAGCTGCATCACGACAACGCCCCGGCTCACACCGCCTTTCTTGTGAACAGCTACGTAACCAAGGCCGGCATCCCAACGCTTCCACAGCCGCCCTACAGCCCAGATATGGCCCCCGGACTTCTTTTTGTTTCCTCGCCTGAAACGCCTGATGAAAGACAAGCATTTTGAGACGACAGAGGGGATCCAAGCAGCTTTCACCGCGGCTCTCAAGGCTATTCCGGAGAATGACTTCCGTGACGCCTTCAATGCTTTGAAATCGCGCTGGCAGCGCTGCATCGACGCAGAAAAAGCCTATTTTGAAAGTTTTTAAAGAATTGTAACGATTGTCTCAATATTTTTTTTTTAATCGACTCAGTCCTATTACTTTCCGGACAAACCCTGTATGATGGGTAAGAAATGTGACTTGTTTCCACGTGAACAAGACATAATTCTTGCCTTGCACAGCTAAGTTACATCTCTAAGAGAGATGGCTGGAATACTCAAAATCCACCATTCGACGGCAGAAAGAGTAATTCACAAGCAGAAATACTATAAGAAATCATTCCTTCGTCAACAGTGTGATAGAAAAAAAGAAAGCATCACCCAGAGCAGATCGCCAAGTAAAATCAATAGCACAGCAGAATTAAGGAATGACTTCCCCAAAAATCGTTTCTATAATTTGAGATGATCTTGGAACTGCAGTTACTCGTACGACTGTATTGTCTTAACTGTATGAAGAGGATATTACGAATTAAAAGCCGCTTGGAAAGTCAAAACTGACAAAAGCACAGAAAACTTCAACACGTAGGTTTGTGAGGCGATATGATACTTGGACTTATGACAACTGGAAGCATGTTCTTTTCTCCGTTGACAAAAGTTTAAAATAGTGGAAAACGATAGTGGTGTGAAGTTCTGGATACGAATGAGCGAGAAACTTGATACGGATTTTGTTTAAGAGATGAAAATATTCAGTTACTGAGTGATGATATGGGCTTGCTTCAGCGCCAAAGACGTCAGAACAATGGATATATGTGAAGAGTCATTTGATGCACAAAATCGTCTTCAAATTCTGGTACGTAAAATTCTTACAACAGCTAAAGATAACTTTCCTGAAGAAAATACGGACTACTTCCTTTTCCAGGACGATAATGCTTCACATCATCTAGCGAAAATCGTTAATACGTGGTGCAAGAATATGATTATTCAAAGACTCATGTGGCCTCCCAACTCACCTGACATGAATCCAATTCTAAAGTTTGGGTCAATGTGAGCAGAAGATTCAATAGACAACTATCTCGGATAGAATGGAACTCACGGAACAGATAATCCGGAAGTAATTCCATGAAATGAAAGTTGCATAATGCAATAGCCTTGTCACCAAAAGCCCTCGACGACTCCCTGCACTTCCTAAAGCCCATGGTCCACATACGAAATCTAGTTTGATGTATTGTACTTCTCAATGTTCGTACACAATATATCTTACTCTTATTTTTTTTTTTTGTTTTGTGCTATTATTGTTGATCTTTCATACTTTTATGTATAATTCTTCCCACAGCCGTTTTTGCTTAAAACACACATAGCTACTAATATATGCACATAAATTCGTTATATGCATATAAAAAACCTGAAACTGCGGCGCAAGTATTAAGAATGAACTGCTCATTAAGAATATGTATTGTAATACGTACTATCAGAAATTCATGTAAAAACTCATATTGGTTAATGTATGTTGTGAAAACCATATCTGAGCAAGTGTCGCTATTTTTTTACAGAGTATATATATGCTTATTATACAGAGAATATATATATTGGAAAGTTGCGAACTATAGCTTATATAAATTGAATCATACCGAAGGTGTTCGAAGACGCACTAGACAACAGCATGACTGGTGAGAAACCCTGTGTATATTACAATACAATAGAACTCCGTTTTGTGGCTGTCGAAGCATTGCATTTACGGCACACGATTTTCTGGAGTTAGTTGTTAGTGATCCGCTTTGAAATTCCTTCGCATTCCCACTCGTATCACTATTTCTGAGAATATTATTTAAAACTTTTGATTCGAATCATTACCCACTCTTTTATTCTAAGAGGTTTCGCATGTGAAACAGAAGAAACTCTTTTTCGTGAAATATTTTTCGCGATGGAACGATCCACGATTTGCAGATCAAAAGATATTAAAAATCTAATTCGTCGGATATTAATGTCGTACTATTTTTTTTTAATTTTTGGATTGGAAGAAATCGAGTTTATTTGCGTTCTCACACTAATTTAGGACAAGAAGAATTTGTAAAGTGGTAAACTGAAGTCCCAAGTCCAAAGATGCTGCTCTAAAACTTGTTCACAAACAAGATGTCCCAGTTCCTTCACGTGTGTATCCACTTCGAATCTGTGGTCGACGAGGAACAGAACTTTGAGTCCTCTACACTGGCGAACTTCAAATGCGCGAAGCATCCTGGATCCCGGAAGAAAAGGTTGATGTTATATCTTTAGATTCTGTTTTAATTGCATCTTACGCAATACTTTCTCCTTCCCTATCACCAGTGACCTAAAATGCTGGGTGCGATCTCTTTGGTGAAACGACAGTTTTGAAGAATTAGGATTGGTTACTTAAACAGCCTTATGGGTTTAAAATATTATATTACGGGTCTACCATTTTCTAATACTTTGATTTGTTGGCGAAAAACGCTAGAAATACATTCACAATAATATAAGCATTTTGTAATAAAAAATTCTACCATTAAAAATAGTTTCTTTTTAATGTAGTAACCACCAAAATAATCAAAAATGGGGAAAAAATCAAAAAGTGTTACGTAATAAAGGGGAAGGTGATCGGCCTTGCATTACGAAGTGTTACAAGGAGGAGGAAGGGGATAAAAATTGGCTAAAATAACGTTATATAATAAGTGGACGGCCCCTAAAACAGGAAAAGAGATATAGCTGTTAATAAAATAGTATTTTTTTAAAGTCACGGATAACAAATAAATATTTTTGTAAGGAAATCTTAAAGAAATTAAGTGAAATTTTAAAGAAAATGAGAAATAGCGAATAATAATAATAATAATAATAATAATAATAATAATAATAATAATAATAATAATAATAATAATAATAAGTTTCTTTTGACAATTTCACAATTTCTTTTGACTGTGTACATTGTAGCTGGTACCCCCTTAAAAACGACGGGACCCTCCTACATAAACGTGCTGGCTACATCCCTGCTATATATCAACTTTGATTTACATTATTGTGGCACCTGGCTTTCAGAACTGTTACCTAGGTCAGATTTTATTTCTAAGCGTTGCCGTTTGTAATCTACAGAATCCATTTGATCTTGACCAAACTGGGCATGGAGGTGCATTCTGAGTTGCATAGTAAGCTTTTTTCTTGCAAACCTTTGGCTCCCGAGTTATTGGTAATAACACATCCTCTTTGGACAGTCAATTTTTTGCAAATATTTCATTAATGCTTTTAAGGACCGGAATTACTGGAAAATACATGTATTATGTTTGTTAAGTAAAACATAGTCCTAGCTAGCATTGTCCTAGCTAGCATAGTCCTAGCTAGCTAGCATTGTCTAGTGCCTAGCACGTGTGGGTTTTGTGCTCGTAGTCCTGCGGTCGATTCCCGTTGGGAGAGCACAACAAAAGTTTTCCGATTGTTCACTTCAATTAACCATTCGTCTCCTTTAGCGTCAAGCGCATAAACGCGGAACGTTAAATTAAAATCTCATTTTATGTAATATGCAGCGTACTTAAAAGAAAGATTTACTAAAATTAATGAAGGATGAATTTTTCCCGCAATCGAAAAATTAACTACTAATTAGTAAAATAACGACTAGTGGAATCTGTACACTAAAACTATATACACAAAGTATTTCATAGCCACCCATTGTTGAAAGTAGAGCAATATGAATAAATTACATACGTACTATCTGTTAAACAACTAAACTCACCTGTTTGTAAGTCTCTCATCCCTATACCCATTGGTATGGAGAATATTGTAACTAAATCAGTTAAAATTGTATTTTGGTGGGAAGATGCAACGGAAGTCTGAAGTAAATGCTTACGAGAGGCAGAAGTGGTAAATATAAATGATGTATTCTAGAGATAACTTACAATAATATGAAAGAGATATGAAAAAACTATGAAAGAAAGAAAACTTTCGTAAAAGATTAGAAGTAGTGGCATAGATTAGACTTCTTGTAAAGACGTGTGATAATACCTTGACGGCTAAGTGTTCATAATCTAAAGATTAAAGCAATACTTCTGCTCCAAAGAGCAGCAGTTTGAATTCATAGTTATTTTCTTTTACGTGTAATTTTTGCGGTGCTTGATAGACAATGTCAAACATTTTAATATTTTACGCTAAAGCAAGGTAGATATTCGGCGCCTTCTGGATCGAACATAGAGCCTGGCGCACCAACTATGGCAAGCAACGATTTACAAAATATGATTTAAGGAAAACTTTGCATAAACTACTTGACAGATCGAAAAGTGTTTTACACATCATGAAAGTCCATAAGGAGTTGTGATAATTTTCGTAATTTAATTTAAAATTTTAATGAAAAAATGGATGGACATCATATTCACAGAGTAACATACAGTTAGTTTAAAGTGAAATTAAAATTACCTGCAAACTAGGGGCAAATATAGAGTAGGTTATTATTCATTGCCCGTTGATTAGCTCGGGCTGGGATTTCCAGTTTTCCTGCATATTTTAACCGATACTCATAATACAATTATATTAAAGGTTATTTTAGGAAAAACATGAAAATCAGAAGGCCCAAATTCAATTCATTCAAAACGTTACCGATTTTGTTTTGTAATGCCCTCGGCTGACCCAAAGAAATCTGTTTCGTCTATTTCTCATGTCTATGTAAATAGCGTACTCGCCTTTGGCATGAGAGTTCAACTTTCAGCGGGAACTCATGTGGTTCAGACATCATTTCAAACTGTAGGTTCACGTCTCATTTAGCCTGGACTGGATTGAACGCAAAACTCAAATCCAATCCAATAATGTATTTTAAGTGAATAAACTTCGAGATTTGTTCTTTCGTAATTAGTCGCCTATCGCACATATATAAGGCGTCATATGAGCGGCTTGGGGAAACATAACAGTAAGTCACATTTTCTAACTTTCGAATAAAATGGAAAAGAAAACACCGGCCTGCGAAATAAAACTTTTTTCTCCGGCAAAAGCTTGAAGAGGTGATTTAACCTAATTTAGGTGTGCTGATTTCAAATATCGAAACCGTTTTTCCTATCACGTAGTTTTGTTGCTATTTGCAATCGAAATTTTTTATACTGTCATAATTTCGATAGAAAACACCATAATAGAGAATATATGTAATTTGAATGGGACATGATCAAATTGCAACGAATATACATAGGCTTAACACTACTTTATAGTAGGTTCATTTGTGAAGGGTATAAATCTCACCACAAGAACACTATATTTTTGCCTATCACATACAGTTTGCTACTATATGAAATCATTTTTTTTCATACTGTTGTATTTCAACACACAGTTCACCATAATAGGCAATATCTGCATTGTGAATAGGACATGATCAAATTATAACGAATACACAAAAAAAGCACTACTTAATGTAACATGTTCATTGCTAGAATATATGAATCTCACTATAAGAACACTACTTTTTGCTGCGCTTTGATGTGAATGAACTCTGTGCTGATTTGCGATTGTGTTCCTGAGTAGGGTTATCTCCCACTAGACACCAACAGTAATCCAATATCATTGAGACGTCGCGTCGCCCCTGATATCTTCGTTCCATTTCTTTTATGTGTTTATGGAACCGCTCCCCATGTTCCTCGCTGAATGTTCTTAAATTTGCAGGAAAATAGTTCAGATAACTGTCCAGAAAATGTAATTTTAAGCTCATGTGGCAACCTAATTTCTGGAAGTTGTACAGCATGGTTTCGACAATCTGTTAGTAGTTGTCATCTTTAACATTGCCCAAGAATTTGCTGTTCCTGAAGCTGTGTTTCGTTCATAGTCGTAGTGAATGTAGGCTATTTCGTAAGCTTCCGAATTTGGAGGTCGTCAGAAACTTCTTCCTTAATTTGGCCAACCGACAATCCTGGAAATTTCTGACAGAGGTATCGAAAGAAGGGACTACTTCTATCCAAACTATTAACGTACTGCTTCATAATTCCCAATTTCATATGTAAGGGTGGCAATAACATATTTTGAGGATCAATTATTGGACAATTTACAATGTTTTTTGCTCCTGGCACGAACTGTTTCCCTTTAGGCCACTCAGAAACCAACCAGTGTCTTTCCTTGTCCCGAGATTCCCACTCACACAGAGAACACGGGAAGTTTGTATAACCTGCTTGCTGTCCGAATATGATAACGCACACTTTTAAATCACAGCAAAGTAATCATCTGTAATCACTGTATTTCAGTTTCTGCAAAGTCATACATAAATTGAGATAGTTTTCACGAAGAGATGTTGAATGGACCACTAGCACTAAAGCAAGTTTATTCCTATTGTGAAGAAGAACACCTTTGAGACTTCTTTTACTCGAATCAATAAATAGACACCAGTCCTTTGCATGGTAAACTATTCCAAGACGACGAATCAAGCCAGGGATATCACAGCAAAATAAAATTCTTCTTGAACAAAAAACTGCCTGAATTCTTCCTCCCGATTTCTGTAACAATATGAATTTGTCCCAGGAAGTAAAAGATTTCTCTCTTTTAATCTTGATCCTAAAAGGTCACTCTTTTCTTTAGTGAGGCCTAGGTCACATACCAAATCAGGTTATAGTATACAACAGTTCCTCATTATTTCCCGAGGACTCACGAAGTTCAGTCTTTTACGGATTATTCATTGAGGATCTAGGAACTTGAAAATGGGGTAACAAAGCGACTTTCATTTACTTATCGACTGAAACTTGTACATGACATACCACCATTTCTGTACGTGGTGCAAGAGTTAGAACTATCCTCGAGTACGGTGCACTTTATGTACGCCTCTGTAGTGCCCTTGTACTTTATATTTCAGTATGTGTGTATGTGGGGGGGGGGGACTTGAACGCATATTGCATGTCTCGTGCTCGTGGATAGTTTTTACTGTTGCATTACGTACAAACGTGATGGTATTTCATGTAGAAGTTGTAATAGCACACATAAGAAACGCAGATCACGATGTACTCATACTGCATATTCCAGTGTGAGTACAACATAATCTGAGTTTCTTATGTGTTCTATTACAGTTGTACATGACATACCACCATTGCTGTACGTGGTGCAAGAGTAAGAACTATCCTCGAGTACGGAACACGATGAGGAACTGTTGTATACTATTACCCCAAATCATTTCAGTCACATTGATTATAAAGAAGTGGAGTTTTATCTTCAACATCCGGTTTAAAGATATCATCATCACCATCCTCCGCACTTGGAGATGACATAGACATTCCTCTCTGGTAACTGTATTGGTGGTTTTGGGACAGGAGTATCGGGTCCATGTGGTACGGGGGTTATAGCTGATGGAAGGCTCGGATACACAATGTAGTTTTTGTTTTTCGTATTGAAACCGGACATTTTACATACACAAAAGTAAAAGTCGTCAACATGATTTCTTTGTTCCCGCCAAACCATTAAAATTCCAAATGGCATCGATGGCAACAACCTTTTATATCATTGCCGCAGGTTTTCTACACACGCTTTACACATAATATGAGGTGCGAAATTCTTGTCCTGATCACCTAACTTCATGTTAAAATATGCCAAGTACAAGTTTTTTTTTATATATATATAAATAGCGTAATATTTGGCTTCTGGCCTTTAATTGCATAATAGCCACATATATAACAGAAATAGTTTGGATTGTTCACATATTTTCACCTCCGAACATCACTGCCACTTGCCATTTTTAGCACAAACTCACTCACTGATCGATTTCAATCAAGTGCACGTTGTAACTAATAGACAAAGGCGTGATACACGTTCCCAGAATCCCTCTCAGACAAAAGAACTTGGCGTATTGACCTTGTCTGGCTCTGCGCATGTGCGAACTACAACTGTTATATTTGTTGTTCAAGTGTTACTTGATAATTACTTAATCACCTCCAAAACAGAGGAAATACAATATTTTATCTCAGACATGTTCATACCTGCATTCCATACACCTATACCTTAATTAGAAAAACGAAGCATAAACTAAGCATGCTCCATTAGCATAAACATGAGAAGGACTTCTGACAAATCTGTACGTGATACGAAACAACTGGTGTTATTTTTTACTTAAGGATACCAAATCTAACGTACATCATACAAAATGACTTTTCCCGGAAAATCTTGATAGGCCGAATTCAACGTTCCCATGCAATTCAATGCAATGACACACACCAAATAAGTTTCTCCAGCCATCTGCAGGTATACTTTCGAAATTAAATTACCTACGTACTACTTTGCGATTAATTCCCAACCCATTCCACCTAATAACTTAATTTCAACGGAAATTGTGCCTACCATTATGTTCGCCTTGGCCGCTCATAAGTTTAGATACTTCAGAATTCACATCACCTTCATATCTCGGATCATTCTGAACTATAATTTCAAACTGGTTTCTCTCCTTATAAGAAATATTTTCTTTGAAACAGAGTGGAGAAAAAAAAAAAAAAACAGCCTCAATTTTGATTCAAAACGAACAAATAAACTAGTTCATAACAGCGCTCTTTTATTATGTGTCCTTGTGAATGTGTCAACATAGCACTAAAGGCTAACTGAACAGAGACTTACACCCTAAAGCCATTATTTGGAGTCATTCTTCGAACTTCTATTAATAGCATGAAGTGGGAAACATAATCAAGCTTTCGTTACATTAGAAATAAGAAAAGTAAAGCAAGCTTACTACAAAATTGAGCCTTCAACATTCAAGACAATAGACAAACGCAGTAACCATTTCAGTCACGGAGACCGATACGCTAGTTAGTTTTGCTGGGTTACATGATACACTGTTCTACAAATATTAACTTCTTTTGTTACATGAATTAAAACTCCCGCTTTCAACTAATTTGGAGGTGGCGAGGTGCTGGGATGTACGTCTTTGGGGTCAAATTTTTCGATTTTTTGATTTATACGGTTTTTAAATACAGGATACTTCTAGAATATTTCCTGTGATTTTGAAGTGCGTATGTCTCCGGAAACCTTCTTAAAACCTTATTTGTATGCAGATATGTGTTAAAATTTTTCCGTTACTTTTTTGATATTAGTTATATTTCAATCCAATTTACGTTGATATTAAGTGTTTTTATCTACATTCTCCAACTGTGTGTGTAATTTTTCATTGTTCACTGTAGCCGCGGTTTTCCTGCGAAATTTTTCACCATTATTAGTATTTTTTGCCGTTAGGAGTAATTAATATTATGTAATACATAAAGTCACACATTGAGTTCACATATGAGTCACACATTGAGTTCACATATGAGTCACACATTGAGTTCGTATGGTTGTCCTAACAAACAAGGAAATTACTACTACTTATTTTACAAGTATATTATGGCAAGACAATAAGAGAGAATGTAAAGAATCTATAAAGTGTGAAAAAGGTAGTGTGGGCTATATTTTTCCATAAGTTTTCAACTAACGAAAATCCAATGCACATGTAGTGCCCAAAGGGCAAATAGTCGTGGTGTGAATACAACAGAGGACAAGAAACTGGAGAAGTGTATAGTCACAGACACCCCCTACCAGCTGCAGTGATGAATACGTTGAAGACTACTTTTAAAACATTTTCCAAATGAAAGCTTTAATTCCTTAATCTGGCAACTTTGCCCCAAAACAGCTTTCATAAGTTCAAAAGTTCTACAAATAGCTGTGTATGATGCTGCTTTATATTCCAAACGTAGTTGTTTAACGCGAATTAATATGCTGCAACAACTAGGAATAACGACGAGAAAGTTCACTGTGGAAAATTTAAAGAATATGAATAAAATGAATCTAACCAAAGATGAAATGTCAATGAATGAGCTCTTAAAGCAAACAAAAATTAAGAAAAGGAGACTTAAAAGAGCAGAAGAGGATACACAAGATGACGAAATTTCTGGATATGGAGCGTTTTAAGTACATAGAAATGTTCCTAAGTGCAGACTGCGTTGTGTATTTTCATTTTGAATTTTCTCAAAACTACTGTAATACTGTAATATTAATGTACCTTTTTCTGAAAAACTATTCTTTGTAATGCAATGAAACTTTGCACAAACGTTGCTTATATTTAGTTCTATTTTATGAATCAAAATTATTACGATACTCCTGTAATTGTTTATTATACAGTCTGATATATCATCAGTAAAAGGTATACAAAAAACAACAAAATTTCATAAATCTACCACAAGCAAACTGTTTAAACTAGATTAATGATTTTGTATCACAGCAATCACATTAACTACTAAAAAGAGTGGTTCAAGTTTCCAGAAAATTCAGTATAAAGTTTCCGGGAAAAAGGTATATATATATATATATATATATATATATATATATATATATATATATATATATTCTTCCGTTTTCGTAATTTAACTAGCATGTTATACACAGAGTAGAGAAGCGTATGGCCAGAAAACGTGTAAAAATGTAGTATAGTTCACTATGCATTCATAGCCTAAAACTTGGATGTGTACCGGGAAACCAAAACAGAATATGGCTACTAGAGTCAGACAATGCCAAAAGCCGTACATCCCCCCACAAATTTTAACTTTTTTTGTTACATAAATGAAAACACCCACATTTAGCTAATTTGGAGGTGCTGAATACGAAAATGACATTAAAAAATTTCAGTTGGCTCTCGTTTCATCGTAACAGACGGGGGTATATTCGAGCGCCCCCACACGTTTTTATTTATGTAGCAGCACTGTTGAAGGTCTGGCAACGTCACATTGCAATATATTACCTAATTTGGAGGTGCTGAATACGAAAATGACATTTAAAAATTTCAGTTGGCTCTCGTTTCATCGTAACAGACGAGGGTATATCCGAGCGCCCCCACACGTTTTTATTTATGTAGCAGCACAGTTGAAGGTCTGGCAACGTCACATTGCAATATATTAGCATTGATGGCGAAATATACTCGCAACACAGGCCAATAACCAGAAGGATAAAGGAGTGCCTATTCCCCCTAAATTATTGATGTTCCTACCTAAAATTGTTGTTATTTGGCGAAAAATCTTAGTAATCTGGTTGGGTCGGGCTTCACAAATATTTATATTTACGGTCTTCGAACACTTATAAATAAGGCTTATAACACTTTTCATAAATAAGGTTATGTGCTGCTCCTTTCCGAAAAGAAAGTCTGGCTACGTCCCTTTTTGGACGATTTAGTATGCATTCAGTTGTGCAGTGTGCATTCAGAACCTTAGGAAATATTTCATATATGCTGGCTTTGCAGCAACTTGGCAACATTGTTGGTTGTTTGGCAATGGAGCATGTTTATCAATAACACTCACTTGAGACATGCCACGTGTTCAAGGAAGTATTTCGCTTCAGTCAGCGTGCAGTTGTTTTCTTTCTTTTTGTGTCAGTTTCTAGAATCGTGTGCGTGTGTACCAAGTATATATATATATATATATATATATATATATATATATATATATATATGTGTGTGTGTGTGTGTGTGTGTGTGTGTGTCAAGTATTTTGTGATGTGTAGGGAAGTGATTTGATTTGTAAAGGTGCTAATCATGCCTCCGAAGTGTATGAACAGACCAGATAATTTTTGTTACATATGTGGTGAAATTACGTTCAAGTCAAGAAAACGTGCTTTAACGCCCGTAACAAGGAAAGCCTACTTCTTGTACTTCGGATGCAAAGTAGGAGACCAAGACAGAACCTAAGCCTCTCACGTTTGTTGTACTACATGCTCTTAATGCATGGGCGCATGGGAAACGTCGCCGTATTAAGTTTGGAGTGGCTAGAACCTACTGGACATACAACTGACTGCTATTTCTGGTTGGTCCCATCTATTTGGAATGGCTATTCCAAAAAGAAAAAGGAGACTTAGGTATATCCGGATCTGCGTTCAGCCAGACATCCTATTCACACTTTCTCGACGTGCCAATACCAGATCCACCAGAAAATTTTAACATGGATGTAGATGAAGATGATATGCAGGATAGACAACAGCCCTCAACATCTCAGGATCCAGGCTTTTCCACAACTTCCCCTGCCTGGGAGCCGCATAAGATAACATAGACCGAATTAAATGAACTAATCAGGGACTTATAACTTCCCAAGAACAAGGCCGAATTGTTGGCCTCACGGTTCCAACAATGGAGTCACCTCGTGGATGATGTGAAGGTAACAACTTTTCGCTACAGACATAAAGAATTTGTTTCATTTTTCAAAACACAAGGGCATCTGGCTCTGTGCCATGATATTGAAGAACTCTTTGCAGCAATGAATATATCATACACGACCACGGAATGCAGACTTTTCATTGATACCTCCGAATTTTCTCTTCAAGCAATTTTACTGCACAATGGTAATGTCCTTCATTCAATTCCTGTTGTGTATGCAGTTTCTGTTAAAGAAACTTATGGAAACATGAAAGAAATTCCTTGGTACCTGGAATATAGATTTGGATGGTTCACGATAAGCGCCAGCTTCTGCTTAAAAATAGATTACCGGTATTATGAAAGTTTATACCTGTAACCTACACGACATTTTACGTCAAAGGTCGTTTAGATTATGTTCAGATAATTTCCTGTTGTCCCGGTAGAGCGTCCGGTAGTCAACTTTGACTCCAATCTTCAAAACGTCGGGGTGGGTGCGTCATAAACAAATTTGCGTGGAAAGCGAGAACATGGCGGGAAAATACGTATTAATGTTTTGTCCCGCTGATAAAATCAATAAAATCACCAAATAGCAAGATCACAGGTGTGTTTTGTTACATTATGAGAGCAAATTGTTTAGGAAAAAGCATGTGTGGTTAACCTGTATTTCGCCAACAATACTCGTTTTCGGAGTTGTAGTAAAAACAAAGCGGAAACTCAGAAGAATACCAAAACTATGCCAAACTGTTCCTGTTATGTCTATTTGAACATACAACACTCTGACTGTTCTGGAAATCCGCATGTAGGAAATCTGTATATATATATGTATGTATATATGCATGTATATATATGTATATATATGTTCCAATTCCTTAAGGGAGTTGGTGGAGGGTAATGAGACCGAACACGCCTTTCTAAATCAGACCACAAAGGCTCAATGATGTTCAGATCTGGTGATTGTGGGACCCAGGGAAGGTGTGATAGCTCGTGCACATGCTCCTCAAACCATGATTTCACCGTTTTTGTAGTGTGACAGGGTGCCAAATCATCTTGGTAGATGCCATCACCATTAGGGAACAATATTTGGGCCATAGGTAGAACCTGGTCCCCCAAAATAGCCTCATACGCCTTAGCATTCATCATTCCATGCAGGGCTATGATGGGACCTGCGGAAAACCACGATATCATTACCCATACTGCAACAGAACCAGCCCCATACTTTACAGTTGGGAGCAGACAGTCTGTATCATAGACCTGCGACGGTGTTCTCCAAACGACCGGTTGTTGGAAACAGGGTGAAGGTCAATTCATCGGACCACATTACGTGTTTCCACTGCTGATGAATCCACGCCTTGTGGTTCTTGCACCACTGGATACGCCTCTTCGCATTTACTGCTGTGACCAGGGGTTTGTCGATAGCATCCCTGCCATGAATTTTATGAAGTTCCCGTCGCACTGTTTTCGATGAAATCGGGTTCTGTAGGCCGGAATTGAGTTCAGACGTAATTTTAATAGCATTGGTCTTCTTTTTAGCTGCTACAATCCGTTTTAATGTCCTCCGGTTCCTATCTGACAGGATTGTCTTTCAACCACTGTTGTGCTTTACAGACGCCGTTTGCCCATGGATTGTGTATGCCCTCGTGACATTGGATGCAGTGCCTTTCGATACCCGCACAATGTTCACCACTGTTGCCACTGAAGCTTCAACCAGACGGGCACCAATGATCATGCCTTTTTGGAAGTCTGTTAGGTTGCCCATTTTACCTCACCACTTTAACACCACGACACTCACAGGTGAACGTGTTACTGCTGACGGAAGAGGAAGGTCCACATGACACATTGAAAACAAAAAACTATCAGCAACCGCAACACGTGTTGTACAGTGGAGGGCCAAACTTACGTATTCTGTATGAAGTGTTTTCAGATTTTTTGTCTACCCCTATATAAATAATACTGTTAGATACAATGCCCTCAAAATCGAAGACAGTGAAATATGTACGTTCAGTAAGCATTTGAAGAAGCCTTCGCTGTTACAACAAGATACCAAAGAAATCCAAAACGACCAAAGCTGCTACACGGAATACAACGTCCGACCAGCATATTTGCGGATCCCAAACGTTTCAGATATCCTCTGATCTGATTGGTCGATACAGATACGATATCACGAGACATGGTCTAAATAAACGGCAAATATTGTCGGCCCTGGTAGCCGGGTGGGCTAGCGCAACATGCTAGTAAAGAAAATGTTTTTGGCGTGGGTTCAAATCATGCCTACAGACAGTTGCTTTTACCACTTTTAAAATTTTTTATAACACTTCTTTCGTTAAAATAAGATTAAAAATAATATTCAAAATGTGATTTAACGATCATTTTTTTAAAAATTTTCATTGAACTTCTTTCATTAAAATAAGTTTGCCCTTGTGCTATATATATCCACAGCAAATGTAGTAGTACGTTTGCTCTTGTATTATATAGATCTACAGCTAATGTAGTAGTAGTAGTTGTAGTAGTAGTAGTAGTAGTAGTAGGAACGGGTTAGAAGCCCCGCAGGGGTTGTTTGGGTTGTGTTCTCGACATCAAATTGGCAAGAATGCTGAAACGTTTGGGATCGGCAAAAATGCGTGCAGCCTCGGCCCAAAAGCAGCCACCAGTCAAGTGTTGCTAGGTCTGAATATGGAAAAGTACCAAGGTTGTGCTCCAAACATAGCGAATTTGAATTATTTGTAGCCCAAATGTAAAAATGAATTAATTTTACGAATCATATATACAGTAGCGTAGCGTGGTATTCCGAAATGGGAATGCCAAAGTTAGTCACTTCTGCGATACAATACTACTAAAATCAGCAATACATAGCTATACCGATGGGAAATATAGGTTTGTAAAAAATTTAGGGGGGAGGCCCCCTAATTGGTGGCCCAGTGGGGCATACAGAAGCAAATGCGTGGATTACGTCTGAAGCCAATAAGCAATTGTCTCAGCTTCTTCTTACCACTACCGTGTGACAAGAAAACTCGGCCCCGCTGTTGTATGAACATTGTTTCCAGTATAGTTCCCTTTATTTCTTTCTCGTGGGCAGCTTCTTTCTCCGCATACCATACTTCAATCTCGTTCTTTAAAAAGTCGCCCCTAGAAATTTATCATCTTGAGTCCGAAACTCAGACGCCCATTCGTGAATATGGGCCTGAGTGTATACGTATATCATTTGAAGATGTAAATAGAAAACACTTAAACCAACTCTGGGGGCCTGTTTCTGAGTATGTATTTCGTTGTCAGATATCCAGATACTGAAGGCAGGGGCGCAAATCTGTCTTCAACATTCGGGGAACGGGTAAGACCGTTCCCATTTTTTAAAGCGATGTTCAAAATATTTATGAAGTTGAAAAACAATGCTGTGAAGGATCACAGTTGTCTTCAACATTTGGAGGAGGGCAGATTTGAGGGAGGAGGGCATATTTGCGGCTTACTCTGGGGGGAGGGGTGATGAAACTGGGGTCTTCCCACTTGCGACAGTCCTATTAGCGACAGGAACTGTTAACTGTCCTATGAGCGACCGATTCGATCTGTTAATTGTCCTATGAGTCACCGATTAGTTCATACTAAGATAATGGAAGAAGATAAGATTCTCTCTTCTTTAACTTGTTTTATACTAATGTGATTTAGAACCTAACAAAATGTACTATGAAAAATTTCGTTGTACCTGAATTTAATACGTAGGAATGCTCTCATTACATTAACAATCTTTTAGATGTTTTTCCTAATATTATATTTTTGAATTAATTTCTATGAATACATTGACTCTATCAAGGGGAAAACTAATTAAATATTTAGAGTATGATTAAATATTATAATATAATATAATTAAAATGATTATAATATAATTAAAATTTGTCTATGATTATAATATAATTAAAAATTTCATGTTAAAATGATACGGAGCATAAGTTTAGATTGAATATGTTTATGGCATAAGAAAGAAATCAGAAAGAGGTAGGGGCGCCCGAAGAAAATTTTCTAGGAAGGGGCATCTCCATGGTTGCTGTATCACGTCTGGTATATCTGGTATTTAATATACGTGGCTTGCTATACATTTTTGTGAGCCAGGGGGGCGACCCCTGCCTTCCCATCTGGCGCCTATGGAAAAAAGGTGTTCACCATTTGAGGATATCAAAGAAATCTAAAGCACGGTGTATTCGAAGAAATTATTACACAAATTACAAATCTCTCGCAGGACTTAACAGTTCGTCTAGTTATAAAGGATTATTTCAGATTGCTACACGAAAAGCTTTTATATATAAGTCAAAACAAGGGAGGAAGGCAAATTAAGCACTTAGTTTACGTTTTAGTAGCTTACAATAGGGGGGAAGGTAGTTTAAAGAGTTTGTTTACCTTTTGGATTGTTTAGAGTGAACTGCATTGTAATTGGTGGGATTGGTTGAGAATAGCCAATCAGATGTAGGGGATCTCAAAAGCTGTCTTTTATCATTGACATTTTTTTTAAATTTTATTCATAGAGTCTTAGAAAGTATAAAAAGTAGATAGTTGGCGAAACTGTTACACGTTTAAGTTTTTCAAAATAAAATATATTACTGTGCTTAGTGAGTAATTAGATTCGAATCAAATTAAGTACAGAAAACAGAGCTTTTCAAGAAAGGGGATATTACAACTGGATTTTCAATAATTACATAGGAATATACTTTTCATGGAAATATCCCTGTTGTCTCGTTCATTTATTTGATATGTTTTATGTCAAATCTAACTCAAAATTAAAATAAGTTTTATTTGCACTCACAGTATAGGAAAAATATATTTGACGAACAGTATCACTGGAACATACATATTTCATACCAAGGTTGTTCGGGCGCTAATAACGCCAAACATATTTTACGAGATGGAATCATATCATCTTCCATCATCTCAATGTAAATGAATCGGTCGCTCATAGGACAGATAACAGTTCCTGTCGCTAATAGGACTGTCGCTTCTGGGACTAATTCATGAAACTCATATTACGGTAGATGAATCTGATTTCTGAGGTGAACCTGTTGAATATTATATACCAGGCGATGTAGATAAAATTGTGATACGTATCAATGTCGTGAACACATTCTGAAATCTGAATACATGCATATTTATAATTGATATGTTTCTATTTACGCATCCACAATGATCCACATAAAAATTTTAGGACACTTGTTTTGTAATAATATAAATAATGACTTCCCCAAAACTATGAAAGAAAATCAATTATGTATGGCGCAACAATACTCTTATTTGAGCAAAATTATGATGATCACAATAGCATTATAGGAATCGTTACAGGAATTAAACAAATATTTGAAAACAGACTAACAATAATAAATGATAATGAAATATTAAAAAACACGATTCCTTTTCTAAAATGAAACAAGTCAAGGGAAACAATTTGATCCCACTTTCCTTTGTGGCATTCGGATACAAATCATCACAATTTCAAATCGGATAGAGGGGACATGTCCCCCTCATCTCCTCGGGATATGTGCTAATGACTGAAGGGCCCAAGCAATCTTTGCGAGGGGCGAGAATGCTGGCTCTATTGGTCTACCAGATCGGTGACCGTGATTCTACAGAATGCTTTATATTTATGCTTGTGTGTGTGAGCTCCCTCAAAGAGTTTCTGTCCACGCCACTGGACATACTATGTATTTATGATGAAGATTAATAGTTTGCCTTTAATTACGATTACAATTACGATGCATTTAATTACGATTAAAGTATAACTATTTTTATACTATTATTTACATAACCGACATGCTTCAAAAAGGCATTGAACTAGCCATTTCTGTTTTGTTCTCTTTCCTTGACGTTAGCGCTCGTACGTTCTGTACAGCAACTATAGCTCAGTTCAAAATAGATAGAGTTGGAAATACTTGAAGATATGCCAGCGTATATCTAAAGCAAAATGTAGAGTTGCAAGGGATGAAGGGAGTTAAGAAAGCAAGTAGTTGCGCATGCGCACTCCACAGAAAGCAGACGAAAACCCCGTTTCTTGCAGTAGGCCTGGATGCCCAAGGAACATAGCATACGACAAGAGGAAAGATAGAAAATGTGCATCTGAGTGACGCGCATGTGTAGGTTCCATTTATCAAAGTAAGGCGAGAGAACACATCCAGAAGATTGCAGTGGAAATAATTGTGATAATTACAAGCAAACAATTTGTATATAATGAAATACGTATTTTTTCTTATTAATAGGGGATGCCGGGCATACCGGCGTTCCCTTACGCTACGCCGCTGCATATATATACACTTTTACGAATCATATATATATATATATATATATATATATATATATATATATCCTTATTGATTTGGAATACATCGAGTTGGAATTATGTCTGCTGTCTGGGTTGGCCGCGATGATGTTTTAAAGCAAATTCCATAGTACCCCAGGGGTAGTAGAACTTCAATGTGCAATGAATTGGGTAGACGATGTTAAAATAAAATGAGCAACCTTTCTGATTTCCTAGGAGACATGTTTCCTTAAGTCTGTTTTGTGGGCTCTGAAATACACTTCACAAAGTTAACAATATGTCGTTTCACAGTTTTTCCTCATTTCTTTAATTCATAGGCTAAATTCTTTATCTGGTAGCCGTGAATTTTGGAAGTATTTATTCTAACTCTACTTACTCATTATGTTAATAAGGATAATAGAGTAACACAATTAAATTTGCGATCTTCACATTTATACAGCTCCATACAACTATAAGCCTAGACATTAATTGTGACAGGAACACCGTCAGTAATATTGTAACAGCGCAAATTCAACAAAGTATAGTGTTGTCAGATCTTGGAATTAAAAAGTACTAAAACAAGAGCTGGTCTGGTATCGAATATCTAATAAAACTAAGTTGTTTATTGTGAATATAATACTCAACAATCAAACCTCTTATTGTATATAAGTATATAAGAATATAAAACTAACAATATGTGATCTTATTATGAAAATAAGAAAGTAGTGTATTCTTAAGAGTTATAGCCTGCCGATTATTAAAAGTAGCCCAAAAAGGTGCGTGTCGCCCAGTTTGAAATTTTGGTAGCGAGAACACTTAAAAATTCGCCCAATCCCAATGTGGCCCAATGTAGCCCAATGTGGCATCACTGCACCAGTCTATACCACAACGCCAAACAAAGACAAACCATCAAGCCAACCCTCAACGTCAACCCATGATCAACCAACAGATCCACTCTCAACACTTATCAGAGAGACCAGCGGGAGGTCACGGTAAACAGTGCACGAAATGTCGCGACGTTTCATAAGAGGCACGGATCAGGATCCAGAGTTTATTCCAGGAGCAAAACAGAAGTGTGTAAAAAGACCAGAAACAATAACACTTCCCCTGAGGAGGACCTCTTCTGCTCACAAGTGCTCTCCTGTGCATTATCTGCTCCAACAGCTCATAGTTGATTGTACTTTCTGCTCAGGCAAAAGCGCAGATGTATATTAAGTTCAATGCCATAGTTCCAGACTGCTTCATGTGTTGCATAGATCATCACGATGGCAAGAACGTGAAGCCAGACGTGACCGATGTAAACGTAACACAAAATGAATCTAACGTCAATCGATCTGAACCTGTGCAGCTGCTGACAGCGTTTGGGAGTACACGTTTGCAAACAGGAATTTGAATTTCGACACGACAGAGAAGGATGCCGACTGTTACAACCTGATATGCTTAAAGTCTGTCCAGTTCAATGCGCTGTTTGTTTACGCAATATCCAGATACGTTCGGCGAGAACTGCTCTTGGTTAAATTGAAAACAGGACTGTCGTTGGGCATCATTGGAACTCTTTTCGGAATCACAAAGAACAGTGCTAGCGAACGATTCACATAGCCAGGAAATCTCTATTGCCGTATTTTGTTCCCTTATATCTCGGATTCAAACATGCGACATGGGACGACTTCATTCGAGAGAACATCAGAGCGTTGGCCAAAGGCATTATGGCGGACGGGAAAGATGTGGCAGTTATTGTGGTCGATGGAACGTACATATACTTTGAGAAGAGCTCGAATTATGTTGTCCAGAGGCGCTCGTTTAGTACGTACAAACTCGTCCTCGTGCCAAACCTATGATCGTCGGCAGTGACGGGTATGTGCTCTCTGTGCTCTCTTCCTTACTGTGCTTAATATTCCGATGCAGGAATTACAGACAAAATGCTCCGTGCTGATGTTGAGCGTGCCTGGGTAAAAGAAGATGTATTCATCGTAGGCCGGCATTTCAAAGACTTACTGAAGCTACTGGAAGACGAATTCCATAGTCAAATGCCGTGCTTCCTTCCAAAAACTCAGAAGCAATAAAATTATACAATAATGAAAGTCAACCAATCTCGTATTGTTTCAAAAATAAGACGGTTTGTCGAATCCGCCAATTCTAGAATGAAGAGATGGAAGGCCCTGAAGACATTATGCCTAAACCCAAATTCCATTTATTGGGGATTATATGCGAATTGTTTATTCGTTTTGCAATATATTTCGGCCTCCACTCATGCTTGACACCTCCCACGACGGGTGCATTGCACGAGGGATGCGGCCTCTTCTTCACAAAGAAAACGAACCCCAAACAACCGTAAACGAGAAAGGTTGGACGGCGAAAGAAGGAAAATAAAATGGGCTCCGATGGATGCGGCAGATCTCCCGAACTTCCCTGTATTGTTCGAAGAGATGCTGCGTGAACTATCGGCGTATACTAGCTCAAACAAGCAAAAAGCTATCCTGGGAAGCATGTGAGCACTGGAGTTGCCTATGAATTATATCTTAATCAGCAAGAAGATGATGTCATTCGTAATAAAATCCAGTCCTGTCACACGGGTTCCCGCACCTATACTCTCTGGATAAAATACGATGTTGCTGATATCCTGAGATCGTACTGCCAGTGCAAGGCCGGTGCCAGGGTGATAGGTTGCTATGCTTACGTACATTTGGTCATGTTGTACTTTGAGTTTCGCAGGCACGACCCAACCACATTACAGGGCCCTGCATCGTATGATTATTACGTCGAAAATTTCCAGAGTAAGGTGGATGATGACTGGACTGATGATGCAGAAGACGGTTAAGCATTCTTCAGGACGATATTTAACCCTGATGTCTTCACATATTTTTCTTTGATAGTTTATTGTTGCTACAATAACACACAAATAATTGCTTTTCTGCTTCATTGTGGATACATATCATACAAGCGACTTAAAGTGCAACTTTTGTTTTCTTATATGTAGCGGATTTTCAGAACAATCTGACTTAAAGTGCAACTTTTGTTTTCTTATATATAGCGGATTTTCAGAACAATCTGAGTTCAAGCAGACATAGACTACAGTTTGGCATAGTTTTGGTGTTGTTCTGAGTTTCCGCTTTATTGTTACAACTCCAAACACGAATATTGTTGGCGAAATACAGATTAACCACACACGCTTTTTCCTAAACAAATTGCTCTCATAATGTTACAAATATACCTGTTGTCGTGCTATTTGGTTATTTTATGTGCTTTTATCAGCGGAACAAATCATTATTACGAACTTTCCCGTCGTGTTGGCGCTTTCAACGCGAATTCGTTTATCACGAACGCACTTTGAATTTTCGAAGGTTGGAGTCAGAAGTAATTTCCCTACGCTCTACAAGGGCAACAGGAAATGGTCGGAACGTAAAATAAACGATATTTGACGTGAAATAGCTTGTAGTATAAACTTTCATAAAAATCCATTGCTAGGCCGAAACTAGCCCTTATCTTGGCCCATTCTTTGCGGTGATTTCAAGATTATTGTTATGAAATGAAACCATTGAGTTTTACGTCCCACAAGATTATATCGGGTCGGGTCAGCTCGAGTCGGGTCGGGTTGTCGGGTCAGCTCGAGTCGGGTCGGGTCAATCGGGTCAGCTTGGGTCGGGTTATCGGGTCGGGTCAGTCGGGTCAGTTCACTTTGGTCAACTGAGTTTAGTTGAGCTTAAACTCGGCTGGAGTCGAAAGCTGCTGTTTTTCACTAGCTGCCTAATTAAAAATAGCAATTTTCAATTGATTTTATAGAAGCCATAAATCTATTTTGAACACTTGCAGCTAGTGTTTTTCTGGTAAATGCTTATTTTTGTACTTGTGTGTACTTTTTAAATGTGGAAGATTGATTTTATCAATCGACTGTAATATTAATATGGAGTCTGGATTTAGAACAAAACTAGAAGTTGTTTAAGCAAGGCCAAAAGAAAGATTGGATATGGACGACCAAGCCCAAGCAGGGCCGCGGTAGCTCAGTGGCAGAGAATTCATCTCTGGTGTATGGTGTCAATGGTTCGATCCCAGCCTGTGCTAAGTGGTTTTGTGATGGAGAAACGGCGTGTAGTGGGTTTTCTCGACGTTCTCCTGTTTCCTCCCACTTTCTTCATTCCACCATTGCATTCATTTCTCATGGTCAACATATCCCTTAGCCTCGGTGCAGAAGCTGAATCGAAGAACCTTAAACTGAATATTTCATTTTGTTTCACCAAGCCCAAGAACAACGATACAAGACTAAGATAAAGATTGGATATGCAAGACGAAGTGCATAGTAATCTTGCTCTTGGCCTTGTTTTGGTGATCAGGAAGTAGCGATGAGCATTTTTTTTTTTTTTTTTTTTTTTTTTTTTTTTTTTTTTTTTTTTTTTTGCTTTCCGTACAGTATGAAACACCATAATCAAAATCACACTTGGTCTTCATTTGTACCGATGAGGCGAGCATTCTTGGCTCTTGTATAGCATGATAGACCAGTAAGACTACGAAATGCAGGACCAAGACTTGATTGTGCAAGACAAAGAATAAGACGCAGTACCAGGGTGCGAATTGTTTGAATTTCATTTGTTGAGCTGAAAGTGATGAAATAAAATTAGTACTTTATAATTAATTATCATATTGTATTTTTAAATTTTAAATTACAAAATTCATATTATGTATGTTCTTACTTGCAACTATATGTACTGCAAAATACGTTTTAATTACCGAGAAAGAAAAATCAAAGTGGCGCGGGTCCCGGAATCATGAGAACCTATTTTGAAATGGAAGTTGAAGGGTTGGAAAAAATCACAGGTGTTCTCCTGTTTCCTCAACCCTATATCATTGTAGTTAAACGATTTCCTTTTGTCTCCGCCAAGAGACTCTTGCTACTGCCTTCCGAGAAGACCCCCTGCCGTCCGAGCAGGCGAGAACACTAGCCTTGAATAAATATAGAATAAATCGTCACATAGAACTAAAGCAAGAAAAAATAAATTTCTCCCACGTCGGACACTGGTATCAGTTATAAAAACAAATAACCAAACCTCAAAAGTACCAAATATTCATTAAGATGCAATACAAATCCCCCGCTTGATCTAGCTAGTGGTTAACGTGTAAGACTTCGGTACACGTGGTCCGGGTTTAATTCCCAATGGGAGTGCATTTTGGAGTCGTTCACCCAGTGTCTCAACCATAGTGCTCTGAAATGGGTCGGGTCAACTCGGGTCGGGTTGTCGGGTCGGGTCAATCGGGTCAGCTCGGGTCGGGTTGTCGGGTCAGGTCAATCGGATCGGATCACGGGTCGGGTCACTCGGGTCGGGTCGGGTCATCGGGTCGGGTCATCGGGTCGGGTCATCGGGTCGGGTCACGGGTCGAGTCGGGTCTGTCTTCAACACACCCGTTGAGAGCACTAATTTGAACAGGCACATAATGTTGAGGAGCAAGCAGCATGGAATGCATTCCGACAAGTGTGTCATACTTTTCTGGGAAACAGGAGAGCAGAGAACTACTAAGAACTTGTGGCGAATCTTCTGTCATCTTACGAGAAGATTGGGTGTACGTAGAATGTAATTGAAATTGCATGTTATCCATTCTCATTTGAATTTCTGTACTGACAATGTGGTGATGTCAGCGACGAACATCAGCAAATTGCAACAATGGAAAAAAAATACAAAGAGAAGTGGAGTGCAGCGAAGTTAGCTTATTTCTGTTGGAGTATTAGGAATGAAGGAACAGTTAGTTACAAATGGCAAGCTAAAAAATCCAGGCGTTAAAAACGGTAAGTCTAGTAATTCAATATTTGTAGTGTTTTTTGTTTTTTTTAACGTTTAAAGGCTCTATTTCAGTAAGAAAAAACCTAATCTCTCCTGTACAACAAACCAAGTATGCCAGCCGTTACTATTGATGTGATGTGGAAAATTTTCCGGAAAATTTTCTGTTCTAAACAAATATCAGTGATTAAGTATAAATTCCTCATAAATCATAAAATTGATTGAATTGATATATAGAAACGTTAAAAAAGTGAAAGATCGTTCAAAGAATCTGAAACTTTTCATGGCTCAGGCAATTTTCAGCACTATGTAGGAACAACTGAAACATTTTTTTATGAATCGGAAAATTTTCTGTTCTGTATGGAAAAATTGAAAAACTTTTTATGAGTCGGAAAATTTTCATTTTGAAGCAGAAAGTAAAACAACTACTTGAATCGGAAAAATTTATTGGTCTGTAGAAACAAGTGAAAGGAATTTTCAAGGATCGTAAAATTTTCATTACGATGTAGAAACAAGCGGGAAAACTTCATAATCCTGACAATTTTGAATATTATGCATAGTGATGTTAGGTGCAAAATTTTCAACTATATTTAACTGCACATTGAATTACAAAATTGAATTCCTGTAGAGGAAAGTCAGACAGCAAAAAATTGTAATTTTCCAATTAGCTTTCGGGAATTTTCTAATATTACAAGTTATTAAGTAAAAACTTACATAGTGTTTCTCTCTCTCTCTACGAGCTCCTTCGTGGCTAAGCGGTTAGCGTACGCGCCTTTGCCGTGGGAGACCTGGGTTCGATTCCTGGTTAGAATTCATGTCGTATGGATTCCACATTAATCAGTAGGTCCCATCTCAATAGCCTCGCTGCTGAAAGGGATGCTAAACTCAAAATCAACTCAACACAACCCTCCCTCTCTCTCTGTCTCTCTCTGTGTGCGTGTGTGTGTGTGTGTGTGTGTTTGTGTGTAAAGGGCAGGGAATATACATCAAGTTCGGAAAGTACAAATATTCAATTAAATTATTTAAAATGTAACAAGAAACCTTTATAAATTTATCAATTATTTCAAAGCAGAAGATTCCACTATTTCTTCACATATAGGTTTGCCTATGTGATAACACAACTACATAAAGTTCCTTATGAAAATTATTTTTGTAACAGAAAATCAAAGGAAATCCTTTGATTTTATTGCGTTTAACACTTGTAAATTATAACTTCAATATTGGAGTTTTGTATTACCAATAATAACCAATAAATTTTACAGCTAAACAACGATGTAGGAATAAGTGGAGTGTTTTCATGAATCGGAAAATTTTCATCACTGGGAATAAATATTGTCTAGATAAATTTTCATGAAGTGAAGTTCTAACGATAATTCGTTCCGGCAAAAATGTTTCAAAAACTTCAATGTGCACTCACTCAAAATTCACCTTTGATCTCACAAAATAATTTTTCGTCAGTTTAATACTCCTAAGACGAAGTTTTCTCATCGCTTTATTATTTTTCTGAATTTACATATTTGCAACAAATATAAATATTTAGAGATAATATAAAGTGCCTACTGTAAATTTCTGACTACCCAAAATTCCAGTTTAAGCAACTCATAAAATCAAATACTGATCATTTTCTGGAAATAAACGTTTATTTATTCACATATTCACTCAGAAAAGAAAGTAAAATGTAACTAATAAGCAAGCTGACTGTGTAGTTGTTCTTACAATAAAATAATAAAAGAAACGTAAAAAGCTCCACTATTAGCGTTGCGTTCTAAAACCAACAAGTAATTTCATTTTAATTTACAAAATAATAAAAAAAAATATATTTCTTTTTTGTTATATATGTACTTGTTCTATTAAATAGTTATTATTTCTAATACATTTTTATACATAATAATGGTAGTATTACAATACAAAATATCTGCTCTAAGATATCGATTATACAAAGTTCCAATATTGAAGTTATGTTACGAGTGTTAAACACAATAAAATCAAAGCATTTCTTCTTATTTTCTGTTACAAAAATAATCTTCATAAGGAACTAGAAACTTTTATGTAGCTATTTCACTACATAGGCAAGCCTATATGTGAAAAATTGTGGAACTTTCTGTTTTTGAAATAATTGATAAGTTCAAAAAGGTTTCTTTTGGCTTTCTTCTTACATTTTAAACAATGGTATGGAATATTTGTACTCTACGAACTCGATGTATGTTCCCTGCGCTTCACACATACATTCCTTCCCCCCCACACAGGACATGATTTTGAATTTAACTTCCCTTTCAGCAGCGAGGTTATATGAGACGGGACCTGCTGATTAACGTGGAATCCGAACATGAGCTCCCGCCGAGAATCGAACCCAAGTCTGTCCGCCAAAGGCATGTACGCTAACCGCTTAGCCAATAAGCAGCTTGCAGAGACAGAGAGACAGAAACATTATGTAAGTTTTTACTTGCCAACTTGAATTCAATTTTATAGCTCAATGTACAGTTAAATATAGTGGAAAATTTCCACCTAACATCACTATACATAATATTCAAAACTGTCCGGATTCTGAATAGTTTTTTGCATGTATTTGTACATCGCAATTGAAATTTTCCGATCCTTGAAAATTCTTTTCACATCTTTCTACAGAGCATAAAACTTTCCGATTCACAAAAAGTTGTTTTACTTTCTTGCTTTAAAATTTGCTGAAAATTTTCCGACTCATAAAAAGTCCAATTTTTCCATACACGACAGAAAATTTTTCGATTCATGAATAAATGTTTCACTTTTTCCTACTTACATATTAGTACTGGAAATTGTTTGAGCGATTAAAATTTTCAGATTATTTAAACGATCTTTCACTTTTTAACACTTCTATACATGAATTCAATCAATTTTATGATTAATGATGAATTAGGAGTTTGATGTAATAAGGGCGTAAGCGAGGTATTTATGGCTTTTGCCATGCTTATTTAGCCACCTGGTAACATTTCAATTCAATATCGGAATAATATGCTGCATATTACATTGCTTTATGTAAGAAAAAAACACTACTTAAATTTTCAACATCGTTTTTCTCTAACTGCACGTTTCAGGCTTACGCCTTTATTGCATCAAACTCCTCAATTGTTACTTGATCACTGATATTTGTTTAGAATGGAAACATTTCCCGGAAAATGTGGGGAAATTTTTCCACCTCACATCACTATTATCAATAAATTTTACGGCTAAACAACGATGTAGGAATAAGTGGAGTTTGTTTTCATGAATCGGAAAATTTTTATCCCTGGACGTAAAGTGTAAGGGGATGTTAGAAAGGAATGGACCGAACCGAATTACTAAGATTTAACCCAAATAAAAGCAATTTTAGGTTGGGTCTTGCATAATTTAAGGGGCTACGTGCCCCTTGACCCTTCTGGTTATGGGCCTGTGTTGCGGGTATTTCGCCACCAATGTTGACGTAATATATTGGAATACGACGTTGCCAGACCTTCAACAGTGTTTGCCACATAAATAAGAACGTGTTGGTCGCTTGGATATCACCTCCCTCTGTTACGCCGAAACGAGGGCCAATCGAACTTCTTAAATTTCATTTTCTTATTCAGCACCTCAAAATCAGTTACAGGTGGATATTTTCATTTATGTCACAAAATGTGTGTAGAACAGTGTTATATAAAAAATATATTTTGATCTTCGTTCTTTCTCAAGAAAATAAGGTAACTTACAAGGAGAGAATTCAATTTGGGAACTTTAGCGTAGAGTTGTAATATTTCAATTTTTAAATTGAACTCAAAGATTTAATTTCATTTCATTTGAATTATTGGAAAAGATTAATCTTGGTTTGATGCTCTTACTAGTCAGTTATGAGAAAGCAAGCTCCTTAAATTTCACATCATAAGGCAGCAATACATATACTTATGTAAAATACTGTATATGCTTTTATTTACTATATCAAAGGCCACGTCTTGTTCCAATCTTTTTATGTTTATTGATTCATTAAAAAAAAGCATAAGTTCCTTACACTGTTTCTTTCGTAGGTGGAATTCGAACCCGTTTTCAAAAAAGAAACATATATGTGTAAGTTTGATACGCTACCTGTTACAGAAGTTGCATTTGCTTTCTGTCTTGATGATAATACGCCAATACTTGGATCATCTGGATGCAATACCCGAACTTTTTATTTTTACCTTCTTTTCATACCATTCCTTATGTCTATTCTCTACGTGCAATTATACCGTATTTTTGATACAAGTAATATGCGTGTTACCATCGTTAATAAAAGTGAATGAAAATCTATTTCTCTGATGAAATTTGGAATGATACATATTTATTTCTGAAATGTATGTTCATCTCTGGAAATCTCTGTATTTAAGATACCTTAACGTGAAAATGTAAATATATGAGTCAAATAACATAAAGGGCTACCGAAACATGAATGGAACAGAATCAAAAGTGAATGATCCAGACATATCGATCACGAAATAAATACTAAAACAATTAAAATGATACTTGGCATGATTATCAACTTTAGGACCCCCGAGAATTACGATATTGAATATTGATTAAAAAGCATATCCTAAGGGGGGCGTGCGTCAAATTTATACGAAACATTGAGTGATGCCATGTAAAAATAATAGAAAACTACCGATATTAGTCCAATCCATAATTTTCGAGGTTACTGAGATGACTAGTGACACTCGATCCCGTTCTTTGAACTACCATTTTTTGTAAATGTGAGATTAGATTTATATATATATATATATATATATATATATATATATATATATATATATATTTGTGATATTTATGTTATATATGGTCATTAGAAGCTGATCACGATTGGTTATGTTCTTTTAATGTGGTAGGGGACAGGGGGCCGCGGTGGCTCAGTGGGAGAGCGTTCACCTCTGGTGCTTGGGGTCCCGGGTTCGATCCCAGCCCCCGCCAAGTGAACTTTGTGGTGGACAAACATCGTGTGCGTGGGTTTTCTCGGGGTTCTCCCGTTTCCTCCCACTTTCTTCATTCCACCATTTCATTCATCATCACCGTCTCCTTTAGCCTAACCGGCATAACCGTGGGACGTAAAACTCAAAGATTTTGGTAGGGGACATAAATCTGTGGTGTTTTAGAATTAAAAAAAAAAAAAAACAGTGTTTTAATCCTCTTCATGCGATACATGCATCTCCTTGGAGTTGCAAGTCAAGTTCAAGTTCAGCCTCCGTAGGCGTGGAGGTGATAGGTGGAAAAGGAGTGACATTTCGAGGTTTTTTTTTTGTCATTATACTTTTATTCTGATACGTATCATAAAAGGGAAAGAGAGGATATTTTCCATATACCTATTCTCCCCAAGCGAAAAAGGAACATTCATCTAGATACAAGCAAAAATGAAACTGAAACAATAGTCTGGAAAATAAGCCGATTTGGCGATTTGAGATGCATGCTGGCCTTATGATGCACGACCCGAATTCCACCAATCTGAGCTATTATCAAGATTTGATGATCACACGACGCAGCATTGCTTTGCTACTCACAAAGTTGGGTACCCAGGTGTAACACACCGATTGTGATAAGATTGCACAGACATAAAGAACATTGAGAAAGAAACAACACGTATTTTTTTATATCGTCCAACAAGCGCATTGAAAGGGTCAAATAGGGGCATAAAAATGGGGTCAAAATTAGATTGTGTGGAATATAGCAAGAACAAGGAGAGATATCGAAAAAGTTAAATGTACGAAATATTACCAATAGTCGACATAATTCAATGAGGTAGAACTTACCCACGAGAAGAGAGCAGAACATCCGGAAATGGACCAATCACGTGTACAACATTGTCACAATGTGTTAGAGCGAAAAGGGTAATGGGAACAAAAATTCATAGCTCAGTAGAATGTAATAGCAGGTGGTCCACATACGTAAGATAAACAGCAACATTAATATCAGTACCATACATGAGTATCAACATTATATCACTATGAAAATATGCGTACAACATAACAGTAATAGTAACAATTTTGTTTTTGTGTTACTACTGCCTACACACCTTCTCGTTTCCAACACCCATCTCCTCGTTGTTCTCATTACAAGACATATGCAACCCACCGCTCAGTGCTGTCTCGCTGGCTGTCTATACGAACGGCGTTTGCATCCTTCCTGAGGTTATTCCATCTTCGGACATTGAGATAAATCTTTCGCATACGGGCAACATATGCACCTAAAGCAAAAACACGTATTTTCTGTTTTCGTTTCTTCTTTCTTCCTGCTCCTTATCTCACTTTTCGCTCATTTCCGTAACATTTCGTTCATTTCGCACATTTCTGGGTACGTTCTACCTCATTGAATTGCGTCGACTATGGGTAATATTTCGACATTTAAACTTTTCCGATATCTCTTCTCCTTTCCGATGTAGGATTAAGTGGAGTTTGTTTTCATGAATCGGAATTTTTTTTGTCACTGGACGTAACGTGTAAAGGGATGTTAGAAAGGAATGGACCGAACCGAATTACTAAGATTTATCCCAAATAACAGCAATTTTAGGTTGGGTCATGCATAATTTAAAGGGCTACGTGGCCCTTGACCCTTCTGGTTATGGGCCTGTGTAGCGGGTATATTTCATTGCAGCATTGCTTTGCTACTCAGAATGAATATTTTGGACGATATGTAGTAAACAACGTGCATGATTATATTGCACATGCTTTTCGGCAGTAATTGTGTAGTTCCCCTACTTTTATACTCAGCGATGTGAAACCTCTTTTCTTAACAGTCCATATTGACAATGCCCATTTTCCAAGAATGCCACATATGATAGATTTGAACATTTGTAATTTTTGTAGTTATTTTAGAGTTACATCAATGTAATAGGAGGCAATAATTAAGAGTATCGAGTGACTTGAATTATAGAAATGGAACTCTTATTTACGTAACATGTAAAGAAAAGCCGATTTTTAAAAATACACAACTCTTCTTAAAGTAAAACTATCACTATACACACATACGCATTCTCCGTTACGAAGTAGTAGTACACATATTTACAAGTATTGGATAGTATGTGTAACCTTTTGGTCCAGTACTAGACTGAATGTCTACTTTCTCACGAAAATACCCTATCCTACAATATTAGTTCTCGTTCAATTGCAACAGAGTTTTAAATGTCTTAATTATGTAATTGACAGAAAGCTATGCGCCAAGATCTTGTTCAACATAGAGTAATGTAAACGCATATCCGATGTTATTGATCAGTTTAGTCTTTTTTTAATTTTCACATGTTTCACTTTTCAGAACACTCATACAAACAATTTGTCAAAGAAATAATACAAAACATTTTGAGGACTTCACAAAAATTCGTGTGTGTTCCCGTTGCTTTAAGTGCATTAGTGAAAATGCATTTCATAACATTTTCGGTTTTCGGTCTTTTAAAAAATCGAATACCTTAAAATCGAGTTTTGGTTTCCGTTTCGAAAACCGAAGCCATTTTTTCGAAAACCAAAACCGGTTTATCGAACATCCCTAAAAACATCGCATTGGCTGATCCTACCTTCAACGTGCCTGGGAAGGTTGATCTGTTATTGGGTGGATGCTTACTCTTTGAAATTCTGAAACCAAAACAGAAGACGCGCCAAGGAGCATTTCTTGTGTTGCAGAATATGAAGTTTGGATGGTTAATAGCAGGTCAAATTTCACAACAGCGCCCCACACACTCACCAGTGACGTCATGTTTCACGAGAACAGAAGACAATCCTCACCATTAGCTTCGCCGTTTCTGGAAATTAGAGGAGTTTGCTACGAAACCATAGTCATCGGGGGAAACAGCTTGCGAAAAGCATTTTAAAGAAAATACTACGCGGAATGAAACACTCCAATTTACCGTGCGCCTACCTCTTCATAAAGATTGGAAGGTGCTGGGAGATTCACTACAGCAAGCAACGACTAGATTCCATCAAGTAGAGCGTAAGCTGTAACGTCAATTGAATTTACATTAATCGTATGTAAGTTCCATGGAGGAATATGAACAACTTAGCCACATGGAGAAGATCAATGAACAACAACAAGAAGAGAGAGGAACAACGTACTATCTCTCTTATCATGCGGTGCTGAAGCCTACGAGCAGCACCACAAAATTGTGCGTGGCTTTTGATGCCTCGGCAAAATCTAGCAGTAGGACATCATTAAATGACATTCTTATGAATGGCCCAACAATACATACAAGAAGATCTGTTTTCCATCATATTGAGGTTTCGCACACATCCAGTGGTTTTTACAGCGGACATCGAGAAAATGTATAGGGCAATCAGAGTGCACCCTGATGATACGCCACTACAGCGTATTCTCTGACGAAAATCAAAGGATGAACCAAAATACTGCATTCAATTCAAGTTAATTATCGTTCATTAATATCATATCGTGGCGCGACATTATCAATCAATATCAAGTGTTATTGAACTATATTAAATCAACGCAGTTATCATAATAACTCGACAAACTTGTGTGCTATAAATAGTTAAATTTTATATAATAGATTTGCTTAGTGTTAAATATATATTATGTCAACCGAACGTTCCGACGTGAATCTGTGGATTGAGTTTAACCTATGAACACAATCCATTATAGAATCAGGTTCTCCGATCACACAACCACCGTACATCGAAGCTTCTCAGTTGCAGCACGTGGATGACCTACGAATAATGGAAGAATAGCTATGATAATGATAAGTTTAGCAATATTGGCAGAAAACGAGAGAAAAAAATTAAAATAATAATGATTATAATCAAACCTCTTAATATTTTAGAATAATTTAAGTGAAAATAGAAAACGTCTGGACTGTTTATGTCTTTTGTGTAAATTCTATTTAGACCCTATATAAATACTTTTGACCTATATAAGAAATACAAAATAACGGCACCAAACTCCAAGTTATCTGAAATGTTATCCAAGTTAGCTGTAATGATTTTTCCTCTTCCATTTTATATTGTATAAATGAGTTCAAGTAGCACCGGCGCTTGTGCAAAACTCTTGCGCAAGAGTCTTGGTCTTTCAGGTATGGTCTTGGTCTTGCACCCCTTGGTCTTGCAAGACCAAGACTCTTGCGCTCATCACTACAATATGTATGTGGTTCCCGGTTGATTCTGCGATGCCTTCATTTTTCTAGGCCCCTAGCTTTCTCCTGACAGCCACGGAAGATGTAAGTCAGGCTACTAGATCTTTTGATTTCAACAAAAACATATTACGCATAAAGTGTGTAATACATTTACTTACAATTTACTATAGTAGAATTGATTTTTTTGTCGCCTCGTTTCAGTAACAAATTTCCTATTCTGCATTCAAGAAACCTGTATAATCTGGCTACCTGAAAGATGAGAGTATTGTACAATACAAGCTGTGTTGACAATAGGGGAGGGAATCAAAACAAGTTTGCTATTAATATGAAACTTTAAAATGCACAACTCTCATACAAAATGAATAGAGAGCGATTTAGATATTCAAAATGTAATATGAGCTTTAAATAGTGCTTCCCAAGCGGGTTGGGATCCCTTCTTCCGGGGCCCCGGTGCGCTCCATCGCTTGCGTCACTGATTGTTACGTCTCTGAAGCACTGAACTTACTTTTACTATTGGTTGATAACTTCTGGATATTCCGAATGAATGGATAAAACGAACGGAAAAGGAAGTACAAAGAATAAGACTTTTTTTCTTCTTCCACCTTGTCGCCAACGGAAATCGGAACACGTCAACGAACACCAAAGACGCGAACCAGCTCCTAGACTAGTAATTTTGGATTGGAGTGCGATTTTGGTGTATGGTCTAGATCATGTAAATACCTTTACGCTTAACATGTACGATCATGTCCAAAATTATTTTGGCATGTCTATAAATATGTTGTTGTAGGAATATAATTTGAGAACGATTACGCCCGGTATTTGTTATAATTCATCATCATAGGTATTCTGCCTTTATTGGCAGGTCACTTGCCGCAGCTGAGAAGCTTCCATGCTCCACGGTCCTCCGCTAACTTCTTCGTCTTCGGGTATGATCTTTCTGTTTTTATATCATCCATTAATTGTAATCTCCTTCGCCCCCTCCCTCTCTTTCCCGCCACCATACCCTCTAGGACGTCTCTCATGATACAATCTCTTCTTAGGCAATGCCCCAACCAGTTTCTCTTCCTCTTCCTAATAATATCTAAAAGTATTCTTTTCTCACCCACCATTTCTAACAGTCTCTCATTCGTTTTCCGCTCGACCCAACTAATTCTTTCCATTCTTCTCCACACCCACATTTCGAAGGCTTCCAGTCGATTTTCATCACCCTTACGTAATGTCATCGTTTCCGCCCCATATAGTACAACACTCCACACGAAGCATTTTATGAGCCTTTTCTCAACTCTTTACTCAAGGTCCCACAAAACAGACTTTTCTTCCTCCTAAAGGCTTCTTTCGCCATTCCTATCCTTGCTTTTATTTCATGTATATGTAGTTCGTGTTATAATTAGTATGTGTATAATCGACAATGACATGTATGGGGCAAATCTCACATCAAAGGAGCAGTAAATAAGAACAATAAAAGGAAATTAAAACTTTCTTGTCCATTTAGAAATATTTTGTTTTACTCAATCTAATTTTCGTATTTATAATTCTTTTCCTAGGAAATTTACCACAAATATACATTTCCCGATCATACACATAGTATCAGTATTAAAAGTATCCTGCAAAATCATTATTAAATTATATTCCTACAAGAATACAGTTATAGATATGCGACAATCATTTTGGACATTAGTGTCCAAAAACAATTCAATTCTTTTCGCTCAAACCAAATTTATCAAATTGTAGCTTTGTGTCGTGACATCAGTACACCGGTGAGTGTACAATAACTCCATGGATATTTTCTAGAACCTTATTTCTAATTTATTCCTTTTTATATTCGTATAACCTACTTCAAGTAAGAATAATCGATAATCGAACCGTTAACTTAATTCCAGCTGACATTTTTACATTTTACTATTTCCATATTGTACATTAAAGAAGAGAAAAATCCTACAAGCAGGAGTGTAGTGTAGTTGAGATTGTTTTCAGAAGGCAGTAAGAGGATCATTAAAATTTTCGGGGGTCGTTCGTGTTTAATGCTCTTTCCTAAATAAAGAAAAATACCATAACATAGCGACCGTGGTTTAGTTGATACATCATTAACTTAACATTAGGGTTTTCAGGCAAAGTGACAGAGTTCTATTATATACCTAGTTAGATATACATCGAATGTTTAAAAGTTGCGCTCATGCTCAACGAGGGATGATCATAGGCGGAACTAGAAGGGGGCCAGGGAGCCGCCCCCCTAGAATCAAAGCTGGCCCTCCTCAGAATTTTTCTATTGGACGGAAATAATGTTATTAATTTACCTCAATTTACGCATAACAATTTTAATGATGCTTGTATTTGACATGTTTAATAGTGTCTATACTCGTCCGCCCATCGACTTTTTTTTTAAAAAAATATGTTCTGGTGCCTGAATGTAATAAAATCCATGGACCAATGTGATAATGGGTAGTATAGTGATCTCTCAATTTGCACTATATGCGTTTTTTTTTAATTGATAGCTTTATTATGTAAATTATTTTTGTATTGAAGTAGTAAGTTTTTCTTGTTTACATAAGTATGATAAACCAGTCTGCAGTCTTATTATTATTATTTTATTTATAACACAATAATGTTTGAATAGTTAAGATTCTTAGAGCAAATAATTAAGGTACACACACACACACACACACACATACACACACACATACACACACACACACACACACACACACACACACAAAGAAAAACAAGGAAAGAAAAAAGAAGTAAACTCTTGAACTGCTAAACTCAAGTAATTACAGTACCTTCTACATACATGCATATAATACCCATTCAAAAGTCACTATTCAATATCGTTTGTTTCTTTTCCTTCTTCTTCTTCTCTTTATTTATGAACTGAAGTTTGTACTTACATTCTTAAGGTATAAACTGTAATCAGGCGTGCACTCAGAAATTTTTGTGGAGAGTGTCGAAAGTTGGGAGGGGTACATTATATTGCAAGACACAGACACGACGTTATTCTGCATCCGAGTAAACGATAAGTAATTTCCAAGTAGCGGAAGTTGTGCACCCCAGGATCAATTTTTATATTTTGCCTTCGAAAAGGGAGTATAATTGTGCTATGCTAAAGAAAAAAACATGTTCCTGATATTTTAGTTTCATGCTGTAAAAGTTACATGGGTATCGCAGCAATAACAGAGTTCGCAGTTGAGTGAAATTTCTCTAACCTAGAGACAGGGCCTGTGATACATCCATAAGGTGTCTGGGCCACAACAACCGATTTTGATTAAACTTGGTAGACTAATAGGACACTTTGCAAAACTAATGTAACTAGCAGGAATTCGGCGAAAAAACTGTAGTTTCTGAGATACAGTCGATTCATTAAAAATGACATCTCGGGATATCTCGGGAACGGCTCCACCGAGAACAAGCAAACTTTGCAAGCCATAGTAGATACATGATAGGTTTAAAACAAAATTAAAACGAATTGTCTGCACCTGCGCAAATAATTGTGCGCGTGCGCATATCTCGAAAACGTGAAGACTGCGATATATTTATCTCTTGCTTAGTTTGAACTACATGACAAGTATAACATAATGCAAGAAACAAAAACTAGACTCAAAGGTGAGCGTTTTCAAGCAACTGAGGTGAGAAGATGTTGGGTTTTCTGCCCCCGGACACCCGCCTTTAGTTACGCACTCTGCCTGGCTTCTCAGTCATACATTTCCATTACGCCTGTGTAGAAGTCATATAGTTAAAGTTAATAGTCGCCATATTCGGGGCGTAGTGATATCAGGTACTGTAAGTCATCAATGTTACACAACAGTAACACAGTATTAAGAGAGCGTAAGGATACACTATCCGGCCTATGATCGCGGTCTATTGGAACACATCAGTGTGATGCAGGCATCTATGCATCAAAGAAACATGCCAAAATCATAGCCCATAGGGTTACCTATATAGTTAGTGTTGCCACGAGACGAGCCCTATCTCATGTCTCGTCTCGTCTCGACAACAACCAAACACTTCGAGACGAAACTTGTCTATTATTTGCGAGACGAGACACGCGACAGTGTTGTAAGGAGACGAGATGCGACAGCTTCAATATCCCTTCTCGTCTCGTAGCAATACTACCCAGTTGTATAAAGCAAAGGCTAACGTAAGAAATCCATGCGGTAGTTACGCAGGCTTGTTCGGGTAACGACTAGCATATAGTCGGTTTTCCCATAATTTTTATCACGAGTTTTGTCTCGTAATGATCTACGAGACGACAGGACATTAGTCACAGGCTTCGAGACAAAGAAACGAGACGACACCAGCATCTCATGTTTGCGACGAGACTGTATCACGCGACAAGATGAGGCAACACCAAAGGTTTCATCTCATGGGCACACTAACTATATATAGGTGACCCTATGGGCTATGATTTTGGCATGTTCACGTTTTCGAGATATGCGCATGCGTACAATTATTTGCGTATTATGCGCAGTTCTGCGCAGGTGCTGACAATTCGTTTTAATTCCGTTTTCAAGCTATCATGTATCTACTATGGCTTGCAAAGTTTGCTTGTTTTCCGAGGAGCCGTTCCCGAAATATCACGACAAATGTCGTCTTTAATGAATCAACTGTATCTCAGAAACTACAGCTTTTTCGACAAATTCCTGCTAATTACATTACTTTTGGGGGGCGCGATGGCTCAGTGGTAGAGCGTTCACCTCTGGTGCTTGGGGTCCCGGGTTCGATCCCAGCCCCCGCCAAGTGAACTTTGTGGTGGACAAACACCGTGCTCGTGGGTTTTCTCGGGGTGCTCCCGTTTCCTCCCACTTTCTTCATTCCACCATTTCACTCATCTCTCATCATCACCGTCTCCTTTAGCCTAACCGGCATAACCGTGGGACGTAAAACTCAAAGATTTCATTTTTCATTTCATTTTTACATTACTTTTGCAAATTGTCCTATTAGTCTGCCAAGTTTCATCAAAATCGGTTGTTGTGGCCCAGACACCTTATGGATGTGTCACAGGCCCTTTCTAGGTAAATTTAACAGAAAGACAAAAGGGGAATTTTTTGAAACAACGTGAAAATCCAGGGAAATTCTGTTACTGTTTGGCCAATATAAATACTTAAGTTTTTCTTTGTTCTTCAGGAACATTTATTTTACGATAAACTATTATCTTATTCAAGTCATGGCTTCCCGAAACAATATTAGGAAATAAAATTTTAAAATAAAGAATTGTTTATATTAGAAAAAGGAACTGAACACAAGCATGTAGACAAATTTAACAATGCAAGACAATTTAACATTATATGAGTAGAAACATAGACTATGAGAACAATAATATTGGAAACATTTTACAAAATTTTAATGATTTACAATTTTACTAACATCAAGAACGCTTAAACTCTTCTCTGTCTCTTTACTTTCTTATTCGCCTGTTCTACGTGCCTCTTGTTTCGCTTTGCTGGCCTCAGAAAGCTTCCTAACATACATGACTCCTCGAATTGCTACCCGTTCAGCATGATCGGAGATATTTTCCAAGAAACTACAGCTCGCATACACACCTTTGTTCCCATACTGTTTGGCAGATAATACTAAATTTTCTGCTTTCAATGGCTCCAACAGGTCATGTTATGTCACTGTCTTGACGTACGGTACAGCATTCTACCATAATTGTTCATATAAACTTATGGACTGTGAGCTGTCTCGCCATACTCCTTGCTCGGTCGTTACATAAATTGTTGCACCAATGATTTGTTTTTACTCAAATCCTCCCTGCTCTGCAATCACGGAAGGAAGACCTCTTCTAGCTCTTTACCGGTGGGTGACGTTCCCATAATAGCCGACACGTTCCCACGTTGAATGGCTATGCTAATGCGTTGAATCAGGAAAGATTTTGCTCGAGTATCTCCTGATTTAATTGATAGACGGTGGCCGATTTCATTTATAAATTTGAGGCCGCCTTCTTCCTAACAACCGCTAGACTCAATTGCTATTGCAACAAAACAATAGTTATCGAGTAGATTACTATATTTATTCCTCTTTTCTTTTGCTCTTCGAGCAGCTAAGAGTCCAGCTTGTACTGAGGAATATTGAAGGTTGGATGGGGCATAAGTGTCTGAACATGTGAAATTCCAAATCAATGCCTTTCCTTTCTTCCATGGAAAGGCATAATGTCATACCATCAGGTCTTTTTCCGTCTGATCGGCTACATCCATTCGGTTTCCTCACTGCTGGGAGCCCCGCAGATATTAAAGATCTTAATATTATATCATTCACACTTGAGTGACGTGGATGTCTGCCGGCGCTGCTTTTGCACGACAAATCGTGTAATCTTTTTATCTACTAAAGTGTTGCAATTGAGGCAGTGGTGTGATTCACATATATCTGCTCCCAACCGTAGAGTGACGGATACTCGGAAGCTCTTTTTGGATAGATGTAGGCCCAGAGAAGATGATGGTCAGCCATGCACCGTTTTCAGGGGACATGACCGCGAGAAGCCTGGCCTTATCTTCAATGTTATTTGTAGTCTGCAAAAAAAAAGCTACACGGTAATTAACAATGGGCTCGTCCCAGGCCGACTGATTGTTACGATTTTCGAGAGCCGTAGGGTCTAACCCAAATAAACTTGTCCATTTAGCTATGCAGTCCAGAAAATCTGGATTGGTGATTTCGTCGTTATCCTATTGAAGAAGAGAGCTAATTAATTAATTGCACCATAGAAAGACGCAAGAAAAGACGGAATTTGGAGTAATTCTTCAGGAATAAACCAATACTAATTTCACTGTTAAATCAAGTATAGTTTTATTAAGGAAGTGCACCTGTCATGTTACTGATTTCATGCGGTCTCAATCGGATGAACTCTCTATGAGTGTTCCCTGGTATAGACAATACACAATCATTATTTTAAAAAATAAGATTTTTTGAGGGTCCGAGTCTCGTGGACCCCTTCGTGGGTGTTCCCTGGCTGTAATCATATTTCCCAACGGTTGACGCTAACGATATAACAACAACAATACGCTAAGAAGCTCATATGTATTTCAGGAATAATACAAGAGCTGACATATATTCTCAGTCTCTTCTCTCTCTTTCTGTTAAAATATTGTGATCAACATTAATATCAATCACTTCTGCTGGTTGAATCTGTTTCATTAAATGTTTGTAATTTTAAATTTTACAATCACTTCTGCTTGCCCATCAGGGCCACTAATCATACGTCCTCCCGAAAATTTAAATTGTAAGGTGTAACTTAATGTTTCGTTGAAAAGATAATGGGAAACAGTAGAATACCCGCTGGATAGATGGCTGAGTCAGTAAAAAATTGTTTTCCTAGAATTCGAAGGCAAGTTTCAACAGGCCTTTAGTTGTTATGCTCATAGCCTTTTATGGCTACCACCAGGAGTCCCGTGGGAAAATTTTTGTTGTAGGAACCCGCTGTTGCTATGCTCATAGTCTTGGACGCCTACCAGTTATAGAAACAAGATGAAACATAAGTGTTCTCGTCTTATATTGTCTAGTTATTTGAACCCCCGCCACTCCTGCTCCTCCTGGAAAGCCAAAGAGCATAAGCTATTTAGCCCCTTGATCCTATTCCCACGAAATGCCTGTAGGTTATGAACTGAAGGCGTGATATTGATGATCGAGGCTTCTCAGCAGATTGTATGAAATTGGTCTTAGTTGCTATGATAAATATTGTATTTCATGATTTTTAAATACGTGAGGTGAGAAACAATATATGAGTCTCATAACGAAATACATACCCATACAAAATCGTGTTGCTAACTGTTAGGACCACGTGTGAGAAAATTTTAGCCTTGGGAACGTTCCCTGGGTTGCTAAGATGAATATGAATGTTTTAAAACGTATTGGATTCCATTGATTGAACATAATCTAATAACGGAAGCTTCCCATATCATTTGATAATGTTTTCACAACGTAGGATGAAAATCTGTCATATACCCATAGAGATGCCTGTACAAACAAAATGAAACGACTTTCCCAAGTCTTGATGTGAAAGGTATTATCTTATGTCTGTATTGACCCGTGAGGAGATATGTTTTCGATGACTAGTATGCGACCTCGATTATGGTAGGCATGATCGAACTTGTTCTGATATGATTCTCGAAGGCAAACACGTATCTCTGTGTGTGTGTGTGTCTATATACAGAGAACATTTGTGATTCAGATTTGACAGAGTAAACGTGTGTGGATTACATCCTCTTCCACGTAAAAACATTGGTGATCAACTAACTGTAAAAATAGTGTGATTACCGTCCTTTCTGCCTAAAAACTTTTAGTGTATTTTGTGAACTGTGAACAAAGTGTGATACGTGTCGTTCTTATTAAAATAGGTAAGTAAAAATATATATGTATGTTATTTCTTCATTTAGTTATAGAGGCAGTTGAAAGAACAAGTGTATTTATTCATAGCTCAGTTCGTATAAGTTCAGTTTCTAACATAAAAAAAACACAGACACATACATACATATATGTGACTGTCTGTTTGCTAGCACATTGAATTCCATCTTAAAAGTGTTTAGTTTCAAGAGCAACAGATAAGATAACATTTCCAAATGTTTTGATGATTCGTACTGCATCTAGTTAACAAACTGACCTACAGCCCTCCTAAACGAATGATAACATCTGCCGTGAGAAACGTTAGTGAACATCGGACGTTAAAAGATAGAGTACTTTTAATTGTATGTTAAATAATATTATCTGTCTTAAATGTTATAATATGTGTCTGTAGTATGTGCTTGGGAGAGCTCCCTGGAACATCGAATCACTTTATCTTTAAGTAATGATAATAGAATAAAAAATGTTGAACGAGAGAAAAAAGAAATGAAATCTACGAGTTTTACGTCCCACAGTTATGACTACGTGGATACTGGAGGAAAGGGGCCGAAAAGCTATCAAACAAAAGGGGTTTTACGTCCCACGATTATGCCTACTAGACTAATGGAGGAAGGGAGTCGAGAAGCTATCAAACAAATGTGTTTTACGTCCCACGGTTATGCCTACTAGGTTAATGGAGGAAGGGAGCCGAAAAGTTATCAAACAAAATGGGTTTTACGTCCCACGATTATGCCTACGAGGCTAATGGAGAAGGGAGCCGAAAAGCTATCAAACAAAATGGGTTTTACGTCCCACGGTTATGCCTACGAGGCTAATAGAGGAAGGGAGCCGAAAAAGCTATCAAATAAAATGGGTTTTACGTCCCACTCTTATGTCTACTAGACTAATGGAGGAAGGGAGCCGAAAAACTATCAAACAAAATGGGTTTTAAGTCCCACGGTTATGTCTACTAGACTAATAGAGGAAGGGAGCCGAAAATGTATTAAACAATTGGGTTTTACGTCCCATGGTTATGTCTACTAGGCTAATAGAGGTAGGGAGCCGAGAAGCTATCAAACAAAATGAATTTTACGTCCCACGATTATGCCTACGAGGGTAATGGAGGGAGTCGAAAAAGTTACCAAACAAAATGGGTTTTACGTCCCACGGTTATGCCCACGAGGCTAATAGAGAAAAAGAGCCGAAAAGCTATCAAACAAAATGGGTTTTACGTCCCACGGTTATGCCTACTAGACTAGTAGAGGGAAAGTGATGATGAGAAATGATGAAGTGAAGAAAGTGGGGGAAACGGGAGAACACCCAAGAAAATCCATTCATACAGTGTTTGTCCACCATAAAGTTCACTTGTCTGGAGCGGAATTTGAACATGGTGTCTCGTGCATCACAGGTGAACGCTCGGGGAGAACCCAGAGGAAATCCACGTACACGGTGTTTGTCCACCATAAAGTTCACCTGGTGGGAACAGGATTTTGAACCTGTGATCCCCATGCACCAGAAGTGAACGCTCTACCACTGAGCCACCGAGACCCCCTGATGAAGAGGTATCAAAATATGATCAGAAACGCGGCGCCGGGCTAAGATGCACTCCAGCCAGTTTATTTACTTTGTGTTTCCGTATTTGATAATGAGATGAAATTCTAACGTTAAAAATCACATACATATAAGCGAATATTAATTGTATGATGCTTCTGCTCGTTGCACGTTGAATTCTGAGAAAATGATAAGATGAAATTTTTGAATGTTTTCTGACTTGTATTGCAAGTAGATTACAGCTGACGTAAGAAATGTCTCGAGGCTTTTATAAGGCAGCTAGTGAACGTAAAGTCGTATCACTTAGTCTAATATTAAAATAATATTATAAAAAGAAGAGGTATATTATGTGTTTTAGTTTTGATAATATCATGTCTAGCTGTCTGTAGTATGTGCTCGGGGCCAGCAAACATTAAAGACGCGAACAATGAAATGAAATCTTTCAGTTTTACGTACCACGATTATGCCAGCAAGGCTAATGGGAAATCTTTGAGTTTTACGTTCCATGGTTGGAAATCTTTGAGTTTTACGTCCCACACTTATGCCTGCTAGGTTAATGTAGACGGTGATGATGAGAAATGAATGAAATGTTGGAATGAAGAAAGTGGGGGAAAACGGGAGAACCCAGAGGAATTCCACGTACACGGTGTTTGTCCACAACTTACACGGTGTTTGTCCGACACAAAGTTCACTTGGTGGGTACAGGATTTTTAGCCTGTGACTCATACATCAGAGGTAAACGCTCTATTACCGAGCAACCCAGACCCATAAAACGAGAGAGAGAAATCAAACCACAACACTCAGGCAGTGCCGTTGTGTTCAATGATGACACTCTGAACTCGTTAGTATACCATCTAAGGGGTTGAAGTTGAGGTCTCCAGGGTTGGTATCTAGACACGTTAAAATAATTTAAAATGAACGATATTAATGTCAAATTCATAGTTTTCGGGGATGCTGTGTTCAATGATGATACTCTGAACTCAATAACACATCATATAAGAGGGTTGAAAGTCCCTTTAAATTGAGTTTCCGTATTTGCTACGGAATAAAAATATCATACTGAGTTAAGTGATAGCTTTCGTAATCATTCCGACATCATACCCTTGTAAGGGAGAGAGAGAGAAAGAGAGGGATATTTCACTAACGTCCCACAAATATGCTCCTTATGTTGTAAAACGGACGATATTAGTGTCAAATACATATTTTTTGTGGACGTTGAAACTCTGAAAGAATAAGTATAAAATTCACGTACAGAATTTTTATACATTAGACAACACAAAGTGTGAACAAAGTGTGAACATACATTTGTTTCACTCCTATGGAATACGAAAAAAGTTACAAATCATTTTAACTACTTAAAAGGTATGCTATTTTTTCCCTTGAAACTTCAGCTTTTTCCGCATAACGATTTTAAATCTATGTGTATATATACTGTTTATATTTATTTGAAATATATTTATAAGTAACGAAATGCATTTCTTTTTTATTTTAAGTTGAATACAAACAAAGATACGTGTATAATACGTATAATACTTTCCTTATCCTTACTGATATTATTATTCCTTTGTTAATACTTGTTGTATACTTCTATATAGCCCTTTCTATTTATTCGTATATTCTTTTAAAACACTTTTATTTATATTCCATTTTAAATAATGCTTATATATTCTCTACTTACTATTTACATATACATATTGGAATATATATATTTATTGCAGTACGTATATACATCTGGGAAGAGGGGTAAAAATGGAAAACAAGTGTACACAAGATTTCTTAAAAGAGATTACCGCATTTATTAATGGCATAGAAGAAGAAGAAGAGGAGGAGATCGTAGTAAATAAAGAGACGCAAGTTCTTCTAAGAGAAATAGATGCCGTAATCGGAATAGAAGAGGAAGATCACCATGAAAGGAAGGAAGAAGAAGATGAAAGGAAGAAAGGAATACAAAAGGAAGAAGAACACTTAGAAGAAGAAGAAAAAGTAGAAGAGATGACCATCAATACCGAAGAAGAAGAAAGAGATGCAGCTAATGAAATTCAAATTGCAGAAGAAAAGAAGAATTTGAGGAAGAAGAACTATTAGAAATATTGGAAAGCAGCGATGAAAATTTTCCGATTCATAAAAACATACTCCACATATTCCTACATCGTTGTTTAGTGGAGATGTGAGGTGGAAAATTTTCTTCCATATTTTTCCGGAAAATTTTCCGCTCTTAACAAATATCAGTGATTAAGCAACAATTCGTCAGTATTCATAAAATTGACTGAATTAATATATAGAAATGTTAAAAAGTGAATGATCGTTTAAAGAATCTGAAAATTTCCATCTCTTACACAATTTTCAGTACTATGTAGGAACAAGTGGAACAATTTTTCATGAATCGAAAAATTGTCTGTCCCGTTCAGCGATGAAAATTTTCCGGAAAATTTTCCGATTCATAAAAACATACTCCACTTTTCCTACACCGTTTTTTAGGCGTGATGTGAGGTGGAAACTTTTCTTGTATATTTTCCGGAAAATTTTCCGTTCTTAACAAACATCAATGATCAAGTAACAATTCGTCAGTATTCATAAAATCGATTGAATTCATATATAGAAATGTTAAAAAGTGAATGATCGTTTAAAGAATTTGAAAATCTTCATGGCTTAGACAATTTTCAGTACTATGTAGGAACAAGTGGAACAATTTTTCATGAATCGAATGAATAAGTGGTGTATGTTTTTATGAATCGAAAAATATTCATGACTTTTAATAAATTAAAATTTTAAATAATAGAATGGGATATTTGTACTTTACGAACTCGAGGTATGTTCTCTGCACTTATATATATATACACACACACACACACACACAGAGAGAGATAGAGTAGTTGAATTGAGTTGATTTTGAGTTTAACGTCCCTTTCAATAGCGAGACTATGTAAAACGGTACCAACTGATTAACGTGAAATCCGAACTACATGAGCTCTCGCTGGGAATCGAAGCCAGGTTTTCCATCCCAAAGCCACGTATGCTAACTGATTAGCAACGAACGAGCTCGCAGAGCAAGAGAGAGAGAGAGAAACACTGTAAAATTTTATTTCTCAACTTGAAATAGAAAATTTTCCGGTTCCCAAAAGGTAATTGGAAAATTATAATTTGTTGCTGACTAACTTTCCTCTACTGAAATTCAATTTTGTAGCTCTATGTATAGTTAAATATAGTAGATAATTTTCCACCTAACATCACTATACATAATGTCCAAAATTATCAGGCCTATGAAAAGTGTTTTCCACTTGTTTCTACATAGTGATGAAAATTTTACGATCTATGAAAATTCCTCTCACTTGTATCCACAGAGCAATAAAACATTCCGATTCACAAAAAAGTTGTTTTACCTCTTGCTTCAAAGTGATGAAAATTCCGAATCATAAAAAAGTTCTCCAATTTTTCCATATAAGGCAGAACATATTTCGATTCATGAAAAATTGTTTAACTTGTTCCTACATAGTACTGAAAATTGTCTGAGCCATTAAAATTTTCAGATTCTTTAAGCGATCTTTCACTTTTTAACATTTCTATACATGAAATCAATGAATTTCATGATTCCTGATTAATTGTTACTTGATTAATGATGTTTGTTTAGAACGGAAAATTTCCCGCCTAAAGTTTTCCACCTCACATCAGCATTGGAAAGTGCAAGTAATAGATTGATAACCGAAGAAGAAGAAGAGGAAGCATGAGACCGTATTAAACAAATTAAAAAATGGTTACAAGAAGGAGCAAAAGAAGAAGACGTCGAAGAAAGGACAAATGAAGAAGAACAAGAGTTGCTAAATCTAACGTTCTCCCAAATAATACGAGAGACTTACAATGAGGAAGAGAAGAAGAGAGAAGAAGATGAGTTATACGAAACTGAGCTAGAAAAATGGATTAACAATTTATTTCCTAATCCTGAAAAAGAAAAACAAGAATTAATATATCCATCAATTATGGAAATATTAACAGAGACTAATACAGAACATACAGAAATAAAAATCGATTTATAGGAAATAGAAAAACGAATGGACGAATTGCTATTCGTATTTGGAGCAGAACGAAACTCAAATGTACAAGTAGGATTTGGAAATAACAGGAGTAATGATGGAAACAATGGATTTCATATAATAGAAGAACGCAAAAGACAATACAGAAGATACAATATGGAGAGTACAATGTTAAGATTCCGTCTATCCCCCGTGCGTGCAGATGAAAATCCTTTTACTGCAATTGAAACACTCTACGGGCTCTAATAGATTATTTGCTACGTAATGTGGTGGACCAGCATGATTACGTAGGAAAATAATCACAAATGAAAAAGAAGGACCCCGCCCTTTTTGGTTATCGTTGAGAGAAGCAAGAAATCTCTCAGCAGAAGTTCTATGGACAAGTTATGAAAAAGGACTGCAAAGTAATCCGGCTTTTCTTATAAATGAAGATTGCATCGTGAATTTTCATCATGTACGTACGCCAAGAGGAAAAGGGGGATTAAAACAACATGTTATGAATACTGAGTAATATGTAAAGGCAAAACGTGGTATTATCACAATTAAGGATAAAGGCACAAGATGTTTAGCACATGCAATCGTCGTTGCCATAGGACTGGAAGAATACAAAGGAAGAAATCAAACTGAATACAATAGATATGTAGAAAATCAGAATAAATATATCATAGAAAAAAGCAGAAGACCTGTGTGAAGCTGCCGGTGTAGATCTTAGTCATGGTGGTGGAATTCCTGAAACTCGTAAATTTCAGGAATATTTAAAGGATTATAAAATTACAGTGTATAGGGGATTTTCAGGAAGTGATGTTATCTTTGAAGCACCACTAAATGATAATGAAAGAACACCTTTAAACTTACTCTTCATAGGTAATCATTACAACGTCATTCAAAGCTTGACAGCGTGTTTTAGCTGTAATTTTTAATGCGAAACTTGTCATAAGAAATATGAAAAAAGCATGAACATTTGAAACATTGTACAGCTGTATGTTATCAATGTTATCAGAAGCCACCATGTGACTTTAAAGAAACCCATATTACTTGCAATGATTGTAATCGAGAATTTTATGGCCAGTCACGCTATGACTATCACAAGTCAGCCCTTTATGTTCCATTGTGAAATGCTGTGCCCAGTGTTTGAAAATTTATGTAGTAAAAGAAAAAGGATCTAACGTGTGTGGAGAAACGTATTGCAACATTTGCTATGCTATAGTACCATCCAATCATGAATGTTACATGAAAGTGAATGAAAGAAGAAAATCGAAAAAAGCCAATGAAAAAATTATCATGGAGAAGAAAGCTCTGATTGTGTTTTATGATATTGAATGTACACAAGATATGAAAATAGAAGAGGACGCAAACATATATGAACGTATACCTAATGTCTTGGTTAGTCAACATATATGTTACCATTGTTATGAAGATAAAAACATACAAAATGATTGTATCGTTTGTGGAAAACGAGAAAATATATTTGACGGAGGAAATGTAAAAGAAGACATTCTAAAACATCTTCAACAACGTCGTCCAAGCATTAAATCAGTAACATGTGTGGCCCATAATTATAAGGGCTATGATGCACATTTCACCATTAAGACCATGGTTGAGAAGATGAACTGGACTCCAGAAGTAATCATGAATGGGGCGAAGATTCTATCTCTTAAAATAGGGAACGTAACATTTATTGATTCACTAAGCTTTCTTCCTATGCCCGTAAGTAAATTAAGTGGTGCATTTGGTCTTCAATAGTGCAAAGGATATTTCCCACACTTCTTCAATCGACGTGAGAATCAAACATATGAAGTACACTTCCAGACATTAGGTATTATGGAACAGATACCATGAAAGTAGACGAAAGACGCAAGTTTCTCCAATGGTATACTGAACATCGAAACGACACCTTTAAAATGAAAGAAGAACTCATCAAATATTGTGTACAGGATGTTGAAGTATTACGCCAAGCATGTATTTCCTTTATGAATACATTTGAATCTGAAACAAATGTAAATCCCTGACTTAAATGCATTACAATCGCCAGTGCATGTAATTTGGTGTATCGAAAAAATTTCTTAAAGGAAAATACGATTGGTATCATACCAAAGAATGGGTATCGATGGAGAGATGTCCAATCAGTTGAAGCAATACAATGGATAGCTTGGGAAGTAGAAAAAGAAACATACAAATTACCAATGCTGCTCGTAGTAAGGAAAAACGAATAGCATCAATGAAAGTAGATGGTATATGGACAGATCCCAACACAGGAAGAATACACATGTGGGAATATGAGGGCAATCGGACCCATGGCTGTATTTTCTGTTACCCTAACGAAAGAGATAAACCCATCTATAACAATGCTACAGATACCATGGAATTTCGATATGAAGCAACAAAGAAGAAAATTCAAAAATTAAAAGATTTTGGCTGTGAAGTGTACGAAATATGGGGCTCTGAATTTAAAAAACGATTGGCAGGAAATGAAGAGATAAAGAAGTATGTTAGTAATCATCCATATACAAAAAAACATTAAATCCTCGTGACGCTTTTCATGGAGGACGTGTGAATGCCATACGTTTGTATCAAAGCACAAGAATCTGAAGGAGAAACAATCGATTACAAGGATGTTATTTCGCTGTAACCATATATTTGTAAGACTAAGAAATTTCCAATTCGCCATCCTAATATCTATCTGCCTGGAGATTCAAACATTCCTAGCATTGAAGAAGTAGAAGGATTAGTTAAACCAAGTATTCTACCTGCAAAAAATCTCTTACATCCTGTACTCCCTTACAAATCACATGATAGATTGATGTTTCAACTTTCTCGTACATGTTGTGATGAATTAAATCAGTCATCTTGTAATCACAGCGATGAAGAGCGAGTTCTACATGGTACATGGGTAGCAGATGAAGTAAGAAAAGCATTAGAAAAAAGATACAAAATAATAGATATTCATGAAATCTGGGCATATGATGTTGTTCAATATGATGAAGAAACAAAAAGTGGCGGCTTATTTGCAGAGTACATAAACACCTTCCTGAAAGCAAAAACGGAAGCTAGTGGATGGCCATCGTGGTGTGAAACACATGAGTTACAGGAGAAGTACATTCAGCAATTTTATGAAAAGGAAGGAATACGTCTAGATGAAAAGAAAATTCAACATAACCCAGCACTTAGGAGTTTAGCTAAATTAATGCTAAATTCATTTTGGAGAAAATTTGGGCAACGTAAGAACATGGGTCATGTAAGCATTATTAATGATCCAAAGGAATTATATGAGAAATTGTCATCTCATGATATAGACGTTCATCAAATATTTCCAGTAAATAATATGATATATGTATATTGGCAATACACAGATGAAGTTTCTGTTTCACTACCATAAACGTTATCATACCCGCATACATAACAACACAAGCAAGATTAGAATTGTACAAGTATTTAGATCACCTACAAAAAAAGAGTTTTGTATTTTGATACTGATTCAGTCATTTATACCCAAAAGCCTGGTGAAAGTACAATTCCAACTTGTGACTTTTTAGGCGATTTAACAAATGAAGTACTCGAGTATGGTAAAGAGGCCTATATTTCAGAATACGTCTCGGCTGGACCCAAGAACTATGGGTTACGTATTTTTGTTCCCAGTACAGAGAAGGAATTTCAAGTATGCAAGATACGGGGTTTTTCATTAATCTTCAAAACATCTGAATTTTGATGTAATGAAAAAAATGATAGTAGATAATGAAGAGGAGGAGGAAGAAGAATCCCGTGCCACTGAAGTCAAAATTCCCAATGAGAAAAAAATTGCCGCAGGAAAGACCATACTATCGTCAGCATGCCCGAAACAAAAGTTTATAAGATAAATTATATAAAACGACGTAGAATACCGAATTCATATGATACTCTTGCATATGGCTACACTACTTCCAACAAAAGAAGAAGAGGAATGTAGTAAGGCCCTTTATAAATATACGTATGAAGAAAAAATGATCCTACTCTTTATCATGGATAGGACGTGGAAACATCCCTTTTCATGTATTGTTGCCGGACCAAGTGGATGTGGAAAAACTTTCTTTTGTAATACGATTCCTGTCCAATTTATCACGTATGGTTAATATATCGTTTCGTCATATTTATTGGTACTATGCAGAATGGCAAAATGCATACAGAGAAATTTCGACAAAAGTACAATTTATTGAAGGATTGCCTCGAACGAAAGACTTTTTACCTGAAACTGGACCACATCTTATTATTATTGATGATCAATGTGTGAAGTGAACCGAAATATAGTTGATTTCTTTACAAAGGGTTCTCATCATAGAAATCTTAGTGTAGTATTTATTACACAAAACATATTTCATCAGTGAAAAGGAAGCTGAGATATGAGCTTGAATTGTTCTTATCTCGTGTTATTTAAAAATCCAAGAGAAATCACAAATTAAACCTTTGAGTTATCAACTAACTCCTGAGAATCCAAAATTTCTGCAAGAAAGTTTCAACGACGCAACAAATTTACCATATGGATATTTATTTATTTATTTATTTAAAACAGGATAGGCCAGATGAACTTCGTTTTCAAACAAATATCTTTCCTGATGATATTTATCATTACGTTTATGTTCCAACGAAATAGAAGAAGACGTGTTCATAATGTTAGTTTTAAACCGTGTTTGTTCACTCTAACAATATGTCACCAAGAGTAAAACACGGAGATATTCTTCGTACGCTGAGCAAAGCAATTCTTAAATTACGTAAAGCTATAGTGGTCAATGCAGACTCTTCAGTGATTCGAAGTATTTGCGAATGTTATAATGTATTAAAAGGGAATGTACCTCTTATAAAGGCACAGAAAGCAATATTAAAGCGATACAAGAGGACGCTTCGATATCTTGTGAAGAAAGCAAACTCCATCCAAAAGAAGAAGAAGCATTTATTAATGCAGCAGCAGGGTGGATTCCTACCGGCATTGTTAGCTCCTATTTTAACTGGTGCATTATCAAGTTTACTATTCCGTTAGTGCAATGGAATACGCAGAGAAGATGATTTTAGTTCCACCTGAAGTTCTTAATGGTATACAAACACCAGCATCATCATCATCAGCCCTGGAGAAACGTGAACATAATTTGGATCAAGAAATGCAAGAGATTTTATGTTATCATCACTTAGTGGTGAAGAAAAGTGGAATCAATATAATAATATTCTTCAAAAATATTTACATTTAATACGAAAACAAGAACCTGAGACACTTTCGATTACGTCAACTAAATCAGAGAAGCCTGAAGTAGAAGAAGAAATATTGTTATCTATACCCAAAATGTTTCGCAAAAGAGCTGAATTACTACTACATAGAATGAAACATGATGATAACATCACGTGGGAAAATAAAGGAACTCCTTTCATCAGAGGTGATAAACTAGAAAGATCTCACATTGTAAATTTAATTTCTGATGTGTCGCGACCCCGGAAACACCAAATCCACCGGGATGGGAGAAATTTTGTAATTATTTATCTTCTAATAACACACCTCAAGAACTTTTTTGGAAATCCAAAACGTTTATCATATATTTTACGACGAACTAAAGCATCATCATCAGCATCATCGTCAAGGGAAAAAATACCTCTGAAATCGTCTACAGAAGACGACGAAGAATCAGAAGAAGAAGAAAAAGGAAAAAGTAGCATCTCCTATAAGAAAAGGAAACGCGTCTGTAAACGTCCAGTATGATCAAGATGGAAACCATAAACAAACAGTTAAGCAGGATTTACTACAATCCTCCACATCCTGCATCGTTTTCAACTGTTAAAAATTGTGGATAGCTACAGAGAAGAAAATTCCTATACATTGTATAAGAAAGTGGTTACTACAACAAACAACATATACGTTACACAAACCTGTACGTCGTCGTTTTAAGAGATTTCTATGTAGTGAATAACATTGATGATGAGTGGGAAAGTGATATTAATGATCTTCAATCTCTTCATAAATTTAATGATGGATATCGTTATATTCTTACAGTGATAGATGTGTTCAGTTGATATGCCTGGGCTGTGCCATTAAAATCTAAAAGTACAAATGATGTCTTAAAAGCATTGAAAATTGTGTTCAAAGACAGAAAGCCAATTACATTCCCAACAGATAAAGGGAGTGAGTTTACTAATAAAACAATACAGAAGTACTTAGAGGACAACAAAATAAAACATAGTACAACTAAAAATCCTGATATAAAAGCTGGTATTGTAGAACGTTGTAACAGAACTCTAGAAGAAAAAATGTGGAAGTGTTATACAAAGTATTAAACGTATAATTATTTAAATGTATTACCTCTTCTTGTGAAATCATACAATAAAGGATATCATTCAAGCATAAAGATGTCACCTGCAAATGTTTCTCAAAATTACCTATTACAAGTATGGCATAATCAGTATGATAATAAAATAAAGAAGAAGAATCCAAATTTCTCTAAACATCTTAAGATTGGTGATACAGTACGAACTAGTAAAACTAAACGTACATTTGATAAAAGATACATGCAAAACTGGACTTGCGAAATATTTAAAGTGAAGAAGATAATAGCAAGATATCCATCGGTTTATGAAATTGAAGATTTAAACAAGGAACCACTGGATGGATTATTTTATAGAGAGGAATTACAACCTGTGGCGTTATCAAAGACGTGTTACATAGATAAAATCATACGTACAAGAAGAAAAGGCAGCAGAAAAGAATGTCTTGTTCATTGGAAAGGATATCCTTCTTCTTTTGATTCCTGCATACCTGCGTCATACGTAAAGAAGATTGAGAAGTACAATGGAGCCTGACAGAGATTTTTACGTTACGCTTCCCAGTAATAGTTCTATGGAATATTTTTCTAACAACACCTTAACATCACACACTACTAAACTTCAACAAAGAATGGAATTCCGTGAAAAGTGGGAAGTGGCTATTGTTGAAATTCATTATCCACATTCAATATTAAATATTAATGAAGTAAATAATAATTTTTTTACAAACCTGTAAAAAGTGATGAATGGGAATTTATAACTATTAATGTACGTTATTACACTGACATATCAGAATTGATAAAGATAATTAATACGTACAACAGATTCGCAAATTTACATATTTCCTATACTCGTGAGAGTAATACATGTTTTATACGACGTGTTCATAAAGACATAGATGTAGACGTTGCATTATCACCATGTGTTAGTGCTATGTTGGGATTTGATCCAAACGTTGATTTAAAGTATATGCAACAAGGCCAAACCATTCCAAATTTACGTTTAGGACTTCCATCTACAAAGTATGTGTATTGTGATATAATTCAATCTGTATTTGTTGGAGATACAGTAGCACCATTATTACGTATCATAAATATGAATCCTGTGAATCATACATTTGGAAGTAGAGATGCAAAAAAGCCGGCTTTTTTGAATCGATTGTTTTTTTCACATAAAAATCCGGCTTTTTTGGGGAAAAACGAGAATTTTGGAAATTTTGGCTTTTTTCATTTTCATGATTTTTCTATCCAAATAGCTTTCTTATAGTATATTCTATAGTTAGATAAGAACTCCACGACCTAAATGCCATATTTAGCTGTGTAATTCACCATCAAGATGGATGGAGTACATATTTTACGAATTAAAGCTAACACGAAGAATGTAGTATTTGAGGACAATTTTACAGGCTATTTAACTTTATTTTAACTTTTGAGTTATCGACATTTTTTTCTTCCCTAGATCATTTTAGTTTGTCATCCGTGTTTCATTTCTAAGAGCTTAGTATTCTAGCTTCTAGCACAAAAGTTAAACTTACGTTTTTCTATATATCCGTCAAAGTATACGTTTTTAAATATGTCCGTCAAACCGTACTTCCACATTTCTGTTATACTGTAGTTGTGCAATGATTTAGCAATAATTTTCGAGATACAACCTTGAATACCAATTTATACAAATAATCAGTAGCGGATTTAGAAAAGTACTTTGGGAGGGGTTTCTCTGGTTGTTTCGTTTTCTAAAAAGTCCTAATTTTATTTGGGAGGTGCTTGAAGTTTATGAGTACAGGCATAACTAATATTTCGTTTCGTTTATATGTTTAGCAATAATCTTCCGGATACAACCTTGAAGATCTTTTATACTGAGAATCAGTGGCGAATTAAAAAAAGTGTTTTAGGAGGGGTTTTCTTACTAGTAATGTTTAGTTTTTCTAAACATTCGTAATTTATATTTGACGGGAGCTTAAAGTTTATGGGTAAAGGCATAACTAATAGATATTTCGTTCGTTTTAGACATTCCGCAACTGGGGAACAGGCTTCAGTCCGAAAGACCGATCCCCTAACCTTCACAAAACCGTCACTGCTGGTAATTAGTAATAATAACGATTTAAAAACAATAAGAAAGGAAGTCGGCCAACTCGTACACTCCTAGTCGGCCAGTACACGCACTATTTCTACATTCACAGATGGAATGAAGGAAGGCTTTGTCAGAATGGTCGAATGCTGGGTTGAATCCCGGACTTCCCGATAGAAGCGCAAAAGCCAACCACTCAGTCATGTTTGTTGTCCAGTTGTATTTAGCTTAACTTAAATATATTCCGTAGTCCTTTTTTTTTGGGGGGGGGGAGTTCCCTGATGATATCTTGAATCCCTCTTGTTAAAAAATCAGAAAACTTGAGGACTGGGTAAACCGTGATGTGGTCAAGGGCGCCCATGTTGTGGTTTTCATGGAGCGGCAATTATAAGCGACGTTTCAAAAATACTTTCAAATTTCGCTGTAACTAATGTAAAAATTTTATTGGATTTTCAATATTCTGAAGTACATTTTCCTCTAGGGGGCAAGCGCCCCCTTGCCCCCTTCCTGATGGGCGCCCTTGATGGTGGTTATAAAAAACTTGACTGTAGAATTTCAAGAATATACAGAACCAAAAGTTCCAGATGTGCAGCCTTTAATTGTATCTTATAAATCTAAGTATTTCTCTTATGTTTTATTTTAATTTTATTTTGTTTCAAAAAGAGGCTATGGAATATTTTGCAGTAAAAATACTACATACAATTTTGCTAGTTATTTGTATCTTCTATATATATAAAAGAGAACGTACAAATCCTTTGTCCGCTCATCACGCTAATACGGCTGAACCAATTTCTTTTATTTTTGGGGGGTTATTAGGATTTGGACCCTAGATGGTTTTTATCATATCACTTTAATTTTCAATTACCAGTGTCTTGAGATAATTGACCATTCAGGTGTCCATTACGTACAAATCCTTTGTTAGTTCATCATAGGTATAAAAATAAACGTATTTATATGCAACCCGCATGACCGTGTCACTCGGCGGGTTAACATAAATGACAGGCGTTATAATGGTTTTTATCATATCACTTGAAAGCGAAAAAGTAAAAATTATCTAAGTAACAAAGTTTATTGCGTTCGGGGGTGACCGCAGCGAAGCGGGGCGGGTTAACATAAATGACAGGCGATATAATGTTAACATTTACTGCAATCTTCTATGGTTTTTATCATATCACTTGAAAGCGAAAAAGTAAAAATTATCTAAGTAACAAAGTTTATTGCGTTCCGGGGTGACCGCAGCGAAGCGGGGTGAACGCTGCTAGTATTTTTTAAAAAGAAGGTTTTACTTTTAGGATTGGCTCGTTTACACCAGCTATTTTTTTTAAATAACTGGTTTAAACTAAAAAAAATAAAAAGAACAAAAATGCGAATCGTGTGAACTTCATGGTGACGTTTCCACATGTCAAACCATCTGCATTAGTCTTATTTCCTTTTCACCTTTTAATCAAGGTATCCTATGTTCAATTCTTGGTCGAACCACAGCCCTTCTTCCATGTGTGAACCAAGTAGCGGTTCGGATGTCATTTTAAGCGAAAGTCTTCTCCTTGATAACCTCGGTATTACGTAAGGATGTTAAGCCTAAACATATGAAACGAAACCAAATTATATATTTCTGTATGCCTGTTGTTTTATAAAGAAGCCAAGGTTGCTTAAATATATATCTACATACTAAATTTGTAATTTAATACCTCAGTTTTAGCGTACCGATTATAATACGTTGACCTTTAAATTTTACATGGAAATTAATAACAGGATTTTCTCGTTATTGTTTTACATTTAAAAGAATGACGGGATTTTTCCGATAGCTAAGGCGGGAGTTTCTCAATTTAAGAAATTTACTGACCGGACTTCTTTAAGCTTATGGGACCTCTTCCAGCATAACCCCGTTGTTGCATAATAACACCAAGGCGAAACAAACTTATTTCTGTGAATATGTAATATAAATACATAAAGCAAAATATCTAAATCAAAAATCCTGGTTTAAACCCCAAGAAAACCTGGTTTAAACTGCCCCCCAAAACGGGCTTTTGGCATTTTCAGAAACAACCATGGTTCTTGCCAACTCTGCTTACTTTTGTATATAAGAGGTTTTTTTTTATTATATACATTGGTTAATCCTTTGGAATTCATAATGTAAAAATGTTGAAGTAAAATTGTTTAAAACATCTTTTTGAAATTCATGGTTTATTTTCGAGGTTTTATATTATTATCGGTATCAACCACTAATTAAATGACTTTTTGCGTTAGAGAGAAGCGAAACCAAGTCTGCTTTATCAATTTATAGCAGAATTTTGAAAAAAGCCCAAAATTTCCCAAGCAAAAAAGCGAAGCAGAAAAAACCGAGTTTTTTTCCAAAAAAGCCGGTTTTTTCCGAGCCCTTGCATCTCTATTTGTGGGTTATAGAAATTATGAATTCTCCACATTATGTGCCTATAGAGAAGATGTATTTCGAACACATCAAAATAGATATAAGAGATAGTACAGACTCTCCACTGGCATTCACTTTCGTAACTGTATGCATTAAACTACATTTTCGACAAGTGCGTCAACACCAACAAATATGAATAATCCATATTCACAATATTATCAAAAACAAGCTCTTTCTGGGACTGGAAACATTTATGTTGGATCCCCTTATCAAGTTGGACATGGTATTGGAAGTTTTCTTGTAGGATTATTTCGTTCTGTCATGCCATTAGTAAAACAAGGAGCTAAAACAGTAGGAAAGGAATTATTAAAATCTGGAGCAAACGTTATTACTGATGTCATCGTCGATAAACAACTTATTAACGAATCCTTTCGTCAACGAATGGGTGAAGCGAGATCTGTCTTGCAAGACAAAGCAAACATAAACTGAAATCTATGTTAGGATCTGGATATCAACGAAGGAAAAGAAGAATTACACATCATTCTATCTTTAACCCTTCATCATTACACATCATCAAGCCCAAGAGGAAGAAGAAGAGCAAGAGAAAACGTACGCAGAAAACAAAGAAAAATCAGTCGTACAAGAAGAGGAAAGTATCACACGATATCTTTGATTAAATCATCACCATCATGGCTTTCTTACATCATCAAACCTGCGAGTGTGTAAAAAGTGAACTAGATATTTTTTCTACAAAACCAACGCAAACCAGTATATTGGATAATCATGTTCTTATATACAAACCAATCAGTTCACTAGCTGATAATGCTCCCATAGAATTTCTCATCCCAGGAAGAACTGATGAGTACATAGATCTACCACATACTCTTCTTTACATTGAAGCTCAAATCGTTAAGCCTGATGGATCAGCATTTGTTGAAAGTGATAAAGCTGTGGCTCCTATTTATGACTTTTTAAATTCTTTGTTGAGTGATGTGGAAGTGTATTTAAATAACAAACTGATTTCATTTTCATCTCATAATCATCCATATCGATCATACATCGAAAAACTGTTAAATTATGATGACTCTGCTAAAAATACTAATCTTCAATGTGCATTCTGGTTTCAAGATACTGCTGGACATATGGATGCAACATCTAGAGGTAATAGAGGATTTCAACAACGTTATGAATTAACAAAAAAGTGCAAAATTCGACATGCTTGGACATCTTCATTGTGATATTTCTAATCAGGATAATTTTTTTATTCGAAGGAGTAGAATTACGCATCAAGTTAATTCCTGCAAAGGCAAACTTTTGTCCCATCGCTAGTGATTCATCTGTTGAGGCTAAGAGTGCAAATGAAGTCATTCGTCATCCCAAAGGATCTTCAATCAAAAACAATTGATAATTTATTTATGGGAGTATTACCAAATCGAGTGATTGTGCCGTTTACTCAAAATGATGCCTATACAGGAACAATAACTTCAAATCCATTTCATTTCAAACATTTTAACACCAATTTCTTCTCTCTATACATTGATGGAAAACCTGTACCTTCAAAACCTTTACAACCGAATTTCGAAAACAACCTCTATGTTTCCTCATATCATACCTTATTCTGTAGATCTGGTATTCACTTTTCCAATCATGGCAACAATATTTCTCGCCTTGCTTTTCCTCAGGGATACACTATCTTTGTTTTCGACATTACTCAAGATAGAGAAGCCAGCGCTGTGCAGCATTGGAATCTCATCAAATATGGATGTGTTCGTCTGGTAGTTCATTTTAAGAATCTTCTACCAGCACCTGTCTCATGCATCACATATGGCGAGTTCCAATCTCTCTTAGAAGTGGATCATCAGAGGAACATCATCATGGATTTTTAAAGGTACGTTATTTGAATACCGTATCATATATGTACATGTCTGCATTTTTATACATGATGTCCTCTACACTAGATTTATTGAACGCTTTGCAAACAAATTCTTTATTTCACAATCATTTCGTTGGCGTGATTGCAGCCAATCAATTACCAACACATGTTCCATTACATGCAGCTATCATCATAAATACAGATCCCTCGAACAAACTTGGCATACACTGGATTTCCGTATATATTCATACTGATGGACGTGCCCACTACTTCGATACATTTGGATTTCCTCCATATGTAATGCAACGTATTCAATTTCTACGTAGAAGTTCCATTTCTTATACATTTAATAACAAACAAATTCAAAGAGAGAAATCGTCCCTGTGTGGACATTATTCATACCTTTTCCTTTGCTTCAAAGCTAAAGGAAAGTCCTTAAATGAATTTCATTACACTTTCTCATCAACTCCCAAAAAATGATCGCCGCTTGCTTTATTTACTTTTACAGGTAATCATTTCTCCTGTGTATATATCATGTCTTTATTATTATTCTTCGTTTGTTTTGAATACTTTTTGTTATTATAGATAAAATTCTAGCAATTATTATTGCAGGTAGTCATTTCTCCTTCTTTTTCTTCTATATTATAATGTGTTTGTATATATTAATATTTGTTAGTAAGACTATTTATGGCTTTGGATTGATTATTTTAACAAAAGAGACACTGACTAATCATTTCTCCTGTGTATTTATCATGTCTTTATTATTCTTCTTCGTTTGTTTTGAATACTTTTTGTTATTATAGATAAAATTCTAGCAATTATTATTGCAGGTAGTCATTTCTCCTTCTTTTTCTTCTATATTATAATGTGTTTGTATATATTAATATTTGTTAGTAAGACTATTTATGGCTTTGGATTGATTATTTTAACAAAAGAGACACTGACCAAAGCTTGAATCACACTTTATTTTAAATTATAATTTGTAACTGTTTCGGATATCTAGCATATCCTTCTTCAGACACTATCGAAAATAAATGAAAATACAGACACATATATAAATATTGTTATGACAAAGTTTAAATTATTTAACCGTCACATTTATAGTCATTAATATGAAAAAGTTTAAATTATTTAACCGTCACATATATAGTCATTATTATGAAAAAGTTTAAATTCTTTTAACAGACATATATTTAGTCATTGTTGTACTTTTTTATTTTTATTTATTTATTTATTTTTTATTTTTATTGTTATTTTTCCTTTTCCTCTTATCTACTGAGGCCTTTATAACTTTGCCATAACAATATTTATATATGTGTCTGTATTTTCATTTATTTTCGATAGTGTCTGAAGAAGGATATGCTAGACATCCGAAACAGTTACAAATTATAATTTAAAATAAAGTGGGTTTCAAGCTTTGGTCAGTGTCTCTTTGGTTAAAATTAATATTTGTTGTTTTTTTATTTGTTCATGATTATAGATAAAATAAATTTTAAGTTATGTTTTTCATTTTTTTCATTTCAGAGAATAAAAGATCGTCAACGTGTGTATGGACAACATCATTGTAAGTAATAATGTTTATCTTTTCTTCACCATCATCAACAGCAGTAGCATCATCTGTGAAGTTGTCATTAATTGAACTGTGAATGTGTAAAAACAACACAACTGTGTACATGTGTATGGACAGCATCAGTGAACAGTATATGACAACTGTGAAGTTATCATCAACTGGAGAATGGAAAAATCTAACGTACTCTCTTAAAAATGTATTATACTTACCGTCGTTTTAATTTTGTAAATATCATCAACGTCAATAAATACTTTGTATTTTTTCTCTTTGAAAACACGTTTTATTTCTTACTTTTTCAATTTCCTAATAAATAAAGGTTTTATGATCAATTATGTAATTAAATACAAATATCATAAAACATATTTTTAACTCATTGAATTAAGGATTTTCATACTTTTTAAAGAAGAATCTAAAACTGATTTTTAATTCAATGATGTAATCGCATAACTAAATAATAATAATAATAATAATAATAATAATGAATTCATATATTTAATCATTTATTATTTCGTAAATTAAACCAGGTATGTGAATTCAATATTATGATAGGACTTTCTTTTTAAAAATTTAGTATTATTTATTTTAGTTCCTTTAAAAAAATAAAAGTCCTATCGTATTTAAGAAGAGTTGTATAATAATAATAATAATAATAATAATAATAATAATAATAATAATAATAATAATAATAATAACTTCAAATACTAACTTTTATTTTAACATTCATTTCAAGAATTTGAATTCATTGATATTATTGTTACTATACATATCTTTTATAGTATACGAGGGAAAATATGTTAGGATTTTTTCTTCTCATAAAAAAATCGTACACTAATTAAAAATCCTATCATAATGAGGTGTATGAAGAGAACACAAAACACACACAAATAAAACATTTAACTTTCACTTATATTTTTTATTACATTTGTTATTACTTTGTTTAGTGTACATGAAAAACAAATCAATTTTCCTCTTCTTTATGAAGAGACGTTCACTTTATTGATACCCTCCGAAGGTTGAGTATCGGTTTTCCCCACCATGGCTGTGTCTGTACACTATCAAATAAATGAGCCATAATTGAATCTATGATTTTTTGTTTGCAAAGTACTTTCATTTCCAATTTTAATCTTTCACCATCAATGTTCACATCACTGTTCTTATCAAGAGAGACACTTGGAAAACTGAAGTTCATACCATTAATAATACTCTGTTCATCTACACAGGTGTGGATTCCGGCAAGTCCTCTCCATGTAAGACACTGCGATTGTACATGAACGCGAATAGTATCTGTATACAAGTCAAAATATTCAAGTAGCACAACACTGTATACTTTACTGTTTTTCACAGCATGTTCAATACACGGTAATGTTTCCAAGAAATAAAGCCAATCACTTGAAGTTAAGTACACAGTGTTTCGAGGAGCATGAAGTGTTCCTTTCTTCTCTAACATCACTAATTTTTCACCCATTAGTTTTCGCACCACCAGTTCGTTTTTTCGACCAAGAGATTTTATAAATGTAATTTTCACTTGAGAATTTAAATAGTCCGTAACAAACGGGGTCAAATGTAAAAGTTTCTCCCATTCTGCCAAATTTAACTCCACTCCAAACACAAGTCCTTCACCAACACAAATCGCAGGCTCAAATGTATCACTATCCAGTCCAATACAAATTAATTTGGTTTTCATTGAATTAAGGCCATATTCCACATTTAACAAGTACTCTTTCTTGGTATCCATAGTTGAAGCACAAGTACTCAAAGACATGTTACTCCAGTAGCTGGTCAACGCAGAATAACGACACTATGCATACAGATGACTGCGCATGCATGAAGAGGTGGGGTGAAGAGGAAAATTCATGTTTCATCTTGTTTGTACATGCCACTATACACTTACGATGAGTATACCAGTTCAGTAAATTCAAGATCGTGCATGTTACGCCCAGATACATTAATCTTCATTCCTTTATATATTAAACAGACATTTCCACTTTGTAAATACGTTAATAATGCGCCATTATCTGCTTCCAATTTCTCAGTACAACATCCTGGTAAAATCACTTTTTCGCCTCCTTCAAATGCCACACATGCCTTCCTACCATATACCGTTGTAATTATCTTGCAGTTTACAATACGAAATGGTACTCCAATCTCCGAATCTCGCATTTTTGTAAAGTGTACCATTGATAACTTATTAAGCTTATCTAATAAACTCATTGACGATGACATCTTTAAATTTGATGTTTCTTCCTTTGCAACAGCTGCTAACAGAATGATCTACACAAGCACATACGTTCCGCTTACGCTCTTCGCAGGAGAAGTGGGGGTTTGGGGATTCAAATTACTAGCCAAACACGACAAGAACACGAAAAAGGCATGTTTCATCTTGTTTCTATAACTGGTAGACGTCCAAGACTATGAGCATGGCAAATACATCCCACAACCAAAATTTTCCCACGGGGCTGCTGGTGGTAGACCTAAAAGGCTATGAGCATAACAACTAAAGGCCTGTTGAAACTTGCCTTCAAATTCTAGGAAAACAAGACAATTTTTTGCTGACTCAGCCATCTATCCAGCGGGTATTCCACTGAAACATCTTTTATAGGAAAACGAGTCCCTCAAGTCTGTCTACAAGCCTTCTCCCGTATTGTTGATCTGCTTCTCTCTAATTGTATTTTTTATTTTTAAAAATTTAATTCGAACGGGAAGTTAGCCAACTATATTTCTCCAATTCGGTAGTTTTATATACCATTTTTAGTTAAAAATATTTTGTATATAAAAATTGATTGTATTTCTTTGTTGGCAAAGGTTTGTGTAATTATGCTGCAAAACTAATAACCACACTTTAAATACAGAAATGAATAATTATTAGCCCATGACTGATTTTTAAAAAGTTATAATTTTAAATTATATCATTACTTGTATATTTATTTGTGTTTCTATTAGCAGGGCTAAAAGTAAAGGGGAACGCGGGAGGACACCGTTCTCCCACTTCCAAAACTATCTACTGCGTCCCACCACTTCCTAAAAAATGGGCAAAGATAGGAACGGGGGACGGCGTGACGTCATCCGTTCCCCTACCTTTTCAGATCCACTTTTATCCCTGTGTACGAGTAAAGTGAGAGCATGATAGTTAACGTTTACGAATGATGTATTTTCGCTCAGACTTGTACGAGTTAAACAGTAATAGAAAATTATGAGTTTTCATAATTAGAGTAGATTTTAGGTAGTTATTTAGTAGCAACAGAATATAGGGAAAATACAATTTTCTGCCAATTTCTGATATAATATATATAACATCATAACAAGGTCTTCTAAAAGATTCTTCCAATTTTCAGAACTAAGTGGCCATTGCCCCGCTAGGAAAATATCGTAGTTACGCCAATGGGGATGATGCTACAAATAAAAAGAAGAGGGAAATATCGTATGATATTTAACCTCAGGGGGCTTGTTTGGGTGATAGATCATAGTATAAATATGACGATATGGCAAAATCGCACGCAAGATGCCAGATATGCTAGATATAATGCATTGACTCAGGGACGTATCCAGCGTGAGGTCATGCAAGCTGTGCCTTTCTAAACCTCAAGCACTTGTTAATAAACCTAATTTTTTCCTTTTGAGGTTCTTTTATATCAGATTACTTTGAGTCAGTGTCCAAACTGTGGGCAATGCGTTGTTGTTATAATTCTAACAAGTAACACTTTCCAAGTGTAACACTCCGATTTTGATAAAATTTGGCAGGTAGATACTACACATAAAATAAACAAATTAATTTTTTTATTTTTTTTTGCGAGAAAACGGTTTTAGGGGGCAAAAGCCCCCATCCAAAATTTTGAAAGTTGACGCCCGAAAGGCAAAAACAAGTGAACCAAAGTGAACGAAATTGTGCACATATATTGCAGACTTAAAATTAGGAAATACATGTTTTGTATTTTCTTGGAAAAAACGGTTAGTTAGAGCGCAGACCCCTCCAAACCTTTGATCATGAAATATCAAAAGTGCTAGTAACAATATGTCAGATGTGTGTAAAGGACATGAAGAATTGCAACGACACTTTGTGTATGAACAATACACACACACAAAAAAAAAAAACAAATACGGTTTTTGTTTATTTTCTGCGGAAAAACGGTTCTAGGGGGCAAAAGTCGCAACAGAAAATTTTGAAAGTTGACACCTGAAAGGCAAGAAAAAGGGAACCGAAGTGAATGAAATTGTGCATAGATATTGTAGACGAAAAATGAGGGAATTCGGGCTTCGTATTTTCCTGGAAAAAACGGTTAGGTGGGGTACGGACTCCTCCAAACCTTTGATCATGAAATATCAAAAGTGCTAATAACAGTATGTCAGAAGTGCCTAAATTTACATGAAGAATTGGAACAAAACTTTGTGTTAGGACAATAAGTAAAAAATAAACAAATACGGCTTTTTTCTTTCCTGCGAAAAAAACCGTTTTAGGGAGCAAAAGGTCCCACCCATAATTTTCAAATTTGACGCCCGAAAGGCAAGAAGAAATGGACCGAAGTGAATGAAATTGTTCTCTAATGTTGTAGAGGTAAGATGAGGGAATACGTGTTTCGTATTTTCCTGAAAAGAAAAAAAAACTGCTGAGTGGACCAAGGCGTTGAGTGTCGGAAGGAGTGGGCCGAAGCGAATGAAATTGTCTGTAGATATTGGATATGAAAATTAAGCCTCTCGTGTTTCGCAAGTGTCTCCATCAGATTTCTTCAAATTTGGCAGATCAACAACAAGCACAAACAGTATAGCGTATTTTATAGTATTTCACGAGGCAACTTTAACCCTTACAATGTTTTCCCGCATAAACAAAAACATGTGCCGGTTAATTTCCTCTTTGCTGTTGATGTGCCAAAATTGATAGGGACATCTTAAAAACACGAAAGTCCTTATTTTACATACAGTCTATACAATATCTACACACAATTTTATTTGCTTCGGTCCACACCTCCCTGCACTTTTACGGTAATATTTACTTCTTTTGCGGAGGGGCTCTAGGCCCCAACACCGTTTTCCAGTACAAACTAAAACACATTTCATTTATTGTTTTGCAAATTGTTCCTATACGAAGTTTCGTTGCAATTCTCCATACTCTTTAGGAACTTCTGGCGTATCTTTGTTTTTTACTGATATTTTTATTATTTTATTATATTTTTTTTGGAAATATCTCCTTAGATGGATTGCCTTCTATTATCTCCACTTACTAATAACTGAATTTTACCCATAAACATAAGGAAAATGGAATAATTGCGAAAAAGCGTGAGTTACAGTATACGCGCATTTTTTTTTCGCATAGGAGTACATACATGTGAGTGTACTATTTCTGTTTGTCACTCACACTCCGTTTCATGGTTTCCGTTCACATGCACCTTAGACAACGTTTGCACAGTAAAGAAAGGACACCAAAAATCAAATTTTAGTTTTGATGACAGAAACCCTAAATCAAATTTGAAAACCGAAACCAAAAACCAGTTCTGAAAATCATAAACTGAAAATCGGTTTTGAAAACCGAACCCGAAAATAGGATTTTAAAAACCGAAAATCGATTTTCTTTTCTAAATTTCAACTTTCTCAAAAATCGATTATCGGTTTTCGACTGATCAGCGTCACTAATTAGAATTCACTCATCAATCTCAACCATTCTCAAGGGAGTCTGAGTTCGTCTTGTTGATATGGACTTTAGGTGAAGAGGCTTTTTGTAAAGCTCTTTCAAACTTGCAAACCTAGTTGAACTGCTTCCAATAAAGCTAATTTCAATTAAAAAAATGCTCTATATACATATGTATTAAACAATTCCAGAGAAATCAAATGTAACGCTACTTAGGTTATATGGGGACGCAGCACAAGTGCTAAACGGCGCAACATCCAAAAATCATTTCGCAGCAAAGTCCTAAACGGCAGAAAACCTAAGCGGCACAAGACCTAAAAATCATTTCGTGACACAAGTCCTAAATGGCACTAGACCTAACCATCTCTTCATGCTACCATCGCGTCCGTGCCATGAATACTGTTAATCTGTTACTCAACGTTTTAGATATACTCTTTCATATTACAGAACCAGATTCTAGCTTAGTTTTTATAAGTAATTTTTATAAGTAAATATTCTATCGTTCTGAAATAAAAATAAATAAATAAACCTTATTGTCCTTTCTTGCTCTTTTCATGATAGCATTTTTATGGTGACAAAATTTTAAGTGCTAATCAAATGTGATTGCCAGATTTTTCATAATGTCTGCTTTTTTTTCTATTTTCACACAATTGACCTTATGTTAGTAACATAATATTGTGTTTTAGTTATATGTCATAAATTTTGCTTTCTTTGTGCTGATTTGAAATAAATTATTTTTACACATATTCATTGTATTCAAGTCTTTCCATAGCAAATATTTGTTATACTCGTAATTAACTGCTTCGTACTCGTTATCATTATTGATAATAATTTTAGTATTAGTAACATAGTTGGAATTAAATACGTACATAACAGTATCGTGGCAACTACTTACTACTGAAATGCTTTATCGAATCTTTAAATCTGTAGTTTGTAGGAGGGGTGCCCACAGAAGTTAATATCTTATAGCCCATAGTACGTCACTAAAATTATAGAGGATCTTTGAAAAGCAACTTAAATTAAATTTATGAGAAACTTAGATATACAGTTTTTAAAATAAATTTAATTAATATAAGAACATTACTTTAATCAAGGCCGCAACCATGGTTGGGGAAGAGATGTATTGAAGTACGAACTATTGAAATAGTGTTGAAGCAATAGCTGATATATATATATATTTTTTAAGTTTCTGAGTTTTGCGTCCTTATATACAACGTTGTGATTACGAAGGAAGGATCCGACTGAACTGAACATAAAACCGGAAGCCACCAACATATATGTAATTGGGAACCGAAATTTAAAACTATTTTTTTCATGTCTCTACCACCATCACTTCTAACACTTGCAGTCAGTGATGACTACAGACTGTAGTGCAGGATATATTTTCATCAGCGTAGACCTATTCCAATTTTGCTCCACTTGGGCTATTTTCGCAGCACTGCTTTTACTCCTCATGAATGAAAGTTCCTCAACTCCCCAGCCGAATAAAATCTGAAATTATTAATCCTTATAACTATGTAACTATCTACTAATCTTAGCAACTAACCGAACGTATACTGACCTCACACAACTAAAATAAAGTACTTGGATGCTATAGAAATAAAAGAAAGTAATCTGTGCATTTCTTGCGTAAAGGTAAATTTTGGTGTGTCACTTTTTTTCAAAATTTTAGGTCGTTTTCGCGAGCTGAGAATCAAACGTGTGATATTTTCATTATTTTCCCGTTGATTATCACATGAATATGCAACTTTTGAGCCCTATTAGAATTTGATACTCGAAAATCTTATTTTTTTGCGTAAAGGTAAATTTTGGTGTGTTTTGCCTTTAAAAAAAATAGGCCGTTTGCGCACTAAGTGTGATTTTTCCATTATTTTCCCATTGATTAGCACGCGAATACGCAACTTTTATGCTCTATTAGAATTCTATACTCGAAAATTTTATTTGTTCATTCCACCCTACTGATCAACGCTTAGACTAGACCACTTGAGATAGAAACTTGAAATTTGAACAGTACATAGTGTTGTGGCCTAAGTTACCACTAACGCGTTAGCGTTTTTTGATATTTGACCTAGAAGAGAAGAACACGGGATGGGAAGAAAAAAGTTGTAGGAATTATAATTTTTATCAGATGTCCATATCTCGGAATCTCTGAAGGTTAGAGGTATGGAATTTTATATTTAAACTTTTCATTTAAAACAATTAGATTCGTATTTCAGCGTTGTTTGGTATTTGATTTAGAAGGGAAGGGACGGGAAGAAGAAGAGGTGGAGAATTACAATTATTATCATAAGCTGTCCTACCTATAAAGATTAGAAACATGAAATTTAGTAAATAAACTTTTCGTTTAAATTTATTAAAAACTTGGTTTAGCGTTCTTTGATAGTTGAGCAAGAAGGAAATAAAAAATGATAGGGATGGCCCACTAAGATGCTGACTAAGAGTTCGAATTTTCGTGCGAGACTTCGAGCTCAGACGATTTCTATATGAGAGACCTGGAAGAAATAGCGCAAAACATTGCCCACAGTAGCGGGCAATCTTTTCACAACTATGTAGTAACCGAAACAGAAATTAATTTCAACCACGCTGGCATGTGATGTCGCTTCATTGTGATGCAAACATCTAAAGGTATTTTTCTCATCATCCAAGTGATTTACCAATATTCTGAAGATTTCCATGTTGAGATTATTGTATCATGAATAAGACGGAACGAATTATGTGTAGCAGGGTAATATCTCACCAACCTTCCGGGAATTTACTGTTCCCGATCAGTGTTCGAAGTGGAAAAAAGCAGAGGTGGTATGTTTTATACAATTTTGACTCGACATATCTTCTATCTAAATACTGAAATTCAGTGATGGTATGTTGCCGTAAAGATTGCATTTCTATTTCCATAATGAATCAAAACCACGGGAGAACTTTTCGTACTTACTGGTGGAGTATGGAGAAGCTCTGTCCCCGCCTGAAATTTCTGCAAATAATAATAATAATAATAAAATATCCCCATATGTCTAATTTATTTTTTACGTGAGTTCAGAAGGCCTTACAGCAGTTCTCTGAAATAAACCTATGAGTTTAATCTTTAGTTGATTGAGTTTATACAGAAAAGTAGAATTAATTATCAATTATAAGTATTCAATATAATAAATAATATTCAATATAATAAATAATAAATAATGAATATGTCGACCGGACACGATACTAGCGCCATGCCCGACAATGTCGACCACTCTGTGTCATTGAACTATAATGATGACCCGGGCATTCATAATTTCAATACTGCTGGTGCATCTGTACATAATGATTCAGTGTGTTCTCAGTGCAACAAACAATTACTCAATGCAAGAGGCCTAGCAATCCACAACAGTAAGTGCCATCTCACTAGTGCCAAAGCCAAACCCTCATTGTCCAATGTCACTACCATGCTTTCACCTTCTTCACACAATTCTACTTCTCCCGGCGGGAGCTCATGTGGTTCGGATTCCACGTTAATCAGTAGGTCCACGTCTCATATAGCCTCGCTGCTGAAAAGGGACGTTAAACTCAAAATCAACTCAACTCAACAATTCTACTTCACGCACTGCCTTGAACAACTGTAATTCTAGCTCCAACGAGATGTCAATTGAAGCATGCAATAACCTCCTCGTAAAACTCAAGTCCATAACTCCTATTCTTCGTAGAGTTCCTCGAGGAGCTAGACCAGCGTTGGCTGACTCCCTCTGTCAAGTTCTGCAGAATATTATATCTAGTAATAACTTGCAATCGTGGAAGGAACTCTTCTTCTTCCCCTACGTAACACTTTGGTTACCAACAAGAACGAACAAAGTGTCCAATCTCACTACATGGGTGAAACAAAGAATCACAAGTTGGACTAATTCTCGCTGCGATGCCCTTCTTTATCGCCACCAAATACCCTCCAAACATCGCCGTGTGACAGGCCCAATCTCCTTCAACATCAAGGTTATCGAGAACAAACTTTCCGATGGCGATGTGCATGGAGCAGTCAGACTCCTCATCTCTGATGACATTTTGGCGCCTGCAGAAAGCTACATTTTGGCGCCTCCAGCATTACGCAACAAACACCCTGCACACAGTCATACTTTCACACCCCCTGCACTCATCGACAACGCTCCAGCCGTCCCTAGAGTTTCTGTCAAAGAAGTACAGAAAGCTGTTCGACCCTTCTCTTCCGACTCTGCATGAGGCATGGACAGTTTACGCCCTTCCATTCTCCGGGACCTTTTGATGTGCCAAGACATCGATTCTAGAGACCGTCTGTTAAGCACTATCAGTGATTTTCTTCACATAATCCTCACTGGAAAAGTACCTACAGAAATTGGACCGCTATTTTTCGGAGCGTCGCTTATAGCGTTAAGGAAGAAAGGTGGTGATATACGCCCCATCGCTGTCGGTAACGTTTGGAGACGGCTTTCAGCTAAGATAGTATGCCAAAGAATTAGGGAACCGTTATCTACTTTCTTGTCACCACATCAGTTGGGAGTGTGCGTTCCTCATGGCTCAGAGGTTACAGCCCATGTCGCCCGACTGTATTATTCTCATCCCCACAAACAAGAGAAAATTTTCTTGAAACTAGATTTCCGGAATGCATTCAACGAAATCAACAGAGACTCTATGCTTACAGCCGTAAAAACGCACTTCCCTTATATATACAACTTCATACATCAGTGTTACTCACAGCTAGCCATCTATTTTTTGGTGAAGATATCATACTCTCCCAGCGAGGTGTTCGACAAGGCGACCTCCTAGAACCTGCTTTATTTGCGCTAACACTTCAATCTATTGTCAGAAATATCAATACTGAATTAAACATTTGGTACCTCGACGATGGGACTATGGCTGGAGACAAGGAAGATGTCCTCGAAGCTTTGTCAAAGATTCGTACTCAATCTCGTGACATTGGATTACAGCTCAATTTCTGCAAATGTAAAGTCGGTTTCTTGGGAGTCTCAAACGAGCAGGCTAACACCCTTTACTCCCTTTTCAACGAAGTTGCACCAGGAATTCAACCTATATCATCCGACAGTGCCTCCCTTTTAGGTGCCGCACTACACACTGATACTCGACGCATTTTGTTATTGGACAAGATATCTAAATTAGATCTCTTCTTCACTCGCCTATCTAAGATATCTACCCACTCAGCTTTTTATCTCCTACGGGCCTCGTTAGCCATTCCTAGAATGTTATATTTCCTTCGTAGTTCTCCATCCTGGCATGAGACAGATCTTCTGGAACAATATGATGAATCTATCCGACTTGGCCTAGAATCTCTTCTCAACTGTTCTCTCACAGACAACTCATGGCTACAAGCATCTCTCCCTGTGGATCACGGAGGTCTAGGAATTCGTCGAGCCCTTGACTTGGCCACTCCATCTTTCCTTTCATCCATGTATAGCTCTATGCCTTTGATCACTTCTCTTCTTCGCCAGGATGTTCATCAGGATTCAGAAGCTGAGATAAATGATTGTATCTCCCAGTGGATATCGTGCGGCGGACTCAATCTACCAGATTTTGATAAGAGAAGTTTTCAAACTTCACGGGACGCTCCTCTTACAGACTCCAGATTATCTTCTATTCTTCAGTCCTCCACCAATCCTGAAGATAAGGCACGTCTTCTTGCTACTTCTTCTCCTGAAGCAGGTGCCTGGTTACAAGCTACCCCATCTTCATCCCTAGGGCTACATCTTCCCGACGAAAGTTTTCGAATCGCTTGTGCGTTACGTTTGGGAGCAGATGTCTGTGAACAACACCAGTGCCCGGCTTGCGGAAGTTTAGTGGATAAGAAAGGTATACATAGCCTATCATGTGTTCACAGTGCTGGCAGATACTCTTGACACTCCACTGTTAACGATCTCATTATGAGAGCCCTCATCTTCTCGGGAACGCCTTCCGTGAGAGAGCCAATGGGGTGTAGTCGCTCTGATGGCAAGAGACCTGACGGAATGTCTTTGGTGCCTTGGACACGAGGGAAGGCTTTAATATGGGATTTTACTTGTACCGATACCCTAGCCCCCTCTAATCTTCTTTCATCTTCCACAAAAGCTGGGCCGGTTGCAACTCGCGGGGAATATGATAAGAGACGAAAATATAACAACCTCTTGGACAAATACCACTTCGTCACCATAGCCATCGAAACTTGTGGGTCCTGGGGTCAGGAAGGTCTAAACTTTATTAATGAAATTGGACACCGCATAACTATTAACACAGGAGACACCCGAGCTTCATCCTATCTTATACAAAGAATAAGTATCGCTGTGCAAAGAGGGAACGTAGCAGCGATGCTAGGAACTCTCCCTCCGGGAAAAGCTTTGGACGAAATTTTCCTTTTGTAATCACTCTCCTCTCATTTATGATATTAGTCTTAGGAAGTAACTTGTTAGAAGAAAAAGAAAAAATAATATAAAATAGTTGTTGTTGATTAAAAGATGAAGATGTATGAAATTTAATTGTGTAGCGACGAACGATAGAATTTATAGACAAACGTCGTTAAAGTGAATACAGGTTACTAACTAGTAATACTCAGGATTTGTTGTATATTCCTGTCAAAAGTAAATTTCCAGATTAGTGTTTAGTGTATTGTGATATGTATAATGAAATAAGTAGGCCTATGTGCGAGTAAAAGAACTACGGGTTCCCTCAGCTACTGCTCTGACCCAACGATGAATAAATTATAATTATCAAAACTGTATTGAAATAATATATTGTAGTATTGTAATACTGATCATGAAAATATATTGTTGACAACTTTTTATTATAGCAACTTGAACATTTAACAATTAAATATTTGAAAGTTAAAGAACATATTAATGTCGATTCATGGTCGGAAACAAGAAATATTAAATCAGAAATAATTATGTAATTATAACGTCAAAAGAAAAACTATTGTCCAGGAACTGTTATATATAAAACAATTCTTCTCAGAGTATAAACACCTCATCCAGTTCCTTGGCAGGTGGTAAAGTACCACGGACCGACGAGACGTTACCACGTTGGATAGAAACGGATATGCGCTGTATTAGATAAGATATGGAGCGAACTTCCCCGGAAACACAAGAAATGTGTCTTCCTACCTCCCTAATGAATTCAAGACTTCTTGCACCCCAAGCACCACTGGTTTCAATAGCGATTGGAGTGAAAACAAACTTTTCGAGAAGGTTGTTGTATTTTCTTTGCTTTTCAGCTTATCTGTGATTTGATTAGCAACAGCTCCAGCGTTCATTACTGACAGAGGGAGACTTGAATGAGCGTATGTATCAGCGCATGTGAAGTCCCACAATAAATATTTACCTCTCATCCATGGAACCAGTGTCATCCCATCCGGTCGCCTTCCATCCGAACGACAGCAACCAGAAGGTTCCCGTATTGAAGGAAATCCAGCTGTGTTGAGGGCTCGTAGTATTATATCATCTACAGAGGAATGTCGGGCGAATCTACCAGCGCTCTTCATGCATGAAAGGCCATGCAGGCTACGTTGGTTAACCTCATCCCCACAAGCTGGACAGCGATGAGGCTCACAAACTGCTAAGCCTAAACGTAAGGCTGCAGCAATTCGAAAGCTTTCATCTGACAAATGAAGGCCTAAAGGCGGAGAAGGTATCGCCATCAACCATGCACCCGCTTCGGAAGACGAGGCAGCAAGAAGCCTGGCTTTATCTTCCGGAACAACAACAGGTTGTAACAAATGATTATGTAATTGACATACAATTGGTGTATACCAAGATGACTGATACCACTTTTTGTTAATCTCCGGAAGGGTTGTATCTGCTAACCCATATGTTGTATTATAGAGAATTGTATATGAAAATGCTCTAGCACGGATTTCTTTTATTAAGAATTTTAAAACATTTTCTCGCGGGTAAAATCCCAGACTCCCCATTCGACTGAGGTACTCCAGACCACCGGAAGGTTGTTATCCAATTATTAAAAAGACGCAAAAATAGGCCTACGTTTTAATGAAAGTACCATCAATTTAATATTCTTGACACACAAACAATAACCAAACACTTAAGCAAGCTAAAAATTTTGTTTGATTGAATAAACTATATATTTTTTCCCTCGTAAATACCGAACTCAGTTCGTGGCCGTGTGTAGTGTAGTCGCTAACACTCTCGCCTTCGGTGCGAGCTGTCCCGGGTTCAATTTCCAGTAGGGGCACTCGGTTTTCCTGGGTTTTCCTCATTCACACCAGGCAAATGCTGGGATGGTACCTAACAAAAATGTTCCAGACCGTTTTCTTTCCTTCCCCAGTACTTTCTTTCTTCTCTTTCCCCGGATAGTGTGCTCACCGAGGAACATAATCCCTCAAATGTTAGGGCTAAATGGCCTTAGATGCTGAAAGCCCAGGAATCTAAATCCCGAACTCAGTTATGTATTTCTATACCATTGTAGACAAAAGTAGTTCCGGCGAACTCATAACAAAACTTTTCGATTTCAGTTTAAACGAGTCGCCTCATACACTATCTTTTGTTTGGATTGGGCCCATGAGTGATTTCTTTCTGCAATGTTACCCTTACCTGCAACCAATACAACCAACACGAGTTCTTGCGTATGCGTAGGAGCAAGAGGTGAACTTCTTTGTAGACAACTCTTTTTAGTAAGAAAATTAGGAAAACCAAAAATGGATCAAAAATTGTGATCTTGGCCAATAATTAGTTTTTTGATTAGGTGCCACAAAAGTTTTGAACGACCTCTAAATCGAGTTTTCGTATTTTCTATGGAATAAGCATATCATACTGAGTAGAGTGATAGTTTGGGTTTGGCTACACTATATATACTTCTCCAGATATAAGGCCTACAAGAAATTTTTTTATTGAAATAGCCCTATATTGGATCTTTTGATCCAAAAACGAAAGATAGGAAAAATATAACAAAAATGTTGCTGTTGCCAACTTATAAATTATTTGCATATAAATAAAATCTCTGACGGACAAAGAAATTCGTCAGTTACTGTGTATAAATATTGATTTATAAAGGGTATATTAGCAGCCACTTTCCAGTGACTGTATGTCTGTTTCTGAAGTACTCAACTAATATCCATTCTTGGAAGTTCAGACTTTGAAATCGACCACACATATAAATTAGCCAAGAAAAAAATCAGTTATCAATGTAATATTCATATTTTATGCGTCGATATAAATTTCGATGTAGCTTGAATATTCAAGCCATTATAAGCTACCTTCGTGTAGACATTCACATCTTCATCTCATTGGGAAGTACCTAATGGCTACGGACATTTTTTTGTCTATAAAAAATTTCCCATAGCACATTCGTCACGTTTCGGACTTTTTCCATACTCAATGTCATTATAAGATACCTTTATGCAGAGTTTCACGACTTATCTCATTGGAAATACAAAATCAATGTGATGAGCGAGTGAATGAACCGATTTCTGCTTGACTAAGGACAGTTTTCACCCTTAAAATTTTTCCATAGCACTTCCTTAAATTTCGGACATTTTCCTTACTCAAATCATTATAAGGTATCTTTATGCAGAGATTCATCCTTCTATCTCATTGGGAAGTACCTAATTAATGCTATGAATGAGTCAATCAGTGTGTGAACCGATTTCTGCTTGGCTACGGACAGTTTTCACCCATAAAAATTTCCTTTAGTACATTACTTAAATTTCAAACCTTTTCCATACTCAAGTCATTATAAGGTACCAATATATAGACTTTTACGTCAATATTTCATAAATAAGTACTTAATCAATGTGACGAGTATAGAAATTCCCATAGTACATTAATCACATTTCGGACTTTTTCTGTACTCTAGTCATTATACGGTGCTTTTATGCAAAGTTTCACGTCTATACCTCATTGGGAAGTACTTAATCAATTTGATGATTGAGAGAATGAAACGATTTCTACTTGGCTAAGAACAGTGTTTCGCCAATAAAAAAAATTCTTATAACACATGCCACACATTTCGGAATTTTTCTATGCTCAAGTCATTATAGGGTACCTCTATGCAAAGTTTCACGTTTCTATCTCATTGGGAAGTATCTAATCAATTTGATGAAGGAGGGAATGAACCGATTTCTTGCTTGGCTAAGGACAGTTGTTTGCCTATTAAAACTTTCCCATTGTACATTCCTTAAATTTCGCATTTTTTCATACTCAGGTCATTATAATGTACCATTGTGCAGAGTTTCACGTCTCTGTCTCATTAGGAAGTACCTAATCAATTTGATGAGTGAGTGAGTGAAACGATTTTTTTCCTGGCTAAGGACATTTTTTGCTCATAAAAATTTCCCATAGTACATTCCTCAAATTTCGGACTTTTTCCATATTCAAGTCGTTATAGGGTACCTTTATGCAAAGTTTCACGTTTCTATCTCATTGGGAAGTACCTAATCAATTTGATGATTGAGTGAGTGAATCGATTTCTTGCTTGGCTAAGGACAGTTTTTTGCCCATAAAAAATTCCCATAGCACATTCCTCAGATTTCGGACTCTTTCTATACTCAAGTTATTGTAGGGTACTTTTATGTAAAGATTCAAGTTTCTATCTCATTGAGAAGTACCTAATCAATTTGATGAGTGAGTGGGTGAAACGATTTTTTTCCTGGCTAAGGACAGGTTTTTGCCCATAAAAGATTTTCCATAGCACATTCCCCAGATTTCGGACTTTTTCCATACTCAAGTCGTTATAGGGTACCTTTATGCACAGATTCAGGTTTCTATCTCATTTGGAAGTACCTCATCACTTTGATGAGTGAGTGAGTGAATCGATTTCTTGCTTGGCTAAGGACAGTTTTTTGCTCATAAAAATATCTCATAGTACATTCCTCAGATTTCGAACTTTTTCCATACTTGGGTCATTATAAGGTACCTTTATGCAAAGTTTCAAGTTTCTATCTCATTGGGAAGTACCTAATCAATTTGATGAGTCAGTGAGTGAATCGATTTCTTGCTTGGCAAAGGACAGTTTTTTGTGCATAAAAATTTCTCATAGGACATTCCTCAGATTTGGGACTCTTTCCATATTCAAGTTATTGTAGGGTACCTTTATGCAAAGTTTCAAGTTTCTATCTCATTGCGAAGTACCTAATCAATTTGATGAGTGAGTGAGTGAAACGATTTTTTTCCTGGCTAAGGACAGTTATTGCCCATAAAAGATTTCTTATAGCACATTCCTCAGATTTCGGACTTTTTCCATACTTAAGACGTTATAGGGTACGTTTATGCAAAGTTTCAAGTTTCTATCTCATTGGGAAGTACATAATCAATTTGTTGAGTGAGTGAGTGAAACGAATTTTTTCCTGGCTAAGGACAGTTTTTTGCTCAGAAAAAAATTCCCATAACACATTCCTCAGATTTTGGACTTTTTCCATACTTAAGACGTTATAGGGTACGTTTATGCAAAGTTTCAAATTTCTATCTCATTGGGAAGTACCTAATCAATTTGATGAGTCAGTGAGTGAATCGATTTCTTGCTTGGCTAAGGACAGTTTTTTGTGCATAAAAATTTCTCATAGGACATTCCTCAGATTTGGGACTCTTTCCATATTCAAGTTATTGTAGGGTACCTTTATGCAAAGTTTCAAGTTTCTATCTCATTGGGAAGTACCTAATCAATTTGATGAGTTAGTGAGTGAAACGATTTTTTCCCTGGCTAAGGACAGTTTTTTGCCTATAAAAATTTCCCATAGCACATTATTCAGATTTCGGACTTCTTCCATATTCAAGTTATTGTAGGATACCTTTATGCAAAGTTTCAGGTTTCTATCTCATTGGGAAGTACATAATCAATTTGTTGAGTGAGTGAGTGAAACGAATTTTTTCCTGGCTAAGGACAGTTTTTTGCTCATAAAAAAATTCCCATAACACATTCCTCAGATTTTGGAGTTTTTGCATACTCAAATTGTTATAGGGTACCTTTATGCAAAGTTTCAGGTTTCCTCCTCATTGGGAAGTACCTAATCAATTTGATGAGTGAGTCAGTGAGCCGGAAAACTGCATATTTTGGGGGTCCAGTACTGAAATATGGTTGAAGTTAGGAATGTGAGATTTGGCATATGAGTACACCTGTGAGATACCTCCTTACATTCTAAATTTCATGTTTATTCCCTTAATAGAATCGTTTTTTTAAGCCTCGAAATCGGTGATTTTACCCAAAACTCTTGTTCGTGTATAATATGCTTAAGGCAGTGCAGCCAGTTTTCATTTTCTTCGCGAAACTTGGCTGCCATCCATTGCCGTGCATGCTGATCAAACGAAGCGTTGAAATCACAATTATCAGGCACTATTCATAGCGTTCAACTATTTCGCTCTACTTTGTTTCATCTTTATATATATAGTCATAAGAATAGCTCATCGAGCAGATGCTACACAACTTTTATAAGTACACTCACATTTTGAATAGTTCTCCCACCTTGGGACTCTAAAAGACGAAATTTTGTTTATATCAAACTTAGGATATCTTTGCTCGGGTCGGTCCGATTACTAGTTGGTTAATTTACCAAATCTAAGTCACTTGTTCTTTGTCGGGACACATTCTTTCATTTTATTTAATTGATTATGTAGAAAATTGATATAGAGTATTCCAGTTCGGAGCGACATTTTCACAAGTATTAGGATGAAGATGGCTGGGATCCAGGAAAACACCACTAATTAGGATTTAGGATATGTAGGTGAAGGGTGGTGTAAGGGTACACTTTCCAAGTAACCTGTCATCGTCGAACAGATATTAAACAGGTTGATGAGTTTAGCTTATGTTTCAGACCTGCCGTTATTCCGCCATACGTGTTAGTAACACTATTACTTTTGGAAATACTAGTTACATTCATTGGAACAAAATATTTATTACGTGGCGGTATTCTTAACCTCTACATCTCTACATTCAAATTACTTTTTAAAAAACCCACGGGAACCAATTAGCGTTCGGGGTAAATTGGACGTCCTTACATATATCCTTTCAATCAATTTAACATTTGGTATTTCAGTTTAATATTCTGTTCATATTTAATATATATTTACATTTCGACACATACATATATATTCAATAAACGCGCACACATATAACTCAATAACCCCAACAAAATATTCAAGGTTGCAGCATTGTACAGAGAAACAAAATTCCCCCTTTTTTATACCGCGTGATTATAAACTTTAGATTTTACACATGTATTTCAAGAGTAGGTCATAAAATAAATAAAAAAAAAGAACTATTGTGGGAGGCACGTAACACAGAATATTCATAAATACATGAACATATATAAACCAAAAAAATTTTATCTTAACTTTGGGCCCAGGATTACAACAATATTCACGGAAATCAAATAAATGGAAACTGACCACTGGATCAGAAGAGAATCCCAGACGGACCATGGTGAAGGAATGAAAGTGGAAATTACGGTGTACTGAATCTTCGGTAATGGGTCAAATATAATGTAAACCCAGTCCCTAAATATTTCATCAAACGAATCGTGTCCCGAGACATCTCAGCTGGTCATTTCGGTTTAAAAAATTATACATTAATTCATTGATATCTAATACTTTCAAAATCGGAAGGGGGGAGGTTGGAAAAGAAAAAAAAAGAAAAAAACCTTTAGAGAAGGAGTAGAAGAAATAATAGGTAAAAAGAGAGGAGACAGAACACTACAACCACGAAAGATAAGTGGTCAAATTTACGTATACAACATACTGTAACAAATATTTTCTTTTATGCCAAAAGGGGTTCGGCTTACCAAATAAATAGCCGAAAAAACAAATATCTTCAACAACGAGACGAGTCTGTGCCCTCAATGGGATTTTCGGAAAGACAAAGGCTTTAGGGAAATCCCACCACTCACCGTATCCGGTCAACGCCATTGAAAACCCCGGAATCACCGGAAGGTTGGTGTAGCCTCTAATTTAGAATTTCAGAAAAAAAAATCATCCGACCTCTCAGAAAACTAAGAAAGTCCAGAATAGTAATGAAACTAGAGTAAATAATAGCTAAGATATCCCTAACTAGTAATTTGCCAAAATTTAAAAAAAATAAAAAATAATCTAAATTTTGGATCGGTGATTTCAGTGACCAAACATCACCGATGGGTACCCTGCGCAGACATGCCAAGGTCTGGGATGTCGTTAATTTCCATCATCTAATTAAACTAAGAAAAGAAACGAAAATACTTTAGAGGACCAGGGGTCGACATCCGGGTACGCAATGAACCTAAAAAAAATTTTAGTAGCGGTTAATTTAATTTGATTTACCCCGTCTGTCCTATTCACTCTACAAACACGTAATGTGAGAAAGAAAAAAAATCTCAGAGTCATAGGATCTTCTCTTTCAAAACCGACCGAAAACATAATTCACAACAGCCCAAAACACCAACTATTTGGTATCATGATTGATTAGCAATTACATTTAGTTAGCCATTATATGATGCTATCCCTACCCTGCTGTCAGACGAGATTGTTATAAATAGATACTACTGTTATAGCATGCTCAACTACGAAGTAATAATATATTCTGACATATAACTCGCCTACCTTGTCGAGTGATGTCTTGGCGTGGGGGTCAGAACTCGAAACGATTCTCACCACGCATTTACGTTTCATCTATGTATCAACATATGGCTAAAATACACTGGGCCCATGTATACACTATACGGGAGTCCTATCATCTATTCTCTTTTACTACACTACATTTATATTTGACTTATATTATAATTTTATTCATATATTTATTCATTTCTGACAACGCAGTATTTTTTAGACACCCTGTTTCTTCTATCTATGCCCAGACTATACATTCATTTCATCATATACTTTGAAAATCTATAAATCGCGTTCCAACCAACACGCAAAAAACATTACTCGAACCCAAGACTTCTTTGCCACACAAACCATCCTATATCTTACTTCGCAGCTGTTTTAAAACAAATCTCTATATAGATATATTCACAAAAAATAGAAGATCCGCGATAATATTGCTGAATGTGAAGAAATTCTGACAGCAACAATGAAAATTATTCTGCAACCACAAGGAAAAAAATTTAGAATTCAATATCGTAATTTCAGAACGGAAATAGCATCACATTGGCTGACTTCTGTTAAGAATCTATGCATAGTTTATTTACTTAAATATTTTCATTACTGGACTACGCAGAATGTCGCAGTTTTCAGAATATTAGAGTGTCAAATCACATTATCCAACTATCTGTTCATATGGGCTGGAAATTATGTTTACTCGGTTTTCATTCGAAAATAAGGGTCAATTTTGTAGAACTTAAATTACTAACTGGGTTCAATGGTAAAATATGCACGACTGATAGTACTGAATTCCGACACAAAGACGCTAGTAACTAGTTGATCGAACTGTAAACCACGAAATGTGACCTTGTACACTGAATTATTGTACTATATTACTCTCACTTTCAGATATGGGTTATAATGAGTTCATTTACTGGCGGAATAAGAAAATCAAATAGTAAATATCACACTGTCCATATTTAATTATCTCACGCTCCCAATCACTCACTACTACAACTACTACTACAAGAAAATATTTACTACATTACAAATACACACATACTACTTAAACTACAAGACATATTATGCTAATACATACTAATCATCATTACCATTAATTTTGTTATCTATATAACACGAATAAAATTCATTAGAGTTTACCATCTTTTTTTAAATCGGCTCTAGTTAATTTAGAGGAAGGAAATGGACAGGGAAAACTGAACCAATTGGTCCTGACTAACTGAAAGATAATGATCAAAACGTGTCCCAAAGGGACATACCAAAGATCTTAATTTAGAGGTTCCCCTACCTAAAAGGAAAAGGAAACCTAGAAAATTAAATATTTAGCCCATCCCTATTGAAAGATATACCCCAATTCGGGATTAAAACAGGAGCCCTTAAAGTTTACTTAAGCGATCATTCTAAATGTTAAAGAGACTATGCTAAACTTAAAGTACCGCCATGTGGGTTAGTAACAAAAAAAAATTACTTGCTATCTACATCAACAAGTTGCTACACGGACAGGTCTTCACTTTATATGATATTGGGAGGGGTGAAAAAGATAATCACTGTATTGAAGTTACTGGGTCAAATAACTGAAGAGTTTATCACATCAAACTAAATGCACTTAAATGCCGAACCTGTCCACATTAATTGTTTACAGCCATCATGGCGTCCTGTATTGACAGCTACATCTCACCCAATTTTAGTCCGTTTTTACTATGAAGATTTAGTAACTTTTAGCTCCTGTACTTCCGGGTTAGTGTAGTTTTGACTTTGCAATATAAATTACCTGGTTTACCCGGCTTTTCTGGTGAAAATCCTCTCAATCTGCTGGGCTGATTAGATACGGATCTATACTCTTCCTGTTCTTGAGGTGGAATTGAAGATGATCGCGCCTTAATATGTAGCGTGGGTAACTGCACCAATCAAAGTAAAGCTTTTTTGGCGGTGGAGTATTTAAAACGAATAAAAGATGTTAAAATCTGGATTGAACCGGATCTTTAGAGGAACATTGGTACCAAAAAGAGGGGTGAGGAGAGTCTGAAATATTGTGCCAAATTTAGATTGGTTAATTATTCTAAAACTTCCATCCAATGGTGGGCCTATATTTCCGAATAGCACTGACACCGTGAGATTTGTAATCGTCCATTTAAAATATGCATATATGAGATTTATAATTAGTCAATATATAAATAAAGATATGAATCCCCAAAAATATGATTCCTAATAAATTTTTTACCGTCTTCCATGTTAATTTGGAATAAAATAACGAACAATTAAATAACTTATATGGACCGAAAGGAATTTTTGCTAAATAGAAAGAACAGTCGGTGCAAAAAATTTCTGGCACCCTCCCATCAGAAATATCATTACATTAAATTGTAATGTTACATTACAATTAAGTGGCACACCGTACTGAATAAGGTATTAAGAGCTCAGTAGATTTATGGTAGGTATGTCTCTGGTGTGGACGACGATGCTTTGACTATTGGTGATATTCTCTAAAATGTCATGGAATTATATCGAGCTTTTTTATATCGAATTTCTTAAAAAATACATGAAGTGGTAAAGAACATGATTCTTCAATTGCCAATAGTTGGAGAAGGGCACATTTTGGGAACTCTTAATTAAAAATACAGGTATGAGCAAAATAATTGACGCGTCTTTTTAATCTGATATGTTTTGAAAATATCTTTGTTTTCTTTATACAGGGTTATTACAAATGATTAATCAGGTTTTAAAGTCTTATGACTTCAAATATTTAATGCCTACCTATTTGTACTAATAACCAATCGAAAGAGCATAATTTAAAGCTTTGTTATGTCATTGCAGATTCCGTTGTGATTCACCAGGTGGCAGAGTAATAACAGTTTGCAAAATGGCAAATAATTAAGCATTTTGTGTGATGGAATATGTGAAGACAGAATCCGTCACCACCGTGCAGCGTGCGTTTCGAAGACAGTACAAGGTACAACCACCAACTCACCAAAGCATTTTGCGGTGATATCGACAGATTGACACAGGCTGCCCCTGTAAAGAAAAAAGCGCCGGGCGACCACCTGTCTCGGGGGAAACAGTGGAGAGCTCGAACGTGTATGGGCTGAGCTTGTCTACTGCATACATGTGTGTCGTGTAACACGAGGAGCGCACATAGAACATTTGTAATGATGTGTATGAAACTTGAAAACGTGCTTTTTCAAATGACGTATCAATCATTATTTTGCATTTAATATTTTGTGAAATACATTCATACAAAACCCAATGAATCATTGGTAATAACCAGGGTGGATTGATTTAAATCAGTCTGATTTAAATCACGATTTAAATCAAGATTTAAATCACTTGATTTTTTAAATAAAAATCGTTGATTTAAATCAAATTCCGAAATAAAATAATTTAAAGTGAAAATAAGTAAAATCCCGTTTCTGTTCTGTTATTTCGGTTATGGAAGCTAATAATCATAATACAGTGAGACTCAAATGTACAGTATAGTATAAAAACAAGTGTCATGCACAGGATGATTAGGAAAAATCCCGTTTTGAACGGGTAACGGAGCAATCTTGCTTTCTTCTCTTCGTAACAATGAGTTTGGGTTTATAAATCGTTAACTATTGCAACGGGGAAATCACCATCGACATTTAAGATGAAAATTCTTTCGCGTGCGCGTCTGCTTGTTTGTTCCCAGATAATAGGGCGTATTTAGAGGGGTCCTATCCCCTCTCCGATTTTTTTTTAAGATTTATAACTTTAGGCGAAATTTGTGTATTTCGTGCCTCAAGCTAGTTCCATTTAAAAAAAAAAAAAGATATGCCCGTACCAAATATCAGTAACTTTTGTGAAAAAAAAGTGACATTTTGATAAACGTTGGTTACTTTTTCCTTAATGCTTATCCTTTTAAATTATATTACCTATTTTTACTCTATTAAAAATTGAATCTTCATTATTCGATTAAAAAAGTACCAGTAAACCTTTTTACTTCGTTTTTTTCAAGACTGAAGGCATTGTGGAACATGTTACATATGCTTTCACCCCGTTCTGCGTCGAGTCATAGTGTGTGATGATATCATAAATTTAAAAAGATATTTTTTGTTATGCCTATTATTCTTATTTTTTGGCAGGCTTACAATTTGCATTCAAAAGATTGAAATTTTGCACACTCACTGCACCCTTAGTATTTTTCAGATGTTTTCAGATCTCTGCGTGAAAACAGGGGCGTCCAGAGGGGAAAATGTTAAATAAAAGAGGATATTTTTAACAAAATAGCTTTCTTCGCGATTCAGATGGAGACATATGAATGGTATCATTTGAAAGGCTATTATATTCTGAAGAGAATGATGTACGTACTATGCTCCTAGGATAAATAGGGATGTCTCAGGAAACTTTTCCCTGAGATCCTGTTTTATACGGGAATCTGGGGTATTTGGGGAATATTATTTTTCACGGGCCTACTTTTGCACTTAAAAGATTGAAATTTTGCACATTTATTCAATGCACCCTTAGTATTTTTCAGTGTTTCAGATCTCCACGTTAAAACAGGGGGTTGGTCCAGAGGGGTAGAAAGTAAAAACGGATATTTTTAACAGAAAATGCCTTTTCTCGTGATTTTTCCGCCCCAGATACACGATGGAGACATTTGAATGGTACAATTGAAAATGTTTTTTATTCTGAAGAGAATGATGTACAAATCACGACCCTAGGATAAACAGAGATGTCTGAGAAAATTTTTATATTACATGCGGGTTATTTGGGGCATTGTGGGAATGTTTTTAGCTAATTGTTAAATATTTTCCCGCCCTTACTATTCAAGATAGCTTGAAATTTTATATACACGTTTAGTACACCCCTTAGTACTTCCCAGTTGATTTTGAGATATGTGCGTTAACACAAGGGAGTCCAGAGGCGATCAAAATTTGAAAAAAAAAAATAAGAAAAATCCCATTTTCTCCCAAAATTTCAAAATTTTCCGCTTCAGGGACATGATAGGGAAATGTGAATGTTGCCGTTTCAAAGGCTGTTCTATTCTGAAGAGAATGAGGTATGAACCATGATCCTACCATAAATAGGGATGATGTTGTAGCTGCTTGACTGAAAGTCTATACTTTTCCTTTTAAAAAAAAGTCATAATTTAAAAGGGTTAACATTGTTTGGGATTGATATAGGTTAACAGTTGGGGATTAATTCAAACTTCAACCCTAATACTTTCACTTAAGTGGCATAAATGGCATAATTAGCATTTAATACTAATTCCTAATGCTTTCTCTTCAGTTCACGACTTGTAATTTACGAGGAGAAAGATTTGATTTAAATAAAAAAAAATCGATTTAAATAAAAAAAATCAACAAAAATGATTTTTTAAAAAAAAAATCAAGATTTTTTTCCATCCTGGTAATAACCCTCTATGTTCGACATTTTTGAAGATTTCCACAACAGGAAAGGTTAATGACAAACATATTTTTAATGTTTGTCTTCAATATTATTTTAAAATAACGAAATTAAAAAGAAAACTCAATTTGGCCGAAATTACGAAAATTACCAAAACTGTTGGAAATCGTTTTTTTTTTTTTTTTTTAAAGGCCGGGAGGGGGTTCAGTAGTTAACTAGATCTGAGACATCCATGCCAGTGACAGTACAATGTGGATTCATATCCACAAACAAAACATTTAATCGAATATTTCTAATATTTCTTATATCTGCAGAATCCATACAAATAAAGCAAAAAGTAATACTGGGGCATTCCAACAAGTCATCTGACTTGACCATCTCAATTTTTTTTAAAAAAAATTGGTGCTCAGCTTTAAAACAGTGGGAGGTGAAAAAATCCCAAATATTACCCCTTTTATCCTGAAAGTGTCTCTATACAGGGTGTTCAAAAAAGTTCTAAAAAGTGCATTTTTTTTTCAGTTACACTGATTATTAAAAACTATCATAAAATGGTTTATATGTACACTAGAGACATGGAACAAACACTATAGGAAAGCTTACGGATTGCACTACAAGCTGTGCTATATTGAAGAAATCTGTATAATGAAAAGTAACACTTCAAAAATTCAAATTCAAATTTGAATTTTGAATTTCGTACAGAAATGTCCCTATGAATTTGTTCAAAATTGTCCAGATGTGTACACATCTGTGTCTCACATGTGTACTAAAACACCACAAAGTTGCATTTTTGGCACTAAAAGGGATTCGATTCAAGATTCAACATAAACCAAACATTGCAAGATATTGACAATGTGAATATCTGGGTGCCGATCGATAACCATTTGCCTGTATCTATTTACCTGCAGCATCAAAGGAATTTATATTCAACTTCATTTGTTTCTTGATGTATTTGAATTTACACAATTATCCATCTTTGGACTTATTTAGACAGGTATTACGTTTCCAAACTACTCAATAGAGGTCATTATTCTTGTTAGTCAGTATGGATGTTTCCAAATTTATATTGGTTACAATGATACATGTTATTTTTGTTTCTTTGTTTCAGGATTGCTGTTACAGACATGTGGAAGTACATCATTGTAATAGGAAAAAGGATTTATTGACTAATTGTGCTGAAAGTGTGTGAAGTGATTGTGAAGATTGCCACTGTGTTTCATAACACATTTGATACAAATATTGTGAAAGGGAGGCAAATATGCCTCTCTCTCTTTCATAATAAGTTCTGTATCAGCAATCCTAAAACACAGGAATGAAAATAACATGTATCAATGTAGCCAACATAAAATTAGAAACATACATACTGACTAACAAGAATAATGACTTCTATTTAGTAATGTTCGGAAACGTAACATCTGTCTAAATAAGTCGAAAGGTGTATAATTGTGTAAATTCAAATGAATATATCAAAAAACAAATGAAGTTGAATATAAATTCCTTTGATGCTGCAGGTAAATAGATACAGGCAAATGGTTATCGATCTGAACTCAGATATTCACATTGTCAATATCTTGTAATGGTTGATTAATGTTGAATTTTGAATCAGATCCCATTGTGTGCCCAAAATGCAACTTTGTGGTGTTTTAGTACACATGTGAGACTACAATCTGGACAATTTTAAACAAATTCATAGGGGCATTTCTGTACGAAATTCAAAATTCAAATTTGAATTTGAATTTTTGAAGTGTTATTTTACACTATACAGGTTTTCAATATAGTACAGCTTGTAGACCAATCTTTGAGCTTTTCAATGATATTTGCTGCATGTCCCTAGTGCGCGTATTAACAATTTTTAATAATGAGTGTAACTGAAAGATTGCCTTTTTCTGAAATTTTTGAACACCCTGTATGGAGACACTTTCAGGATAAAAGGGGTAATATTTGGGATTTTTCATCTCCCACTGTAATAAAGCTGTGCACCAATTTTTAAAAAATCTAAGATCGTCAGGTCAGATTTTGTCATTTCATTGGTTCATTTCACACGGAATGTCCCATTGTCTATCAAAAGGGATAAATTGGAACACGATCATAAATTAAACTTATGTCTTCTAGTAGAATAGACGTACAGCACGTAGGAAATCGGTAGCGTAGTTGATTACTGCGACAACAGAAAATCAATCAGTAAATGTGATTGAAAGTGGTTTGAGTCTTGTACACGGAATTCTTTTTACTATTACAATTGTCAATTTTTTCGTTTTTTATGTGAAAAAATTAAACTACCACATATGTTTAACCCTTTAGGGATTGGAGGCTTTTGAGGTATTTTTTAGACTTTCAGTCAATGACAGAGCTAATGAGTCTAATAACAGAGCTTTAGACGCATCGTCACTATTTATCCTAGGATCATGGTTCATACCTCATTCTCTTCAGAATGAAGCTGACTTTCAAATGGTACCACTTGCATCCCCATATCATATACCAGAAAAGGGAAAATTGATGTCAAAGGGAAAATTTCGGAGGGAATTTTTTCACACTTTGGGCCCTTCTGGAGCGGCCCTGTGTGAAGGTAGAGATCTCAAAAAAATCTGATAAATAGTACTTAGTGGACTGAATGGGTTTGCCAAATTTCAAGTTTTTATCTTGAATACTAAGGACGAGAGAAATTTTATCAAGAATCCCCACAATGCCCCAAATTACCGCGAAACACCATGATCTCAGGTAAAAAATTTCTTGAGACATCTCTATTTACCCTAGGACCCTAATCCGCCAATGATTCTCTTCAGAATAGAACTGCCTTTCAGGCGGTACCATCTACATGTCTCCATCATGTATCTAAGGCGGGAAAATCCCGAAAAAGGGATATTTTGGTCTAAATATCCCTTTTTTCAACTTTTAGCCTCTCTGGACCCCCCTCTTTTAACGCAGAAATCTGAAAAAATCTGGTAAATACTACTCGGTGGACTGAATGTTTGTGCACAATTTCAATCTTCTAGGTGCAAAAATAAGCCCGCCAAAAATACCGAAAATGTCCCATATTCCCCTGTACAGAAGTATATTTTGATAAAAAATCCCTGACACATGCCTAATTACCTTAGGGTTATGTTTCGCCCATCATTCTCTTCAGAATAGAACTGCCTTTCAGACGGTATGACTCACGTGTCTCCATCATGTATCTAAGGCGGGGAAATCCCAAAAAGCGGGATTTTTGGTCTAAATATCCCTTTTTCAACTTTTAGCCCCTCTGAACCCCCCCTGTTTTAACGCAGAGATCTGAAAAAATCTGATAAATAGTACTAGGTGGGCTGAATGCTTATGCACAATTTCAATCTTCTAGGTGCAAAAGTAAGCCCGCCAAAAATATATATATACCGACAATGTACCATATTCCCGTATACAGACGGATGTTTTGTAAAAATTCCCTGAGACATCCCTAATTGCCCTAGAATCATGTTTTGCACATCATTTTCTTCAGAATAAAACTGCATTTCAGGCGGTACCATTCTCATGTCTCCATCATGTATCTAAGGTGGGAAAATCCCGAAAAAAGGGATTTTTGAGGTCAAAATATCCCTTTTTTCAACCCTTTGCCCCTTCGGATTCCCCCTGTTTTAACGCAGAAATCTGAAAAAAATCTGGTAAATACCACTCGGTTGACTGAATGTTTGTGCAAAATTTCCATCTTCTATGTGCAAAAATAAGCCCGCCAAAAATAATGAACATAGGCTTCATAAGGGAAAATATATATTTTAAAATTATGACGTCATCACCTCCTATGTCTGGACGCAGAAAGGTGTGAAGCCATACGTAACGTCTTATACAATGCCTCTGGACTTGACAAACGAAACAAAAAAAAAAAAAAAAAAAAAAAAAAAAAAAAACGGACGAAAATGTTCAAATAGAGGAGTTATAACGCAATGTACCATGAATCACCCGTATGGTACAAATTGTACCATAGAATCCCCAAAGGGTTAAAACTCATCACGATATCGAAGTGAAAAAATGCATACAGCAGTGATGCTACGAGAAAAGATTAATCTCGTCTGTCGTCTAGATAACGAGCGTAGACTTCCATATGAGACGAGATGAATTTGTACGAGACCAGACGAGCCAGCCTACAATTTCGTCTCGTTTTGTCCCGTGGCAACACTATTAAATTAGGTAATTTTTGTCTTAGGCTATCTTTACATATCAGTAACCGTCGAAAACCTTTAATTAAATGAACAAATAGTGAATTTAACAACACTACTTGTAGTAGTATGTCCAGAAAGTCACTTTCCTTTACTCTTTTATATAAGAATACAGAAGGTAAACACAATCGAACAAATGAACTTGCATCAACAGTTTCCGATTTCATATGACTAAATTATTCGTACATTTCTCACAAGCTGTGGTGTTAAATTTACGCACTGTCAAGAAACAGGTTTCGAAAAGGTCGACTTTCAGGTAACGATTACCTCGAAACCGCAGTAGCTAGAATTAGCCCAGGTTAGGGGACTTATATTTTTTAAAAAGTCACAATCACAGCAAAATGCAGAAGTCTTTTAGTCTGAGAGAAAAAGGAATGAAATCTCTCATTTCTAGTTCTATTAGTCTTGCAGTTCTCAGTCTGTGGCAAAAGTACTGATAGAATAAGGGCAATGAATTATGATTATTATGTAGAACATTCCACTTTAATATCACAGGAATTTCATCTTCTGGTTTGTTTAGTTGTGAAAAATTATAGAATATATTGCTATTCTATGTAAAGTATGTAAACTGTCGCTGACTTATGATAACAGTCAGAAACAGAAGTAAAAGGTAAATTACAGTATTAGTTTCTATTAAGTGGAAAGTATACCTACTTTTATTTTAACACATTTTTGGCTTAAAATTTTGGTTCGGGTCCACCCCCTTAACCATCAAAGTTGGGTACAGAAATGGAAGAATATATTTAGATTTTGATTGTTGATTCTAATATATTTCAAGCGTTATTTCTCGGATCTAAACCTGTGCGATATGTCGATGTATCGATATATCGACATATTGACATATATCAACATTCGATATCGCAAATATATCGACATCGATATATCAACATCCTAAATTTTCGATATAAATATTCGGGCGGGCGAGGTATAAATGACCCCTAAGACTTGCAGTGGATGAAGAAATAAAACTTAATTTTTACAATAATGTCTTCTAGTGACAATTTCTTTATTACCTCAAGTTGCAATGTAAATAAAGCTACTTGCAAATTTGCAATATTATATACTGCAAATTCTTAGCTGCAAATACTTTTCTGTTTCCGAAAAATGAAACAAAAAAGCACCTGTCAGAAGCAAGTGCTTCGAAGTTTGACCTAGAACGCATCATAAGAAAGTGTCTTGTTCCTCTCTCTCGCAGAATTCTATCCTTTTTGGCCTTTGGGACCGGTCATTGACAAAAAATGCACACATGACCGCTATGTGCATACATGCTGTTTAAGCAATATCAGAAATCTTTAAAGGGAAACGGGTTCTTAATAATAATAATAATAATAATAATAATAATAATAATAATAATAATAATAATAATAATAATAATAATAATAATAATAATAATAATAATAATAATAATTATTATTATTATTATTATTATTATTATTATTATAACAATTTGGTTTACAACTAGGGCCCCATCTGTTTATCTTGCATGGGAGACCCACAAGTCTGCTACGAAACTAGTGTCATTTGTTCTGTGTTTGTCTGTCTTTCCGTTTCGTGTGGATGTTTGTTTTTGTGCTGTTAGGCTTCTATATTAAACCTTTACATTATGTAACCTTCTTCTTTTTTTACGAATATTTTTTTTGAAAAAGGAAGAGAAACCGCTTTTCTCTGATATCTATATCTTTCAAGTCATCTTGTTTGAAATGCTTAAGTAAGATCTTTTTGTAACTTCTTATGTCATCCATTGCTCTCATGATACTACAATCGTTGTTCCTAATAATTTATTTTATTCTCTTATTTGCAGTTTGCCATATTGATATATTTGTAATAAAATTGAGGTTTGATCCAACCACCCCAACGACCCTGTTTTGGGTTGTCTGCTATAGCAGGAAAGGGCGAATTGTAGGTGGGAATGCCTTTTGGAGTCGTGCATACAAGGCTTAAGTAGTCTGTCAGGAAAAGAAGAAAGAAATAAATAGAGAGAGAGAGAAAGAGGGAGAAAGAAAGAGAAAATATGCATCACATGAACGGGATTGGAATCCAAGTCATCATTAGTCTACAAACCGTCAATTTACCGATTCAGCCAAAAGAGCAGGAAGAAAAAGGAGAATTCTGCATCTGGTTTCGAGGGTTTAAACTAAAGTTCAGGATGGAGGCAACTTCTGATATAGAAAAAGCTGAAGGAAGTTTGGTAAGGCTGTAGACTTATCGAACTGCAGTTTTGAAAATGTATTATCCACAACTCGAAAGAAATCCTTCGAGTATTTGAGATTATCGAAATTTCGATTAATATCTGAACTTCGAATATCATTGAAACAAATCTTGAGAATTTTGGGTCTGTAGCTCTATAGATCCTATTGTCTGTCTGTTTGTATGTGACGTCCGACGATAACTTTCTAACAGGTTGTCCGATTTTAATGGAATTTACTTTAAAATATTCCCATTTCCTTTCGTCATACACCTCTTGCTTTTGGTTGCCTTTCGACAAGAGGACCTCCCCTAAAGTAGTATTTATCTCTACTTTGAGCGTATTCGTGATGTTTCGACTATTTTAATAATACTGTTTCCTCACTATTAATATTACTGCTACTTCTATTACTACTATCACTATAATATTTTTGCATTAGACGTTTAGTACGTTTCAGTAGTGTATTTTAGCCTTTTCTTTTCCTTACTTGTGAACTTATGGTATTATGTAGGCTATGTGAAGTAGGTAGATTGTATACCAAAATACTGATATGTTTTAGAATAGTTTAAAGTTGTACAACCCAATTAAATTTTAATTACAATCACAAAACGTGAATACGGGGATAGTAAATGAAAACTAAATTTCATTAGATTACCAAAGATGTCTTTCCACTAAATACTTGCTGCATGTGAATGAAAAAGAAGCTAAGCCTTCCCTTCTGCCAGTGTTCGTACTTTCTTTTCTACCTCCATCTTGTTGCTCACCATTTTCTCCTTTGCTGCCATTTTGAAATCCCTACGGTCACGTACTACAGTAACACGTAAAGATTAGAAATGGGAACTTGAGAACGCCCTTCTATTTTTAGCGCCCTTTTCTATGGCCGAAACTTTCTTTCTTCTGCCATCGTGAAACGCCTATGACAATGTATCGCAGTAATGGGATCTATTCCCCTCTCCAATAAGAAGGTTGTAGAACCCCCATTTTTGCTGTTTTCGTACATTCCTTTTGGCAACTGCTGGAGCCCGCGTCCCATGAAGTTATAAAGGTTTTAGTATTCTTCGGAATGAGTTTGAAAAAGCTATATCTGAGATTAGAAATGGAAAGGCAACCGGGATAGATAATATACCAATCGAATTTATTAAGATAATGGGAGACAAGGGCAAAAAGAATTGTTCCGATTATGCAATGACATATATAAAACAAAAGAGTGGTCAAAATACTTCCTGAAGACGACCCTTATACCAATGGCTAAGAAATCGAACCCAAAGAGATGGGAGGATTATAGAACTATTAGTCTCATATCTTAAACAGCTAAAATTCTGCTCCGAATTCTAACGGAAGGTTGTATGGAAGAACAAATTTAAAAAGTCCAGGAGGAACAGTTCGGGTTCAGGAGAGGTACGAACACAAGAGATGCAATTGGATTATTAAGGGCGATCGGTGAAAGGTTTATGGAAAAAGGGACAGAGGGGTATATTGTATTTATTGATCTAGAAAAGGCTTTTGACCACGTGATTTGGGAGTTCTAAAGAATTTTGAGTATGAATGGAAAGACCGAAGACTCATAAGAAACTTATATATGAATCAACTAGTAAGTGTTAGGACAGGAGAAAATCAAACAGAGGAGTGTGCACATTGGAATGCGAGTTCGACAAGGATGCTATTTCTCATTATTTAATATACTGTATATATTTAGAAGAGATAGTGAAAAGAGCTCACATGATGAAGACGGCAGTTCGGTAGGAGGTAGAATGATTAGATGTATAAGATTTGTAGATGATATGCCGCTTGTTGAGGAATCTAAAAAGAAAATCAATAAGATATTAGAAAACTTGAGGAAGGGCTGTGAAGAATATGGGATGAAAATAAATGTTATAAGAGAAAATCCATGATGATTGGAACGAGGTAGTCAGTGTTAAATATATAAGTGGGAAGGGAGAAAATAAATTAAGTAAATAGTTTGCAATACCTGGGTAGTATTCGGGTAGTGTTCTTGGTAATTACATGAAGTGCGAAGTGATACAAATGCAAGGATAATAACGACGATAATAATGGCGACCATCATGAAATGAAATAGTGCAACTGATAACTTCTGTTCTGTTCTCTGTGACACTAACTTAGAGTGTGTGTGCAAAAGCTCATCGCTCTATCTGGTACCCTCCGCATAGCACAGACAGACAGACACACACACATACACGGCGCAAGCCGTTATGTTACCCCAACTCTTCTTATAGGGCGGGCTAAAAAGGACGAAAAAAATGAGTCAGCATGGACGGCTCGACGGCTATAAGGTTTGAATCTGAACAATCCAATTTTTTGGAAAGCCATGTTAACATCTAGCATTCACCCCCGCTCATATCGAGCTACATTGATAAATTCTAAGCCTTTCAAATTACAGGTGAAATATCAAACATTAATAAACATTTTTTTCCTTCATACCTGACATATTATTAAGTTCCGCACTGTTACAAACACTTAAGATTTTATGCCGATATTGATAGCAAAAGGGGTTAATTTTCTGCACTCCGAAGCTGAGAGACCTTGATTCGAATGTTAGGCATGCACATTTTTTTTTGCCTCCATTAGCTTTGCACATAAGACGCGGGCCTAACACCCCTTCAAAAAGAAATTATGGTTGACAAAATTTGACAACATTCGAAAACTTTTCAATATTCGACCAATGAAGTTTCATAATGATTCGACAATAACTGAAATGTCAGTAATATTGAAAGTTTACAAGTGCTCGAAGTTTTGATAACCCAAAGTTTCGAGAATACCAGAAATTTGTTAATATTCGAAGTTTCGAGTACACCTGAAATTTCTGCAATAATCAAATTTTCAATATTACCCGAAATTTTGATCATGCTAGAACTTTAAAATACCCGAAAATTCAATAAAATTCGAACCTTCTATAATGCTCGAAATTTTGGTAATATTCAAACTTTCGATATTACCCGAAACTTTGATAATATTCGAACTATCGATAATACCGGAAACTCTGATAATTTTAAATATTGGAACGATTTTCGAGTAACCGATGACAACTCAATAACTTTTGATTCCGCCAGTTCGATATATCTTTAGCCTTATCGAACACTCCTAACTGGGGGCTGAGCCAGCAGCTTAAACTTCCCTAGCTCAGCTTTTAATTAACCTAAAGAGATGATTTAGGTGTCTATCTCTTTATAAGGAATTAAACTTTTCAGCGGTGTGTATTTCATCCACATCGGGGGTCCTGCAGCGGAAGGGTAAGGGGAAAAATGGGATGTTTTTACTTTCCTCTTCCCCTTAGTATTTGGGGTGAGGAACTTGTCCCTAATTGTTACAGAGATATAAGCCATATGTCGTTGGAAAGCTTATGGGACACAGATTCATGAAATTCCGTGCTGTTTTTTTTTTTTTTATCTCAACGATGCCTCAGTCAAGAAAGCCAACTGATGTTAAGGACGACCAAATAAAGGCATTAATTGATTTAAACTATCGTTACACGTTCATCTAAAGAAACAGATACAAAAGCAAGCTCTATTTGTGGGTTCCTCGTGAGTTCAAAGTACATTTGATGGCACGGATAAACATATTAAACATACTCATTAAACGTGATGAAAACGATCCTTTTTAAGCGATTGATAATTGGAGATAAAAGTGGATCGTGTACTATCTGTCAAACAACAAAATGCAAGTTTTTCGCACGATAGTATCGACTGTTCTTGTTGCTATCGACAGTATGAAAATAAAATTCTACAAACTGATCACTTACTGCAAAACGAAGACTTATGCTTCCAGCTTTATAAAGAATCTCCATCTCCTTTTCTTTTTTAGTAAATAACTGTCCAATATAATTTTTCAAACAGGCCTAACGAGACTACCTGCAAACTTTGTAAAAAATTGTGTGTTAGTTTAAAAGCCCTAGCAATTCACAATAGCATATGCTATTATGAAATCAATAAAATCAAAACATGCTCGCTTTCACAATCACAATCATCCATTGATAATGTCGATTACCCAAGAAAGATGATCTCCAAATGCAGTAAGCTACTAGCAAATTAAAGTCTTCTACCCCGATGTTACGCAAAGTACCTCGAGGGGCTAGAACTATAGTGGCAAACTCTCTGTGCAAGGTATTGAGACAGATAGTACATAAAAACGACTCAAAAGCTTGGATGGATCTCTTCTTTTTTCCTTACGTAACACTGTGCGTTCCATCAAAAGCTGACAAAGTGAATAATTTAATATCATGGGTGCACGAGTGCAATGTTCTTCTGATTCTCGCTGCGAAGCCCTTCCTAACCACAATAAAAAATCCTTTTAAGCTCGACGACCAGCAAATTAAACTTTTAACATCAAGAGTGTCGAGAACAAATTAGTACACGGTGATGTCCGCAGCGCAGTACGGCTTCTCATCTCAGAAGATACTATAGCTTCTCCGAATGGAACTGTATTAGAAGCATTAAAAGAGGAACACCCGGCTCACAGCCACCCTTTTGAATCTCTCGATCTCATTGAGCAAAGCATTGTTGCGCCTAGAGTATCAGCTGACGAGTTTACAAAGGCACTTAAATCCTTTCCCTCCGGGTCATCAGGAGGTATGGACAGTCTCCGTCCTTCAATATTAAAGGACCTCCTACAATCCCAAGACTGCAAAGCTAAAGACCAACTGACTAACGCCATCTGTGATTTTCTCCACCTGATTATCTCGGGTGATGTGCCCATGGAAATTAGACCTATTTTCTTTGGAGCATCACTAATAGCTTTGAGGACGAAAAGAGGCGGCATTCGTCCCATTGCAGTAGACAATGTCTGGAGGAGATTGTCAGCCAAAATCATTTGCCATAGAATTAGAGAATCTCTAACACATTTTCTATCCCCACACCAACTTGGAGTTTGCGTCCCAAATGGAGGAGAAGCAGCAGTCCACGTTGCTCGTATGTACTACTCTTTTCCACACCATCACGAGAAAGTGTTTCTGAAGATAGACTTTAGAAACGCATTTAACGAGTTGAATCGTGATTCTATGCTCATACAGGTAAAAAACAATTTTCCGTCAATTTATCGATACGTCCATCAGTGTTACTCGCAACCGAGCAATTTATACTTAGAAGACGAAATAATCATCTCTCAGCGTGGCGTACGACAAGGCGACCCTCTTGGCCCTGGTTTGTTCGCACTAACTTTACAAGTCATCGTTAACAGTATCAATACGTAACTGAACATATGGTATTTGGATGACGGGACTGTAGCTGAAGACATGGATACAGTACTAGAGACATTAGAAATGATCCGTAGACAGGCTAAGAAGATCGGATTGCAAATGAATTTCTCCAAATGTGAAGTCAGCTTTCTCGGAGTCTCCAATGAGCAGGGTAATAACCTCTTCAAGCTGTTTGACGAACCCGCCCCTGGGATTCAAAGAATTTCGACAGATAACGTCAGCTTACTAGGAGCAGCAGCGGCGTAGCGTAAGGGAACGCCTGTATGCCCGGCATCCCCTGTTAATAAGAAAAAAGTACGTATTTCATTATATTTATAAATTGTTTGCTTATAATTGTCACAATTATTTCCACTGCAATCTTGTGGATGCGCTCTCTCGCTTTACTTTGGCAAGCGGAACCTACGCATGCACATCACTCAGATGCACATTTTCTCTCTTTCCTCTTGTTGTATGCTATGTTTCTCGGGCATCCAGGCCTACTGCAAGCATCGGGGTTTTCGTCTGCTTTCTGTCGAATGCGCATGCCCAACTACTCCCCGCCATCCCTTTGCAACCCAACATTTGCTTTAGATATAAGCTGGCGTATGCTCAAGTACTGCCAACTCTATATATTTTGAACTAAGCTATGGTTTCTGTATAGAACGTACGACCGCTGTCAAGGAAATAGAACAAAACATAAAAAAAATAGTTCAACGCCATTATGAAGCATGTCGCTTATGTAAGTGATAGTATAAAAATAGTTATGCTTTAATCGTAATTAAATGCATTTTTAATTGTAATAGTAATTAAAGGCAAACTAATAATCTACATCATAAATACATATCGTGTCCCAGAATGTAGCCAGATATTCGTTGAGAGGACTCACATACACAAGCATAACTATAATGCATTCTGTAGAATCACGGTCACCGATCCGGTAGGCCACCCTCTGCCCTTCGCAAAATTTACTTGTGCTCTTCCGTATCTGGATATCTGACAATGAAGTAGATACACAGAAATAGGCCTTCAGAGTTGCTTTAAGTGCTTTCTATTTGTATCTTCAAACGATATAAACACTCAGGCCCATATTCACGAACGGGCACCTGAGGTCCGGACCCAAGATGACAAATTTCTAGGGGTGACATTAAAAAAAAAAAAACAAGATTGAAGTATGGTATGCGGAGAAAGAAGCTGCCCACGAGAAAGAAATAAAGGAAATTATACTGAAAACAATATTTATACAAAAGTGGAGCCGGTTTTTCTCGTCACAATGCTAGTGGCAGAAAAGGAGCTGAGACAATTGCTTATTGGATTCTAACGTAATCTACGCATTTGCTACTGTATGCCCCACCAGGCGTGCAATTACGGGAGCCTGGGCCCCTAAATGTTTTGGCCTCCTAATTATTAAGAGTAGTTATTGATAAAAGAGATCCAGAATTGTGACGATTGGACCCCCTAGCATATTTGTGCCTCTCTCCTGAACTTTAATGGCTGGTTGCGGGCCTTAATGAGCAGACTCATCCTGTTAATCTTCTATTTGTGTTGTGTAATCGTATGAGATGGTTTCAAATTATGCCGTGCTAAATATAAAGCTTCTGCAAGTTGTTTAATGAACGTGGCTTTACACTCCTTTCTTGTGATAAATTATTGGCTCACCTCTCCCTGGCTATGCCCTTGCGTTCTGTACTAGATTTATGCTTTTAATTAGCAACATTGATCGTTGGTGGTCAAGAAAAATTGTCGGTATAATATTTTTTTGCCTTGTGATTTGAAATGAATATTTGTTTTATTTTTTTACTCTAGTATGAAGAAAATTACATTTATAACTAAGAGACAAAGCTGTGGAAAGTCTTCGGCTGCTACAAGGTATAGCACCTTACTAACTTTTAGCAAATGATGACTACGATAACAATACCAGACACAAATTTAATAATTTAATAAATTTTTTTTATTTATTTATTTTTTGTTAACAACTACCATATCTCGGTTGACTTACGAGCAGCGCTGCTCTCTGAAAGGGATACGACCTACCCCAAAGCTTTCCATAAAAACGACAACTAGCAATCAGTCGCAAATATTTCAGTCTTCGTGGTATGATGATAGGTTTTCTTGGCATTCTGGGTGTTCTGTAGGGCATAAAATGTTATGTTTCGTCTGCATTATGTTTGGGGCAAAGGAGTCGGAGTGGTGTTCAAACGGTATTTCTGATTTGAGTAATTTCATGAAGAAAGCTCTAAAACATGAGTCATCGAAACATTTGCTGCATAGTGAATCTTTTCACTTGTTAAGGAAAATAAACATTGAACATGCATTGCATTGTATTGTATTATATCAGACAAGTGACTAACTTTGGCATCCCCATTTCGGAATACCACGCTACGCTACTGAGGAGCAGCATTATCTAATGAGGCAAGACGAACAATATTGTAAAATTTCTTGGGCAGAGCAATAAAATGTACTCGGGATTTGGACTTTTCCTTCACCTTTTTATTATAAAAGTTTATGTACACAAATTATAATAAGAAATTCCAATAGTATTTAGGTAAGATTAGGTAGGAGCCCCGTGACCAAGCGTCGTGGGCTTTGAGGTGAAGTACTCTCGGTGACCAAGCGTCGTGAGAGGGGTGTAGATTAGGTATCTCTCTCTCGGTGACCGTGCGTCGTGAGAAAGAGGAAAGGAACCCGGTGACCAAGCGTCGTGGGTATAAGAATGGGTACCTCTCGGTGACCAAGCGTCGTGAGAGGGGTTTTAGGTGTTTCGATCAATCCGGGAAGATTGATATTGGTCGAGGCGTGCAGGTCCTTTTTATCCTGTATTGTCGGCTTTCTTCGTTGATTCTCGTCCTTCCGACTGTTGGAGACGGTGACCGACTCCTCTTCGGGACCGTCGTCTGTTTGTTTTTATTTATTACTAACACATGTAGTTCACACGTGGTTATTGCATGACGTGTAGACATGCGTAACCTTACACCTCCGGGGCGTACAAAAAAATAAGCCACTGGATTATTTTTTTCATTTGTGCCCTCATGTGGAATATGCATATTGGGCACAGGACACACCGTAAATGCGCTCTAACACTGAAACACAAAGTAAAGTTAAAAGCACTGGTCACTGATATCACTGTTTGAGACACTATCACACAAAGAAAGTTTAAAATGAAAATAGGAGCACTGACAGTTTGTCCTCTTAATCTAAGCAGGATCCGTATATTACGTCATCTCCCTCAAAGGAGAGGATGTCGAAGCTGTGGTGAATACAGTTAATAGTTATGATGGTAATGATGGTAATGTCCGTAGTATATTTTATGAAGTTCGCACGTCAAAGAGTGCTATTATAGAAAAGTTTCTAATATTGGTCTAGTTCTGGCTGGTACTAGTTAATAGATGACAGAACACACTTAGAAAACGGTTAAATTCATTACTTTGACAAATGTAGTCACCCCGGAAAAAAGTTTGCCAATCAAAAGTCCTGGTTTTCTGAACACTCTGTATATCTGGGTCAATATGTTAGTGACAGTTACATGATACGCAGCGGGGAAGCGAATATAAAAATGTTGTTCGTTCGTTTGTTCGAAATCGAAAGAAAATGCTGGCATGCAATTTTGTTCACTGAAGGAAATTATATGTATGGATGCTTGTTTATATGACAGAATGCATATTGGTTATGAATTATAAGAGTGAAAAAAGACAAGGGATCGCTTGCGATTTGAATACTAAGGTAGGTACTAGATTTGGTCACTTCAAATAGTTAGCTGTATCAGATGGTGTATCTTGTTTTCTTCTATTCCATGTTTTATTTCTTGTCTCGCTTTTTTGTCTGCCTCTGAAACATGAAGAGTGCGCTTCGCATATCGCACGTTCATATATGCCGGGATGATGATAATCTCTTTTTTTGTCTTAATCTATTCTAAATGAAAATTCTTTCACGCCCTCCTCTGTATACGGCACTGGTGTACCTTTATTAAGCGTTATTATTCGTGCCGTAGGATTGGAAATTAGTAACGTAAGGTCGATACTCGGTACTCTCATAGTCATTGCCTGTAAGCCGTATCGGTCTAATAATGATTGTAGTGGAATAATATAAAATGCAGCGTCATGAATTGTTTCTCTTTGAATCGACACAGGGAAGTAGAAATGTGATTTCACCGGAACCGTAATTTTACTTGCTGTGATGACGTTTGCATTCCTTTGCAAGTGCAAAGAGTGAGTAGTGTCTCGTGACATTTCTTCCGATTCTTGTTTTTCCACTGGAAACGTAGGTTCCTTAGATTTTCTACATAATGATATGGAATTATTCTCCAAGTCTATTTGAGAGAAAAGTCTTGTGAGAATGTCATTCCCAAAAATCGGATTAAAGTCAGCATCTATGATGCGGAAGTAATGTGAGCAGGTGGTGGTGCCAATTTTAAATTTAATTAAAGCTATATCTTTTAAAGTTAGAACTTTGTTAGCAATGCCCTTGATACGAGTTTGAAATGGTATTAGCGTACATTTTGGGGGTACGTCCCGTCTTGGCCATAGACTAAGACTAGAACCCTATCTATTATAGCTAGTATACTGCTTGCATTCACATTAATATTAAGCAATAATTTATTATTTTCTATTCCCAGTTTAACATGTTCTCGATGTTCATTATAGATTGTCTGGGTGAAAAAGTTGTTGTCCGTGCCCTTAAAAGTTTCCGCTGTTGCCTGCTCTTCTTGAATACCATTACATTTTAATTGTGGTTGTGTCTGTGTGGCCCGCGCCGACTTTTCTGAAATGGCCCGCGAGGCTTGACTTTAACCTGCGAGCCCATCTATGCGTTTCCCTGGTTGGAATTTTTTGGATAATTCCAACACGTGGATGCTCCGCTGTTCTTCTTGTAACAAATTGAGCAGACTGATATTTTATCGCATTTTGCAAAATTGTTCTTTTTTTCTACCACCGTTATTTCCTTTATTGGTATTCTTCGCATCCGCTTTTCGTCAGTTGTTACGCTTATAATTGGTCTTCACGGCATTCTGTGCCACCATTTCATTAGCTAATTTGGTAACGTCCGTGTGAGGAGGTTGTGAGGACGGGTTTTGACTTTGGTGGGGGTGCGGATTTGAAACTTCAGGTGCAGAGGAAGTTGTTTGTAGAGGGGAAATATTCTGTAATGGAGGTGCGGAAGGCAACGATTGGGGAGTTGGCTCTTGCATATAGGTTGGTAAGTATGAATTAGGATTCGTTTGGCTATAATGGTCGTACAAAGGGAGTGATGAGGGGTGGTTAGGTTGGCCGATTAAAGAATGAATTGCCTGTCACAATTCTACATAATTCCTCTTCTACATGAGATACTGAACTTTTTCCAATTCATGAAGTCGATCCTGCAGCCCTGGATTGTTGGAAAGGATTCTAACGCTATCTGTTGCAGCAAATTTCTTTGTAGTCCTAACGAAAGAACATGAATTTTCTGTTCCTTTGAAGCTTCTGGCTTTAGCTGTCTGATGGCCCTTAATTTTCTTAAGAAATATGAATCGACCGATTCATTTTCGTTCTGTTGTATTTGAAAAATTTCTAATTCCGCCTTATACGCTGGTAAATTTGGGCGGGACAGAGAAATTAATTTGGTTTTCAGTTGTTCTTAGCTTAGTGTGTCGAATTGGTTCTGATTTTGCAATTGTAAAACAAAGTCGTGAGCTACGTCCTGCAGATACATTAGAAGAATTTCTTTCTTCTTTTCGGGGGTCCATGCCTGAAGTAAAGCCAAATGATCGAACAGCATGAAAATCGATCTGGGTCGTCTCTACTACGACCAGAATACCTAGTTAAGTGAGGAATATTGAGGTATACAGGAGCCTGATTCTGCCATATTGTTATCACCTTCTTTATATGTATTTTTCCCAGATTTAGTTGTCGGCATAAATGCCTGCCCGCCTGTAACAAATCAATCTACCGTTAAGAGTAATGAGAGTATTTATAACAATACGGAACTATCTTTTATATGTTCCTGCTTTTAGTAATACTTACACTGTATTGTTAAAAAGTTTCCAAGTCCGTTTTTTCGTTAATAAAAAGAGCGTCCCGTAGGAAAGTCCTTTTAATGTCTGTAAATAGACGCCGACGCATCTACCATGTAAAATTTCTTGGGTAGAGCAATAAAATGTGCTTGGGATTTGGACTTTTCCCTTCACCTTTTTATTATAAAAGTTTATGTACACAAATTATAATAAGAAATTCCACTAATATTTAGGTAAGATTAGATAGGAGCCCCGTGACCAAGCGTCGTGGTCTTTGAGGTAAGGTACTCTCGGTGACCAAGCGTCGTGAGAGGGGTGTAGATTAGGTATCTCTCTCTCGGTGACCGTGCGTCGTGAGAAAGAGGAAAGGAACCCGGTGACCAAGCGTCGTGGGTATAAGAATGGGTACCTCTCGGTGACCAAGCGTCGTGAGAGGGGTTTTAGGTGTTTCGATCAATCCGGGAAGATTGATGTTGGTCGAGGCGTGCAGGTCCTTTTTATCCTGTATTGTCGGCTTCCTTCGTTGATTCTCGTCCTTCCGACAGTTGGCGACGGTGATCGACTCCTCTTCGGGACCGTCGTCTGTTTGTTTTTATTTATTACTAACACATGTAGTTCACACGTGGTTATTGCATGACGTGTAGACATGCGGAACCTTACAATATTAAAAGACAAAATTTCTAAATTAGAATTCTTCTTTACACGTCTTTCCTTGATTTAAGCACATTGTGCCTTTTACCTACTACGCGCCTCATTGCCCATGCCAAGGCTGTTATACTTTCTTCGCTGTGCTCCATCTTCACTGGATGCTGATCTTCCGGAATGCTATGACAACACCTTAAAAACTGGTCTAGAATCTATCCTGAATTGCTCTCTTAACACTAACTCTTGGTTGCAGGCCTCCCTCCCTGTTAACCACGGAGATCTCAGCATTAGCCGCAGCATGGACCGCGCCGTGCTATTTCATCCTTTCTGTCTTCATTCTATGGCGCTAAGCCATTGATCGAGACCATTCTCGAACAAGATCTTAGCCTTGTAACGGATTCAGATGTCAACGACAGCATTTCTAAGTGGTCAATTATCGTGGGATCAGATTCCCCTGATTTTGAGAAGAGAGGATTACAATCCTCTTGGGATGATCCCATTATAAATCATCACCTTTCTTCTCTACTTCAGTTATCCGATAACCCAGAAGGCAAGGCCAGACACGTAGCTACATCATCTCCTGAAGCAGGGGCTTGGCTCCATGCTATCCCATCACCTTCTTGAGGACTGCATCTCCACAATGACAGGTTTCGAATTGCCAGTGCACTGAGTTTCGGAGCAGATGTTTGCGAGCAACATAGATGTCCTGCTTGTAGAACAGTCGTAAACAAGAAGGGCCTTCACGGACTCTCCTGTGAAAATAGCGCAGGCAGATATTCACGCCACTCCATAGTGAACGACACTATAATTTCAGCAGGCGTTCCTTTTATACGCAAACCGTTGGGATTCAGTCGTGCAGACGGTAAGAGGCTAGATGGTTTGACCCTAATCCCGTGGAAGAAAGGAAAAGCACTTCTATGGGATTTTACTTGTTCCGATACCTTCGCCCCATCAAAGCTACATTCTTCTTCAGCACAAGCTGGCAACGTGACTGATCACCGTGAAACAGAAAAACGCAAAAAAGTACAGCAATTTACTTGACAAATATCATTTTGTCACTATGGCTATCGAATCGAGTGGTTCCTGGGTCCCGATGGTCTTAACTTTGTAAAAGAAGTCGGACACCGCATTTATTTGTCGTCAGGAGACGCTAGAGCAGCCTCTTTTCTACTGCAACGCATCAGTATGGCAATACAGAGAGGGAACGTTGCATCAGTTTTGGGAACACTACCCAGTGGTAAGGAACTGGAGATCTTTTTTCTGTAATCATCTCAGCGAAAGTTTGAACGTGCTGTTGTTTTAAAGTTTCTCGACAATTGTTAATCATTTTAAACTAACCTACATATGTTTTTCTTGTAATTATGTTCATTTGCTTATTCATTTATATATCGCAACAATTGTTCCGCAGGTGTTGTCAATTTTCAATACTATTGTTCTCATAGTATGTTTCTACACATATACTGCTAAATTCTTGCATTGTTAAATTTGCCTATATGCTTGTTGAGTTCCTTTTCATAGTATAAACAATTCTGTAATCTCTTGAATTCCTACTAAATATATATTTCTACTTAAAAAAATTAAAATATTTGGCAATTTGCTAATGAAAAGTGATACAAAATGTGCACAGCTAAGAAACAATAGATCTCTCCTGTGGTCTAACGTGTTAATAGAAAACTTGAGACAACCGTTAAGAATATAAACTGATCATCAAACTTTACGAAAAAAACGACTGCCAGAAAGAAGAACCCCAGGTCTTTGTCGTTGAGATTGTCAACTTTCTTTCAATATTTTTTGAACAGTTCAAGAAAATAAGTGGGACATATATATTATTAAACCATACTAATAAGCAAATTTATAGAATCGAAATGTTACTTGTCTGGGGTGCTTATGTGTTAACGAACGGAACAAGAAAATCACATCTTAGTTAAATTGTAAATGTTGTATGAGAAAATAAGATATAACGTTCTGAGAAGAATGAATGAAGAAAGAAGAATACTGAAGTTGATAGTAAAAAGGAAAAGAATTTGGCTTGGACACTTTCTAAGGATGAATTGCCTTATAAGAGATAACATTTTAAGGATTAGTGTCTGGAAGAAGAACAAGGGAAAGAAGAAGGTGTCAGATTAATTGAAAATTCTGAATCCTTTACACAAATAAAGGCTCAGAATAGAAATAAAAGATTGATTTGCTGTCAGGACCTATCAATGCGGCAGAACACTAATGATGATATAGTAGTAGTTATGACATTATCGTCATGCTCATAATAAAATATGTAGGATTTGTTGTCTGCATCACCATACACAGTTACGCTCTTTCTTTGGGTAAAAGAATTAGGATTATTTATGGTTGTTCCCATTTTAATATTTTGCTTGATATATGCAACGAACTGGAAATGGTGAATGAAAATATTGTTATAATTTCTAGCAGGAACAGTAGTACTACAAGAAGAAATAGAAAGCTAAGAACAATTCCTGAATTGCTAGGAAACAATAACGTTTGTTCTTGATCAGTCACATTTTGACCCATATTGACAGTGTATTTTGTACTTTTCTCTTATTGGCTTAACACTTACGTTCATAGACAGTACGAATCAAAGTTGATACGGCTGACGGCATTTTTGTTGTTGGTATTTTATTTGTGAAGAAAGTCGTTTCACCTCTAAGACCGAGAGAAATTGAATATGTTTCATGTTATTATACGTCTGAATTATCAATATTGCAAATGATAAAAATTTCCTTCACTGGTATGCTAAACATAAAGGTTCCGTCATAAGAACAAAGCCAACTGCTTCTGGAAGATAATTTGGCCTTGAATCCATATCAAATTGCAAAATTTCTCCATCGGCCTCAGTTTTCATGTTAACGCTTTTTGTGCATGGCTATGGCAGCTTACGTATCATATGTATTAGCTATAAAGACAGGGTCTCGCAACAATAGCTTTTTTCATAAAGTTTTTAAAAGTCCGTGTTAGTACACAAAGAAATCAAAGGAATGAGCAGCATAGAGGTAAGTAAAAGTTAAGAAACTTACCTAAAAATATTTTCAACCCGATTTCCTACGAAACTTTGCTCAGGAAAGTCCCGTCGTAAGCTCCATCAATAGTCAGACAACATTGCAGTACTCCACTTCCTTCGATAACGCCTGTCCACTTGTGTAATATCCTGGTGAAAGCTTCCGCCATGTTCGTCACTAATGGCACCAAAGTTATCTAGGAAGAAGTTCAAATTGTCGTTCAGAAAATGCAGTTGAAGTCACATGTTACGTCCCATACGGTGATATGATCTAGCTAGTTCATGTGCAATATCACAATAATTCTCTTTCTTATGCTTATCTAAAAGGTTCTTGCACACACTTACAAATGACAGACATATTATTTTCTCAAGATTACTCAACAAGTCAACAGAATTCTCATCATTCATTAATTCCCTAATTTGCAGTTCTATAAATATTAATTCCTTTATTTTAGCATCACCGATTTTCGAGAACTCCTCTCGCAACTACATGAATGCACATGATGTTTGGTCCATACATTGCACAAAGTTTTAGATAAGTTTCAATTTAATGTGCAGTGGAGGTAAATACACATCTTTAAGGTCAACAAAATGAGTGTTCGCCAAATTTTTATATCCAGGCAGCAGTTCATTGTAGACCGTTATTCCACAATAGTTATTTTTTCTGTCCCTGTTGTCCCACTCGCACAGAAAGCAGAAGTACTTTGTGAACCTGCCTGCATGCCAAATAGAATAGCAATTACCTCATAAGTCTCCTTAAGGTTAACTGTGCGAGCAATCGGAAGAAGGAAATTTGTTCCCGTTGTGAACTGCTTTGAAACTCAATTTACTAGAATCTATGAGCAAACGCCACTCATTTACACGTATGCATGGCTAAGAATCTCCATAACGGATTCAATATTTTTACAATAAACCCACGTCACCTTCCTTCGAGAAATATTTAAAAAAAGAAAAACAGGATGACTGTCACGAAAGACACTCACTTTTGCATCGGGAGAAAGAATATACCATCCTTTCAATCGTGAATCTAAATGCTCAGATTTCTGCTAAGACAAATTTAAATCACAAACAATTTCGTTGAGATCACCTTGTGTCAAAATGTGTGGAGTAATTGATTTACAGAGCAATTCAAATGTTGGGTCGGCATGAGTGAATCCCCCATCTTCTGAACTTTCTTCAAGTTCGTTACCAGATTCATCATCACTCACTACCACATTTTCTGGAGGCACTGGTACTGGTAATTCCTGACTTTGGAATACAGCAGATGATAAATTTGAGTATTGCACACTCTTTCTTTTCGACGTGATTCCAGCTGTTTTTGTTAGACAAAAATAACAGTCTGTTGTGTGATCCGTTGGCCCCACCAAATCATGGGAACAGTGAACGGTATATGTCGTAAACCTTTTGCCCAGCCTGTCACATGTCATGTCAGGTTTAACACATGTCAAGAAGCATATGTGCGGGGCCCATTTCTTGTCTTGGCCGCTAACCTTACACCCGAAATCAAGTTCGTAGCACTTCTATACGAGCATGGTCAATTGTCGTTTTTGCGACTTGAGAGTTACTTCTCCACAGATATAACAAAAACAATTTGCACTATTAACATAGATACCAAGTATTTTCTTCATCTGAATGACCATAATACTGAAATTTCACTAACTTAGAAAAAATGCAACCATTCCCACGCTATCAGAACTCACAATGCTGCGACAGAGGTGACAAGAAACACAATGCAATACTATGTGTTTAAATATGACTCTTCGGCAATGTTGGCAAATGTAACTCATTTCCTGGAGTGTGTTCCTTGATCTTAGGGGCATACATCGGAATTGCTTGCATGATTTTATCTCACTTTCTCCAACTTAACACCCTCGAGTTACCTTAGAACATTATTCAGTTTCGTTGTGAATAAAACCTTGTTGACAAGTGTTACCTAAATGGAAATCGATCCACGACCCTACCCTTGTGAAACCAAGTCACTGCTCTAAAACAACACTGTCGAAGAAGAGGGAAAAGACTCAATGTGCAATGAATTCAGCAAACTTCATTGTTCTACGACTCCATTGTTATAATAATGAGGAAACACTGTGATTTCAGTCATGTTAAAAAAGAAAAGTGTGATGTAGGAACAATATTCCAGATAATTAAAATTTAAATTCAATAACAAAAATACAAAAACGCGCAACGACATAAAGGAGGAAATGCTCTGATTCCCTTACTCATAGTTTGATATGGAGAAAATCGTCTGCTAGTTGCAAGACATGCGTCACTTGTTCGTACTTCGACATTTATTCTTCCGTGCAATATATATATATATATATATATATATATATATAGGGGCTATTTTGATTCGCTTAAAGTTCAAACATAAAGTGTCAGTTTGATTCAGAACTCGAACCGTAATTTGATTCGGTTGGGTTTGTAAACAAATACAAAATTGCCACTTTTCAGAATATTCTTACATATTTTGGAAAAAGTACGAAAGGTATGTATTGATTTCGTTTTAGATTATGTAATTGTGGATCTGCTGTTTTACTTTTGAACAGAATTACGATTTCCCATGTCTTCCATTTACAAAGAACCCCTTAAGTGCGATATCGCAAACGGCCAATGATGTTTACGGCATTTCACGCTCCACATATTGGCTACCCTGCAACCACAATATTGGCTGCTAATGACAACAGGGGGCGCGACTGGAGTATCCAACAGTTAGCACAGCACGAGACTACTTAGTCGACGTGTAACGCACAACAGTGCTGCAGTGTTAGTGGTGTTGATATACAGCAGAGCAATTGCAACAATAAACAAAGCAAACATTGCATTATATGTAGAACAAGAGTTGCCGAGGTTTGCATTTCGTCAGAAAGGAACCCAAAAAATTTTGCAGAGTGAGAAAGAAATGGGAAATAAAATATTAGCGCTTCTGCAAGACGCAAGTGGTATGTGTTGGGTCGTATACTCTCGACTGTAGGGATAATGTACATGAGGAGTACAATGATGACGATAGTGCTTAAGTGAAAGTAATCGTGAAACACGTGTCGAGCCATGTAGTTCATCATCCTTGCCGGACAGCAAGTCACAAATCCCGTCTCGAGTGAAACGTAGTAAAGGACAATCGTTGTCCAAGGAGCGAGTACAAAACATAGTTACGTACATGGATAATCATCCGCAGAATAGTAAAAAAAAAAAAAAAACAATTATTAACAGACTTCGAGTAAGTCCGCAGCAATATACGCAATAAACTACGATTATTCAAGTGAGTAGAAGGCGCACTTGTTACAAAGACTGGTGTTTCAAGAATGCTCGATACAATTTACAGCATGTGCATGATAATGACCTACTATGTTATGGACATCAAATTGCGTCAGACATAGGTTACAGTGATTTCAAAGGAAATAGTGGCTGGTTGCATAACTTCAAACAATGCTACAGAATTAGAAGACGTGAGATTACGAAATTTCAAGCAATGTGTCAACTGGATGATGCACAGCAAACTGCGAAATCGGTCCGAAAATTTGTACTTGAGATGAAGAAACTTATCCCATCGTTCAGTAAGGAATTCGTTTTCAACTCCGACCAATCGAGATTTGAGGAGAAAATGAAAGATCAACTAATATTAGTGCCTTAACGCATTCGTGCACAATTATGTCGGCTGTTAATCTGGATGGTAAATTGGCTGGAAAGTTATTAATTGTGATGCGGGAAGTTGGAGGTGCTCTACCTCTACTATTTTTTCTCATGTGAATGATCTTGCGACGGCAGTAGGGAATATTTACGACACAGCAAGAAAGAGTGGGTAAATGAGCGTAAGGGAACTACAACTATGGTATGAACATCGCTTTTGGACAATACCTGGTCAAAATAACTTACTTTAATTTAATTTTTGGTTTCCGTATAAAATACTCTTTTAGAGCAAACTATCCCTTGTGATAAGTGTTTATCATTGCAATTCATACCATCTGGAATTACTGGACAAATTCAACCTCTGGAATTTGATTTTATATAACATATTATCTCGCTATCTGCTTACGCCTTAAAGAATAGCCAGTTTCACGATAAGCTCCATTACAGGTTGCTTCGCATTCGGTTGCATACCATTACATTCCATCAGTTCTCATCTCGTCGTTACAGCAATATGATTTCATATGCATTCTTTCAGAGTGGATACTTAGCTAAACGCCATGAACGGTTTGTAACTTACAAGGAGTTCGCCTTCGATCTTGATGGTGCGAACGTTTGTGATCACTGTGGCGTGTTATTTTTCATTCGGTGTTCATGGTGCAATTTAATCGTTTGTTTTAAACATTTCGTGAATATCAACGATGTCTATTTTGTGAAATATAATACATACATCTCATACAATATTGAGCTCTACACCTCCCGGCCAAGCATTTTCTGTCGCCCTTCTGATACGCATGGTGAGTTATTAGCAGCTAATATTTTTCCCGTCATAATTGTTCACACTACACTTTCAAATTAGCCTTACTAGAGATTGCACCTGCGACCTCGCACCCAAAGGGTTCCTTGTTAGTAGTTTTGGGAAACACATTAATAATTACTTCAAAATAGAACCGTTTTATATTCGGTTAACGGTTTGAAACCGGTTCATATTACAAACTTAGGTCTACGACTCCTCGAACCGTCCAGCTTTACTAGCCACTCCTTTGACCATACCCTAGATCCGCACATATACATACGGGAATGAATATGGTTTTTCCCTCTGCAGATCAGGGATGCCCAACTTTATTTTGAATTCATGGGTCACTTTGGCACTTTAGCATCATGTTGCATGCCACAATGAAAAACAACAAAAGCAGTGTCATTTACAAAATCCATGTTTAAAAACTCGCCAGCCTTTTTGTAAGAGTTAGATACCAAACATTGATTTTTGTTGTTGTATATGTACACTAAATTTTAAAAGTATATAATACGTATTTAAAACTTTACTCCTTTTGCATTTATATGGAAAAACGGCAACTTTGAAAATATCCTTGTGCTTTAACGTTTATTTTTCAAATGATAGAGATTATGGAAAACAAATATTACGGATATTATTTATTTCAAAACTATTTTAGCCTTCCTTGGGGTGTAAAAGCCAATGGCTTTAGTTACAGTTTATTTACTTTATAGCTCCTCGTTTTTTATATTTTACTAAAAAGTCCATACAAAATAATGTAATAAACAGGACGTGTCTATAAACCGTACATTTGAGGGCGCGGGGCTACACATCACGGCTTCGCGGGCCAACAGCGGTCCCACATTTAGACATGACAGCTCTTGGGAGTTCTATTCCCCCAATATCATGGTGGTAAGATAAAACACTAAACACAAAAAATAAATATAAAGAAATGCACAAAATGATGTTTTAAAAGTAGTTTCACGTAACATATAGCCTCGATGCTCAAGGAGGACGTTAAGATTCCTATTATCTACATGCTGCAACAACATACACTAATACTGCTGACACCACACATATGTCAACAGCCCCAATTACAAAACAACAACAACTACTACTACTAATAATAATAATAATAGTAATAATAATAATAATAATAATAATATCGAAGTAATATACGTGTTAGTAGTTGCTTTCTATGGATATTTTTCTGTTTGATAATTCTGGTGGAACATTTGCGTCTCATCGACTTACTACGATATATATTTATGTCTGTTCCGTTGTTTGGTGTACGATGTTTCTGTTCTTTTATCCTTGTTCTTTAAAGAGTTACTGGAAAACTCTAAAAGTGAGCGAAACGAGTAAAATTAAAACGAGTAAAAATAGAAACTTAAGATGCTGGGAAAGGTTCGCTAAATTAGTTAACTTATTTAAAAAAAATAATCCAGCGCTCTGAAACACCAGATTCTAGTCAAGAGGATTGCCTGTTAAATGTTTGAAGCCCTCTAAAGACAAGTTTCTTCTTCATGTCCTCGTGTGTTTTTATGTCTTTTCCCTTTTCAATTTAAAATTGAATTTTCTTGACAATTCCTTGTACACAACATTTTATCATTATTATTATCATAACTGAAATCAGAGTGTTTCATCATTATTACAACATTGGAATCCTAAAAAGTGTGCACTTTGCTGAATTCACAGCAATCGAGTCTTTTTACCTATTTCTCAACAGTGATATCTTAGAGTAGAAACTTATGCGTCACAAATTTGGGGTCCTGGGTTCGATTCTCAGTAAGGTAATTAGTAAATATTTTTATCATTTGCAATATTGATACTTGCATTGATGTATACTAACATGAAAAATTATTAAATTTCTCTTTGTCTTAGAGCTGAAAAGACCTTCATCAAAAGATAAATACTAGCAATAAAAAATGACGTCATCCGTATTAACTTTGATTCGCACTGTCTGGGAACGTAACGTGTTTAGCCAACAATTGATGAATACATAAGGTTCATCCTCAGAATGATTCAAAAGTGATTGATCAAGAACAAACGATATTGTTTACTAGGAATTTGTAATTGTTCCTAACTTTCTACTTCTTCTACTATTACTACTCATGCTAGAAATAATAATAATAATAATAACAATAATTTCTTTAACAATAATTTAAATTTCTTTTCCACTTTGCTTTTAGCTTCAATATTCTTCACTCACTATTTCACTTTATGGAAGACTTAGAGCCAGTTGTAGTCACTTTTCCCAGAGTTGGTATTTACTAAATATGCCCTGATAACTGTTTCTCTGAACATATATATATATATATATATATATATATATATATATATATATATATATATATATATATATATATATATATATATATATATATATATCTATAAAATTAATGATGATAATTTCATTTACAATAGCAAATGAACCCGTTTGGTGTGGGGAGTGTTTCTCCTATTAATTCTCACCCTGCTCCGAAACAAGCCATTTCAAAACGAGACTACCTGGCTCGTGTATCATACAATATTACGAACTTACGAAAAGGTGCATTGTATTGCTCCGATTATTATCACATAAGCATCCCAGACAAGTAACAGTTCGATTCTATAACACTGCTTACTAGAATCGCTTGCTAGATTCTAAAAGTTTGCTTACTAATATCGATCACTTTCGATTAATCAACCCACTACCAATGTCCAATATATAGAAACTGGCCCTCCAATAAAAAGATATTTGAAAATGCTAGGGCACGTTCTGTTTCTTTTTAATAAAGGGTTATACTGATTTCCACCTCCCTAACTTGAACGGCGCGTGAGAAATTCAATCTTTATCATCAATTCGAACCCCCACTGCCCTTTTAGGATACAGAAGTTGTTCAGTCTACATTTGGCCAGTTTCGACTTACCTAAAAATACAGAAGAATCCGTCGCGCCAGGTCCGTAAGTGCTCGATGTGTTTCCTTTGGTTCCTAACAATAGCCCGACAGTGTAATTTCCACTGTAATAGGCTTCTCTGAAGAACTGGGACAGAAATCTTGTCCCATTTCCTTTGCACAGCTTTCCACAATCCTTCCACAGCTGTCACAGGCCGTTTGCCCAAAGCCCGCTTCAGCAATCCAAATCCACAATAGTCCATAGGACTTGCCTCTGGAAATTTAACAGGTACCTTACTGAAAGGTATCACTTGTATACCACTTGCCTCCTCCATCTCCCCGTAGGGACGATCGTGAGGTATGTGGTGAGGCCTTGTTCATGTGAATGCGCACCAGATTGTCGTCATTTCTGTACATTGTTGGAATCTCATGCTCGTAGATCGGCCGTATGATCTGCTCCTGAAAATACTGCGAATTTATTTTGCAGTTCACCCTACGAATCTTCAGTTTACCTCGGTAACAGTAGCCAGTAACGACCATGAACCCTTTTGGGAAGGATTCTTTACAGACACGAACGCACCTTCTGAAGTTCTTGGCGCCTTTCTCTCGGTACATGATGGCTCTCGGTTTGCCGCAGTCAGAAAGGTAAATCCATGCTTCATCGAGCGTTACTACGTACATCCACCTTTGTTTTGCCGGATGCCGTTCGTACAGCTTCCGGGCGTTACACTTTCGTTCCTTTTGGTGGGCATCCGTGAGAAGATGGCCGCGAGCTTTTAAGACTTTTTCCAGCTTGATTTGATGATTAACGTCCGGCTCACAGTCCGCAAAGACACGTCAAGACGATTAGCCATACACCTTTGTGTTGGCGGATTTTCTTGCATTGCCATTTTGCGAAGTTTCCTCTGCATGGTGGAGGTGGCCTTGGTGTATTCCCCCTTCCTAGGCAACTTCGTTGGTGATCCAAATAGTGGAGCTTTGTTGCCCTTGTACTTTTTAAGTGGGCGTCATAAAGAGCCGCAACATACCCTTCCCAAAACCGGCTTAGTTTGGGCGACATTTTGGTCACAGAGCGGAAACCCATACACTTGGAAACAAATTTAACACAACACTCACAACAATGGCCCTGTTTTGTACGTTATTGTCGTCCGCGCGGAAAAAGAACTCCGTTCCCAGGAAGCCACTGCACAACACTGCAGGACGCCAAGAGCCAGGTCGGGTGAGTCCATTCTGCCCGGGAGGGGGAAGGAACGAAATCGGCCAAACGTATGCTGAACAACCTCTGTATGTATTATAATGATATGACAACACCTCAGTTGGGATTGAAGTCTATCTATATACTAAAAGTTATTTTATTTGGCTTTCCTTTTTGGCCGTGATGAACAAGTACACATAGCTACATTCAATTTTGTATAATAATTCATATGTCACATGCGATTCAAAAAATATTTTTCAGTAGTGAGCCCCTCTAAAAACGTATAGGTGGTCGGCGTCTAGAAAACCAAGTAGCAAGTCATATTGCTGTTATTATAATACAAGTACAAATATCAATATCGAAAAGGGTCTGAGGTTTTTTTTCACCTAGATATACTTATCTCAGGTAAGTAAATTGAAACAAATGAAAAAGCCAGAAAAATAGAAGCCTTAAAAGTATAATGTAGTCAAATTCATGAGTGTTGAGAAGTTGCTGAATAAAATGCACTGAGCAGAATGGATCGGTGGGTCGTAGTGGGTCCGTGTGTCAGAGTGGCTCATGGTGGATTGGTGGGTCATATTGGTTCGGTAGATCAGAGTGTGACTGTGGGACAGGTTGGGTGGTGAGTCGCAGTGGGTCACGACTCCTTGACTCACGACTCACTGACCTGCTCACAAAACTTTAACCCGCTTGACCTACTGACTCACTCCGTCTGTGCCTGAGTACGCCACAGAAACTTTTTGCACAATGAACTACACGGGAATGCTGTCTGCAAGGTTAGGCCTATGTGTTGTATTACAGAAAAGAAATAAGTAAATTAAGAAATATTTTTTTAATTATATTTTACTTATTTCTTATATTCATACATTTTAATTTTTTTAAATATCTGGAATTTATTAAGAAAAACATTTAATATATATACACTGTGATTTACATTAAATATAATGTACAAATTAAAAAAATTAAGCTATTATTCAACACAAGCATGTAGACAAATTTAATAATGCAAGACAATTTGACAATATATGTGTAGAAACATAGACTATGAGAACAATAATGTTGGAAATTGACAACACCTATGGAACAATTGGTGTGATATATAAAAGAATGAGCAAATGAACATAATTACAAGAAAAACATATATAGGTTAATTTAAAATGATTAACAATTGTCGAGAAACTTTAAAAGAACAGCACTTTCAAACTTTCGCCGAAATGGTTACAGAAAAAAGATCTCCTCCAGTTCCTTAATAGATGGTAGCGTTCCCAAAACTGTTGCAACGTTCCCTCTTTGTACTGCTATACTGATGCGTTGCAGTAGAAAAGAGGTTGCTCTAGCGTCTCCTGACGATAAATAAATGCGGTATCCGACTTCTTTTATAAAGTTAAGACCTTCGGGACCCCAGGAACCACCTGATTCGATAGCTATAGTGATAGAATAGTGCCTCGGAATAAATATATTTAATTTTGTTATGTTTATCGCATGCACCCATGCTATTAAGTTTATCTTCATCAATGAATAATTTGTTGGTTTAGCTTAGCGAAAGCTAAGTTTGCTGTCTCTTTAACATCTGATTTATTGTTTGTTTTCAGTTAAGGAGACACGAAACAAGTTATTTACTATCTTATGTTTGTTTCATTCCACCAAAACGCCTTGAGCACCTCTCCTTTATTCACTCTGTAGTATCCTCTTTCACTCTCAACAACTGCGTAAATAAATACTATTCAACGGTAAGCGTATTTGTCAAAAGGTAGATACTGTATTAAAAACTATAACTATATTGTAGTTCAAAACTATATTAAGGTAGATACCCTAATTTCTACACCTGTGAATCACTTTTACCGATAGGTGCTCCCATAAGCCAAAAGGTCAGAAATCCCAATAATGTAGGAAAATTGTCTTACTTCTTTAAGATAGGACAAGCTATCAGGTTTAAGTGAAGCTAAAATATGCACAAAGTGCACGAATACATGATAAACATGTGTATTACGCTTGCTGTATATGCTAACTAGGAAATGCTATAATATGTGGGTGGTTCAATTTGGATAATCTGATTAGGAAGAAATTGGCATTTAACATACCATGCAAAATATTGGGCATGCTCGTCCAACAGTACATACTCGTATTAAAAAGGACAGTGAGAAAGTACGCTGAAAGCAATGCCAGAAATGCATTGATATACCGTACAAAGATAAGCAACTAGCCATAACTCATTCGGTAAAAACAATGGATTACTATCAAGAGAGCCCGTGTTCGAATCTCGTTGTGGTCAATAATTAAAATGTTTCATAGTAGTCACGAGTTAATTGCTAGATAGTCATTTATTTACTTTTGTTCGTAGTGTTAACTTTTGAATTAATAACTCTTGACACATGTCTTTCCAATCATTCTACTTACAATCTGAAACGATTTTATTAATATTCATTGAATATAATTAAAATGGCCTCTAACTAATGCAAATATTATTGATATATCATGCTGTTCCACAAATGTTCATGTTTTATGAATGTGTTAATAAAACTCTGCATCAGCTAGAAATCATTATAACTATATTAAATGAACATGAATTTTAAAACAAACGTGATTCTCTTAGCAAAAGGATGTAAAAACTATATCTGAAGAGGTATTTGGAAAGTTAAACATTTTACTGTCAAAAGTGAAAACACTGTATGTAACAACTAAACGCGACCACGTCGACATATTTTTAAAAAAACCCTGGTCGAGATTTGAATACAGGTTCTCTAGGTTGCAGTCTATGCCTTAAAAATATAAGCTACCGCTACTCACTAGCTATGCGACATTATATCTAGCCATTTCTGACATTGATTTACCGTACCTTGACTTACTGTCATTTTATGTGAGAACGATCAATATTTTGCATTGTGTCTACAACACGATCATATCTTTTTGACACAATGTTATCAAAATTGAACCACCTATATTTGAAAACATAATCTTGTAAGTTATATCAGATTAGAACATAATCGGAAAATATGAAATCGTCAATCAAACATGGATTGTTAATTCTAAAGTAAGATTCAGCATTTTATGCTGGCTTTGTCGCAATTAAACGCTTGTGTGGCATGTGAAGAAGCTGGATTATGCATGAGAATAAATCTGATGCCATGAGCTCAAATCCCACGTAATCATAATTGTTATTTTTTCTCGTAATAATCAACAATACAAAGCAAGTACAATAGTATGGGCACTACTTTAATTGGATTGTCGAAGGTTCTTATGTAGGGAGTAAAATATTGCGTATCAGTATTTTGGGAAAACATTTCTCACATCAAGGAACTGAAAAATAACCAAACATACGTTTTGCGAGAGCGCTTCATTTCCGAGTTACAAGAGATCTCAGTCGAACTTCAGTGATCCTCTAAGAGAACGAGAAGAATCGTTACCGATATGCAGATAATAACGCACATGATAAAGCAGCTATGTAGCTGTGAACCTGTGTATGACAACAGTCATCTAATAGGGACCATCTGTGTATACTGTTGCTAACCGCAAACAAATTGAGGTTTACACTACTATACCAACCACATGATTCTAATTACAGCATGTTGTTCGAACACGCACACTGGAAGAAACTCTGCTCAATTCTGGTATTATATGTAATTATTACAACTGCTAGCCCGAGTGAGCTCGTGTCAGATTCTGTAAAGATTACCAATGCCACTTATATTCAATTACTAGAGATCACGCTACTGATATCCCTCCGGAGACATTTCCCGGAACAAGATGGGTTTATTTTTATGCATGTCAATAATACTGTTCATGCAACATAACAGACGATGGACTGGTTCAATGATCGTCCTGAACTGATCTGCCTAGGTTGGCCTTCAAAATCTCCTAGTCTTAACCCCATAGGACATCTTTAGGGTTGTACTGTTCAAAGAGGGAAATACATCGACAGGACCGGGACCAGGAACTTATTCAGACTCAAGTCATGGAACTCTGGGATCATTTCCGACTGCATTCGGCAATGTTCTTCAATCTGATTGGAGGGGCCGCGGTGGCTCAGTGGTAGAGCGTTCACCTCTGGTACTAGGGGTCCCGGGTTCGATCCCAGCCCCCGCCAAGTGAACTTTGTGGTGGACAAACACCGTGTGCGTGGGTTTTCTCGGGGTTCTCCCGTTTCCTCCCACTTTCTTCATTCCACCATTTCATTCATTCCTCATCATCACCGTCTCCTTTAGCCTAACCGGCATAACCGTGGGACGTAAAACACAAAGATTTCATTTTTCATTTCATTTCAATCTGATTGGCAACATGAGGAAATACCTGTCTCATGACATTGCCGCAAATGGGTATTATAGCAAGTTTTAATGTCTCCATACGAAGCACGAAGTGATTCCTATAATTGTTTCCCTTTCCGGAATAATCGTAGGGGAATGGTGAATCGGTGGTAGAGCGCTCACTTCTGGCTCTAAGGGTCCCATCATGTGAGGTTGTGGTGGGCAATATCACGCTCATGGGTTTCCTCGGAGTTCTCCCGTTTCATCTCACATTATATATTCCACCAATTCTGTTAAAAATTATTTACATCATTCTTCATCGCCTCTGTGCCCTAGCCAGCACAATTGTGGAGAGCTCAAAATTTGATTTCATTTCTTTGCTATTTTAGTCGTATGTGGATATTTTATTTCGTTCATTTTTCTTCTTTATTCACATTCACAGCTCTCAGGCAAATTAAATTCTTTGTTATGCTCGGAAGTTGAGGACCTAAAAATTGCCTAAAAAGGACCTATAAAAAGACCTAAAATATTTTTAAAAAAACGACCTAAAAAACTGGAGAACAAGACGTAGAAATAAGACCCAATTGAATTAGAATTACATATTGAATGAATATAATGCCCAAGAAATACAAGCTTTTGATATTATTTAATATGAAGTCGAAAGAAACTTTATCAACGAAATGCTTTGCTTTGTCGTTCAATTTGCATTTATGTTATATTGTTTCTGTTGTCCTAGTTAAATTCTACATTTTGAACACTTGTGGAGGACAACTAGAAGTCGGACACTTTTTGAAAAGGCCAGGACAACCACACTGGCCCATAACACGCTGAAATTATAATTAATCTGTGTATTTGTTGGCACGTAATAAAAAATATTTAAATATTTTATGTCTTGAATTGTAGGTAAAAGAAACGAAATTACCTCCCCGGACGTCAATTTGGAAGCCCTGAGCAACAAGACGTACGGAAATAAATTTTTATTAGGCCTTTTCCAGGAGCGGCTCATGGCAAAATTTCCACCTGGACAAAGGGGTTTATTGCTCCTTGCTTAGTCCTAACCTATCGTTTACATGCCTGTCCTAGCTACATGACCTGTCCACCTAAGCCTCCTAGACTTGATGATCCTAACAATGTTTGGTAAACCGTATAAATTATGTAATTCCTCATTATGAAGTTTCCGCCATTCCCCATTCCTGTTCCTCTTGGTCCGAATATTCGTCTCAGGATCTTGTTCTCAAATACTTTCAGTATATGTTCTTCCCTCAAAGTAAGCGACCATGTTTTGCAACCATATAGAACAACAGGCATGATTATCGTTTTATATATATTACGCTTCAAATACCTCGACAGAATTGGCGACGACAAGATATTTTGAACTGAATAATAACACGAATCCCCTGCTTTTAATCGACATTTAATTTCTTTGTGAATATGATTTTCATCTGTTAATATTGATCCTAAATATTTGAAAATACCCACTGCATCAATTGTATTATTTAATATTTTAACGCATCCATAACTTGCCGTATTACGGTTCCAACGCACTTCCATATATTTAGTTTTCTCTACATTTACTTCTAAACCCTTGTCCCTGCAAGCGTTTAATAGGACCTCTGCATTTCTTTCTATTGTTCTCCTATCATCCCCTATTCAATTTACATCATCGGCATACGCCATAACTTGGTGACCACCGTTCGAGGCCCTGGTTGCTAACTTTGCTTTTCCTATAGCATATTCCAGGACAACGTTGAATAATAGTGGCGACAACGCATCTCCTTGTTTCAGGCCATTCTCGACGTGAAAGCTGGTGGAAAAAATTTTCTACCCGAACTTTATTTTGGGATTCATTTAAACATGCCTTAATTAATCTAATGGGATTTTCGGTATTCCAAATTCTGTAAGGACGTTGTACAATGTTTCTCTCCAAACCGAGTCGTTTGCCTTTCTAATATCAATAAATAATTGATGTACCGGGGTATTGTATTCTGACTTCTTTTCGAGTATTTGGCGAATGGTAGATATTTGGTCTAAATCCGCACTGATAATAATTTCACCTGCGTATGGGGTCAATCTTGCTAATATAATGTTTGACAGGATTTTAAGATGTTGACACAAGGGAAATGCCTCGATAATTATTACAGTCACTTTTGTCGCCTTTCTTGTGAATTGGAACAATAAGTGATTCTTTCAACTTTTGTGGCAATTCTTCCTTGTTCCAGATAAGAAGAATGAGTTTGTGTATCTTGTTCCACAATTTTTCGCCTCCAGCTAAAACTAACTCAGCCGGAATTTCGTCTACATCCGGAGATTTATGTTTATTTAAATTATTTATAGCGTTTTCTATTTCTATTAAGTTGGGTTGTAGAATATGCGGTTCTGCGGTGTGTACCTCCTTTTCTCCACGCATATTAGTTTCTGGCTGCGTGTTAAGTAAAACGTCCAAGAAATCTTTCCATCTATTTAAGATGCTATTTGTATTCGTAAGAACTGTTCTGTCAGCTTTCTTTAATATATAAGCACGAGGTTTATAGCCTTTCTTAAATTCATTGATTGCTGATACATGTCCCGAGTGTTTTTATTTTTACTATTATCTTCAAGTTCCTTAATTTTAGTTTTCAGAAAATCGCGTTTCTTTGTTCTAAAAGTTTTGGAAGTTTCCCACCTGATGTTTACGAAATTTTGTGTAGTTATTTCATTCGGATTTTGTAGCCAACTTAATTTTGCCTGTTTTGTCTTCTCTCCTAGTTTAACGCATTCCTGGTCGAACCATGGTTTGTTCCTACGTATTTCCGGGAGTTGGTCAAATATTCGTTCCACTTCTTCGTAAAAATTGTCTTTTATATCGTCGTCCTTATCTTCTGTTGGGGCATGTACGTTTAAAACAAAAATATCACACCACTGACCCTTAATAGTAATAAAAGAAAATCTGTCAGTAACAAATTCAACCCGCTTAATTGCTGATATTATTCGTTTGTGAACGAAAAAACCTGTTACAATTGGTGATTTTTGTATCCTTCCTCGTCAAAGATCGTAAAATTTCCGGAATTAACAGTTCCATTTCCTTCGCACCTAACTTCCTGAACTTCTACTAGATCCATCCTTTATTTCTTTAACTCACTCGTTACGAATTTTAACGCGCCTGCCCTATAAAGACTTCTAATATTCCATGTTCCAAATCTCATGTCCATTTTCTTTTGCTGAGGTCGTGCCAAGTTATCAGTCCTTCTCCGAGGCTTCTGTGAATGTTTATGAGCAAGTGCGTTTTTTTTTTACCGGATTAGGTTGCTAGCCCTACCCAAACCCCAAGCTGGAGGACCATTTCTTGTCGTCTGTCCGCGACTGCTTATTCAGTATATTCGCAGCTAACCTCTATATCTAGAGGCCTTCTCCTCGATCTGCAACCTGAGGACGCGCCATGCCGTGGTGACAGGAACCCACGTTAGATTTTAATAATTTAGAAGCCATTTTTCAGAAGGAGATAGGGCGAGTGCTAGTGCGATTCTCAGTTGTAATACAGTCTCAAGCAGCCAGTGGCGTATTTAAAATTTTGTTTCGGGAGATATGCAATACACAGGGCACAAAATCTCCATTTTCAGATGCGAGAAAATGATAAAAAAGAAAAGTAATTCGAAAAGGGCTTCAGCGTATTTAGCGAGACAGTCATCTACATATGAAATTCCAAACAGCCGTTACCGTCTGCGCGATGTTCCCGCCATTCAGCTCTAACATACCATTAGTGCTCCGAAATTCCCTATTGCTGTGGTCGACAAACATCAGCAACTGTTCAGAAAAAGTACAAAAGTTTTTGATTTTTTGTTCCTTCCGCTCTGACGAGGGCGTCCCAGGTAACTGCCCAGAGGCGGATCCAGGACGGACTTCTGGGGGTCGGTGGGTTGGAATACTGCTACTTAGAGCTACCTTTAAGACACCCAAACTCTGGGATGAGTTTTATTTATATATATAAAATAAGAAAGTTTCCTCTTCTGGGAGGGGCGATTGCCCCCCTGGATCCGCCTCTGCAACCGCCTACCATTGGGCCACACTGGCCTTTCCGTATAAAACATTATCTATCTATCTATCTATCTATCTATCTATCTATCTATCTATCTATCTATCTATCTATCTATCTATCTATCTATCTATCTATCTATCTATCTATCTATCCACAATTTGAAGATGTCTGTAGTTGTTTAAAAATGCAAGTGAAAATACTTGCGGAATGTAGGATGAACGATATGTAGGCCTACCAGTAAGAATAAATTTAGCGAGTCAACTCAGAATTTTGAAATTATAGTGTAACAAGAATCATATTTTGGTTAAACATACTGCATTGCAATTGCAGTTTATCACAGTAGTAATTTCCAGGTTCTTAGGTGTAAAAGATTGTCGGTTTTCTGGCAGCACGTTGTGATACATTGAGAAACTTGTCTTCACATCAACAGTTGTTAAGGGTGCATACTTGAAGCAAGCAAGATCTCGTGGTGAAAAATCTCCTTCAAAAACACTCACATCAAAAGTTTCTCCTCTCAATATTTCAATCTCCTCTCAATTGCACATAATATGACACTCCTTTCTTTTTTTCAACGATTACTTTAAGTTTCTCGCTAACGGCTTTTCCAATTTCACCTTCATATTGTTCTAATTGTTGCTGTACATCACTGACCTTTGAAAGCACCGAATGAATGGTTTCATTTCGTTTTTCAAGGTAGTTTAACGATATCACTAAGTAAGAAAAATACTGTTAATGTACGCTAAACTGCCCTTGAAGAGGATATGCCATTAGATCTTGAGACATGGCTACGGAAGCAGCATCTACCCTATTCAAGCTGTAAATCACGGATTTAACCACGTCACAATGATTGCAGTAATACATACAAGCACTTAACCAAGTTCCCCATCACGTTAGAATTGGTTCCTGAGGTAGAGGTATCTCCCCGGCATTCTGAAGAAAAAAAAAACGCTCTCTAGGCGGGGATTTTGAGAAAATTTTCTTGATATTGGACACTAGTTTGTCAACATCTGAATTTTTTCGTACGTGCATGTGCGAGAAACATTACATGAACCAATTCGGGATAAAACGCCTTAATTGCCATTTGTTGCTTTACCATGTATGTTGCTGCATGGTAAGAAAAAGCAGATTATTGTCATACATTATCCTTTGTGGACACAACAGAAAGGGACTTGTCAAGCAGCTGACAAATGATTTAGTGATTCACTTTTTCCAAGATCTCCATTGCGAGGAGAAATATTTTCCCAGGTTTTTTCTTTCTCTAACGTACCAACAATCATATTTACAACGGAGCAACTAACTGCATCACTTATTTTGTCAATTGACGCAAAAATAGACTTACTCTCGACATAGGCTCGAATGTTTTCAATAGTGCCTTAATAGCAGCGGTGCGTATACCCCTTTCGGAGGTTCGATTCGTCAGGAATGTTCCGATTTGTATACTGCTTCAAAAACATTTTGAAAGTTCCGTAGTTTAGCTTTGCCAAAGGGGTATTTGCTCCAACTCAGGCACTGCAAACATCTTTGTAAAACGGAGACGACTTAGAATATCCACTTGTACTTTGTCCTAACAGAAGGTATTTTTCCTTTTTCTCTGCGGCCCGGGAAGCTACTTTCACGTGAGTCTCACTCCAATGTGCTATTTGACATGGAATTTTTTTCTGCTTCACTTTCACTTCGCAATATTTGCAGAAAAGAATATTTCCATCCGTAGAAAAACCTTCCATTCAAATTCAGACACAAGTTGACGCAAAAAGTAAGTTTTACTAGGCTTAGTTTTTGGTATGTTAACGGTCTTTCCTTCTTCCACAAACTGATGTCCAAACTAAAATAAGAAAACTTCCTCACCCTCACCTCAACTGGAGGACATTGTTGCCCCTCCTTATCTGACTTGTGATTATTGCAGATCTGGTCTTATCAGTCCAGTTGTTGAATAATGTTTTATCTTTTGAACTTTGTTTACTAAAGAAAAGATGTTAAGGAGGTTGTGGTGATTCGAGTTAATGACCAGTAAATGCATTATCGAATGATGAAGTGCAAAAAAAAGGCGATAAGACCTATAAAAAGCTATAAAAAGGACCACTAAACAAAAAAACCGCCACAAATGGCCAAAAAGGAGAAATAAAATCCTGCATTTTTGGCCTACAAGAACACAAAATGAACATATGTAAAGGCTCGTCTTCGGTCACTCGTATAAAAAGAGGATTATTCCTCAACTTCCGGGCCCTACGTATTACTATAAATTCCAGTAGAAATTCTGATAAGAGTGAAGTTGCTTTTCCTATATAGAAGACGTTTTTTTTACGTAATTTCCTATTCATGCGTTTTTATGATATTTCAATAGTTAAGTAACTATTACCTCAATATCTCAAAGAGAGATGTTTCAGTTTGTTTCATTACTTTCTGCTGATGTTTCTAACGCAGGAGAAAATTACCTTTCATTATCATACACATTCAAAGAAGTTACTTTAATGTGTTATATTTTATTCTTCTTTCTATTAAGAGTGAGGGCAATCCTCTTGTGTTCCTACAGGACATAGCTATTGTAGTTTCTTCTTTCATTTATACTCGGAATCCTAGACACAGAGAACACATCTTTCCTTCATTTTATTCTTTCTTTAAACAAGTCATCTAATGATCCATAACTTTGCTTTAGTCTTGGCTCTGGATTTCATGTGACACGGAAGCTCATTTTCTCCTTTTTACTTGAGCTCAAGGAATAAAAATTGTTCGGTATGCATGGGGATTGATCCACGGAACAGAAGATCTTTAGATTAACTTGCTATCCGATACTTTGTGGCGGTATTTCGTTTATTACGCACTGATGCATTCCGCTACTTTATTGTTAAAATATAAGTGTGTGGGTGAGTGATAATACAGTGCTTTTGTTTCAGTGGTTAGGAACATTACCGTCATAATAGCCTTGCACTATTGTTTACTTTGCAGGTCCCCCCAGCTACACCCCGCCCGCCATGCAATAGTACTGTCTTTATCGTATACCGGACCCGCGCACAGATACACCTAGTGTTACCCACAAAGTTAACCTGTCACAACCATCACTTCCAAACCACTTACTCAGAATTCGGAGACTAGAATGTGCTCGTGTAACCCAGTGTAAGTGCACAATATTAAGCTGTATTTACAATGTTAACACTAAATATTTAATTACACTTATAAACGGAACATGGAGTTACTAGTTTACTTAAAACGCTTCATTTTCATGCATACAGGAGATCAAAGAAAACGCAAAAATATCATGCATATCTAGAAATTTATATATATAATTCAACTAAACATTGTTAACACTTGTGTAATTATTTGTATTCTAATCGTACGATTATATCTTTACCTAAGGCCCTGTTTTTTTTCGAATTCACGATTAAGGAAACATCTTCTTAGAGGGAAAAACCCTTTAGGTTTTAACTTATCTGTATATGAAAGTTTGTTCCATCTTCTTTTCACCAAATCACATCGTTCCAAATATTTTCTCTTCTTTAAAACGTTTCACTTTAGATATAATCTTCTGATTTAAAGTTATTAGTAGTGATAACCTTATAAATTTCGTAATTCAAGGCACGAAATAATTGCCGAAGTTTTTCGTTCTACATCCTGTTGTCGAATGAATGCACTGTTGCCAGACCCTTCTCACAAAGGTGCTCCAACCACCAACACAACACAATGGATAACGTAATCGTTAAAAATAACCATGAAGCACTGTGGTTAAGAATGCAGAGGGAGTAAATTTTATAACCATATTTGTAGAAGCGAAAGGATTTTCTGCGTCGCAAAGACGCACACATACATATACACTTTCGTCTGTTTGCGAAGGGAAATTTCTCAGAACTGCCTTTATACGAGATTTACTTAGAAAGTTAAAAAAAATTTTAACTAATAATAAATGAGTTATCCTTCTATGTTATATAGGCGCTCGACAAGACGTTTGTTTTGAAGGGACTGAAAAATAAACAGAACCCTGCAACACTGATCACTTCACTGCACTAGTGTGCGAGGTAGTTAAACAATTCTTAAAAACCATTTATTCGTTGGTTTTCAAAGGGTTAGTCCCTAGTCTTCTATTTCGGGTGACGTATAGAAGTTTTTAAAGTTCACTTGGAAATACGATTAAAAACGCAAGGGCCATTTATAACGACGCTAAACGGCCGACGAAAGACGACGCTAAACGGCAATCAGTCAACAGTTGCAAATTTCGGCTGCATTAACAACTTATGTCTTGTGGAACTTATTAAATTTATTTTGTTAAAGCAGCTCTTTTAACAAAATTTCAGTATTAACGTGTCAGATATTTCTATTTAAGGACAAGAGAATGTGACCAATGTATGCGTCGTGGTTCGGTTTAACTTTTTTTGTTCTCATATATTTCCCCTTTTCTTAATCTTAATTTCCAGTTACGCTACGACGGTCATGGTCACTGTCCATGCCTACAATTCCGACTTGCAGTGACTGGAAACACGACAGACGAAAATGTAGACAACGTAAAAATATTTGTTAAGCTATACATATAATAAAACTAAATATTAACTATGCAACAAATGATAAAATCACTCCTTTTTATAGCAAGAATATAATGTTACTGTGTAAGCACAAATGTTACATGCATTCAAGTTTCAAATATACCCATAATTAACAATTGATTATTAATTACGATGAGGTGGCGTGGCTTAACTAAAAGTTGACTCACGTGATTCTTCGGCTAGCCTTACGAGTTGCTCCCTCGACGTCCTGTATCCAAATGTGTGCGCTGTTTCAGGGGTTGAAGTCCTAGGTTTGAGTCCCGACTGCTCTTTCCTCAGTAAGTATCCCAAGTGGTGCTTTGAGTATAATATCGAATCCGTAGTCTCGGCCGACCCGTGCTTTGGGACTTAGCTTACATTCGTTATGATAAATAACTCCGATTAACTAATCGTATTGAAACGTTTTCGTAAATAAAACTATTATGTTCAACTTCCAACACTTTAGTATTAGACCCTGGGTCGCACTGTTACTTAATTAACTGCTTAACTGGTTCACGATTTCAAGCCTTTTGTAATGAATAATATATATCTATTCACTAATGCAGACGTCATACTTGAAGATGAGCACGTTATGTTTTTGGCAGCGGTGAACGCTGCTCTTGTACAAGCGCGCTACGCGCGGAAATTAGGAGCAGGAAGACTCCCTCATACTGCTTGCTGCGGACTGCCTCCTTTGTCCAGTTCACTATTCTGTACATGTTTTCGGGGCCGGAGGCCCCCGGTGATGACGTATAATACCAAGTTCACACTCTTTGGCTGAAGAAGTGCGAACATTTTAAATAATCGAATCAGCGTTGGGCGATAACAAGAAGTAAGATGCTCTTGCAACTTTCCCGTTTTCCGGACTCAAGAGAACGTTCACAAAGGAAGTCATTGTCTCTGCATCGTATGTCCATATTTGGTTACGAAATCTGACGGAAGCTCACCAACACAGACGAAGAGACATTCCAAAGTGATGAGAGAAGAGTTTCTAGAACGTTTGGAAGTATACGAGGGTTGGTTAATAAAGTTTAAATTAGGTCTGTTTTTCCAATATCTCTTTTAAATTTAGGGAAAATGAGCCGTAGGCCGGTGACATCCTATTGGGGCCTGAACAGTGTCCGAGCAAATTGATTCAATTTGTGAAGAGAACCCTGGCCGTTGAAGGGTTAATGGTCCATACTAAAATGTCATTTGAGGGCTATTATATCGTGAAACGTTCTATATATGAATAAACTATCACTGGGAATTCACCATAAAGATTCGGTATATCAGGACTGCACTGTAGGTAATATATTTCACTGGTTCACTGAAGTATTACTAAAATTCACTATATTGTGGAACACCCTGTACATGAATCAAAGATCGTTGGGGACTCGCTATAAAAATTCGGTGTATCGGGACTGTACTGTATATATCACACTTCACTTCGTAACTGCAAGGTAATTCACCCTGTATGACAACAAGCCACTTTTATTAAAGCCACCTATTATATTTATAAAGCCACTTTTTATTTATATAAAGCCACCTTTAAGTTCTAATTAAGCCACTTTTATGCCATCATTAATAAATTGTTCGTTATTAATTGTTCATTATTTTCAGTTTTTAGTTCCTTTTATTTATTTGTCTATTTATTTATTTCCAATAACTGGTTTCTCATCATAATTAAATGTACTTTAGTTCATTTTTCGATCATCTTTTACTAAACACATGATATACTCAAACATGTTAAGCCAAATAAATGTACGAATAAACATTTGACACAGAAAATACTTAACTACTAAACAATAACAACAATATGTATACCGGTTTCGGAAGTGTAGCCTAACAACGGAATGAACGATAATATCGGAATTTCTAATATCTGTATTTTGTGTAGTATGGTGTGTGTATATATGCACCTTTTTACAACAAACTTAATCAATACTTAAACATCCAAGATATTGTATAATATTCAACTGCGAAATGTAAACATACAATATAATATGGTATTAAAGAACACAATTATATTAATAATATTCAGATTCATTCACATAACACACTAATGAAACACAATAATATTCAAAACAAGCATTTCGTAAAACAATTATAACATTAATCTCATACTAATTATCAAAAATACTATATTTTTAATTTACTAAATGTCAAAACTACTAAAAGAATTCAAAATCAAGTATACTATCAAGTTTCAATAATCGTATTGCTCAAACAACAAACAGAAGCTCTATCAGATTACTTCAAATGAATTTAGAATCAAATGTCAACTCACATTTTTTTTTAAATTATCAACTTTACTCACAACACACGTAAACTTTTACTTTTATCAAATTACCAATTGCAACAGGTATGTAGGCATCATCCTTAATGCACGGATTTTAGTAATATTAGCGAACTCACGACTTTTGGCTGACACAATTATTACCTAATCTCATTTTCAACAAACATCTTATTGGCAAAGGCAAACTACAACTCGATTCTACGGGCATTAATCGCAAACACCTATCACATAACAAGAGGGATCTCCAATCCACCTCTAAACACATTAAACACTTAGAATAAACTCTCTCTACTCTTCTAGCATTCCCAAGCTAGGTATTCAAGGAGTGACAAGGAGGATCTGTCTTCAAACGTGAACCGCCCTCTAATGGCCTTTGGTTTCACGTTAAAATACGCGTACATAACAACAAATTCACATAACTATGCCGCCTTATACAGCCTTTGGCATCTCGAAAATAGCCCTAACTTATTCATAATGCTCAATTGCCATTAGGTCGAACTCAATCATATACAGCCCAATAATATTTCATACGCACTCATTCTGTTCGCTTGATAACCTTTATCAATATCAACGTGCCGAATAGATTTAAGCCTGATTCCCTCAACATACCATAAGCAATGGAATCTATCAGTTTCCGTCAAATTGTACAACGAATCAATTTCTTTCCAAATTTTCAAATTTGATTTAAATTTTATCACATATTGTTACTGTTGTGAGAGTTTATTAACAAGTTCTAATTTAAAACAATGTTTTCTCCTTTCAAACTAATAAACATGAAAACAATCAGTTAAACAACAAAATAATTCGTAGTTATGATCCAAATGAATTATGTGGCGAAAGTTTCAACTAATGCTTTTCTTATATTGAAATGAATAAAAACTTTAACAAAGTGAATGAAACAAAAATTTCCACCTGTATGAGTTATTTGACACAAAACGAAACAAAATTAGGTATTCTCTCCTTTGTGTGAGTCGTTGAGCAATAGATAAACTTGCGAAAAATTATGAAAACGAAACTTTTTTTTAACATGCTTTCCACATTAAGATTACTCCTTCATTTCTAAATATCTATCTTTCAAAATAATGATTCAAATATACGAACATAATATAAACGTAATACGATATATGAAAGAAATTCAAATTCTAATTACATTTTCTCACTAAATATGCAAAATCTATTCATAAAACTAATGAAGTTCAAAACTAAACAAAATTTGCCTATATACTAACATTTTTACGTATTATATCATTATATGCAAAATAGTTAAACTGTTTATTTATATACTTGCATCACATAACATAACTAAAATCTTTTAAACATTTCAATATATAAATGAGTTAGACGGCGGTGAAGCCTTTCGAAGCGCCGTCCTGCGAGTCATTGATTGACAACACAAGTCATCAATTAAACAAAAATATAGGTTAATAAGTTGATCCCGAAGATCAATGAGCGCTGACTTACGATTTTCTTACAGCTCGAAGTGTGCGGGATCGCCAATCTTCCCGACGATTCGAATAAAATCGCTTCTGCACTAAATCCTTATTCCACCCAGCTGAATGCTTCACGCATTACAGCTATGACACAATCGGGTAAATTTTTTACAACCACAATTGGGTTGTCAGTATCCAGACCTAAAGGAGGTGCTTAGAAAAAATAAATATATGAACAGGACAAGAATACCCTGGGGGGGAGGACATTCGATACTACAGCCCTGCATCTAGATCATCATCACTCATTAACTATAAATTATTTTAGGCTCGCTCATACCTACAAAATTAGTAGGTTTACAAAGTATTCTTTTAAAGAGCGCTAGCCGATACGAAAATGTGCGGCCTATCTGGCAAAGTGCACTTATCAACTCAAGGTATATCGTCACATCCGAGGTTAAGGTCACAATCGAGAATAAATCATTACATTTGACCATATCGGGCTGTGATCATATCACTTACAATCAGAATGTCATATTCGTTATTCAATTAATTTTACTTTAATAATTATTATTCACATTCCCTCAATTTCTAAAATACGCTCATTTCAAAATTTAAAACAATATTTATTGACTTTTATCCAAAATTAAACCAATAATGTTAATGAATTCAAAATTGATGATAAATTTAATTATCAAATTTCCATAATGTTTTATAACTTGTTCATTAAACATTAATACAATTTAGCATCTACTGTTACATAATAAAGTTGATATATTCTCATAACATAATTTTAATTCTGAAAAACATTGCCTGAAATCCCAACTTAACATCTTAAGTTTTTTATTAATTTATTTTAACCTGGCTATAACAATTTATTAACAACAATTTTGTGATAGACGTTTTACTAACTAACTGGGTTATGGGCATTTACAAAACTGGGCTAAAATAATTCATATCCCGGTTGTCTTTAAAAAGACAATTTACACAACATAAGAGGGATAAATTCACCTCAAAGCATGGGCGTTTCTAGAAATATTTCCTACGCATTCACAACATCGAACATAAAGGGGATATACATATCAACCTTATGGACCATTGCCATTTAGTAGCATAAACGCACAAAAATATAGGCTTCTTGCCTCCTCCAACACTCATGACTAGGAACTTAACAACAACGAGGGAAACATCAACCTCGAAAAACACAGATGCGGCCTTTCATTGCCCTTTGCATCGTGTACACTTCGCAATATATATGTGGTCCTCAATACAAGCGTTTGCCTCTTCATAGGCCTTATACGCTATGATCGCCCTCTATGCGAATATTATCGCTAAAATCCCGAAACTCGACATCGGTGCCGCTTTTCAATTAGCCTTTGACACCGGCATTAACCCGCAACATGGGAACTACTTATTAGCCTAATCCATTCTTGCCCAATTATAGTTCTTAAGTTACAACTGGCCTGTTGCCTTGCATATCCCAGTTACTCACTGCCACTATACGTTCTTTTTGTTTTTTCATTTCAAAGCATTTCAAATTGAACAAAACTAACATTAACTGTAAGCTTATAGCAATGTTTTAGTTGGGACCTAAACAAATCGATAATATTATTATTTAAACTCATTATTCACGTTTCTCAATTTCGAGAATAGACTCGTTCCAAAATTTAAAACAACATTTATCGAATTTTATCCAAAATCAGACCAATAATGTTAATGAATTCAACTGATGATAAATTTAATTATCAAATTTCCATAGTGTTTATCTCTAATTTATATTTTATATATCTTCCATTTTCTAATTCAAATTTTGTTATAGGTAATCGCTACCTAATTAAAACAAATACACTTTATACGTCGATACCAAATTGTATCGGTTGTTGTTGGCTGTACCGTGTTGACATGATACTATAACAAGACTTACAAACTTAAATCATAACCATATTTTCTAACAATATTTCATGCACCTCTTATTATTTTATCTTGTCAACACAGTGCCGCCAAAGGAAAAGAAGAGAAAAGATTGTTTACTGAAGTCGGAAATAAATGCAATTTCACTATCCCTTTTAAGTCACTTAAAGATAAATATCTAATAAAATATAAAATTTTAAGAGTCAATTAAACATATTTTTTTAAACATCAAACGTCAAAAACCGAAATAGAATTTAGAAGTGTGTGTATCCAATAACCAAAATCACACACTAGCTGAGGCCCAATCGGACGCTATCCCGATTTCGTCACTTTAATTTAGAAAGATAATAGTGACGCCTCTAAGGGTTGAATTATATTTTTCAACCTTTTAGCTCTTCTTGATTCATAATGCACTCGTTTCTAAACTCAACTAAATTTCAAATTTTATTAACATCATGGCAGATACCCATTAACTTTACATAACGAACACCATACGTGAATAGATTCATAAACAGATTTATTAGATTCAGCATTATTTCCAATTACTTTCAAAATTATACCAAGTAATATTTAATTTTCAATATTTCGACGCCTAACCAGTCTGATGTTATGAATTCAATATACTTTTACACATTCTTAATGACAAAGTCAGATGAACAGATCCATTAACTGAAGAACACATTTTTTTTAATTGCCCAGAAATCCAAATTTCATAATTATTGTGATATTCATAAGTATTTCTCTAATTAAATTTTCAAATATCTCTAATTACCTAACATTTCTCTAAATGCCTAATGGTATGGGGACAGCTAAATGTTTATATAAACATAAAGGTGAGTGAATAAAAACTCAAAAGAAAATGGAATGGTAAAATTTTATTAATGGCATTTGGTTCTCAAAACTGGAAGCACCTGAAAAGAAACAAGACATACAAAACATAAACATCCTAACAAGAATTTGATACAGAAATTCCGTACCCAAAACGGGATAACCATAGTTTTCAAAAGTGGAGGGGCATTATTAAAATTTCAAAGTCCAAAATCGCGATCTAAGTTGATTACCTATTTAAAATTTCCAATGCCGTCCTTCCTCTGCTTTCCACATTCATCTCTCATCTCCAAAAGCTGTAAAGAAACGATAAAACATGGCATTTAAATGAACATACCTGATTATAAATGGATACTGGTGGTTCCTCAGGATGGGCGCGTCGGTGACGGTATGCACACACTTGAAGCTGAAAAACAAATTCCTAACTTTCGAGATTCGATGGGGAATAATTGAAGTAAAAGAGTAATAATCTTTATTTTCATTCTCTATAAAAGCTTAAAAGTCATATTCTGTGTTAATTTTTCGTCTCCTTCGGGAATTCAGTCCAAGTTTGCGCTTTGGTTACGCTACAACTTTCATTTTCCACCGGTGCCGATTACACTTGTACGCCTGTAATTTCATACGCTTACGAGTACTTTTCCAATTGCTTTTTATGATATGCGGGGCTTTTCTCCTTTTGCAGCGCATTTACTAAACTTCCACGCGATGAGACGCTTTCGTTTACGGCGCTTAAATTTACGATGCATTATGGATTCATGCACAGATTTCCTTTTACGTTTACACATTCTGTCACTGTATTCGCCATGTAATTTGCTGCACAATACTCGCACGTATTTACGCTTCCGCCTTTTAGCATTCTTCGAAGTCGACGTACAATTTTTTCGCGTCTTGACTTTCTCACAAGTTTGCTGATACATCAGGTTCGATTTACGCTTAGGTCTTTTTCTCTCACGATCGCTTGGTGCTAACTTTCGTTTTTGAAAACGTTTTTCCTTTACTCTTACTCCACCTTTTGCCGTGCACCTGATGCATGGTTGTACGCGCTGTAAATACACTTTGCATTGAAATCGACGAGCATTGACATGATCACGGACTATCAGTTGTTTTCGAGTAGATCTGCGTTTGAACCTTCGTTTTCTAGAATTTCGCAATGATGACGCACTAGTTTGGTAAAAGGTGACAATACTATGCTCAAGTTTACTCCCTTTAAGTTTACTGTTGGTACGCCTTGAGACCGAATGCCTATAAACCACAGTGTTAGCAAAACCCGATTGGTTATCATGGACTATCTCATTTTCCTTCTTGATCTCGGTGCTACATTTAAACTTTTTCACTGATGGCCATTTCCCTTTGTTTGCATGCACTTGAATGGGAATGTTACCTTTAGGCTCAGTTACCGTAAACATTTCTGACCGATTGTTTACAAACAAAGCGCTTGCCACGAAAAACACAATTCGCTGGATAGGACTACACTTTGAACTATTAATCTGGAGCTGTTTCTCACTACCGTACTCGAAGTTAGTAAAGTCGGAATGGATTTTTCAGCACAAAAAGGCAATTTACGTTGGATATGTATGGTACCAAAGACAAATTTGAATCTGTTAGGTCGCGCAAGACCACTTGCCCGCGACGTAAAAACGACAACACTGTAACTAAATCATCACACAAAAACAATAATTCAACTCTCAAGCCTTCCCTGGCTTCTCGGAGAGGATGGGTACGCGCATTCCCAACGCTACCGTTCATTATGTGTGAAACTTTGGCGTTCCTTGCCGATAAATCAATGACACTAAATACACTAGAAACGTAATTGTCTGTACGCACACATAACGATCTTCTGCTTACTGCTACTTCCACACTACATATTTCCTTTTCCTGACTGTAGCTAACTTTCTGACTTATTAGGCATCTATCTTCCGCGATGTGAGCCTGCGCGGATTCAAGAGTGTTTACGATTTCACTTACGCCTTGCACTTCGTTAGGTTAAGCCGTGCCGTCTGCATGCATTTACGAAACTCAAACGCATATTTACTTAAATTACAAGTAATTAAATCACAATATAAAACATGCAGAAATAAACACTTGATTTCAAGAGCCAAATGTAAATACACTTTCTGAAACTATTTCACCATTTCATTTACACAAAGTTTTTATTTTGCTTTAAAATTTCATTTTGCGAAGTGTTTCGATAGACAATTAACATAAACAAACAAATGGTTATTCATTCAGTATTTTATAAAGGTACATAAAGTACTGTGAGTGTGTGTGTGTGTGGTTATGATCAGCTGTTCAGTGTTTTCGTTTATATGTGCTATAAAAAGTTGACGGAAAAAAGTTCGCGAACAAATAAAATGTTTTAGTTTCTCACGAAACAAATTATACTAATGATATTTCTGTGATACTTGGATTTACTTTCTGTTTTTAAACACTACCTATTATTTTCTTCCCTTTTCCTCTTTTCTTTTCACGGGTTAAGACAATCTACGCGTGATTCTGCACCAAGTTAGCTACTTGTGACTACGTGATTCAAGTTTTTGCTATTATCATGTTTTAATAAATGAATGCTAAACTATTTAAATACAACTCTATCCCGAAGATTGAAGTATGTCCTGTCACGGTCGCCATTTCAGGTGTGACCAATGTATGCGTCGTGGTTCGGACTAACTTTTTTTGTTCTCATATATTTCCCCTTTTCTTAATCTTAATTTCCAGTTACGCTACGACGGTCATGGTCACTGTCCATGCCTACAATTCCGACTTGCGGTGACTAGAAACACGGCAGACGAAAATGTAGACAACGTAAAAATATTTGCTAAGCTACACATATAATAAAACTAAATATTAACTATGCAACAAATGATAAAATCACTCCTTTTTATAGCAAGAATATAATGTTACTGTGTAAGCACAAATGTTACATGCATTCAAGTTTCAAATATACCCATAATTAACAATTGATTATTAATTACGATGAGGTGGCGTGGCTTAACTAAAAGTTGACTCACGTGATTCTTCGGCTAGCCTTACGAGTTGCTCCCTCGACGTCCTGTATCCAAATGTGTGCGCTGTTTCAGGGGTTGAAGTCCTAGGTTTGAGTCCTGACTGCTCTTTCCTCAGTAAGTATCCCAAGTGGTGCTTTGAGTATAATATCGAATCCGTGGTCTCGGCCGACCCGTGCTTTCTCCGATAATAAATAACTCCGATTGACTAATCGTATTGAAACGTTTTCGTAAATAAAACTATTATGTTCAATTTTCAACACTTTAGTATTTGAGCCTGGGTGGCATTGTTACTTAATTAACTGCTTAACTGGTTCACGAATTCAAGCCTTTTGTAATGAATAATATATATCTATTCACTAATGCAGGCGTCATGCTTGAAGATGAGCACGTTATGTTTTTGGCAGCGGTGAACGCTGCTCTTGTACAAGCGCGCTACGCGCGGAAATTAGGGGCAGGAAGACTCCCTCATACTGCTTGCTGCGGACTGCCTCCTTTGTCCAGTTCACTATTCTGTACATGTTTTCGGGGCCGGAGGCCCCAGGTGATGACGTATAATACCAAGTTCACACTCTTTGGCTGAAGAAGTGCGGACATTTTAAATAATCGAATCAGCGTTGGGCGATAACAAGAAGTAAGATGCTCTTGCAACTTTCCCGTTTTCCGGACTCAAGAGAACGTTCACAAAGGAAGTCATTGTCTCTGCATCGTATGTCCATATTTGGTTACGAAATCTGACGGAAGCTCACCAACACAGACGAAGAGACATTCCAAAGTGATGAGAGAAGAGTTTCTAGAACGTTTGGAAGTATACGAGGGTTGGTTAATAAAGTTTAAATTAGGTCTGTTTTTCCAATATCTCTTTTAAATTTAGGGAAAATGATCCTTAGGCCGGTGACAAGAAAACATATTATTTATTTTGTAACTAAATGATAGCTCTACCCACGTAAGTTATAAAAGCAGAAACAATGAAAATCGATACAATAGTGACTGACATTATTTTAACAAAATCCGATTCAGATAATAGTTTGGGCTGTCACAAAACTATGAAAAGTTAATAATTCCGATTAATTGTAACAACTTCATCAGTGTTGGACATTGGAGGAGGATGTATGCTATTAATCAGCCCATTTCATGGGCATCCAAACTCACGAGCCCAACGCTCGCTAGCTCGGCATTCGCTCTCAACCGTTCTCGGGTTCAATAATTAAGCGCTACCTCGAGCGCCAATGAAATAAGTCAGCGCGAGTCTAACTGAGGGAAGTGAGCCCGAGCACGATTCTCAAAGGAATAAATGAGCGAGAGCCCAGTTGAAAAAAATGAGCCCGAGTCCGAGAGAGTCCAGAGCAAAATGGCCATCTATGAACCAAAGACATTCCACCAAGTCTTTTTTCATCTGATCTACTGCATTCTCATGGTTCTCTCATTGATTGTGTTTGTTCAGATATCAGCGCTCTTGTCATTTACTGCTGAATGACGTGAGTGACTGTCTGTCTGTCTACCAACACTCTTTAAACGTGACAGTGTAGTAGACACTTCTTACCTAAAACGTCTCCAGCACAGGGAGAGCAACAATGAGGCACACTTACTTCTTAATGTAGCGCTATTTCTACCCGGAAACTTTCATGGAAAAAATCAAATATTATTCTTATTTGCATTATTATTTTTAATAATTATGTACGTACACACGAGAAATTGTCTACTGCAATTAATTGAAAGGAAAAATACCATTAATGTATAACCTTGCTATGACACTAACTTTTCATCTAGGGGACATGGCAGATATTTTAAATTTTGTCTCTCTCCAAAAGAGGTCAAACAGCAAACTCCAAAACAGTTGCTTTTAAGGAAGCTTGCCCTCCTCTTCGTCGAAGCTTTTCCTCGCCCTCGCACACCCTGACCCTCGCCATCGAAGCTTGTCCTCGCCCTCGCTGCCGAAACTTGTCCTCGCCCTCGCGCACCCTCGTCCTCTTCGTCGAAGCTTTTCCTCGCCCTCGCTGCCGAAACTTGTCCTCGCCCTCGCGCACCCTCAATCTCTTCGTCGAAGCTTTTCCTGGCCCTCGCGCACCCTCACACTCGCCATCGAAGCTTGTCCTCGCCCTCGCGGACCCTCACCCTCGCGGCCAAAACTTGTCCTCGCCCTCGCGCACCCTCACCCTCGCCATCGAAGCTTGTCCTCGCCCTCGCCCTCGCGGCCAAAACTTGTCCTCGCCCTCGCGTCACTGTGGGCGAGGGAACTTGAGGGTGAGGATACCCTCGAGAGGGCCACCCTCGCGAGGGTGAACATCTCTGCTACATTTATCAGAAAGACTGACTTGGAAGTAGGATCCAACAAAATCAAAACAACTAACAAATTGAACACCTTGAAATTTTAACAATAGTTCATTAATCTTGTTTACTTTTAACTTGTTTAAGTTTTACATGATTATTCAAGGAAGTCAAATCGACTACACTACGTAGTTTTGATGTATCCTTTTTTGCTACTCATAACAACGGATGAGCGTGAATAGACACACACTCTTCTACAACTCCGTTTTCAAGCCATTCTTTTATTTGTTTTTCTATGTTATCTTTAAATTTAAATGGTAATAGATATTGTCTCTTAACAATAGGTTTGTCAGTGTCAACTTCGATAGTGTATTCGAAACGATTACATTTACCTGGCACATCACTGAACACACATCTACGATTAATTAACAAATTATAAAGTTGTTGTTTTTGTTGGTCATCAATATCAATAATTTCATTTACATTTTTTTAATGTCACCTACAGAAGGAAAATGTTCAGTTTCTGGACTATTATTTTCTACTACAGTTCCTGGATTGGTTTGATTTAGAAAATTGATTTTGTAAATACCATGAGATTCTTTTATTTCATTTTCAATATCGCTAATCTGTTTTCCATACAACTCATACAAAAATGTTGATTCCTGTACTAAATCGAAATTTAATTCTTTCAAAGATTCATTATTTACAACTGGATTTTGGTATCTTTCACGTAAATGCTCATATATTTTATCTCTTTCATTAATTTCGTTTAACCATTCGTCATACATTGTTGTTTTTGCTTAAGCAAATTCTTTATTACGGGACATTTACTTTCCAAAGGCTGGCTAACATCTTCAGACTCACTTTCACAAGAAATTTCTGAATAATCAAAATTAGTGACTTTTACATTGTTTACTAACTCAAACTCCTGACTTTCTCCCTTTTGCCTTGTCAAAATTTTAACTTGGTTACTATTCCCAGAAGAAGGCGAATTACAATCGACTCTGTCATTTCCTTTTTTCATAGGTACCCTAACGACATTCTGGCCGTGGCCTAACAAAACGATTTTCTCAGCAAAATCTATCTTTGCATTTGCTAAAGAAACTCTCGGCCTAACAAACAAGAACAATTTAAATCATTTAGAACCAGAAACCTTACGTCATACATCAAAGGCCCTATTTCTAAACAGAGGATAATTTCACCTTTTACTGATTTCATTCTTTTACCAGAATAATCAACAAGTACAATACGGGAAGCAGTTTTTAATTGAGCATTAGAAACAATGGCAGAAATAGATTTCCACAATTTAAAGCTGAGCAGGCTAGCAGATGCTCCAGAGTCGCACAAAGCGTAAAATTCTTCATTAAACATTTTTACCTTTATTTCTGCAGTAGGCTGTGACGAAACAATTTGTTTACAATTTCTATTACTTTCCCCTCCATCCTCGGATGAACTTTCATCACTGTCCTATTGTACAACATTTAAAAGTTTCCTTTCAATAGTAACATACACAGTATGACATCCATTAGTGAGGCATTTACGTTGTTACCAGAACTTTCACTGGCTTCCCTGTGATAAGCACCCTCCACATAGGGAGAATTTAGTTTGGGTGTGGAAAACGAACTTGTCCGTTTGAATTAAAAGGAGTAGAATTTACGAAAGGAGGGCTTGGAGACCTAAAATTTCCTTGATTTACAAAATTTGGAAAACCAGGTGAATTTCCAGGCATTTGGCCATTAGGAGAATGCATTCTAACATTACCATTCGTATTTACAGGTTGATTGTTCCCATTTGAGGACTGATAAAACTGATTACCTACTGGGGAATTCACTCTAGGTGGGATTTCCTGACTACAACTGCAAGAATGCGCATCAGAATGCACTTCATCATTATTATTGTAATCGCGTTTGTTTTTCTTAAATCCGCGTTTACGCTTGTTTTTATTTTGCTGAGTATTTTCGTGTGGAAATTTATTACCGTTTTCATTATTCCTGCGTTTCTTTTGATTCTCATTATAATTACTATTAGTGGATGTCACATGATTAATTTTCGCGAACTTGTAGTTAGATCCCCCACTAGTATCAGATCTAGGAATCCCTTCCAGTTTCTAAATAGCTTGTAACACGGTCGACAAAGTTAAAGTGGTAAGAGGAGTAAGTTGATGTCTGAAATAAGGTGGAATTAAATTCAGCACCATGCTGATAGCAAGTGGTTCTCTAATATCAGGATTGATTTCCTGTATTTTATTACATTTATAAGAGACAAAGTTGTACACACTTCCATCTGTTTTCGGATCATACGGTTTATTTTGAAGCACCATTAACTTACTTGCTTGCACTTGTTCATTCTCAAATTCAGCCTTAAATTTCTTCTTGAACTTTTTGAACGTATCAAAAGAGGAACAATTGTTAATATACCAATTGTGCGCGGATCCCGTAAGTAAAAACTTTATAATACCTAAGTATTGGGTACTTGGAATATTCATAATTGAAGCCTGATCTTTGAACGCCTGAAAGCCTGTTCTCATGACCGGAAAACTTTTCAAATCCTTCTAAATCTCTAAGGTTCACATAAACTTTCCTATCTAATTCTGTTCTTTTTTCTTTTCCGCCGGTTTTGGAAAGAACGTGATTTACCTTCCTCATTAGAACTATTAGGTTCAAGAGTACTACTACCAGAATCAGAATACATTGAAGTACTTCTATGAATATCTTTGTCGATGTGTTCATCTATTCATTCTTTTTTAACTCGAACGTTCGGAAAAACGTGATTAGAATATGGGAAGTTTTTTTTTATTCTACAAGAGATTGTTTTATTTGTTCTACATCGTTAACAATAGCCTCAACTCTGCTACTAATATCAGCCTGGGTTTCTTCCACTGATTTCTGCGATATTACCGTAGTTTCGCATGCAGTAATACTAGATTCAACTACCAACTGAAGTTTTGACATCCAATTTTCACATTTATCCGTCTTTTCAACTAGTTCACTATGCACACGATCTACCTGACTTTCTAAAGATTCTAGTTGACCATTCAATGTACGGTACAAATTTTGATCTCACACTTATTTTGTCTTTGATTAAGCGCAATTAAAGAGTCATCAAAAGCGTTCTTACATTTTGAAAACTCTTCGTTTTGTTTTTCCGTAACGTTTAACTTTTCGACAACAGACTCTAATTCTACGTTACATTTATTGATTTCGAACTGTATTTGTTCTGTGTGTTTCGCAAAATTTTCTTCGCAAGAACGTCTCACTTTACCTACCTCGATTTGCAACTTTTCCTCAAAGTCAACACGTACATTCTCTATCTCCTCCGTAACTTTCTTATTACTAGAAACGAAACCGACTCTATTTTCTTCTGTAATTCTATCTAACCTGTCGTGTAATTCCGCGTTAGATCTTTCAAATTTTTCTGTCAAATCTGTGTTTGATTTTTCAAATTTTTTATCTACATTCACTGGCAATTCTTTAATTGCCTGAAGCAATGTTTGTAAATTGAGGTTTTCACTCTCAGACATGTTGACAATTTAAATTCTTAAATTCACACAATTATGGAAAAATAATACTAATACTAAAAATACCGTTGGTGCATACTAAACCAACTCAATATTTCACCCACACGAAGCTACACATAAACACAATATATGAAACTAAAGATTACATCAGTTCCGTTAACGGGCGTCATTTTGTGACGGTATTTCGTTTATTACGCACTGATGCGTTCCGCTACTTTATTGTTAAAATATAAGTGGGTGGGTGAGTGATAATACAGTGCTTTTGTTTCAGTGGTTAGGAACATTACCGTCATAATAGCCTTGCACTATTGTTTACTTCGCGGGTCCCCCCAGCTGCAGCCCGCTCGGATCCACCATGCAATAGTACCGTCTTTATTGTATACCGGACCCGCGCACAGATACACCTAGTGGTACCCACAAAGTTAACCTGTCACAACCATCACTTCCAACCCACTTACCCAGAATTCGAAGACTAGAATGTGCTCGTGTAACCCAGTGTAAGGGCACAATATTAAGCTGTATTTACAACGTTAACACTAAGTATTTAATTACACTTATGAACGGAACAGGGAGTTACTAGTTGTTGGGAGCATATGGGCAGAAAGTGTTAAAAGTTAGTGCACATACTGAAAAAGAAACTCAAGTGCGTTGCGAGGTAGATTGTTTGTATAATTGAGGTAGATTTTCATAGTGTGTGTTTATGTAAAGTTGGCAGTTGCTAATTTAAGAATTGAGTAAGTTTTCGTGAAGATTATGGTTTGTGGTTTAAAGGAGCAATTCGGTATAAATGTATAAGTTAAGCCGGATGAAGTAATAAAACAATGTTTAGATGAAAGGTAGAGTTTGTCCAGGCAGTCTAAGGTAGAGTTTGTATAGGCCTAAGAGATTGGCGACGCCCAACACTAGCTTACTTAAAACGCTTCATTTTCATGCATACAGGAGATCAAAGAAAACGCAAAAATATCATGCATATCTAGAAATTTTATATATAATTCAACTAAACATTGTTAACACTTGTGTAATTATTTGTATTCTAATCGTACGATTATATCTTTACCTAAGGCCATGTTTTTATTTTCGATTCACGATTAAAGAAACATCTTTTTAGAGGGAAAAACTCTTTAAGTTTTAACTTATCTGTATATGAAAGTTTGTTCCATCTTCTTTTCACCAAATCACATTGTTCCAAATATTTTCTCTTCTTTAAAATGTTTCACTTTAGATATAATATTCTTATTCAAAATTATTAGTAGTGATAAACTTATAAATTTCGTAATTCAAGGCACGAAATAATTGCCGAAGTTTTTCGTTCTACATCCTATTGTCGAATGAATGCACTGTTGCCAGACCCTTCTCACAAAGGTGCTCCAACCATCAACACAACACAATGGATAACGTAATCGTTAAAGATAACCATGAAGCACTGTGGTTAAGAATGCAGAGGGAGTAAATTTTATAACCATATTTGTAGAAGCGAAAGGATTTTCTGCGTCGCAAAGACGCACACATACATATACTCTTTTGCCTGTTTGGGAAGAGAAATTTCTCAGAACTGCCTTTATACGAGGTTTACTTAGAAAGTTAAAAAAAATTAACTAATAATAAAAGAGTTATCATTTAATGTTATAACTTCACGAGGGACGATAGTCAAGAAAGGTATTATTTCTTTCGGGAGACATGCATTTACTTTGGCCTCGTTAGTTCCATTCGTGTATTATGTCAGAATTTACACAACTGACTCAGTGTTAGAATTTTACTCGTAGATTCGTCAATAAATTATTATTACCTTTAATGCTTCATACAGATTTCATAAAGTATTAAAGAAACGACACAAATTTAAATAGTAATCGAATTTAGAACTTTAGTCACAAGAATAATTCTGTTTAAGATGTCACCTCAGCTTTCTATCTAGAAGAAGGGTGAAACTAATTCATTACTGTCACCACCTAACTAATAGTTGTATCTGATTTCTCATTGTCACAAAATGATAATTCTATCTGTAAATCCAAAAACTTAATAATATTATTACGTTCATGTGTAAACCTAAGAAATATCTGAGATATATGTATCTTCTGTTCCTATTAATAGCTTCGACTATGTGACTTTTTTCCTTCTTTTGTCAATAATAATAATAATAATAATAATAATAATAATAATAATAAATAGATTATTTTCGTCAGAAACCCGTGACTTTAAGATATAAAATGTATAGCAGTGGTTGCCAAACCTATGAAGTTTCTGAATTACCATACAGTTTACAATCCTACTGTAATCTACCAACCAAAAGAACTACTAGTTTTTAAAAGATAACTGTTACATATGCTTATAGCCTACAAACTTACGTTTCAAGGTTATCCAACCGGAGCGTTATCACGGCTACCGAAAATGTCCCCGTGAGCTACTAGTAGCTCGCGATCGACGGTTTGGCGATCAGTGGTGTAGAACTTCGGCGACGTTCTTTATTTTACACACTGGGCATTGTTTATTTAAAAAAATAAATGAAATCTTTAAGTTTTACGTCCCACGGTCATGCTGGTTAGGCTAAAGGAGACGGTGATGATGAGTGATGAATGAAATGATGGAATGAAGAAAGTGGGAGGAAACGAGAGAACCCCGAGAAAACATGTTCATCACAAACCGATTCAAGAATGGTAGCCGTACTTCATAACCGTCTTTGATTGAAGCTACCTCCTTACTGTTAGCATTTACCATCTCGGGTAACTTTCGCAGTTTACTCTCCAGTTGTTCTGCCTTTTAGTTTACTTTCAAGAGGTCGCTTTCGACATTTTGCAGTCGAGCCTCTTGGTCTAACAGCGACGCTCCTACCATATTGATTTGCTCAGGTAACTTATTCGATGCTTCAACTATTTCCTTGTGTGCCTCTAGCATAATCTTTTCATTTTCTTTTAGTACTTGGCAACCCTGACAAATACAGTGGTACGAATCTCGGCTTATCAACTCAAACATGCTATCGGATTCTTTTATCTCGAAACAACGGAAGTGATACCATTGGGTACACTTTTCATACATTACTGAATCCTTACGTTCAGTACTTTCTGAAATTACAGACCTGAAGCTTTGATTACAACAGGCGTACTCTCTATCAGAGTCGGAACTATAGTCCAGTAAAGATATCCCATTTTTCTGCCAAGAAAGGAATAAATTAGTAACAAGCTGAAAATTGGTATGCAAGTAGGGGGATGTGTCAGGAATAACATACTAAAAGTTCCCTAAAATCCCACTGTAGCTTTTCCCGCAATTTTGAAAAATGTCTGCCACCTTTAGACGACGACAAGGAATTTATGGAAATCATCACCTTTTATGTTTATTCCTCTAGCCACCGTTCTAATTATCACAAAGCCATGAACCATATATGGTTGGAAAGCTTGAAATACAGAAAATATAAGTAAATAACATATATGCCCATTGTACTAAATTTCTAGAACAAGAGGAAGAAGAAAACAGCTTTTTTACTTAAAAAAGATATATTTTCAGAAATCATGAGAAGTTTGCAACACTGACAGTTATTGCACACCAACGAAACAACACTAACAAATGTCCTTAATAATTATCTCAATGATAGCCAAAAATGACACAAATTGGTGCAACACAAACCGAGAAAAAATTCAACTAATGTTACTTTCTGACCTCTTTGTACAAAAGTGCATAAGGTGACATACACTTTCACAGTTCTAGTCACCTTCTTTTATCACATAGGGCCAAGAGTTATATATCATTGGAAATCTTAAGAAACGTAAATTCGAACGAGGTAACATTTATACTAATCAAGCCCAATTTGTGTGAGAAGCACAAAACCCAAAATTTCGGGACAAAACGTGACTTTCGCATAGATTCTTTAAAACTTGCAACACTGACAATTATCGTATGTTAACAAAACTCAGCCACCGTTTTCACTATCATCATTATTAATTTACTTTTAAAATGACCAACGTTTTTCCCCAATGGAGTAAGCTTTTGTGACATAAAGTTTTACATCACTTAAATATAGCACAACAATTATTTATTGACAGCATTAGAAAGTAGCAGAAATTGGTAGTCTCCTATTCATAGGAAAATCATAATTCACACACTTAAAATCACTCTCAATTACAATAGTCATTTGAATGTAATTTTTAAAAAATGTCTTGTTTAAACTAGAATGCAATGTTGCTCCTAGTATTCTTCAAATCAACTTACTATTTACATTAGACGTTACTATGCACTTTATGAACATTTTGTAACTAGTCCATTCGGGCTTATTTTATTAGAAATCAATGAGGTTATTATTATCTCGTTCATCTTTATGATCTTCATCAATTAGTTTTGCATTCATACATTCAATTCCTCGACAATGACATAAATCAGAGCACACAATTCCTGCTTTCTGACAGCCGTACATACTTTCACAGCCCTTTTTACAGTTACAGAATATTACACGGAGCGGGTTCCTTGGTCATTCTTACTGGTACGAGGATACCTCCTAATGTTGTCCATCCATATTCAGTCGCTCGCAAATCATTTTCATGATACAATTGAACCTGATGATATGGTGTTTCGCAGCATCACTGGCGGGTGGCAATGTTGCCAATTGTATTTCGTTCTGAAAGGGAAACGACTTACTCAAGGATGTATGAATGATACTGGAATTCATCCAGTAAGGTTACTATTGCTGGAGAATTGTAGTGTGTTAGTAGAAATGAGTGCCAGCTTCATAGATTGTACACTAGCATTATCATGGTTCAAAACTTCAAGTGATCGGCATAAATCTTCCCGTTTTTGAGTAATCGCAATGGCTTTTTCTTTTCCTGTCGATACAAACCACATGATGTGTCGCATCTAGTTAAAGCATAATAACTGAGCAAAACAGTTAGTATATTTGTCTGTATATCTTACAACTTCTTAGTACTAAATTCTTTACTCACGTTTTGTCCACGTCCAAGCTTTCGAAATGTGATGGTGTACTGATTATTACCTTGTTCAAGCAAAATGATTAAAATGTCAACATTCTCGCCAATTACTACGACATGCCTACAAGGATTTAAAGACTTGGCTACAGCAGTTTTAGCTATAAGTGCGTCATGATAACTTCTTGTTTGCTGGGTTTAAATTCCAGCTTGTGTCAAATGAATCATCAACTCACGGGTGAAACAATTCTTATTTTTTAAATTACCTAAGAATTTATCTTTTTTTTTTTTTGTTAATAATGCAGTTTCATTTGTGAATAACATCAAAGCTGATTGAACCTTTGACTCACGTTGCTCCCGCTCAGCGGCTTTTGTACAGTTTTCAGTGCAATATCCATAAAAATAATTGTTGCTTTCGTTCCTGAGTTTGTGAGTACATAGGACACATACGAGTTGTACACGTCAAGGTATGCCCCATGTTGTGGCCAAACATGATGTAGAAGCCAGCCTCCATCTATAACGTACAGAGTGTTTTGAATTTAAGTGTGTGAATTACGATTTTTCAATAAAAGGAGACTACCAATTTCTGCTACTTTCTAATGCTGTCAATAAATAATTGTTGTGCTATATTTAAGTGATGTAAAACTTTGTCATAAAAGCTTACTCCATTGGGGAAAAACGCTGGTCATTTTAAAAGTAAATTAATAATGCTGATAGTGAAAACGGTGGCTGAGTTTTGTTAACATATGATAATTGTCAGCGTTGCAAGTTTTAAAGAATTTATGTGAAAATCACGTTTTGTTCTGAAATTTTGGGTTTTGTGCTTCTTACACAAATTGGGCTTGATTAATATAAGTGTTACCAGGGTCGTAAATAACTGCACCGCAGACCCCGCACTGCGGAGGGCCCAGGACACCAGGGGGCCCCAAATCGTGAAGTGGGATGTAGAGACGGGGCCCCATTCCTCGCTGTCTGCCGTGGGGCCTCCAAGCCTATAGTTCCGCCACTGAGTGTTACCTCGTTCAAATTTACGTTTCTTAAGATTTCCAATGATATATAACTCTTGGCCCTATGTGATAAAAGAAGGTGACTAGAACTGTGAAAGTATATGTCACCTTATGCACTTTTGTACAAAGAGGTCAGAAAGTAACATTAGTTGAATTTCTTTTCTCGGCTTGTATTGCACCGATTTGTGTCGTTGTTGGCTATCATTGAGATAAATATTAAGGACATCTGTTGGTGTTGTTTCGTTGGTGTGCAATAACTGTCAGTGTTGCAAACTTCTCATGATATCTGAAAATATGTCTTTTTTAAGTAAAAAAGCTGTTTTCTTCTTCCTCTTCTTCTAAAAATTTAGTACGATGGGCATATATGCTATTTACTTATATTTTCTGTATTTCAAGCTTTCCAACCGTATATGATTCCTGGCTTTGTGATAATTAGAACGGTGGCTAGAGGAATAAACATAAAGGGTGATGATTTCCATAAATTCCTTGTCGTCGTCTAAAGGTGACGGACATTTTTCAAAATTGCGGGAAAAGCTACAGTGGTAATTTAGGGGACTTTTAGTATGTTATTCCTGACACATCCCCCTACTTGCATACCAATTTTCAGCTTGTTACTAATTTGTTCCTTTCTCAATCCTGTCTTGACTGGACTACTAGTCACATTTCCTCGTCCAGAAGCGCGCTCAGACGTTGACATTTTGTACTGTAACAATCCAACAATATCACAAAGAAATATATATAAATTAATATATATATCAAACACAAAACCAAACTTCCATGAGAGGAAACCAATACTAAGAAACGAAACCAGCACCTGGTACCGAATTATCCATTTCACTCTCACTCTCTCTCTCTTCTTTTTTATGTTACATTTCCTACCACACTCCTACTGATGGCAAAATTGTAATGCTCACTACGCTACTACGTAACGACCAGCCCACTCTTATCAACTCCTGGCTCGGGATCCCAGCAATCCCGACAGGAGCTGAGAAGATGGTGATGTGCGCAACGGAATTTCTTTAAGACTAAAGTTAAAGGAAAGAAAAAAAAATGATTTCAGAAACCAAGATCTTACCCCCAGAGGATGCAGCGCGGTTAGAAGAGCAAAAGAAATAAAAATTAAGAACACATTTACTTTGCTTATTATTATTTAGATTACCTTATAATCTAAATAATAATGTAGTGTTAACCTTTAAATGATTTTATCAATATCCTTCGAAGTAGACATTTATTACGGAAACATTTAATATCCAGTATCACACTAAGAACTTATCAAAGAACTAGTTATTACAGAATGTCCAACATATATAATGTCAAGCGTCCAAATGAAAAAAAAAATGGCAATTATTAAAATTTAATATGCTTGCACAAGTTTCGCTTGTTTAATTCGGTTCAATGCCTCTTCCTCCAAAACGAGATATTAATCAAACCAAAGTAGTTCCCATTTAATTCAGACAGTTGGTTGACGAAGGTATAATTTTGTTGACTTATCACTGACTATCTTTCCAAATGATCACTCAATTTTGTAGTTCCAGAATTCGTTGTTATAATCGGCTACCTATTTACCTTTCAATTGTTTACATATTTAAACTGAACACCATGAAACCTTATACTTTACTTATAACGTCACATACATATTAAATATCAAACAGGATCAATCACTACATCTCACCCGAACGCATGACGGGAAGCGGAAGTGCGAATATTTCTGTTGTAGTCTAACCACAGAATAATTCCAAGTACGACTATCCTATCGAAATCGAATGCAATTAATGGCGACTCTTTCTCATCGACGGATAATTCGGTGAAAACGCAATAGACATATGAATGAAAACTAAATAAAGGAAAATACTCATGAATTGAGTACAAAATACAAATGACAGAAAATATAAAGAAAGAAAATAACGACAAAAAAGAAATACACCATTCTAAAATCTAGCCACATTCCTTTTTAGACATTCTCATTCCGTACTTTCTACGCATTCGAATTCTCGAACTATGCGATTTATCGACTTGAATAGATGACGAAGAACGAAATAATCAAAACAACTTAACGCAACTCAATTACTACAAACGAGTAATAATTAATACAAAACATTAAAGCATAATAAATTAGAATTTTGATTAGTTAATAAAATATTAGAAATATATGTATAGAATTCGCAATCAGCATACTTTATCAAATCTATAACAGACAGGGTATGTTACATGTCATCACAAGTTTCGTCATACCACCCCTTACAGGCCGCACATTGCAACTAACCAATAGTTTTAACAGCTATCTTTGCGATGACATACATGTTTTTGAAGTTTTACCTTCGCCATTATTTTTATAAGTACCCCCTTTTTTTCGTCCACCCACTTGCAAAGTTTACCCTTTATCCTTCACGTTAGGACGTTCGTTAAACAGACTGCAACAGTTCGTCACTACCATTGCTTGGACGTTTTTTGATCTGTACTTTCCAGGAAGAGATCTGTTAATTTTTGGAGTTGGAATAAGTTCAGTGAAATAACTGTCACTAGACGATGTAGAGTGAAAAGACTGAGACGAACAGGCCCGTATTTAGGTAAGTGCTATTCTGTGGTCCAGCACAGGGCGGCAGAATTTAGGGGGGGACAAAATTATGGATTTTTTTAATGAAATGAAATGAAATCTTTAAGTTTACGTCCTACGATTATGCCGGCGAGGCTAAAGGAGACAGTGATGATGAGGATGAATGAAATGATAGAATGAAGAAAGTGCGAGGAAACGGGAGAACCCCGAGAAATCCCACATACATGGTGTTTGTTCACCACAAAACATACTTGGCGCGAGCTGGGATAGAACCAAAGACCCCATGCATCAAAGGTGAATGCTCTACCACTGATTTTTTTTTTTTTTTTAAGATTCACAGTAAAGTAGTATTTAGAAATAATGTAAGTAAAATGCTAATAGTCACCTCAAGAAACAAACCACATTACTAGGAAGTACTTTCCAGGAACATCGTCTTCATCTTCAGTATAGGCACACTTCGAAAAGGATTTAAACCATAGAATTTTTTTATGGATAGATAAAATTGGTTAAAAAGAATTTTAAATTTGAGAAGCAAAGATCTAAATTGAGTATTAGTTTCTCCTTATGAACGCAATAAGCTTCTTTAATTTTCCGTTCAGTTGCTGTTTTTGCTTTTTCGATAAAACATGAATTAGCAATGTTGTGGTTATTGTCTTTGAGATGTGATGCCAATCCAGATAACTGTTGTAAACTACGAGTTTTTGATGTGCGAATGTGCTCTGCGATTCTGGTACAAATCCTTTTTGTTTGACTTATGTAGATTTGATCACATTGACATTTAACCCGATAGACGCCGCTGCTTTGTTGAGGATCAGTAAAGAATGATTTATAATTTGTAATATATATTTCTTTCTTCCCACGAAGTACTTTGGAAGAAGATGAAGACGATGCTCTTCGAAAGTACTTCCTAGTGATGTGGTTTGTTTCTTGCGGTGACTATTAGCCTTTTACTTACATTATTTCTAATTATTATGACCGCTCGCAATACAGTGATAAATAAAGTAATATTATTTAAAACTAGCCACCCTCAGAGTCCCGGTGTAATTACAGTAGCTACTAATTAGCTAGCTTATCTGATTATTTTTTTAAAAAAGTCATCCTCTCCCACGCCCATCCAACGGGGTGAGAATAAATTTTAACATCATGAAAACTGGTGCCGTTAAACTCAGCGATCTCGAAAACTACTTTTAAAATCTTAAACACAGCGATACTTTTAAAATCTCTCCCCCACTCTCTGGAGAGTGGAGTATGACCTTGAATTTGCAAAAACTATGAATTTAACTCTAATGTTGGTCGTTTTCGAGTGGGGGCGGCAAATTATTTAGAGCAGAGGGGGCGCACAATATATAAATATGGGCCTGGAGACGAAGCATTAGCTACAGGATCACGGATATATGGAGATGATGTTGACGGCTGGGGACTCTTGATATTTTCAGGGGATGGCTGGTTATTGTTGTCCAGTGCAGTTCCAGTAGGAGTTTGTGTCGGAAACACTGAAGAGATGGTACTTGGTGCAAGGGTTGTTTCTGGGAGTACTAAAGGATTGAATGGGTATATGCCAATAGCTTGAAAAGCAGATATTGCATTCTGAGGTGTGGCAGCTTTAACCCAGACAGTAACGCCATTCCATTCACCGCGTTCGGCGTTATTGCAGCCTTACTACATAATGAACACACTATCCTTCCACTGCTCTCTGCTAACAATTGACTCATGTCAACACAGTCGGTATACTAGTTATTTACCATTGTGTTTTATAAAAAAAAGAATAACGTTTTAATTCTTACATATTACATGCCTGTAGTGATATTAATACAAAGGACTTCAAAAACTTTACTATGTTTTCTGTTCTCAATTCTCTGATCTGAATTGATAACACAAAAACCGCCTATCACACGTCAAAACACAGGAAATCAACTCTCGCTTGAAAACAACAGATGTGCTTCCTATGCATTGTCATATTGTAGAGTGCTGTAAACAGTTGAAAAACAAATGGCCTTATTGTAGCCAGTTACCCTATATATATATATATATATATATATATATATATATATATATATATATATATATATATATATATATATATATATCATGAATGCATGAAAGAGAGAAATAATGCACATCCATCGAAGAAGGTATATTAGCACGTAGCACACCCATAAGAAAGAGCTCATGGAAGCTACAAAAGATGTGAATCTAAAGGTCTTGATGTTGTATGAGAACCACATCAGATTTTCCCGGAAATCAAACCCTTCTCTCCCGCTTCTCCATCATCAGTTACTTGCATATTGATCGCCTCCATTAGCCTATATTAAAGCAGAGGATTTTCTTGAAACAACTATATCATGTGGTTCGGATTCCACGTTAATCAGTAGGTCCCGTCTCATATAGTCTCGGTGCTGAAAGGGACGTTAAACTCAAAATCAACATTAACATCAAAACAACTATATCAATAGCACTGTTCAACAACGAAAATGTAAATTGAACAAAATCAGCTAATTCCAGCGGCGTAGCGTAAGGGAATGCCGGTATGCCCGGCATCCCCTGTTAATAAGGAAAAGTACGTATTTCATTATATATAAATTGTTTGCTTGTAATTATCACAATTATTTCCACTGCAATCTTCTGGCGCGCTCTCTCGACTTACTTTGACAAGAGGAACCTACGCATGCGCGTCGCTCAGATGAACATTTTCTGTTTTCCTCCTGTCATATGCTATTTTCCTCGGGCTTCCAGGCCTATTGAAAGCATCGGGGTTTTCGTCTGCTTTCTGTTGAATGCGCATGCGCAATACTTCCCTTCTCACTCCTCCTCATCCCTTGCAACCCAACATTTGCTTTAGATATACGCTGGCATATTCAAGTATTTCCAACTGTATATATTTTGAACTAAGCTATAGTTTCTGAACAGAACGTACGAGCCCTAATATAAAGGAAATAGAACAAAACGGAAATGGTTAGTTCAACGCATTTTTGAAGCATGCCGGTTATGTAAATAATAATATTAAAATAGTTATGCCTTAATCGTAACTAAATGCATCGTAATTGTAATGTTCATCGTAAAGGAGCTCACAGACACAGGCATAAATTTAAAGCATTCTGTAGAATTACGGTCACCGATCTGGTAGGACAAGAGAGCCACCACTCCCCGTCACTCGCAAAGATTGTGCCAGAGCCCTTCAGTCACTGGCACAAATCTCGGGAACATAAGGGGAACATGTTCCCTACAATCTTGTCCCCCCCCAATAATCCGATTTGAGATTGTGATGATGATGATTTCTATCCGACTGCCACAAAGGAAACTGATGTCCTTTGACTTGTTTCATTTTAAAAAAGAATCGTATTCTTTAATATTTCATTGTCATTAATTATTAGTAGTCTATTTTCAACTATTTGTTTAATTCCTGTAACAATTCCTATAATGCTATTGTGGTAATCATAATTTTGCTCAGATAAGAGTATTGTTGCGCCAAATATAGGCCTGATTGACTTTCTTTCATAGTTTTGGGGAAGTCATTATTTGTATTGTTATAAAACAAATGTCCTAAAATTTTAATGTGGATCATTGTGGATGCGTAAGTAGAAACATGTCAATTATTATTATGCATATATTCAAATTTCAGAATGTGCTCACGGCACTGAATTGTAATAATGATATGTATCACTATTTCGTCCACATCATTTGGTATATAATATACGAGTACAACAGGTTTACCTCAGAAATCTGATTCATCTACTGTAATATAAGTCTCTTCTCCCCTCCCCCCACAATAAGCCTTAAAATGTGCCCTTCTGCCGATGTTATAGACAACTCTGCTCCCCTAATCCTCCACAGCATTTTTTCAACTTCATAAATATTTTGAACATCGTTAAAAAAAAGGAAAGGATTATGGGAACAGTCTTACCCATCCCACGAACGTTGAAGACAGATTTGCGCCCTTGACTTCAGTATCTGGATACAGAAACAGGCCCCCAGAGTTGGTTTAAGTGCTTTGTATTTACATCTTCAAATGATATATACACTCAGGCCCATATTCACGAACGGGCGTCTCAGTTCCGGACCCAAGATGACAAATTTCTAGGGGCGATATATATATATATATATATATATATATATATATATATATATATATATATATATATATATATATATATATATATATATATATATTTTTTTGAAAGAACGAGATTGACGTGTGGTATGTGGAGAAAAAAGCCGCCCACGAGAAAGAAATGAAGGGAACGATACTGGAAACAATGTTCATACAAAAGTGGGGCCTAGTTTTCTCGTCACAACGGTAGTGGCAAGAAGGAGCTGAGACAATTGGTTATTAAATTCTAACGTAATCTACGCATTCGCTTCCCTATGCCCCACTAGACCTCCAATTAGGGGGGCTTCCTCCTAAATTTTGTATAACCCTATATTTCCATTCGGAATAGCTATGTATTACTGCTTGCAGTTTAAGGATGCGCACGAGACAAGTTTTGAGGCTGTCTCGTCTCGAAAATGTGCTGTAGAAGCTATGTCTCGACTCGAAAAATGTATATTTCTCTATTGGAAGAGCTGTGTCTCGACTCGAATTTTGTCAGAAAAATTCTGTCTCGACTCGTCTCGAATGCATCCCTATTGCAGTTGTACTATATCGCACAAATGACTAACTTTGGCATCCCCATTTCGGAATATCACGGTACGCTACTGGCTAATTCTTATTGATTTTGTGGTGCTGATCACGAATTTGAAAGTTATTTTTGAATATTAGCTGTACTTTTCGTTTTACAGGCATGTCTAATAATAACGCTTTAAAAATAAATATATTCGCTTCGTTTGGGGTAAAATGTTACACTGATCCGGCAACACTGCAGAAACTATATGAACGCTTGGTTTCATATTGTTCCTTATCTCAGTAGTGTTCTGCTATTGTTAAAAAAGACAGGTTTAGTGCAGTTATCAGCGTTTTGGGTGTGACGTTTGTGTAGTGCAGGACATAAAAATACAATTACAAGTACGCAAAAATACTGGTATTTCGAATGTATATTTTTAAATAGTTGTCGGAACTATTTCAAGTGACATTTTGAAGATTTCAATAAACAAAAATGCCGCGAAATTATGTAAACAGTGCGGATAGCTTCTGCTACGTGTGTGGGGAAGTGACATTTTCCTCACAAAAGCAGACTATAACACCACTAATAAGAAAAGCCTATCAATATTACTTTGGTTGTAAAATTGGAGACTAAGATAAATCTTGGGCACCCCACATTGTGTGTAACACTTGTGCCAGCAATCTAAGAAATTGGATTAATTGGAAGGGGCGCTCAAACCTTTTGCAGTGCCCATGATTTGGAGGGAGCTAAGAGACCACATCAGAGACTCTTATTTTTGTATGGTTCCTTCCGTCAAGAAGGGAATTTCCACGAAGAAGAAGCGGGCCTTGATCTATCCTAACATTCCTTCTGAAATGCGCCCTGTTCCACATGGAGAAGGACTACCTGTTCCTGACCCACCTAAAGAATACGATCTTTTTTCTGATGATGTTCAAGAAGTTGAAGCTCCTGAATCAAGTACTTCGAAGGACCCTACGTTTGTTGTAGAAGAACCTCCATGTGAACCACATAGACTTACTCAAGAGGAACTAAGTGATCTAATCAGAGACTTGGACCTCTCGAAAAGCAAAGCCGAAATTTTAGCGTCATGCTTAAAGGAATGGAATTTATTGCAGGAAAAAAGTAAATATTTCAGTGTATCGGAATAGGGAGAAGATGTTCACTACATTTTTTACTATGGAAGACACACTTGTGGCATGTACAGATGTAAATGGTCTCATGAGGGCACTTAAAATTAATTACGAACCTACGGAGTGGAGGCTCTTTATAGATTCGTCCAAGGTGAGTTTAAAGGCAGTGCTTTTACATATTGGAAATGAACTTCCTTCAATTCCTGTAGGTTACGCAGTTCATATGAAGGAATCTTATGAAAACTTGAAACGTTTACTTCAAGCCATTAAATATTACGATTTTCAGTGGCTCATTTGTGGTAATCTTAAAGTAATAGCGCTGTTGCTAGGTATGCAGTTAGGGTATACAAAGTATTGTTGCTTTATATGTGAATGGGGCAGTAGAGATCGTGGATCTCATTACCGCAAAAGTGATTGGAGTACCAGAGAAACTCTTCAGCCGGGAGTGAAAAATGTGCAGCATGAACCACTGGTAGATTGTAACCGAATTTTGCTTCCCCCTCTACACATTAAATTAGGTCTTATGAAGTTTTGTTAAGAGCATGAAGCAAGAGGATGAGGCCCATAAGTACCGAAGAGGACAATTCCCTCGATTAAGTGATGCCAATGTTAAAGAGGGTGTTTTCATAGGGCCACAGATTAGGCAACTATTCAAAGATCACAAGTTCGACGAAATTCTCCAAGGTGAGGAGAAAGCTGGGTGGGAAAGCTTGAAGAGTGTTTGTTCACAGTTCTTGGGAAGACACCGAGCAACAAATTACAAACAACTGGTAGCAAAGTTGTTATTGTGCTACGAAAATCTTGGTTGCAATATGTCTCTGAAACTCCACTTTCTTCATTCACATCTAGACTTCTTTCCCGAATATTGTGGAGCAGTAAGTGATGAACATGGTGAGCGTTTCCATCAAGATATTGCAGCCATGGAGAAGAGATATGAGGGAAAGTGGAGTTCTAACATATTGACCGACTACTGTTGGACTATTGCAAGGGATGCTCCAGATGTAACCTACAAAAGGCAAGCCAACCGAAGACGCTCAAAATAAAATAAGCATAATCCTGTACAAGGGATCACTTGAAACTTTTGTCTACATTACAGTGTAGTTCTTGCACAAAAAGGTATTTGTACATATTTTTCATGTTTTGATGTTAATACTGATTTTTATTACGGAATTGTTAGTGTTTAACTTGACCACGGTTACTTTATTTTCTGTATCGCTGTGAAACTGGTATTTGCGCAATTTTGAAAAAGGAAGTACAAGGGTATAGAAAGCTATAGTTTAGGGTACTTCTTAACTCCCCAGCTTATCACATCACAGTGAAATAGATAAAAAAAAGTGAAATGTAGATTTTTACAAGGATTTTGCTTAAATGTTCTATAAATATTAATACATTTGTATATATACAGCTACTGTTGTACAACGGCGTTTTTTTCACAACCTGAGCTAAGAAAATTCTTCTATTATCATTTCCTTTTATATTATGCTTAAATGAATGTAAAAATCGCAATTTCAAAGAATTTACATACTCTCGATCAAAATTTGTTGAACAGTGTAGTCTAGCCCTAGTAATTGTAAATTTTGAATATGAATATTTGTGTAAAATTTGAATATAGATTAAGTTTAATTTGTTTTTACTATAATTTCTACCAAGTGTATTACGAAATATACAGTATATACCAGAGCGGCTATAATAATGTGTACAATCACGAGTCAATTTGTTACTGAACTGCAGAATATCTAAGACAAATATTCCCGAGGTCGGCGTTCACTTTCATGCCAATCCAACTAAACCATTGGTATTGTAGCATCCAATAGTCATTACACAGAAATACCAGTAATGTCATAGTTTCATTCCGTGCGCATTTGAGACATAAAATACAGTGATCTATCGCGAATCAATAACGTAATAGAGGGAAATTAGCAAAACTAATTTAATCCAGAAAGGCTGATCAGATTACTCACACAAAATTAAATTCTGATGCTGCCATATTACGCCATAAAATATATATTCAACACGGGGAATAGGATAATCCCTAAAATACAATAATGGAATTATACCGTAATTAGTACATTTACACTTACCACAACAACTTGTACAGAGAGTGTCTCTCCTAATGTATACCACTGTTGTACACTGCTCCACAAATCTTAAGCAACCAGAGAGAACCTGGGATAAGCAACGTGTGGAGCCCATTGAACACTGGTAGAAGGTATTCACCTACAAAGCGACGCACAGGGAATGCGAGAGCCCGGTATGGCGCGAGCGTAGCGCCTGCGTAACAGCGAAGAACAGATTTTTGCCACGAAGCGTACACAACAGCCTAGATGTGTCTGAGGCTGCAAGCAGTGAGTTGGTAGTTCCTTTGTGGGATATCAAGCATAGGCACTTTGCAATAGCTAGCAGACAGCATTTGAGTGACGTTGATTGTGGGCGAATAATTGAGCGTTTGATACTAGGTTGATCCCAAGTGGAAGGGTGCAGGAATTCGATGTGAAGGAAAGTGTTGTGTCAAAGCTGTGACGTCGCTTCCAAAATGGGCATACATTCAGAAGACGTAATGGAGGAGGTCGTCCGTGGAACATGGCATTTTGACGGCACAACGTTATCGAGATGAAATTCTCCATACACAAGTACGCAATTTCCGTTGACCATTTGGTCCGGATTTCCTGTTTATGGATGACAATGCCCGCCCACTGAAGAGCAAAGCGATTATGTGCATTGCATGACTTGCATACTCGCCGGACTTGCATACAATATTGGCTTGTTATGATAGTCAAACCAATCAGGAACGTGTTGTTTTCTATTGTAGTCGCCGTTTTACCGAAATTGAGAGAAGAGCGTCAACATGGCAAAAAGAGCTATATGCACTTGATATATGTCCTTAGAAAATTTGGATATTTCTTACTAAATAGAAAATTTAAATTATTTATAGATGCTAAATGCTTGGTTTCACTCAACACCCAGCCGGACGAAGTCGGGACATTTAGTCGCTATAAGATATTCTTAGCGGATTACAATTTTGAAATTCAACACATTAAAAGTCAGCATCATCCTGCAGACATTTTTAGCCGCTTAGAAGACAAACAAGATAAACAACAGGACAAGAATCAAGAAGTTGATAACTTCTCCGACACAGAAGACGCTAAAGTCTTTGCTTCCCACTCATTGGAACACCCCTTTCAAATTGACCAGCCTATGACATTACCCAAGCATTTAGCAGATGAACAAAGGACATTTTCATTTTTGGACATCATTACTGTATTGGAAAATAAAGAACCTAACATATTATCTACACTCCGTGCGGCAAAATACTATTCTCTTAAAAATGGATTGTTATATAGGACTCAGAAACACCTTCAATTAGGACTGCTTTATTTACTTTGTGTAGCGAAATCTTTACTAGGCAAGTGGTTTGAGGTTATACATAACAACCCAATGGCTCTACATTTTGGGTATACTAAATCATACCAGTCGGCACTCAGAGAATACTATTTTCCTAATACGACAGCTTACATAGCAAATACAATAAAGACCTGCAATCTCTGCCAAAGACTCAAGAAGTTAAGCCGGCGGGCTAATTGCTTCATCATCCTCCCAAGCCGATTACCACTGCCTGGCAGTACGAATTACTTGGGCGAGTGCCGATCGGAGACGGAAAATTCAAACACATACTAGTTACTATTGAAATGTCCACGCGATACTGTGTAACCAGGGTTGTAGGCAACATCACAGCAGAAGAAATTGAACAATGTCTTATATATGACATTATTCTTAAATACGGAGCTTTCTCATACCTGTACATAACGCTAAGAGGTTACAGAAACTAGAAAAAATCTACAATTTTGAATTTAAATTTTGTCCAGCGTATCACCACAAAAATCTGGGTGTAGTGGAAACATTCCACAGAATCATACAGAACGCTCTTAAACTTTTTTGTACAGGAAAATCAAACTCATTGGCCAAAACTAATTCCATGCATAACATTCGCAATTAATACATTCGTACAAGCTGGAACTAAATATTCAAGTTTTTTCTTATGTATGGACACGAGCCTTGGACCATCTCTGATATAGCATTAACATCAACTCCGACGTTATGCGTCAACAAAGAACATTTGATTAAGATATGAGGGATCGTACAGAATAATTTAATCACAAGTTAATAAACAGAAAAGATATTTTGACCGCAGGCATCAACAAACTAATTTTGATAAGGGTCAAAAAGTACTTGTATTTTTTCCCAATCGTCAAATTAGAATACCAGAATCCTTCTCATCTAGATATATTGGACCTCTAGAAATATCGAAATTGTTAACCCTAATCTTTATAAGATCAAATTTCCAGACTCATATCGTCAAACAATATAGGAGATTTCAGTAGACAGAATTAAGCCCTTTATGAAGATAAAGAAGAATAGAGCAAGAATAAATAACATCTTTTTATTTTCTACAAGAGCCAGGACTTTAAAGAAATAATAATGAAAATAATCATAAAAATGTACATAATAGCCAGGGCTTAGCGCAATTAGTATCAAGTTGGCCCCACCACTTTTGGACGGAGAAAAATAAATAATGCTATTCGTTTGTGCTACGTTAGTGCTGGTTAGTGCCCAAATTTCAGCGTTTGTGCAATCAATATAACAAAGTTATGAACAATTTAAATTTCGGGGCCAACTTGACGTCAAGTTGGCCCCGCTTTTTTCCCTAACAGAGATAGAATGTATTTTCTAACGTCAAATGTTTGTGCTACGTTAGTGCTGGTTAGTGCCCAAATTTCATCGTTAGTGCTGTTCAAATAACGCACTTATAACGAATTAATTAGCGTCAAGTTGGACCCGCCCTTTTTCCCTAATTGAGATAGAATAAATTTTCTAATGCTAAACGTTAGTGCTGATTAGTGCCCAAATTTCACCGTTAGTACTGTTCAAATAACGCCGTTATAACGAATTAATTAGCGTCAAGTTGGCCCCGCCTTTTTTCCCTAATTGAGATAGAATGGATTTTCTAACGTCAAACCTTAGTGCTACGTTAGTGCTGGTTAGTGCCCAAATTTCACCGTTAGTGCTGTTCAAATAACGCCGTTATAATGAATTAATTAGCGTCAACTTGGCCCCACCTTTTTTCCCTAATTGCGATAGAATGGATTTTCTAAGGTCAAATGTTTGTGCTACGTTAGTGCTGGTTAGTGCCCAAATTTCATCGTTAGTGCTGTTCAAATAACGCCGTTATAACGAATTAATTAGCGTCAAGTTGGCCCCGCCTTTTTTCCCTAATCGAGATAGAATGGATTTTCTAACGTCAACAGTTAGTGCTACGATAGTGCTGATTAGCGCCCAAATTTCATCGTTAGTGCTGTTCAAATAACGCCGTTAAAACGAATTAATAAGCGTCAAGTTGGCCCCGCCTTTTTTCCCTAATTGAGATAGAATGGATTTTCTAATGCTAAACGTTAGTGCTGATTAGTGCACAAATTTCACCGTTAGTGCTGTTCAAATAACGCCGTTATAACGAGTTAATTAGCGTCAAGTTGGCCCCGCCTTTTTTCCCTAATTGAGATAGAATGGATTTTCTAACGTCAAACCTTAGTGTTGTTCTGGTTAGTGCCCAAATGTCACCGTTAGTGCTGTTCAAATAACGCCGTTATAACGAATTAATTAGCGTCAAGTTGGCCCCGCCTTTTTTCCCTAATTCAGATAGAATGCATTTTCTAACGTCAAATGTTTGCGCTACGTTAGTGCTGGTTAGTGCCCAAACTTCATCGTTAGTGCTGTTCAAATAACGCCGTTATAACGAATTGATTAGCGTCAAATTGGCCCCGCCTTTTTTCCCTAATCGAGATAGAATGGATTTTCTAACGTCGAAAGTTAGTGCTACGATAGTGCTGATTAGTGCCCAAATTTCATCGTTAGTGCTGTTCAAATAACGCCGTTATAACGAATTAATTAGCGTCAAGTTGGCCCCGCCTTTTTTCCCTAATTGAGATAGAATGGATTTTCTAATGCTAAACGTTAGTGCTACGTTAGTGCTGATTAGTGCCAAAATTTCACCATTAGTGCTGTTCAAATAACGCCGTTATAACGAATTAATTAGCGTCAAGTTGGCCCCGCCTTTTTTCCCTAATTGAGATAGAATGGATTTTCTAATGCCAAACGTTAGTGCTGGTTAGTGCCCAAATTTCACCGTTAGTGCTTTTCAAATAACGCCGTTATAACGAATTAATTAGCGTCAAGTTGGCCCCGCCTTTATTCCCTAATTGAGATAGAATGGATTTTTTAACGTCAAACGTTAGTGCTGGTTAGTGCGCAAATTTCACTGTTAGTGCTGTTCAAATAACGCCGTTATAACAAATTAATTAGCGTCAACTTGGCCCCGCCTTTTTTTTTACCTAATTGAAATAGAATGGATTTTCTAACGTCAAACGTTAGTGCCCAAATTTCACCGTTAGTGCTGTTCAAATAACGCCGTTATAACGAATTAATTAGCGTCAACTTGGCCCCGCCTTTTTTACCTATTGAGATAGAATGGATTTTCTAACGTCAAACGTTAGTGCTGGTTAGTGCGCAAATTTCACTGTTAGTGCTGTTCAAATAACGCCGTTATAACAAATTAATTAGCGTCAAGTTGGCCCTGCCTTTTTTCCATAATTGAGATAGAATGGATTTTCTAACGTCAAACGTTAGTGCTGATTAGTGCACAAATTTCACCGTTAGTGCTGTTCAAATAACGCCGTTATAGCGAATTAATTAGCGTCAAGTTGGCCCCGCCTTTTTTCTCTAATTGAGATAGAATGGATTTTCTAATGCTAAACGTTAGTGCTATGTTAGTGCTGAAATTTCACCGTTAGTGCTGTTCAAATAACGCCGTTATAATGAAATTAATTAGCGTCAAGTTGGCCCCACCTTTTTTCCCTAATTGAGATAGAATGGAGTTTCTAATGCCAAACGTTAGTGCTGGTTAGTGCTCAAATTTCACCGTTAGTGCTGTTCAAATAACGCCGTTATAGCGAATTAATTAGCGTCAAGTTGGCCCCGCCTTTTTTCTCTAATTGAGATAGAATGGATTTTCTAATGCTAAACGTTAGTGCTATGTTAGTGCTGGTTAGTGCTGAAATTTCACCGTTAGTGCTGTTCAAATAACGCCGTTATAATGAAATTAATTAGCGTCAAGTTGGCCCCACCTTTTTTCCCTAATTGAGATAGAATGGAGTTTCTAATGCCAAACGTTAGTGCTGGTTAGTGCTCAAATTTCACCGTTAGTGCTGTTCAAATAACGCCGTTATTACGAATTAATTAGCGTCAACTTGGCCCCGCCTTTTTTCCCTAGTTGAGATAGAATGGATTTTCTAACTTCAAACGTTTGTGCTACGTTAGTGCTGATTAGTGCCCTGATTTTAGGGTTAGTACTATTCAAATAACGCCTGCATAACGAATTATTTAGCGTCAACTTGGCCCCGCCTTTTTTCCCTAGTTGAGATAGAATGGATTTTCTAACGTCAAACGTTTGTGCTACGTTAGTGCTGATTAGTGCCCTAATTTTAGGGTTAGTACTATTCAAATAACGTCTTTATAACGAAATTAATTTGCGTCCAGCTGGTCCTGCTTTTTTCCCTAATTGAGATAGAATGGATTTTCTAATGCCAACCGTTAGTGCTACGTTAGTTCAGGTTATTGCCCAAATTTGAGCGTTAGTGCTATTCAAATAACGCCGGTACAACGAGTTAACTAGCGTCAAGTTGGCTCCGTCTTTTTCCGCTAATTAAGATAGAATAGATATTCTAATGCCAAACGTTAGTGCTACGTTAGTGCCCTGATTTCACGGTTAGTGCTCTTCAAATAACGCCGTTATAACGAACGTAATTAGCGACAAGTTGGTCTCGCTTTTCTTCCCTAATTGAGATAGAATGGATTTTATAATGCCAAACGTTTGTGCTACGTTAGTGCTAATTAGTGCCCATATTCCACCGTTAGTGTTCTTCAAATAACGCCGTTATAACGAATTTAATTAGCGTCAAGTTTGCTCCGCTATTTTTCACTAATTGAGGTAGAATTTTTTATTTAATGCAAACAGTTTGTGCTTGATCGTTGATGCTTGGTCGTGCTTCAATTTGTCCGTTAGTGGTGTTGAAATTACACATCCATGAACTTTGCGTCTACACTTAACGCATTAACGATAAAATTAGTGTCAATCATTATTGCATCGTTAATGATACTTAGTGCAGCAACCTCTAACGTTAGTGCTTCGTTAGTGTACATGCTACAAGTAAAACAACTTTAGGGTTTCAAATTGGCGCTGGGCCTCACTTTAAGGACTAACGAAATAATTAGTGCATTCATTTGTGCATCCTCAGTGCTTCTTACTGCACTAACCACTAACGTTAGTGTTTCATTAGTGTAGGTTTTTCGAGCCAAAGCAATGGTCCTCGCTGATCTCTCCACACTATGCATTAATGAAAAAATCGTGCCATTCGTTTGTGCATCGTTAGTGCTTTTAGTAAACACTAATAGTTTCGTAAATGCTTTACTACTCGTGTAGATATAGCCAATTATGTGTCACGAAACTCTCTTAAGAAATATATGGGGAATTTTTCATTGCGTGAAATTCATTGCAAATTTAAAAGCACTAATGACTTCTTCTAGTGCAATCGTTAGTGCTTCTTAGTGCACCATCCCCTACGTTTGTTCTTCATCAGTGTCGCTCCAACAAGTGGAAAACCTTTGTGATCAGCGTGATCTTGATCCCTACTTTAAGCACTGACGAAGAAATCAGTGCTTTTCGTCCGTGCATCATTAGGCTTCTGGAAAACACTGATTGTTTCGTGAATGGTTCACTATTAGTGTAGATGTAGCAAATTATAAGTTCCAAAACTCCCATATAAAATGCATGGACAATTTTCTAATTGCGTGAAATTCCCGCCAAATTCAAAAACACTAATGACATCTTTTATTGTACTCGTTAGTGAATCGTTAGTGCTTCTTAGTGAACCAACCAATAACGTTAGTGCTTTTTCAGTGTAGATGCTACAAGTAAAAAACCTTTGGGGAGCTAAGTTCACGCTGCTTCCACTTCAAGCAGTAACGAAAAATCAGTGCCTTCATTAGTGCATCGTTATTGCTTCTTAGTGCGCCAACCAATGACGTTAGTGCTTCATTAGTGTATTCTCTAGAACCAAATCAATGATAGGGAGTAATTACCCTATAAGCCCCACTTTAAGCACTAACGGAAAAAATAGTGGAATTTCTTAGTGCATCGTTAGTGCTTCTAAAAACGCTAATAGTTTCATTAGTACTTCGTTATTGTTGTAGATAAAGCCATTTATATGTCATGAAACTCCCAAAAGAAAAACGTTAATTTTTTTACTACTCAAATTCTCGCCAAGTTCAAAAGCAGTAATGATCTCTTCTAGTGCAATCGTTAATGGTAGCTAGTGCACCAAGTCCGAACATTAGAGCCTCTCATTGTGAATGTTTTTGTAGGGAAGAGCTAGCGTGTAGTTAGCATTCTCTAAGTTTTATTTTATAGCGTCCATACTGTTGAAGCACTAATGTTGGGAGTTCTGCAATAAGACCTATTAACGAAGTAGTAACCATTACAATACACGTCGTCATTAGTGCTTTTAAATTTGGTCTTAATTTTACAAAATGAAAAATGCTACGTCCGTAAAGTTAGCCCCGCACGGTTCTCAAATGCTACTATTTTTTTTTTTACATATTTACAGCTTTTTTAGTGCACATTAGTGCACTAAACACTTACCTTAGTACCATAGTACTTTAAAAGTTATTAATGAATAACTAGGGCAGTTCTAAGTTTAGATTTTTCAACTCACGCACAATTTTATAGTAATTGTGCCACAAAAGTGGAACTAACAGCAGCGGTTAGTGCATTGTTAGAGCTCTATGACACAGTAAGCCCTAAAGTTAGTGCTAGCATAATTTAGGAGTTATAAGTGCATAACTCACTCAGGACTAAATTTAAATTTATCGAATTTTACAATGATTGTCTCGCAAAGGTAGAATAAACGTCGAATTTTTGTACATCGTTAGTACTCCAAAAAGTTCTAACGGTAGTGATATTTAATCTGTAAAGTTAGTGCTATCATAGTTTGGGAGTTACTGATGAATAACTCGTGCGGGGCTAACTTTAGATCTTTCAGTTTTTTGTAGAATTTTACATTTATTGTCAGATAGAAACAACATCAACAACATTAGTCAGTGTATTGTTGGACCTCCATTAAACAGTAAGCACTAACGTTAGTGTTGTCATAATTTAGGAGTTATTGAATTACACGGATGGTACAGTATTGAAACTTACTGAAGTTTACACTAATTTCCCCATAAAGATAGGACAAACTCTAAAGGTGAGTACATTGTTAGTGCTACATACAACTCAAAACACTAACGTTAGTGCTATCATAGTTTAGGAGATACCAATGAATAACAGAATTTAAAATTATCGAATTTTACTCTAATTGTTTCACAAAGGTAGGACAAAAACTGAAGGTTAGCGCATCCTTAGCAGTCAAAAAAAAAAAAAAAAAAAAACTAGGTACTAACGTTGTACTATCTCATTTTAGTGGTTGTTAATGAAGAACTCAAGCGAGGCTATTCATTTTACACTAATTTAGATTCACATTAGATTTCTCATTTACACAATTTTACACTAATTGTCCCACAAAAGTGGGACTAATACCAGGGCTTAGTGCATTTCTAGAGCTCTATAAAACACTTAGCACTATCGTTGTAATTTCATGAATACTTCAGGCAGGACTGAATTTAAATTTATCGAATTTTACTCTAATTGTTCCACAAAGGTGGATAACCACCAAAGCTTAGTGCACTGTTGGTGCTCCATAATACACTAATCACTAACGTCAGTGCCATCACAGTTTAGGAGTTATTAATAAATAACTCGGCAGGGATAAAATCAGGTTTTAAACTTTTACACAATTAATGTAAAATTCAATAAATTTTAATTTAATTTCGTTCGAGTTATTCACTAATAGCTTTTAAACTATGATATCGTTATCGTCAGTGCTTACTATGTTTAGAGCACTAACAAAACACTAATATTTAGCGATTACACTACCTTTTGATTGACAATTATTGTAAAATTCGATAAATTTAAATTTAGTCTCGCGCGAGTTATTCATTAATAACTTCTAAATTGAGATAGCACTAACGTTAGTGCTTAGTTTATGGAGCACTAACCTCTGGTTTTGTCTCATTTCTGTCTGACAATTAGTGTAAAATTGTATAAAAATTGAAAGACTTAAAGTTAGCCCCGCCCGAGTTGTTCATTAATAACTTGTAAACTACGATAGCAGTAAAGGTAATGTTTAGTATCTTTTGGAGCACTAACGATGCACTAACCTTTGACGTTTACTGCACCTGTATGGGACGATTATTGTAAAATTCGATAAAACTGAATTAGTCCCGAGCGAGTTATTCACTTATAATTCCTAAACTATGAGAGCACTAACGTTAGTGCTTGATGTTTCGGCAAGCAATAACGATGCACTAACTTTTGATGTTTATCCCACCTTTCAAGGACAATTATTGTAGAGTTCAATAAATTTCAATTTAGTCCCACGAGAGGTATTCACTAATAACTCCTAAACTCACATAGCACTAATGTTAGTGTTTAGTGAACGAAGCACTAGCCATGTGAACTGTTTTGGTAGTATTTCAGATGCGTGCGAATCTAAATTTAGACAAGTGGCATTTTCCAGTTTGTAAAATCCCCGCCAAATTTAAAAGCACTAATGAACATATATAGTGTAATGGTAACTATTACATTAGGAGGTTTTATTGCAGAACTCCTAATATTAGTACTCCAATTGTATGGATGCTAAAAGGTGAAACTTGGGGGAAGCTAACTACACGCTAGGACTAGCCCCTCCGCACAAAAGCATTCACGACAAGAACCACTAGTGTTCGGAATTGGTGCACTAGCAAACACAAACGATTACACTAGAAGAGATTATTACTACTTTTGAATTTGGTGATAATTTGACTCAATGAAAAATTCCCCATGTATTTTTTATGGGAGTTTCATGATATAATTTGCCATTCTACACTAGCTACTAGTGAAGCACTAACGAAACTATTAATGTTTTCTAGAAGCACGACCGATGCACTGGGTTTCATTGTTAGTGCTTTCTCGAGAAACTAACATGTATTTAGACCTCCCAAAGTGTTTTCCTTCTGGCATTCAAACTATTGAACCATTAATGTTGGGAGTTAATGCTCCAAGAAGCACTAACGAAACATTAGCGATTTTACTAGAAGAGATTATTAGTGCATTTGAATTTGGTGGAAGTTTGAGACAATAAAAAATTGCCCATGTATTTGTTATGGGAGCTTCGAGACATAAAATTGGCCATATCTACAGTAATAGCGCAGCACTAATGGAACTATTAGAGTTTTCTAGAAATACTAACGATGCACTATCGATTTCACTAGGTTTCATCGTTAGTGCTTTCTTAAGGGCTAACGTTTTTCGCTTCTAGCGTCCAACCTATTGAAGCATTAATGTTGAGAGTTGGTGCTCTAAGAAGCACTAACGAAGCAATAACAATTGCACTAAAAGAGATCATCAGTGCTTTTAAATTTGATCAAAATTTGAGCCAATGAAAAATTCCCAATGTATTTCTTATGGGAGTTTCGTGACATGCAATTGGCCATATCTGCTCTAATAGTGAAGTACTAGCGAAACTACTAGTGTTTCCTAGAAGCACCAACGATGCAATAACAAATGGCGCTAATTTTTTCGTTAGTGTTTGAAGTGGCGACCAGAGTGTAATTACATACTATCATGTTTTGGCTTTAGAGCCTCCACTAACGTTAGGAGTTTTTGCACTAAAAAACAGGAACAATCCACTAACGAATGGCACTACCTTTTTCTTAGTGCTAGAAGTGGGGCAGAAGGTTTTAGCCCCACTAATCCCTACTATTGTTTTGGTTCTAGAGCTTACATTCACAAGCACTTACGTTAGTGTTTGGTGCATTAATAAGCACTAACGATGCACTACAAACGGCAGTATTTTTTCGTTTGTGCTTGAACTGGGGACAGTGTCAACTTGATCCCAAAGGGTTTTTACTTGTACCACCTACATACACAAATGAGCACTAACGTTAAGGGTTGCTGTACAAAGAAGCACTAACGATGCACTGACGATTACACAAAAGGAGATCATTAGCGCTCTTGAATTTGGCGGGAATTTGTTGCAATCAGAAATTATCCATAACTACACTAATAATGCAGTACTAACGAAACTATCAGAGATTTCAAGGAACACTAACGATGCACTAATGAATGACAATAATTTATTCGTTAGTGCTTAAATGGGAGGCTAAGTTCACACTGGCCCTCCAAATATGTTTTACTTGTAGCACCTACACTAATGAACAACTAACGTTACGTGTTGATGCACCAAAACGCACCAATGATGTACTAATAATCGCACTAGAACAGAGCATTAGTGCTCTCGAATTTGGCGGGAGTTTGACGTAATCAGAAATTACCCATGTATTTCTTATGGAAGTTTCGTGACATGTAATTAGCCATAACCTCACTAATAGTGAGCACTAACGAAAATATCACAGTTTTCTAGAAGCATTAACGATGCACTAACGAATGTCATTAATTTCTTCGTTAGTTCCTAAAATGGGGGCCAAGTTCACGCTAGCCCTCCAGAGATGCTTTACTTGTACAACCTACACTAATGAAGAACTAACATTGGGGGTTCGTACACTAAGAAGCACTAACGATTGCACTAGAATAGATCATAAGTGCTTTTGATTTTACCGGGAATTTGACAAAATGAAAAATTACTCATGTATTTCTTTAGGGAAGTTTCCTGAAATGTGATTCCCATAACAACACTAATATTGAAACATTACGAAACGATTAGTATTTTCTACACGCACTGACAATGCATGAACTAATGACTGATTATTCAGCTAGTGCTTGAAGTGGAGGCTAGCGGGAAGTTGGAGCCATGAAGGTTTTCTTTTACTTGTAGCATGTACACTAATGAAGAACTAACGTTAGGGGTTGTACACTAAGATGAACCAACGATTGACACTAATTTTATTGTTAATGCCTCAGGTGGGGGCCAAGTTCACTGACGTGAAATTTCATCACAACTATAGAACATATGGAAGCACGACCAAGTTCTAACATAGCACAAACGTTTGGCATTATAAAAATTCTACCTCAAATAAGGAACAAAACCGGACCAACTTAACGTTAATTAATTTCGTTATAACGGCGTTATTTCAACAGCACTAACCATTACATTTGGACATTAACCAGCTCTAAAGTAGCACTGACATTTGGCATTAAAAAATCCATTCTATCTCAATTAGAGAAAAACATGGGGCCAACTTGACGCTAATTAATTCGTTATAACGACGTTATTTTCGGGCACTAACCAGCACTAACGTTTCACATTAGAAAATTTATTTTATCTCAATTAGGGAAAAAAGAAGGGGCCAACTTGACGTTAATTAATTCGTTATAACAATCTTATTTTAACAGCACTAAAGGCGAAATTTGGGCACTAACCAGCACTAACATAGCACTAACGTTTGATATTAGAAAATCAATTCTATCTCAATTAAAGAGAAAAATAGGGGCCAACTTGACGCTAATTAATTTCGTTATATCGGCGTTACTTGAAGAGCACTAACGGCGAAATTTGGCCACTAACCATCACTAACGCAGCACAAACGTTTGGCATTAGAAAATCCATTCTATCTCTATTAGGAAAAAAGGCAGGGCCAACTTGACGCTAATTAATTTCGTTATAACTGCGTTATTTGAACAGCACTAACGTTTAAATTTGGGCACTAACCAGCACTAACGTAGCACTAGCGTTTAACATTAGAAAAGCCATTCTATCTCAATCAGGAAAAAAAGGCGGTGCCAATTTGACGCTAATTAATTTTGTTATAACCGCGTTATTTGAAGAGCACTAACGGCGAAATTTGGGCACAAACCAGTACTAACGTTTGGCATTAGAAAATCAATTCTATCTCAATTAGCGGAAAAAGGCGGGGCCAACTTGATGCTAATTAATTCGTTATAACGGCGTTATTTGAACAGCATTAACGTTTAAATTTGGGCACTTACCAGAACTAACGTAGCACTAGCGTTTGGCATTAGAAAATCCATTCTATCTCAATTAAGGGAAAAAGGTGGGGCTAATTTGACGCTAATTTCGTTATGACGGCGCTATTTGAACAGCACTAACCAGCACTAACGTAGCACTAAAGTTTGGAGTTAGAAAATCCTTTCTATCTCAATTAGGGAAAAAAGGCGGGACCAATTTGACGCTAATTAATTTCATTATAACGGCGTTTTTTTGAACACCACTAACGGTGAAATTTGGGCACTAACCAGCACTAATGTAGCACTAACGTTTGACGTTAGAAAATCCATTCTATCTCAATTAGGGAAAAAGGCGGGGTCAAGTTGACGGTAATTAATTCATTATAACGGCGTTATTTGAACAGCACTAACGATGAAATTTGGGCACTAACCAGCACTAACGATTGACGTTAGAAAATCCATTCTATCTCAATTAGGAAAAAAGGCGGGGCCAACTTGACACTAATTAATTCGTTATAACGTCGTTATTTGAACAGCACTAACGTTGAAATTTGGGCACTAACCAGCACTAACATAGCACTAACGTTTGACGTTAGAAAATCCATTCTATCTCAATTAGGGAAAAAGGCGGGGCCAACTTGACACTAATTAATTCGTTATAACGGCGTTATTTGAACAGCACTAAGGGTGAAATTTGGGCACTAACCAGCACTAACGTAGCACTAACGTTTGGCTTTAGAAAATCCATTCTATCGCAATTAGGGAAAAAGGCGGGGCCAATTTGACGCTAATTAATTCGTTATAGCGGCGTTATTTGAACAGCACTAACGGTGAAATTTGGGCACTAACCAGCACTAACGTAGCACTAACGTTTGACGTTAGAAAATCCATTCTATCTCAGTTAGGAAAAAAGGCGGGGCCATTTTCACGCTTATTAATTTCATTATAACGGCGTTATTTGAACAGCACTAACGGTGAAATTTTGGCACTAACCAGCACTAACGTAGCACATAAATTTCACGTTAGAAAATCCATTCTATCTCAATTAGGGAAAAAAGGCGGGACCAACTTGACGCTAACTATTTCGTTATAACGGCGTTATTTGAACAGCACTAACGATGAAATTTGGGCAGTAACCAGCACTAACGTAGCGCAAACATTTGATGTTAGAAAATCCATTCTATCTCAATTAGGGAAAAAAGGCGGGGCCAACTTGACGCTAACTAATTCGTTATAACGGCGTTATTTGAACAGCACTAACGATGAAATTTGGGCACTAACCAGCACTAACGAAGCACTAACGTTTCACATTAAAAAATTTATTCTATCTCAATTAGGGAAAAAAGGCGGGGCCAACTTGACGCTAATTAATTCGTTATAACGGCGTTATTTGAACAGCACTAACGGTGAAATTTGGGCACTAACCAGCACTAACGTAGCAGTAACATTTGGCATTATAAAATCCATTCATTCTCAATTAGGGAAAAAAGGCGGGGCCAACTTGACGCTAATTAATTCGTTATAACGACGTTATTTGAACAGTACTAACGGTGAAATTTGGGCACTAACCAGCACTAACGAAGCACTAACGTTTGATTTTAGAAAATTTATTCTATCTCAATTAGGGAAAAAAGGCGGGGCCAACTTGACGCTAATTAATTCGTTATAACTGCGTTATTTGAACAGCACTAACGATGAAATTTGGGCACTAACCAGCACTAACGTAACACAAACATTTGACGTTAGAAAACCCATTCTATCTCAGTTAGGGAAAAAATCGGTGCCAACTTGAAGTCAAGTTGGCCCCGAAATTTAAATTGTTCATAACTTTGTTATTTTGATTGCACAAACGCTGAAATTTGGGCACTAACCAGCACTAACGTAGCACAAACGAATAGCATTATTTATTTTTCTCCGTCCAAAAGTGGTGGGGCCAACTTGATACTAATCTTAGCGCAAGATATATGATCTGGAATATCTAATCTTTTACATCTTTCTCTTCTTTCAATTTGCAGCTCGAAAAGAAAGAACAAGATAACTAAATAAACGCATCTAAATTATTTAACTCAATTGGCAAAGAACATTAAATAGCATAAAACATTTTTAATCACTCTCACTTCTTAAATAAAAAAAAATTAAAGTACTCACCACTAGGAAGAAGAAAATACGAAAACAACACTTCAGACAGATAAAAGCACTTTTCATTACGATACAAACATTCATTTCCTCTTTACTTTACCAAAAGGTGATTCGTTTATTTTGTAACTGAATGAAAGAATGCTGTGATCTGCATTTCCGCATTTAAAAGGCAACTGATCTTGACAAGGACAGCTGACCTATAATTCTACATTTTCATCGATATTTTTTTTCTTTTCCTCTGTGAACTACATATTGTCAACGACATTATGCAAGTTGAATATTATACAGGATGTTCCAAAAGTCAGGACCATACTCATATTATACAGGATGACCAGGAATTTAGGACTATCATTATCATCACCATTGCTATTTAAAATTGGATTATTTTATTGAAATACCTATCTTTAGTACAAATATTTTAGAAAGTTTACTCCTTATACGGGTGACCAAGAAATCACGCCGTTCGCATAACGAATTTTCCAGTATAAATTGTATTTATATCCCTGTGTTAATTGCAACTTTTTTTAGTATTTATAACTCTTATTATTTTATACATATTATATCACCGTCTTCGCTCAATACCAAAAATATTCAAAACGCCTCGCTTAGAAATATCTCCTCCAATTCCGATGGACACATTTAATACGAATAATATGACTGAGGAGCAACCGACATTACAGGCTCCAACGCCACTCACTATAAGTGAACTAATACATGTGTATTAAGCCAAAGCTTAAAACAGCCCTACCTCGAGGGAAATGAGGTGGCATATACTATGCGCCGATCCTGGCTGTGATTAAGGACTAACTGTTTAGTGCTTTTTTCCGCTACCTTATTACTGCTCCGAAATATCCTATATATACTGTAATATCCTATGTGATGTTGTAAACAAACAATTCCACGCATCAGTGTTTACAAACACCACCACGTGGTTCGGCAAGAGGATCTCCCACCAGATGGATCTACGGTCACACGCAGACGACGGCTTCTGGCCCCTCCCACAGAGCAGAACACGGCATCGGAGCAGCAGCGCCACCGCCACCCAAGGAACCCTATAAATTGGATGGACGAAGGCAACTCAAGACAAGTTTTCTGGTGACCCTCCTCTAGTCTGCTACAGGACTTTTGGAGTAACCTAACCCCAGGCCTCTAGTCTATCCTATCTATTCTATCCTAGCCTATTCTATCTCCTGGCTTAACCTGCTACGGGGCTGTCTGGGAATCCTAACCTCAGCCGTTTAGCCTGCTATGGGGCTCTGTTGGTCACTTAACCCGCCTCTGCTTGCTATGGAGCATTGGTTCCTTAATTCCTCTATGCTTAACCTGCTATGGGGCTCTGTGGAGATCCTGTCTGCGACCTTACGGTCAAAGACTGCCTATTTCTAACCTTTGATATTAGAGAGATTATTTTCTATAGTATTTTGTAAAAATACTTTTATAGTGGAAGTTTTATAATAAAATTGGTAGTGGTAGTCGAATCCGGACGCTCTTTTTATTAAATGTTCTACCTGTATTCTTAGTAATAACATGAAGTGCGAACGTGAAATAAAAGCAAGGATAGGAATGGCGAAAGAAGCCTTTAGGAGGAAGAAAAGTCTGTTTTCTGGGACCTTGAATAAAGAGTTGAGAAAAAGACTCATAAAATGCTTCGTGTGGAGTGTTGTACTGTATGGGGCGGAAACGTGGACATTACGTAAAGGTGATGAAAATCTACTGGAAGCCTTCGAAATGTGGTTGTGGAGAAGAATGGAAAGAATTAGTTGGGTCGAGCGGAAAACGAATGAGAGAGTGTTAGAAATGGTGGATGAGAAAAGAACACTTTTAGATATTATTAGGAAGAGGAAGGGAAACTGGTTGGGACATTGCCTAAGAAGAGATTGTATCATGAGGGATGTCCTAGAAGGTATGGTGGGGGGAAAGAGAGGGAGGGGGCGAAGGAGACTACAATTAATGGATGATATAAAAACAGAAAGATCATACGCGAAGACGAAGAAGGTAGCGGAGGACCGTGGAGCATGCAAGCTTCTCAGCTGCGGCAAGTGACCTTCCAATAAAGGCAGAATACCTATGATGATGATGACTACCTATAACCTATAGGAGACAAAGTTTTACAATATAAAGAGTAACTACTATGTTATACGGCTTAGTACGTATTATTACGAGAGTTTGCTAGTGATTTTAGTGGACTTGAGACGTAATGTATACTTACGTGTTTTGTTGTAATTTCGGGACTTGACACATTATTTTAGCTAATTTACATAATAAACTAACCAAATTTTTGGTAACAATATCGTACACGAACTGTATTTGCCATGTTTTCAGTGTTGCCATACTCTGTTGAAGCGGCGTAATGTAAGAAATAATGTAATGTAAGAAGTAATGTAACTATGTAATGTAAGAAATATTTACAATAGTGATAATTGAATTTCACTTAGAATGTAATGAATGTACTTGCACTCTATTTGCGAATTACTACTTGCACCTCCTTTTAAGCTATTAACTGTAATTACGCATATCTATTTGCATTGCTAAAATAACAACTTTATACACAGGATACATTGAATGAAATGTACATAAGTATTTCATTTAATTAACCCTTTCATTTAATTCTTATTATTTCTGTGGAGAGCATGCGGAACGGGCGCATACTAGGTTCATCCAGAAAATAAAGACCATTTAGTTATTCAAAATCAAAAACATCGTATTTATTGAAAAGAAACAATTCTGCTACATACCTAAAGTTTCCTTCACTTCTCTACATAATCACTAGTGCCCGGATTATATGTAATATCATTTTGCCAAATATGTACGGAAAATAGCTAATTGTATGTAGTGAAATATGTAACATCACTCAAATATGTAATATCAAAATATCGCTAAATATATGTTTTCCTATATAATTTAGATTTTTATGCAATTTAAATACTTCATATTGTATACATATATTGCATGTGTGATATTTAATTTAATTAAGCAAATTTGGAAATAAATTTGCTAAGCTTCCCAATAATTAGGTCATTTATTAAACATGAAACAAAACGCAGTTCAACTCGAAAAAATATATTTTGGAATAATAGTAGAGGGCATATCAAATACAAGTATGATAGAAAGTTTCACAATGTACTTACCAAAACTATTGTTGCATGTATTTAGAAACATAGCACTAATATATACACTGCACTCAGTTAAAGCAGTTCGGTGTTTACTTCTAAACAATCACTTGTTGTATGACAGTTTAAGAAATGTTACAATTTTTGCAATATTCAAATACAATCCAAACACTATCTGAGGCACTTATTTAGAAAAACAATGCACCACGGTATATTTTGCGACGTATTCAAGTCATAGAAAGACGCTTGTCTGACCTTTCATTTTTATAGGAAGAGAATGACCTTTTTACGTCACATGATGTCACTAGGGCGTATTTCATGAAGTGAATTTTCTCGGAGGAAATACCACGCAGATCTTCTATAACTTCTGTACTCAGGATTTTACACACACTGAGAAATGTGACGAACCCAGGGTTCCTTTTCAGCACCCTCTAGTACTTAGCAGCAACATTCCCACCAGCTTCTCGTCGAACAACATCTAACTTCTTTCTCGCACCCTCCATACCAGGACACTCAGGGATTCCTGAAGCGAAAGTTCAGAAGTTTTCAATTTCTTGATGCTCTCCGTAAGCCAACCAAAATTGCTTGTAATGTACGCAAGCAAAAAATACATCTTGTGGTCACAAAACACAGCTTGCAGTTCACGCACGGAAACTGCACTGTCGGCGGGGAGAGAGTCTACTACGGATCAGATAAAGACACGTAAAATGTTTTAGAAAAATGGCTAGTACGAAGAAACACAGTAGTGATGTTAATTTTGGTGAAGAAAAAGTGCAAAAACATCAATCGAGAAACAACGAAGTAATACCTAAAGAAGTCAGCAATTCAGATAAAGATCGAAGTATTATTATTAAAACTAGATTTTGTGTTCAATTTGTTTTCGTTTTAAGTCCTGACTTTGTATGGGTGCAAAAAGACCTCGGCGTCGACGCATCCAGAAAATTTCTTACTCTATACTCTAAACATTCTGGTGCAACAACGCATATATATATATATATATATAAAAAATCCTGGCTACGTAACTGGTCATAATGACTACGATTGAAAACAAATATCCTCTGCTAGGTAGCCACTAGCCACTAGAAATTACGAATGGTATCGAACCCAATACAGCACGGTAAAGCTGGTTGGTCTGCAGAGTAGCATGCGGCTCGTTCCGAAAGGAGCATGCAAATTAGCGATCGTAGGTATGTGCGTAAGTAAAGACACAGTAGTGTAAAAACATAGGTTCTCTGAGTCGTACGAGTTCTATTGAACTTGCAATGGTTTCATACTGGTAACGCTACATTTGTCAATACAAAATACAGCTTTCTTAGTGCAGATATAAACCACGGGGGAAAATATTATCTGATAGAATAACTTTTCCTATTCACTTACTTATTTTAACCGTCGTAAAGCACTTGTAATGATATTACACTAGTAATTCTACACTTGCAATCCACGAGAGAGGGACTCTTATGTGGAACACAAGTCGGCTGCTGAATATGAATATACTAGATTTAAACCTATCTAGAGCTTCTTCTTTCCTCCATTACCCCCATTACTATAAGTATTTTATGCAATATTATTGAATTTACTTCTTTTACATAAGGCATTCTATTCAATTTACATGCATATTTTAGAAAAGAGGAGTCGTTTTATTCATATTAACATGTCATTTGCAGTGATGAACAATTACTTGTGAACTTGATATATGGCTATTTTTCTAACATTTTGAATACTATTGGCTATGGTACATTAAAAATGAAATTTTAAGCTTTTATGTGTTATAGTTACGGTTTAACATATATAGTTTAACCATTATGAATGTGGGAGGAAACGGGAAATTCCTAGATAAATCCAAGGATAAGATTATGTCTGCCGCAAGCACAGATTGTCGGGGATCGAATTATAAACCTCCTGCACTAGAGATGAGTGTTCTACCGTTGAACCAATGGCATGTTTTGGCAGTGATGGCATTGTTTTCATTAAGACAGTGTGGTTCTTGTATATTTTAGTTTTATGTACTATAATTGGGTCTGGCTACTTATTAAAAAAATATCGAAAAGAAAATATGGGAGAAAGCTAAAGAATCCAAAGAAAAGTAGTAGGCAGGGCGCTGTTTATCAGCAACAGCTGTGGAATGGCTTTAAATGCTCCAGACGCATCGTAATTATGCATACGAAAATGAAATCTTTCAGTTTAATGAACTACGATTATACCCTTTAAGATAAGGAAGATAGATGATTAAGGCAAGTAAATTTGTGAATGAGAATGTGTACTAAGCGGGAGTACCCCTCAAACAACCTATGGACACGATGTTGTCCACTACAAACTTATTTGCCCGGCGATCGGGAGTACCCCTTAAACTAGAGGTAAACACTCTACCACTGAGTTACCGTTTCTATAATATGTCTTTGATTCTGCACGGTTGTTCGCCCGCTGTTCTTAATCACGCCTATTCACAGGATTCTGTTGATTTGCAGGGACTGAAGCAAAAGTAAATTGTGGAGTGAGTGATATAGGTGAGAATTTCAATCCACTGTGAATAAAAATGATTTATTAGTATTTTTATTAGCTTGTGGTATCCATATCAATCAGAATGATATTTCACTAAATTTAAAACGTCACATAAAAATAATAAGTAAGTAATAATAATATCTAGTCCATAACAATACAATACAGTATCTGGTATATTTTAAACAGCTTTCGCTACCTTCTATATGGCATCAAATCCACTCAAAGCAAAGCAGAATGCATTCTTCATAGGAGAGCTCATCTGCACTTCCCAACTATGTTATTCCTAAGAATGGAAAGCCTTATACAACGACCATATACTTCCGTCCTTTTGCATCATCTGTCGACGGATATCATAGCAAAGTCTGTAAGATATTTCTAAAAACTTCTTTAAAATATGAATTCAGTGCTCAAGAGTAGATTAATCTCCTTCCTTAAGTCTCTATTCACAACAAAAATGGTATAAATCAACCAGTTCGGGTTCAACGTCGAACACTATAAAATTAAAGCTATAATAGATAGTGAAAAAATACTTCTTGAAATCAGTTCTGCATCCCATATCCCAATCCCAAGCTTCTGTGTTTCAGATTCCACATTAATCAGTAGATCCACGTCTGATGTAGCCTCGCTGCTGAAAGGGACGTTAAACTCAAACTCATTAGTGAGTAATATTTTATTTTTTAGTTTCCATACTGATCACAATGTAAAAAAGGTGATACTAGATAGCTAAAAGTAGTTACTTTATGTAGATACAGCATCGTAGGAAATGTTCTGTTTCCGCCTTTATATTTCTAGGAAACTGGAAGCTTCCTATCTATTGAACTTCAGATTTAAATTCTGATCCTCTTGGATGAAGCATTACACTACAATAGATAGAGTGTTTTCTTATGGATTCAGGATCTGAAGAACAAGTTCCTTCTTCCATCTTCCTGATTTCCTGAGTTCCTGATTTTATTAAAGACCATAGCTTGGAAATCTAACGTTCTTGCGTAATACCCCACACTATTCACTTGTTCTCTGAAACTTAAAGTTGAACTGAATAATAATTCTGTGGTATCGTGCATGTAACCCATAACCCACACAAGAAAAATTTACAGAAAATCAAATCTAAATGCACGAAAATGTCTTTATTCAAGGTTTCTAGACTATGCTACTGTCTCTGTTTCTTTCATATTACTGCATATGCAACATTAACGACTGAAGGAATGATGTGTTAAAGGTCTAGCCCTGCACGGATACCATTATCTCCAGATTTAAAATTCTGTGGATTACGGGTTTCATGCTCGGTGCCACAGAATTTAAAGTTGTCAGTTATTAGCATTGATTGGATTATAAAATATTTTATTGCCGGAAACTTTTTGATATGCAGTGTTCTTTATTGAATACAGGACAACCAGATTTAGAATTTAATAATCTCAAATTCTTCTCTAGTCTTCGGGACTTTGACAACAAGACTGTCTTTAGCAAAAATAGAAATCGGTTCATTCACTCACTCATCACATTGATTTGCTAGTTTCAAATGAGATAGAGACATGAAACTCTGCATAAAGGTACCTTATAATGACTTGAGTGTGAAAAAGTCCGAAATGAGAGGAATGTGCTATGGCAATTTTTTATGGGTGAAAAGCTGATTTTAGCCAAGCAGAAATCGGTTCATTCACTAACTCGTCAAATTGCTTAGGTATTTGTTTATGAAATATTGACGTTAAAGTCTGTATATTGGTACCATATAATGACTTGAGTATGGAAAAGGTCTGTAATTTAACTAATGTGCTAAAGGAAAGTTTTTAAGAGTGAAAACTGTCCTTAGCCAAGCAGAAACCTGTTCACTCACTGACTGACTCACTCATAACATTCATTAGGCACTTCCCAATGAGATAGGGGCATGAATGTCCGCATAAATCTATCTTATAATGACTTGAGTATGGGGAAATGTCCGAAATTTAAGGAATGTGCTATGGAAATTTTTTATGGGTGAAAACTGTCCTCACTCAAACAGATATCGGTTCATTTACTCACTCATCACATTCATTTGGTACTTCCCAATGAGATAAGATGTGAAACTCTGCATAAAGGTATGGAAAAAGTCCGAAATGTGAGGAATGTGCTATGAGAAATTTGTTATAGGAGAAAAATTGTCTGTAGCCATTAGGTACTTCCGAATGAGATGAAGATGTGAATGTCTACACAAAGGTAGCTTATAATGGCTTGAATATGAAAAATGTCCGAAATTTAAGGAATGTACTATGGAATTTTCTATGGGCGAAAAACTGTCCTCACTCAAACAGATATCGGTTCATTTACTCACTCATCATTGATTAGGTGCTTCCAAAGAGAAAAAGATTTGAAACTCTCCATAATAGTATCTACTTTATGTAATGACTTGTGTAAGTAAAAGGTTCCAAATTTAAGTAATGTCCTCTGGGATTTTTTATGGGCGAAAAACTGTCAATAGCCATTAGGTACTTCTTACTAAGAAAAAGATGCGAAACTTTTCATGAAGGTACCCTGTAATGGCTTGAGAATGAAATTTGAGGAATTTGGTATGGAAAACTTTTCACTGGCAAAAAAAAAAAAAAAAAAGAAAGAAAGAAAGAAAGAAAGAAAGAAAAAGAAAAGAAAAAAATAAATCAGAAATCGGGAATGATTCCGTTATTCAACACATCATGTGCATAGTGATAATGTTGTCAATCGTCCAAGTGGTAGAGTTTGTGCCCTCCTCGCTGCTCTATTGGCTATTACGTGCGCCTTTTGAGCATGGGGTCCCGGATTCGATTCCCGATGGAAGAGCCTTTGGAATCTTAACTCTTTTCGATGTTTCTGTCTTCGTGTCCCTGTCGTTCTAGGTTAATAGAAAAACAAGCTAAGGTCACTGAGAAAAATCCGTTATCCGGACAGCGGTATAGTGTACAAATATACGGCATCCTTATGTTTACTACAGAAATCAATACTTAACATACATTATCCATTTTCTACATACGTACTGCTCTTTTTCCCGCTTAGATGTTACACAATGTCGTTAAAGGATGTCTGACATCTAACAGTCTTCCGTACATTACTACGTCAACTATAAGTGGCAAACAGCCATCTGTATGTGAGATCCTGACTGTCTACATACAGTTCTTTAATTCGTGCGGAAAGTACGTTTATTCGGAACACTTATACGAAAAGTATTTTTAAAATATACTTTTTCAGTTATACGTTTAGTATACGTTAAGTCCAAAAACTACAGGATTTACACATGTAACCTACGTACGCCACATACATTTTTCTTAGTGTACGAATAAAATAAATGAAAGCTAGTAATAAGTAGTTAAGCAAGTTAATGAGGCACATTCTGAGAATAAGTTAACTTTTAAAAACGTGGGCTAAGACACGTACATACTATCGTGAAATTCGTGGTTGGAAACCCAGACAAGGAAAGCCTATATTTTCCTTTTTTCGCTGAAGATTTTTCCTTTATTGCAGTCATTGGTATTAAATATATATTGAAATTAATTTGATAAGTAAGAGAATGTAGACGTGAGGATATTTAGAATTAATGAAGTTTCCGAAGAAATGAGAAATTTAATTGTTCGAGTTTATGTGACACTAGCAACGGTGTAGAAGACGTCCAATATAAATAAGATGGGAAAGGTTTTTCTCTTCCCCATAAAACCACCCTAAAGTTGGAATTGTTTATTTTTACTGATTACTTAGGTAATACTAACGAAAACGTAGAAGCATCCGAATTTCAAGTTTCTTTTCCAACTCCAAGTTCCTAAAACATGAAATTATAGATCCAAAAAGGACCCATTTAAATAACATATGGAAATTCTTCATCCCCCATCATTTCAACTTTCCACGTCAACCGGAAGCACTCCTTTAATTTGTCAGTTCATGTAGTTTTATATACAGTTAGGATACAGTTGGTGGCAAATATAATTAAGATTACAAGCTATTTAAAAGGTGTATATCATTGGAAGGAAAACCCGAGGCAGTATGAAACTGTGCAACATGCGCGTCATGTAATGAACTCCGTATTTTCGCAATGTATAAAGGTAGAGAACAATTAAGTGTATTGAAACACCAGCCATGTCTAGTAGCAGCGAGGATTCAGCATCAAGAGTTTTGGGCTCTGTTGATACTCTTCGTATTTAGGTAATGAAAAATGAGATGTTAGCGATCGTGATTTTCTAGTTCGGGTAAATGAATTAGAATCTCCTTTGGACATTACTCTCTGACAGATATTTAATAGAATAAATCCTCCCCGCTGTTCTAGTGGTCAGTATGTTAGCCTTTCTTGTACGGAGTCCTGGGTTCGATTCCTGGTGGGAGATCCCTTGGGAACTAATGTTACATGTGACACATTATGACTCCTTTAAAAATGTACAATTTTAAATTTAAATTCAACAATGTGCCACAATTGAGAACCCCAATATACGATATTGACATGGTGAACTACAAAAAGAAGTGAAATATGAAGGAAAACACCAGAGGTGCAAAAGTTCGTCAGTCTCAAAAAGTGTTGAGATGAGGATGGATGAGCCAAGTTCCTTGGCCATGCATCTGAAAGGAACACTGGAACTTGGAGCGAGGTGTCAAGGAAAATGATGTTAAGGAATCTTAGGGATAGTAATGGTGAGCGTGGTGGGTTTGTGACCACCACCAACCTTAGGAATATCAATATAAGCGCTAAGGCACATATACAGTATATTGCATTAAGATTGGTGGTTCGAAACCCATAAAGGAAAACTTATATTTCTCTACGAAGTGTCAAGGTAAATTATGTTGACGAGCCTTAAGGATGGTGTTTGTGAGGTGGTGGATTTGGGGGTCACCACTAGCCTTAGGGCTGAAATATCCCGACCGTGAAACTAGGAACAGGCATCTTAATATATTCAAATGTGTTAGACACCTCGCGCCAAGTTTCAGTGTTCGTTTCATATGCAGGGCAAAGGAACTTGGCTCATCCATCCTCATCTCAACACTTTTTGAGGCTGACGAACTTGGCAGCACTTTTTACACCCCTGGTGTTTTTGTTCATATATCAATCTTTCAGGACCTGTAAAACACTATTCATGGATGTAACTTATTCAATATTTGGTACAATCTCTTCCAAATCATGATCCGTCTAGTACTGCAAATGATTTCGTTTGATTGTGACCTAGAAATCAAAATAGGTTCGTTATTCGTATATTAAATCTTTCTACATACACGCTAGTCACTATATTAAGGATATCGGCGTCCTTGATAACTGATCTAAGATAATGCCAGCGCATAGTCTACTAGTGTATAATATGAGTTGCTTTGGTTTGGTATGGGTTAAAACCGGAAGTGTCCATTTTTCTGCCATAGGACATCTTTTCTCGTTTTCTATTGCAGTTTTATACTATGGCGATCAACTTTAAATCCAAAAAGCTATTTATACAGAAACTTCTGCTTTGAATGCGGAGTTCAGTGAGAAGATGGATCATTCTTAGAATTTTCTTCTTCAAGGAGGCATACATTTTTGTCAGAGTGGAAATCTAATGGCATCTCCCGTCAATTCGCAAAATGGGAAGAATAAACGCTTTAACCCATTTTAACATCAGTTTAGTAGCATATATATATACAGGGTGACCGCGTGACTATGTTACAAAATGTAAGGGATGATCCCTGACACGGAAACAAGAGAAAAAGTTCAAATAAACTTCTGTCCAACGTACATAATTTCGGAGCTACAAGGTGCCGAAAGCGTGGGAAAATGACATTCAAAGCTCTATAGCTCGACTATGGTGAATGATAGAGCTAATGCGGCATGGTCACGTCAAAGACACCGAAGCTGCTGTATTCAAAAATGCTTAGGTCGAGATCGTGCAATTCGTGTACAAGGGATTCCCCAAATGAGCGTAGGGATTCCCGGATAATCTGTCAAGAAAGATGGGTCGAAAAGGATACGGATGAATAGCTGTCCCAACTGCGTCTGTACTAAGTCGATATCTCGCACAAGCACAAAATGGCGAACAGTTTTATACGTGCCATGTGTGGTTGCATAACGCGCACTAAATAAGAGTGGGAAACATGAAAGGAAAATTTGAATAATTTGGTACAAATGGTAAATACATGATATTACGCTGTCCTATCATTGAACAGACGCTTTTAATAAAAGGTAATAGTCATGAAACGTACTAAAATGTTGTAAAAGGATCACACTATTAAATTCTTTCTTCCATGTCTTGTTGTCATTGAAAGCGAGTAAAACTAAGGGGAAAAACCGGGGAATATGGGTGCTTTCTTCCAGGCAGAAATCTTATTTTATTTGATGATACGAGCCGAGGATACTTTTTACGAGAGGGGTTTTTTCGCCATCCCATGTTAATTTGATCACTGCCAGAGAACAACAGTAAAATATCCGTTTCTTATTATTAGCCGTAATTTGCGTTACCCGAACATTGAAAAAGAACAAGGAAAAACAATTTATCAGGACGTTTGTTTTAGTCGCTGGTTCCTCTGTTTTGCAGGACTGATTCCGAGATTTTGTCAAGAATGCTTAACATGTCGTCATATTGTTATCGTTTAGATGATATTTTGTTTTCACAGACGGTGTTATCACCTGAAGTACGCCACAGTTTGCAGGTTCGATCACAAGCATTTGTTCTTCCTTCTGTCATAGAAAACAATCGAAGGTAAGGAAAGTATAAGACAACCCTACTAGAAGGCGTTGTGGAAGGTGGAAGGTCATTCTTCATGTGGTTTGTTCGTAGCGTACGAGTTCCTTAGTGCAGTTTGTGCTTTGCTTGTTCGAATGTGTGATCAAATGGAATATTCGATAGCAGAACTTGCGGACATGATATTTGTATACGGTCAAGCAAATGGCAACAGTAGAGAATCCGATAGGTTATATCGACTGAAGTATCCACAAAGAGACATCCAGCCCATACTACGTTTGCCAGACTTTTTCAACGCTTACGAGACACGGGGAATTTACAACCTCAATACTACGACCAAGAAAGACGAAGAACCACAAGGACTCCGGACTTCGAAGAACAAATGCTTGATCGTTTCGCCCAAGACCCAACAGTAAGTACCCGGAAAGTAGCACGTGAAAAGGGAGTAGCACAAGATACTGTTTGGAAAGTAGTACACGAGCAACAGTTACACTCCTATCATCCGAAGAGGGTTCAGGCCTTACGTCCAACTGACTTTCGTTCGGTTTTGTGAGTGGTTTCTCCAACGCTCTGTAATTGATTCGCAGTTTACTTCCTACGTGGTTTTCACCGACGAAGCTTGTTTTACAAAAGACGGGATATTTAATAGTCACAATAGTCATGTATGGGCAGACGAAAATCCTTATGCAATTGTTTAAAGATTCCACCAAGATGGATTCGCCATAAATATGTGGGCGGGTATTATCAGTGATCAGATAATAGGTCCATATTTATTACCACCACGATTAACTGCACCAGTGTATACGAGATTCCTGCGAGACATACTTCCAGAGTTATTAGAGGATGTCCCGCTCGCTGTTCGTAAATGGATGTGGTTTCAACATGATGGCGCCCCAGCCCACTTTTCAGCTAGTGCTCGAGAGTATTTGAATCAAACGTTTCTGACAGATGGATTGGAACAAGCGGTCCTTGTAATTGGCCTGCACGTTCCCCAGATTTGTTTGCACTTGATTTTTCTTTGTGGGGTCATGTCAAAACACTTGTCTATGAAACGTCCATAGACAACGCAGAAGAACTATTAGCACGAATACTCGCTGCCTGTGATACTATAAGAACAGATCCTGGGTTGTTACAGCGGATGCGTCACAACTTACTTCGACGCTGTAACGCCTGTGTTGAAGTAGAGGGACCATGTCCATCATCCGGTGTCCATGAGCCATGTCCATCACCTATTGTAGGATAATTGGGAGATTTGTCTCGTTTGCAGGTAGTTGATGATGTTCTTGGCTGCATTCAATCCTGCTGTAAAATGTTGATTGAAGACATTATTCCCATTCTTGTGACTTTTGTTTTTAGGACACAGCCTCTTTTGCATTATGGTTGTTTTGCTCAGTTTTGTTTATTTGTTTTCAATGACAACAAGACATGGAAGAAAGAATTTAATAGTGTGATCCTTTTACAACATTTTAGTACGTTTCATGACTATTACCTTTTATTAAAAGCGTCTGTTCAATGATAGGACAGCGTAATATCATGTATTTACCATTTGTACCAAATTATTCAAATTTTCCTTTCATGTTTCCCACTCTTATTTAGTACGCGTTATGCAACCACACATGGCACGTATAAAACTATTCGCTATTTTGTGCTTGTGCGAGATATCGACTTAGTACAGACGCAGTTGGGACAGCTATTCATCCGTATCCTTTTCGACCCATCTTTCTTGACAGATTATCCGGGAATCCCTACGCTCATTTGGGGAATCCCTTGTACACGAATTGTACGATCTCGACCTAAGCATTTTTGAATACAGCAGCTTCGGTGTCTTTGACGTGACCATGCCGCATTAGCTCTATCATTCACCATAGTCGAGCTATAGAGCTTTGAATGTCATTTTCCCACGCTTTCGGCACCTTGTAGCTCCGAAATTATGTACGTTGCACAGAAGTTTATTTGAACTTTTTCTCTTGTTTCCATGTCAGGAATCATCTCTGACATTTTGTAACATAGTCACGCGGTCACTCTGTATATATATATATATAATTGTTCAGAGTACTTGTTGTTGGTATTTGGAAAGTCGTCGGATACAAACGATGATCAGTTAGTGACATTCTAAGCCATGATTTGTTCTAAAGAAAGAAAGAAGGAAGTAAATCATAAAATGAGAAACTGTAAACAAAGATCAGCTAAAAAGTTCTTTTTAAATAAATAAAAGCAGCGAGTGGATTTCGAACCAGGTTCAAAAATTCTGAATCCTAACATCAAGAAAGAACTTTATACTCACAGCTATCCAAATAACTGTAGAACTACCTTTTAATTGTATTGGTAGCTCAGGAACTCCTTAAATACCTTTCTTGGATTTGACGATTTTCTTTGAGGGGGCGGGGGGCAAAAATGTGTTTTCATTAACTGCACAAAATATTCTGCATTTGGCGTGCTACTATTTTGTTCTGAAACTAACATTGTGTTAAGGAATAAAATAGGAGCCGAGTATTTAAAACAGTAAACAAGATGTATTGGGAATGCTTCACTACTCTGAATATTTTCCCTTAGAGTGCGTTGTTGCCAGACTGACAATTTTAAGGGATTTAAAACTTTATACGCGCAACTATATTTTGGAGGAGAGTACATTAATATAAACGGTATGCTACTTGCCTAGTAAAACGAGAATATAGGAGGAAATTGGAAAACTCTAAAAGAACCTACAAGATGTCTTTTGTGATAAGACCTTCATAATATATTTTATAGGTTAATCTTCTTTACTTACGTCATGTACGCATCAATTATGAACAAAGTTTTTGTAAATGGTTTATTATATGTTGTTGGAACGGAACTGTATTAAACATGTGTATCTGGATATTTGAATAAAAATTCTGTAAAACAGATCTAATAGAGGCGCCTATATTATCTACAGGCAGTGGCGTATTTAGGGGGGGGCTTCCGGGCTTAAGCCCCCCCCCCGAAATCTTACTTACTATAGTAAAGTATATGAAATATCTTGCAGAATTTTCACATTTTCAGGCAAAGCCCTCCCCGAAAGTTAGCAAAGCCCCCCCCCCGAAAGAAAATCGTAAATACGCCACTGTCTACAGGATTTAACCTTGTAATAGGATGAACACCTCGTAATATACTTTATAGCAATTATAATATTTCTAAGCGTTCTCTGTCTTGACTTTTATTACTAAAGAATTGAAACAACATTAAGTAATACTGAGTTATTTTATCAAATTCAGTCTATCCTATTGACATGTTCGTTCACAAAACTAAATTAAACATATTGATGTAGAAACTAACGTTATTAACACATGAAAATTAATTTATGGTGGTTATGAGGCAAGGAAACGTTAAGGTAAGAAACGGACGGAAGGAAAGTATGTGTTGACCACATTATTTTATAGATGTAACAAAAATTTTACATTGAAAAGTAGTTCATTATTGGATCCAATAACTATAGTTGGTAATAAATAAAGCAACAGAGATATGAAGGAAGTGCGCAGACCACGTATGATTTGATTTTTTCGTCTTAGTCAATGTATTTATTCATTCATTCATTAAGACTTTCTTGAAACGAATTGCAAAAAGAAGTTGAAAATGATTATTTATCCAGTATAAATGATTGTTAGATATCCAGTATAAAATGGCCTCTGAGGTGTATGTGGCGATTGTTAAATAAACAATCACCACATACACGCCAGAGGCCATTTTATACTGGATATCTAACAACAATAACAATGGAAAGGATTTGGAAGATATCGACCAGGGCCTGTTTAGTAGATACCATCCCAACATTTGCCTGGACTGAGGAAAACTCTGAATAACCCCAGTCAGGATGATCGGCAGCGGGAATCGAACCCGCAACCTCCCGAATGAGAAACCAACGCTCCATCACTTGAACTACTTCAATATTGACAGAATGGGGCAGGAATTATGATAGGCATATACTAATACGGAACGCCGAATTATGAGGTAGCGAACATCGTTTCAGTAAGCAATTATTAATGAGAAAATTTCTAAGTGTAAGATTATTGTTTTGATGCTAATCCCACATTATTGAAGCTGTAGAATTCCTGTATTGTTGACATGATACATGTCCATACTATTTTGGGCAATTTTAAAAAAGAATTGATGGTCTCTCTTAAAAGTTAGACTTAATGAAAGTTGAAATACCTGACACCTTTCTATTCATTTTCTCTACAGAGCTCACAGCGTCAATTGGGATTACGAAAGCAGCATAAATAGTCACTCCGTTGAGAAGCACTTGAACCGAGATTTAGTGATGAGTTACATAAATTTATTTTATTTATATATAACTAGGTACTATATTTTGTACAGTTAAGCTGTATAATTTTTTATTTATAGAATCTAAATTAGAAAACTCTGATTGACACATTAAGATGGAGTATAGCTGTTATGGATAATTTCCATGTATTTGATCATAATGAAAATATTTGTAGTATATTCAATTATAGCCAGGGAATCTGTTTTCATAGAGAGATACGTAAATAATTGTTCACAAGAACTGCGATATAACTGAATTACAGGGAACAGTTTGAGTAATTTATTTTAGAATTAGTAACTATGAATTTATGATAACTGCAGAATTGATTTCGGAATATTTTCAGTTTTTTTAAGAACATTAGTGAACAAAGATAATTGTCTATATTTCACGTATGAGCTCATTTCATATATATTAGCTATTATTTATTGTCTCTTCTACAGGAGAAATGGAACGGTAGCTAGAACGGTTTAGAGTATATTTAGCCTTTCTAGCACTGAAGATATGAAGGATATGGTTAATATGTGTCCAAACCTAAGGACCTACACGTGTTTATCGAAAGTAATCTTTTTTCGCATGCACATGAACACACGGGGCACAATGGGGTACACTGAATTACGGCTGGTAGTACTTACAAACGTAAACGTCTTCTTTGTCGTCACTATCTATACCTGGACATGAATTATGTGACCACAGTTTGCACAGCATACACGCAGTCTATCCCTCGTTGATTGGAAATACCACCCAGGAAAATAAAGGCATTCAGCGTCCTCTAATGAACTAGCGCTCAATTTCTTATTCCTTTTTGCTACTGTCAGCCCTCGTGCATACTCAATTGCGCCATCTGTCCTCTTCGCCAGCTTCTCCTTGCCCTGCTGCTTCCTCTTCCTTCTTCCAACTTTTGCCCCCTTTTCCTTAGCTCTTGGTTCCAAAGCTGCTTTATACGAGATGATGTCAATATTGCTGTTTTCCCTCGTCTTCTGGTCAGTCTCCTGCCACCAGCCTTAACTCTGGGAAAAGGTAAAATGTTCTTCGGAGATATGTGTAAATATGTTGTCACGTCCGGAATGTTTGTTCCTGTAGTTGGCGTCGAAGGTCCTGGAATCGGCTCATCAAGAGGTCTGTTTCCTAAAACAGTGGTCACATCTGGGAGATGTGGTTGTGTGGTTGACATCGAAGGTCCTGGTTTCGGTTCTGTAAGGGAACAAATTCCTGGAACAATTTGTGGACTTTCCTCGCTGTTCTGGGTCTCTTCTGTTGGTTGAAATGTGATATCAGTATCCCCACCCCGTTCCGCCTAGATACACATGTTGGTGCTTCATATGGTGTAATCTATAACTACGTGGCAAATATTACATACTATAGTCACTAAAACATGCAACAACTATGATACTCCGAAACTTCAGCATTCTGTGCATTCTTATTTGACTTATCTTGAACTTTGTTTCTGTTGATGTTGCAATAGACGTCGAAAACTAGAGCGACAACACTAAAACGATTCGCACGTGCCACATGCCTTCTCCAACACCGACGGTGCTTGCTCCATGGAACGGTAAGGAGTTGACATTCAGGTACTTGCTGCTTTCGCAAGCCTGCAGTTAGGGCTGTTCCGATAAACGAGTAATCGATAATAATTCGATAAAATTTCAAAACCGTTTCGTCGATAAAGAATTTTTTAATTTTATCGAATTATCGAACTTTCGAGACTCTCGAATTGTTTGAGACTCTCGAGATGTTTGAGACTCTCGAGATGTTTGAGACTCTCGAAATGTTTGAGACTCTCGAAATGTTTGAGACACTTGAAATGTTAGAAACATACAACGAGTTTGAGTGACTCGAATTGATTGAAAGCAGCAAATACTGAAAGATCTGTAAGAAACAATGCAATCGATGTTATCATAGGTGTAGGCCTACATATGTACTACATACACGCAGTGTGTTCATTTCAAAAGTTGCCTCCCTTGAAATAGAGTGAAAGAAGAGAATCTACCCATGTGTACAAGGATTAAGCAATATGTCAAGGAAGGGAGAGAGTGAGAGAGAGAGAAGGAGAAAGAAAGGAAGATAAAACATGCATCCCCCGAACAGGATTGGAAACCAAGACACCATGAACCTTATGCAGAGTCGTTCTGACCCGTGATTAATGACATACTAAAGAGTTCGACTGACATATGTTTCCTGCAGTAGTCAGGCATTTAGTATGGCGCTAATCATACGTCAAAACGACTCTGCATAAGGCTCCTTTAGTCTACAAACTACCACTTTACTGATTGCGTCAACAACAGGGTAGGAAGAGAATGGAAAACATGTATCTGGTTTCGAGGATTTAATTAAAGTTTGGATGGAGACAGCTACTGATATACATAGAGGTAAGGAAGTTCGATAGGGCTGAAGACTTATCGAGCTTTGGTTTTGAGAATTTATTATCCGGTACTTGAAACCCTTCGAGTATTTCAGATTGTCTAAATTTCGTGTAATATCTGAACTTCGAGTATTATTGAAACAAACTGGGAATTTTGGGTGCGAAGCTCCCTATAGATCGTGCTGTCTGTTTGTATGTGATGTTCGACGATAACTTCCGAACAGATTGTACGATTTTGATAGAACTTTAAAATGTTCCTCTTTGCTCTCATCATACACCTGTTATTTTTGGTTGCCTTACGGCAAGGGAAACTCGCTTGAACTCGAGCTTTTGTTCTTACTTTGAGCGTAATCGTGATTTTATGACTATTATTAGTATTACGGTTTTCTCAATATTAATATTACTGCTACTTCTATTACTATGAAATTGTAAATAGACCCTATATTATTTCATGAAAGATGAACACTGTAATTGGGTATAATACCTATTGTGCTCTGTTTCAATAAGTAAATAAATAATCTTTTACTGTGAAAGACTTTTAGTACATTTAGATGGAAAATATAAAACTCCAATGCCACAATGATATTATGATGATCCAGAGCAAGAAATTACAGATATGAAAAATATAAGCTATTTATACATTATGATCTTATGAATCCGTTAAATAATGGATATTCTATACATCAAATATTTTTCAAGAATGAGCCGCTAAAATGAATCTTTTACTGACATTTTTGGATCTGACGTTTCATCAGGGACGTAGTGTCCATTAAGGCTATAAGGCTTAGCCTATCCATTTATTTATACATCAGCCTGAAATGTTGCTTTTGGATATTGATACAATTAATTTTATTAAAATGGATTTATTTTATATAATACGCTGTTTAAACATCAAGCGAGTTGAAGCGAAGCTTCTGCAAGAAAGCATTGAAGGCTATCGGCAGCTAGGCTTCCCCTTCTCTCATGGAATTAGGAGAATGGGGCGGTGCCAATCGCTTTCCCGCCACCCTCAGCAGACGAAAACTTCTTGAGCTATACACAAATTCAACATGATGCAACGAAAGTGGCCGAATGTTGACGAAGGCTAGCCTTTCGGGTGTTTGGGGAAACAAAAGCGACTGGATGCGGTCTTGGAAGAAAGTATAGAACAGAGACTATGAGAAATTTAGAAGCTCACATTCAGTAACGAGTTTTGACCAAGAAAGAAAAAAAAGAGAGAGAGAGAGAGAGCCAGAGAGAATAAAAATGTTATGTTATTATGTATAGTATTAATTCATCAGGGAGCTTATTGCGTACTGGTTTGCGTTATCACAGCGTAAAATTTACATTTTAGTTTTCGATAACTGACATAGCAGTTATGTTGTATTTTTTGCGTTGCGTTGCTATCCGCAAGGTTTTCGAAGATCGATACTGAAGACCTCAGATGATTTATAGTTTCTCATTTTCATACTTTTAATCTAAAAATAGCTTTTTCTGTAAAAATCATCAATTGACTGTGAGCTACTGCTTCACTGTTTTCCATTAGGATGCTGATATGTGTTGTTGTGGTGAAGTGCTTAATTTTGTCTATGATTTGGGGAAGTTACACTTAAGATCGTCCTATAACATTAGCTATCCGTTTTTATTTGTTTCTTCGAAACAGTAATACAGTTTATGTGTGATATGCGAGTATTGCATATTTAAGGAAACCGTATGTGTAAGGGAAATATGAAGCAGAACCACTCATACTTTTTCTTGCATTGTATGAAAAATATATTGCATGAATTAGCATTTTTCTATCAAGCATTACAGCGTAGTCATAACACTAAGACGTGATCGTTGAAATAATGGTGGGATAGTTTTTTTTTGGGGGGGGTAACTTAAATTCACTTTACACTCATATATACATACAACAAAAACTGCAAGTTTCAGGGGATTGGGCCCCCCCTACCCACCCTCTACCTACGAATCTAATTTCAGCCTACCCATTTCAAAACTTCACGCTACGTTACTGCATTTCATACGTTTCAGTAGTACATTTCAGCCTTTTTCCTTTCTTCTTTGTAGACTCCTGGTATTACAAGTTACCTGTAGGTTATGTGAAGTAGGTAGATTTTACACCAAATTATTGATATGTTTTAAAATAGTTTAAAGTTATACAACCCCATTAAATTTTAACTACAATCAAAAAAAAGAAAAAAGGCGAATACTGCTTTGGTAATAGAAAACTAAATTTCATTGCATTACGAAAGATCTCTTTTCATCAAATACTTTTGAAAAGAGAATGATAAACAAGCTAGATCCGCCCTTTCCGCCAGTGTTCGCCTTTTTTGTTCTTTTTTATCACCATCTTGTTGCCCTCCACTTTCTTCTCTGCTGCCATTTTGAAATGCCTACGATCACGTACTGCATTAATATGTAACGATTAGAAATCGGGACTTGAGACCGCCGTTCTACTTTAGCGTGCCTTTCTATGACCAAAATTTCAGTTTTGCCGCCATCTTGAAATGCCTATGACTACGTACCGTAGTAATCGGACCCATTCCCCCTGCGATAAGAAGGTTCGCAGAAGAACCGTCATTTTGGCCATTTTCGAACATTTTGTTTTGGCACCCGCCGGAGTCAGCCCATCATGAAGTTATAAGCCTGTAACCTGTAGGTAACTAAAGTCAGTAATCGTGCAAAGAATCACTCGATTCGGTTCATCATTTAGAATGTTAGCGTGATTATACTTCGTCACGCCTCAATTTTCTTTTGGCCACCATGTTGAAATGAAATAGTGCGACTGACAACTTTTAACGTGCCGGTTTTGTTGTCTGTAAGGCACAAAATTACAGTGTTAGTGCCTGCAAAAGCGCATCGCTTTATCTGGTGCCCTTTGCGTGGCACAAACCCACATATTCACGGTGGGAGCTGTTATTTTAGCCCGTCTCCTTATAGGGTGGCCTAAAAAGGAGAGAGAAATGGGCCAGAATTAACTTTTTGGAAAGCCATGTTAACATCTAGTAGTATCCATCCCCTCTCTACGGGGCGACATTGATAAATTCTAAACCTTTCAAATTACAGGTAAAATATCAAGAATTAATAAGCACTTTTTTCCTTCATACGTGACATAATTATTATTGGCACTTACGATTTCATTGCCAACCTTGCTGGCAAAGGGGGTTTGCTTGCTGCACTCCGAAGCTAGGGGTCCTTGATTCGAATGCCAGTGAGGCATGTACGTATATTTTTTTGGCATCATTAGCCATTCGCATAAGAAACGGGCCTAAAACCACATCAAAAAAAGAAATCATGGTTGACAAAATTTGGTGACATTCGAAAACTTTTGAATACTCAACTAATGAAGTTTCGTAATGGTTCGACAATAACCGAAATGTCAGTAATATTAAAAGCTTGGATAATGCTAGAAATTTCGCTAATACCCAAAGTTTCGAGAATACCAGAAATTTTTTCAATATTAGAAGTTTCGAGCATACCCAAAATTTCTGTAATAATCAAATTTTCAAAATTACCCGGTTTTTATTGATAACACTGAAACTTTCAAACATCCGAAACTTTGATAATATATATATTAATGCACCATGTAATTGTGAATTGATGTAAAACTTACGTATTTTAAGCCTACATTATACATCCAGGAAGCAATCTTCCCCCACCAAACGACGCTTCTGGACCCGCTAGTGTGTAGATTCATCATAATGTGCAGACCGACAGTTTAGAACATACGCTGTATATTCACTGTCGAGTTAGTAAGTTTATTTCTTTTTCATCTTTATTAAACTCAGTGATGATTTCAAAGTTTTCCACGGATAGGGTTACCATACGTCATAGATTCAAGCCTGCTTCCGGAAAATTGTCTGAAATTTTAGGAAAAATAGAAGGCCGAGAAATTCCGCTGTGTATGGTTAAGTGGTTGGCATGCAAACCTGTCTTGTGCTGATATTTATGAAAAATCAATAGCAATAAGATGTTCTTCGGAAGAATACTTACACAGAAATATAACTAACACTGAAATAAAAATATATTTTAAGTAAAGAAAATGAGCATAAGCATTTTTGGAACTTAAGGCTACACTTTTTTTTTAACTTCTCAGTAAACACACACCATTCTAAAAAAAAAAATTTAAAAATTAAAAAATGTCCGGGATTGGGGTCCAGAAATTATGGTAATACTACCCCGGAAGTTTTTGAATACACGGAGGATGAAAGTAGCAAAAATACTGGTAACTCACGGTGAACATGATAAGAGATATGTTTGTGGTGGAATATTCCTGCTGAGCAACCTCCTGAAATCACTACTGGTTTGATTAACATTTATTTTACTAAAAGGCGTAAGGGGGAGTTTGCGCCCAAAGCATTATCATATCTGATTACGGCAATATGCGAACTAAGGGCCATTGAGAGAGAAAAACATAACAGAAGATAACACATTTGGCAGATTCAGTCTCCTTATCTGGAATAAGGGGATATGAACAAAAACACCAGAGGTGCAAAAAGTGCAGCCAAGTTCGTCAGCCTCAAAAAGTGTTGAGATGAGGATGGGTGAGCCAAGTTCCTTGGCCACTGCCTCTGAAACGAACACTGGAACTTGGCGCGAGGTGTCTAACATATTCGAATACATTAAGATGTCTGTTCCTAGTTTCATGGCCGGGACATTTCAGCTCTAAGGCTAGTGGTGACCCCCAAATCCACCACGCTCACAAACGCTAAGGCCCGTCAACATCATTTACGTTGACACTTCGTGGAGGAATATAAGTTTTCCTGTATGGGTTCCGAACCACCAATCTTAATGCAGTATACTGTACAAATGTGTCTTAGCGACTTAGCGAAGTTGATACTCATAAGGTTGGTGGTGGTCCCAAACCCACCACGCCCACCACTACTATCCCTAAGGTTCCTTAATCATTTCCCTTGACACCTCGCACCAAGTTCCAGTGTTCGTTTCAGATGCAGGGCCAAGGAACTTGGCTCATCCATCCTCATCTCAACACTTTTTGAAACTGACGAATTTGACTGCACTTTTTACACCTCTGGTGTTTTTGTTCATATTTCACTTCTTTTGGCAGTTCAGCACGTCAATATCGTATATTGGGATTCTCAATTTGGAACATATTGTTGGATTGAAATTTAAAATTGTACATTTTTAAAGGAGTCATAATGTGTCACATGCAACATTAGTTCCCAAGGGCTCTCCCACCGGGAATCGAATCCAAGACCTTGTACAAGAAAGGCAGATCCTAGCCACTAGAACAGCGTGGATTATTTATTCTATTAAATATCTGTCAGAGAGTTATCCAAACGAGATTCTAATTCATTTACCCGAACTACAAAATCACGATCGCTAACATCTCATTTTTCATTACCTAAGTACGAAGAGTATCAACAGAGCCCAAAACTCTTGATGCTGAATCCTCGCTGCTACATCACTGGACATGGCTGGTGTTTCAATATACTTAGTTGTTCTCTACCTTTCCACATTGCGAAATTACGGAGATCATTACATGACGCGCATGTTGCACAGTTTCATACTGCCTCGGGTTTTCCCTCCAATGATATACACTTTTCAAATAGCTTGTAATCTTAATTATATTTGCCACCAACATATCCTAACTGTATATAAAACTACATGAACTGACATAAATTAAAGGGGTGCTTCCGGTTGACGTGGAAAGTTGAAATGATGAGAAGGGTGATTAAGAATTTCCCCATGTTATTTTAATGGGTCTTTTTGGACCTATAATCTCATGTTTTAGGAACTTGGAATTAGAATAAAAACTTGAAATTCGGTATGCTTGTACGTTTTCGTTAGTATTATCTAAGTAAATCAGTAAAAATAAACAATTCCAACTTTAGAGTGGTTTTATGGGGAACTGAAAAATCTTTCCCATGTTATTTATATGGGACACCTTTTTGGTCCCTAATTTTGGTCCCATATGTTATTTATATGGGACCAAAATTATAGGGCACTTCCTTTAGGGCTACAATGATTAAATTTGACATGATTGTAGCTTTTCGGAACTAACTGACAGAAAAATTGCCAAAAGTGAATATTTTTAATTTTTAGGGAGTCTAAAGGGGAGATGAAGAAATTTCTCATGCTATTTAAATGTGCCTTTTTTGACTTATAATCTCAAAATTTAGGTACTTGAAATTGGAATACAAACGTGAAATTCGGTATGCTTGAACATTTTCGTAAGTATTACCTAAGTAAATCAGTAGAAATAAAAATTTGCAAATGTAGAGTAGTTTTATGGGGAACAGAAAAACCTTTTCCATGTGATTTATATTGGACGTCTTCTACACCCCAAAATGTTTAAGCACTTCCTGCAGGATTAGAATGATGAAATTCGGCATGATTGTAGCTTCCCGGCACTAACCTACAGGAAAATTGCTAAAAGTGAATATTTTTAATTTTTAAGGAGTCTAAAGGGGGATGAAGAAATTCCCATGTTATTTAAATAGGCGTTTTCCTCGAATACAAAATGTTATATTTTAGATAGTTGAAATAGGAAAAGAAACTTGAAATTCGGTAGAATTGTGAGCTTAAACCTATGGTCACAGTGGATTCGACTTTCACCGATTTTTTAGTCTGACATACTCTGACGACATCGGTGAAATACACAAATGCATTGAAAGAAGTGTACGTGGTCAGATTGGCGCCGATATGATCTGGCGACTACGGCCGACTTCTACCGACCACCGATAGCAAACAAATTATTTTGTTTTTGTCGTCAGACTACGCCAGACTAGCGAGTAGTTTACAACTCATCTCAGGTATTGAGACTCCCATTCACATGTTACAGCAAGCCGTTCTTCTGCTGATATACATGTTCGAAAATTACTTTTCTTCTCTATACGTCCTCGGATCTTGTATAAGATGTGTCAAAATGTATCCTGTTCCATTCTGAAGTTCTGAAAAAAACTTCTGTGGCTGCTCCACCAACTTTGGAAATAGCATGTGAAACGCCATATTTCTGTCTTTCTTGAAAAATAGTATTTACATATTCGCCCCTATCTTCCTCTAAAAGTAATATTTTTAACACAGGATTTTCTAATAGCAGCAATTCCTCGTTCATACTGTATCTCACAAGCCAGACTGACGACTGATATGTTGCAGTATGACCAAGCAGTCGGCAGATGCGGTCGGCCGTAATCGCCAGAGTGAAAAATCAGATGCACTGTGACCGTAGGCTAAGAGGTGTGAGGAATTAGGCCGAGCAAAGGCGGGGGTGTAGTGGTGAACCCCAGGTGAGCAAATCCAGGAAATATGAAGAGCAAAGGCACGAAATTCACTGTTGATAAAAATGCTGGTACGTGAGAGATTCGCACACTGTTCACAGATAGAGACACGAAGCATCAAGAACATTTTTACATAATGACTGTGGTAACCATAATATAACTCGTGGTACCAATATATTTACGAAATTGGTTATATTTTGTTACTAGTCTCACATAAACTCGATAATTCTAAATAACCCCACCTCATACCTCTACATTCTCTTACTTATCAAATTAATTTCAATATCTATTTAATACCAATAACTGCAATAAAGGAAAAATCTTCACCGGAAAAAGAAAACAATATTGGCTTTTCTTGTCTGGGTTTCCAACCACGAAATTTACGGGAGTATGTACGTGTCTTAGCCCACGCTTTTAAAAGTTAACTGATTCACAGAACGTGCCTCATTAACTTGCTTAACTACTTATTACTAGCTTTCACTTATTTTACTCGCACACTAAGAAAAATGTATGTGGCGTACGTAAAAAGTAGGTTACGTGTGTAAATCCTGTAGTTTTTGGACTTAACGTATACTAAAAGTATAACTGAAAAAATAAACATACTTTCCGTATAAGTGTTCCAAATAAACGTACTTCCCTCACGAACGAAAGAACTGTATGTAGGCGGTCAGGATCTCACCTACAGATGACCGTATGTAACTTATAGTTAACGTACGTAATGTACGGAAGACTGTTAGATGTCAGACATCCTTTAACGACATTGTGTAACATCTAAGCGGGAAAAAGAGCAGTACGTATGTAGAAAATGGATAATGTATGTTAAGTATTGATTTCTGTAGTAAACATAAGGATGCCGTATATTTGTACACTATACCGCTGTCCGGATAACGGATTTTTCTCAGTGACCTTAGCTCATTTTTCTATTAACCTAGAACGACAGGAACATGAACACAGAAACATCGAGAAGAGTTAAGATTCCAAAGGTTCTTCCACCGATGATCGAACCTAGGACGCCATACACCAAAAGCGCACGTGATAGCCAATAGAGCAGCGAGGAGGGCACAAACTCTACCACTTGGACGATTGACAACATTATCACTATGTACATGATGTGTTGAATAACGGAATCGTTCCCGATTTCTTATTGTAAGGACAGTTTTTTTGCCAATGAAAAATTTTCCATAGCAAATTCCTCAAATTTCATTCTCAAGCTGTTATAAGGTACCTTCATGGAGAGTTTCGCATCTTTATCACATTAAGAAGTACCTAATGGCTATTGAGAGTTTTTCGCTCATAGAAATTCCTATAGTACATTCCTTAAATGTAGAACCTTTTACTTACACAAGTCATTAGGTAAGGTAGGTACCATTGTGCAGTTTCAAATCTTTATCTCATTTGGAAGCACCTAATCAATGATGAGTGAGTAAATGAACCGATATCTGTTTCAGTAAGGACAGTTTTTCGCCCATAGAAAATTCCATAGTACATTCCTTAAATTTCGGACATTTTTCATATTCAAGCCATTATAAGCTTTGTGCAGACATTCACATCTTCATCTCATTGCGAAGTACCTAATGGCTACGGACAATTTTTTTGCCTATAAGAAATTTCCCATAGCACATTCGTCAATCTCGGACTTTTTCGGTACTCAGGTCATTATAAGATATGCAGAGTTTCACGTCATATCTCATTGGGAAGTACGAAATCAATGTGATGAGTGAGTGAGTGAACCGATTTCGGCTTGACGAAGGACAGTTCTCACCCATAGAATTTTTCCATGGCACTTCCTTAAATTTCGGATTTTTTCCATACTCAAATCATTATAAGGTACATTTATACAGAGATTAATACCTCTATTTCATTTGGAAGCACCTAATCAATGATGAGTGGGGAAATGAACCGATTTCTGTTTGACTAAGGACATAGATAATTCCCTAGCACATTCATTAAATTTCGGACATTTTTCATATTCAAGCCGTTATAAGCTACCTTTGTGCAAACATTCACATCTTCATCTCATTGGGAAGTACCTAATGGCTACGGACAATTTTTCGCATATAAGAAATTTCCCATAGCACATTCGTCAATTTCGGACTTTTTTCACACTCAAGTCATTATATGGTACCTTTATGCACAGCTTCACGTCACTATCTCATTGAGAACTAGCAAATCAATGTGATGAGTAAGTGAATGAACCGTTTTCTGCTTTGCTAAGGACAGTTTTTATCCCATGAAAAATTTCCCATAACACATTCCTCACATTTCGGAATTTGTTCACACTTAAACTATTATAAGGTACCTTTATGCAGAGTTTTATTTATTTATTTATTTTGACTTATTTTACATGTCGAGTTTAAGGCTATATGAAGCCTTATCTAACACCTAAACATGATACAACATTGAAAAATCAAAGAATATAGTTAACAATAGCAAAAGAAAAAAGTTAGAAAATAATAATAATAAAAAAACATACAAGAAACAGACGGTCACTTGAACACACACACCCACACACACACACACACACACACACACACACACACACACACACACACACATAACACAAATATAATATAGTGCTACACGAAGGTATAATACATGTTACAATATGTAATGAATGTTGAATTTTATAACTTTATAACAAGTTTCTCTATTACAGCTTCTGTCTCTTTGTCCATTCAACCCTGCTCCGATAACAATAAATTATAAACTGCTCTTTTAAAAGATGCTAGAGAGTTTGACTCACGTAAAGAGGTTGGCAAAGTATTCCAATCACGACACCTTGAAATTATATACGATTTCGAGGAGTAAGTTAATCTATGAATAGGAATTGCAAGTTGGCTATTAAATCGTGATCTTGTGTCCCTCTCATGGAAATCGCTTTAAAAATTAAGGTGTTTTAGAAGATAGGAAGGTTCTGTAAAAGTAAGTGTTTTATACAGCAGTACAAACGAGTGCAATTTTCGCCGTTGCTGCATCTTCAGCCATGACAGCTTTTTAAAGAATGGCGTTACATGATAAGAGAATTTTAAGTTAAAAATAAAACGTATAGAAGCATTTTGTACTCGCTGCAAACGCTTTTGTAAATTTATATCAGCGTCAGTGAAGACAGTGTCACAGTACTCCAAATGTGGTACCACTAGGGTTTGAACAAGAGTTTTTTTCAACTGTGTTGGTAAAAAGTTTTTTAATTTGCTGAGAGAATGAAGAATTCCAAAAGCCTTCTTGCATGATGCGTTAATTTGATCGGACCAAGTTAAATATTTAAGTATGACGCCAAGATTTCTCACAGAGGAAGAGAAGGGAATATTTACGCCTTCTAAAGTTATATTGGGAACAAGTGAAGCATCTATTAACGTCGTTGCACGTTTGGAAGTAATTAAAATTGACTTTGATTTGACTGGATTTATAATCAAACAATTATTTGTTGACCATTTAGCCAAATTACTCAAGTCTTCGTTCATCTTTGTTATACAAGTATCTATTTGCCTTGGAGAAGAAGATAGATACAATTGAACATCATCCGCATACATGTGATACTTACAGTGTTTTAGAGATTGTGGTAAGTCATTAACATAAAGGCAGAAAAGAAGAGGCCCTAAAACACTACTTTGAGGAACGCCACAAGGGAGGTTACGCTGACCAGAAACTAAGTTGGCAACCACCACATACTGTTTTCGGTCGCATAAGTAATTTTGGACCCACTTAGCAGCTAAAGTAGAGAAACTAAATTTTTGTAGTTTCTGTAGCAAAATGTCGTGGTTTACTGACTGGAATACTTTGCTATAATCCAGTAAGGTAAGTATGGTTATCTCTCTCTTGTCCAAAGCAGAACGTATATCATCAATAAGATCATGACGCGAAATGCCAGGTACTGAAAATTGACCGAAATGAAGAACTCTATCAATGTCGGAAGTTAAGATTAAGTCAAGAAGTGAATCTGAGGTAGTAGTGTGAAACGTAGCTTCGAGCAGACAGATGGGAAAATTTAAGGATGTAGTAATCCCGCGGAATGATTCTACTTCACCTTTAGAGGACAATAAATCAAAGTTCATGTTTCCAAGTATCAGACTATGCATATAAAGTGGTGAGATATGAGAAATATCTTCGAAATTCTTAAATGATGCTCCTGGTGGGCGGTACACACAAGCCAAAAGTAATTTTTGGTTCTCAATACATATCTCAAATATGAAGTACTCAGATTCTAAGCTATAATGACCACCTGATTGACAAAGAATTTTTGCGTCAATGTCATTTCGCAGGAAGATAGCAACCCCACCACCACCTTTGTTAATGCGATCGTTTCGGATAATTTTGAAGTTATTTAACAACACCAGATAATTAGAAAGAGTTGGCTTTAACCAAGTCTCGGAAACTAATATTGCATGCAAGTTCTCAACGGAATGAAAAAGAACTTCGAACTCAGTATAATGTCTGACAAGGCTCTGCCTCTATCTCTATCTCACTGGGAAGCACGTGATAAATTTGATGAGTGAAAGGACGAACCTATTTATGTTTGGCTACGTACAGTTTCTCGCCCATAAAAAAATCCCATAGCACAATAATCACATTTTACACTTTTTTCTGTACTCGAATCATTATAGGGTGCCACTATGGAAAGTTTCACATCTATATGTCATTGGGATGTACCTAATCAATTTGATGAGTGAGTGAATGAAACGATTTCTTGCTTGGTTAAGGACAGTTTTTTGCCTACAAAAAATTTCTCATAGCACATTCTTCAGATTTCGGACTTTTTCTATACTCAAGTCATTATAGGGTACCTTTATGGAAAGTGCCACGTCTCTATCTCATTGGGAAGTACCTAATCAATTTGATGACTGAGTGAATGAATCGATTTCTTGCTTGGCTAAGGACAGTTTTTTGCAAATATAAAACTTCCCATAGTATGTTCCTGAGATCTCGGACGTTTTCCATATTTAAGTCTTTATAAGGTACCTTTATGAAGAGTTTGACGTCTCTGTGTCATTGGTAAGTACCTAATGAATGTGATGAGTGAGTGAGTGAAACGATTTTTTTTCCTGGCTAAGGACAGTTTTTTGCCCACAGAAAATTTCCCATAGCCCATTCCTCACATTTCGGACTTTCTCCATACTCAAGTCATTATAGGGTACCTTTATGCAAAGCTTTACGTCTCTATCTCATTGGGAAGTATCTAATCAATTTGATGAGTGAATCAGTGAAACGATTTCTTGCTTGGCTAAGGACAGTTTTTCCCCATAAAAAATTTCCGATAGCACATTCCACACATTTCGGACTTTTTCCACACTTAACTCATTATAGAGTACCTTTATGCAAAGTTTCACGTCTCTATCTCATTGGAAAATACCTAATCAATGTGATAAGTCAGTGAAACGATTTCTTGCTTGGCTAAGGACATTTTTTTGCCCATAGAAAATTTCCCACAGAATATTCCTCACATTTCGGACCTTTTTCCATACTATTGTCATTATAGGGTATCTATGCAAAGTTTCACGTCTCTATCTCATTGGGAAGTACCTAATCGATTTGATGAGTGAGTGAGTGAAACGATTTCTTGCTTGGCTGAGGACAGTTCTTTGTCCATAAAAAAGTTTCCCACAGAACATTCATCAGATTTCGGACTTTTCCATACTCAAGTCATTATAGGGTACCTTTATGCAGTTTCACGTCTATATGTCATTGAGAATCACCTAATGAATTTGGTGAGTGAGTCAATGAAACAATTTCTTGCTTGACTAAGGACAGTTTTTTGCCCATAAAAGAATTTTCGTAGTATGTTCCTGAGATCTCGGACTTTTTCCATACTCAAGTCATTATAAGGTATCTTTGTGCAGAGTTTCACGCTTCTGTGTCATTGGTAAGTACCTAATGAACGTGATGAGCGAATAAGTGAAACGATATTTTCCTGGCTAAGGACCTTTTTTTTTTTTGCACATAGAAAATTTCCCATAGCACATTCCTCCCATTTCGGACATTTTCCAGACTCAAGTCATTATAGGGTACCTGTATGCCAAGTTTTACGTCTCTATCTGATTGGGAAGTACGTCAAGTACCTAATCAATTTGATGAGTGAGTGAGTGAAACGATTTCTTGCTTTGCTAAGGACACTCTTTTGTCCAGAATACATTTCCCACAGAACATTCATCAGATTTCGGACTGTTTCCATATCTTTATGCAAAGTTTCACGTCTATATCTCATTGGGAAGTACCTAATCAATTTGATGAGTGAGTCAGTGAATCAGTGAGCCTGAAATTACATATTTTAGGGGTAAAGTACTCGAATATGGTTAAAGGTGGGAATGTGAGATTTGGCATGTGAGTACAACTCAAGGATATCTCCTTAAATTCTAAATTTCATGTTTCTACCCTTAATAGAATCGTCTTTACAAAGCCTCGAATTCGACAATTTTATCGAAAACTCTTGTTCGTGTGTAATAGGATTACTGCAGTGCAGGCCAGTTTTCATTTTCTTCGCGGAACTTGGCTGTCATGTACTGCCGTGCATGTTGAAATTGCCACAAGAGTGAAAGAATCAATTCACAAGACAGGCGATAAAATTGATTTTATTATCGAGACATTTCTCTTCTGTCAACATGCTATAAAATCCTCTCAAACATCCTATTAGTAAGATTGAGCCTGTACGCAGATAAAATTAATGGAGATTATCAGTACTGATTTGTCAAAATCTATTAAATATCGACTAGATATTTACTACTCGAAAAGTACTCGAAAAGAAATGGGAATAGACTGTCCCGGTTATCGACTTTGCAAATGCCTATGACTCAGTTAGAAGGCAAACATTGTACATTTTTACAGAATCTGGAATACCAAAAAAAAAAAAAAAATATATATATATATATATATATATATATATATATATATATATATATATATATTAATTAAGATGTCTTTAAGTGAATCACAAGTAAAGTCCAAGCACGAGGTTTCACGTCGAGTATGGCTTGAAGCACGGACATATATTGTCGCTGTTATTATTCAACTTTGTTCTGGGCTATACTATAAGAAAAATCAAAGACGACAACCCCAGAGTCCAGAGCTAAATTGTATTTACCACGTTAAGACGTAAGCTGGTGTAAATATAATAGGAAATGATAGGGAAGAAATGCGGAGATCTTGTTAAACGCTTGCAGGGACATGGGTTTGGAAATAAATGAAGAGAAGACTAAACACATGGAAATTCACCGGGATCGTAATACTGCAAATTACGGATGCGTCAAAGTATCCTTATGGAGAGTAAGCTTAAAAAGTATAAAGCGATAATCAATACATATTGTGCTGTATGGTAGTAAAACATAGTCGGTTACTCCGAGGGAAAACTGCAGACTGTACACTGAAAAAAATGGCAGTTCAAAATATACAAAAATAAGAAGTTCATTGGCGTTAGTTTTTCTTTATTACTTTCTGACTTGGGCGCTGTCCGTATACTTTGTACCGCAGCGCACTTACAAGCTTCAGTAGTGGGAAATGGACGTACTGTACGTATAAAAGAAATAACGTCATTTGTTTAGCGTGACATCATGTGTCAATTGTATGTGAGAGTATGTACGTACGTATATTCTTTACCTCCTGGCCACGTGTTTTGCGCTGGCACTCTGTATGAAATGTACGTACTATACCTTTGTTTTATTTTGCCGGTCCGTATCAAATGTATGTACAGTTTGTATATTTTATACTGCTTGTCTGTTTCAATGTACGTACAGTACGTATGTTTTGTACTGCCAGTCTGTATGAAATGTAAATACAATAGAAATGTTTTATACTGCCTGTCTATATCAAATATAAGTACAGGACGTATGCTTTATGCTGCCAATCTATATAAAATGTACGTAGAGGACTATGATTTACACTGCAAGTCTGTATGAAATGTATGTACAGTACGTGTTTTATATGACCTGTCTGTATAAAATGTACGTACAATACGTATGTTTTATAGAGGGCCGGCAAGAGGAAAATATCATCCGGGCAAGGAATCCATATGACATGCTCTGTAACCCCGTTAGTATTAGTGAGCTTTCACTTGTTATGCTGCCTTACAGAAATCTGTTTTTGAAAGTAACTTCTTGAACTTCATAAATTCAACCCAATAATCACTTACGAAACTGAGTAAGAACTTGACTTTTGCAGTTAATACTTAGAAAAATTTCTGGTTAACGATATACGAAACACATAATTATATACACATGAACAAGCAAAATATTCTGTATTATTTACAATATTACAAACTTACAGAATAGAACGGTTTAACAAACAATGAATTATATTTATATTTTGTTACGTAAGCTTACAAGATGGATTGTACACAACATTTGTTAACAAATATCTATATAGCAAAATAATCTTGTTAACTCCAGAAAGGAACAAATAACTTAATAACAAAAGTACATAAACTAATTCAACCAGTAACATAATTTATACCTTTATAGAGCTTTAAAACAAGTTGTCATGTGTTAACTAAATTAACTTCTCGTGCCCTTTTTTCTGCAAAGTCTTTAATCAAAGTATCAGTATCAACATAGAATGTAGAACATCACATTCAATAGACATCACAGAAAGAATTACAAGACGTTCCTGCGTCATTGTTGATCGTAGTCCCAGGACTCAGACGCTTCCGCGTCATTCTTTATAAGCTTCAACTTTGAGAAACTCCTATCTGCTAAAGATACACTTTATAGATATAGTTAGCAAAATTCTTAGGGCAATAGTTACATTTGGAAATAGTCCTATAAGGGAGTTCTTGCAAATATATGTAAGTACTTACAATGGTTTGCTCCCACTTTCAGAACCGAGAAATGAAGAGAAAAGTAAGAGTTTTGATATAACTGAAGACCATCAATATCGCAGTGATCTTTGTCTGTTAAGAATAGTTGTAAGTCCTTACAACCCTTCAGTGAATACTCTTTGTTACGGGATGGGTGTCGGCTACAAAAACTCGAATATTTCACTGTGCTGCTTCAGTTGTTGAAATCTTTCATCCAGGAACAAATAATCGTGTCTAATCTACAGAAAAATAGTTATATTTGAACACAAAATATGGATCACTAATTGACTCGTCTTCAGATTCATATAGAAACAGCCGTTTTATTTTCTGGGTCGGAGATTTGATTAATTCTCGAATTGCGGCTGAATGTCCAGATCATTCGTAACTACTTTGGCATCAACTAAAATATTCTGGAAAAACTCATCACTTAGCATTTTCTCTAGATGACACTTGGCCTTCTTAACTAGATCAACTGCCTGCTGAATGTCTACTAATTCTTGTTGGAAAACATGGCTAACAATACTAACACAAGAGAGAAGCTCATACCAAAACACTACAGCACAGACGAACTTAAACTTCAAGAGCATACTTTCCAACGAAAAAAAAAAAAAAAAAAAACAAAAAAAAAAGTCTATCTTTGAGTCGTTTGATGATTCTAAAAGAGCATTGTAGATTTCCCCTAACTGCTAGCGAAATGGTTTGACGGCATCAATAGAACTCTTCCACCTGGTATCACTAAGGGATTTTACCGTAAAATTGGATATGTGTTTCTGCAGAAGATACCAATGATATGTGGAGCTAGAAAAATAATTGTACACTTCTTGCAATAGGACGAAGAATTTCACAGCTTCACTACAACACATTGCAGAATCATTTACAACCAAATTTAATGAAAGGGCGCTACAAGGTATGAAGAATGCTTGACTGTTTATGTCTAGTATTCTTTCTTGAACACCTGAGTGCTTTCTTTTCATCTTAGTACTGTTATCATACCCTCAGCCACGCATATTTGAGAGAGGAATTTTCAATTTTTTAAATTCTTCCACAACAGTCCTGAAGAATTGTTTATGCACAAAAATCCCATGAATGGTTTCTTGCCTGGTTCTTCTATCTTTACGAAATGAACAATTAGGGTCTATATGACTTACGTCTGGTATACAATCTAAGATTATGGAATAATATGGTGCCTTCATTGCTTCATTCAGAATTCTTTCCTTTATTTCTGAACCAATTAGTTCGATTATTTCGTTTTGAATGTCGTGGTTTAAATAATGTACATGTATCTCTATACGTGTTCTTCGTCGTAAATGTTCAGCCATAGGAACATCAAACTCTGCAATACACTCAACAAGTTTGAGGAAATTGTCATTGTTTCTTGAGTAAATAGTGTCGTTTTGTTCACAAAATGCTAAATTTTGGGATACAGGAAACTTAATTATACACAACACTCGTTTAACACACGAGTCATGAGTCAAAGATTTATCATGTTCTGACAACAGTTTGGACATAAACTTCCAATCTGAAAAGCCTTCGTAAGAAGAGACTGACATTATAATACGACTAAAAAGATGGCAATAAAAACAAAATATTGTATCCTTGCTCACTGAATAAATAAGCAAAGTACGAGCAACTCCATTGCGCAAACATCTTTTGCAGTTACTTGTAGCAAATCGCCGTCCCTCGTTGTTAATTGGAAGCTCTCGCTTGCAGACTTGAACTGGACCTCGCATAGCAAGAATTGGACTTACTTTGTCTGTAATATGTTCTGGGCAATTTCCTCTATCATCAAGATCGATTGATTGTGATTCCCATACCTGCAACAAATAAAAAAATGTTCGGTCAATAGAAAATAATATTTTATATGAAACATTGTCTTCTTAACTAACTGCAACCTGCGTGGAATTTTTAAAATTGCGTTCATAATTGGAGGGTCACATGCTAGAACGGACTAACTCAACTACATTTTTTTGTAAATGGAGATAATGTGACAGTTTTGTTTTTAGTTGATGGCAAAGTAGTTGCGGATGATCTAGAGATTCAACTGCAATTCGAGAATGAATCAAATCACCGACCCCAGAAAAGTAAAACGACGGTTCCTATATGAATCTGAAGACGAGTCAATTAGTGATCCATATTTTGTGTTTAAATATAACTTATTTTTCTGTACATTAGACAGGATTATTTGTTCCCTGGATGAGAGATTTCAACAATTGAAGCAGCACAGCGAAATATTCAAGTTTTTGTACAACATCCATCCCGTAACAGACAAAGAGTATTTACTGAAGGGTTGTAAGGACTTAACAACTATCCTTAACAGACAAAGATCACTGTGATATTGATGGTCTTCAGCTATATCAAGAACTCTTCCTTTTATCTTCATTTCTCGTCCGTTTCATTGAGAATAAGTAGTCAACGTCCATTGCTTTACCTGACTGCCGTTGGTTCGAAAGTTCAAACCACGATTGGAAAGCCTTCATGTGAGTCAAAGATTTATCATATTCTGACAACAGTTTGGACATATGCTTCCAATCTGAAAAACCTTCACAAGAAGAGAGTGATATTGTAGTAGCACTAAAAAAGATTGCAACAAGAATAAAATATTGTATCCTTACTCATTGAATAAAGCGAAGTACAAGCAACTTTACCTCCATTATGCAAATGTCTTTTGCAGTTACTTGTAGTAAATCGCCGTCCCTCGTTGTTAACTGCGGACTCTTGCTTGCAGAATTGGACCTCGTATAACAAGAATTTGACGTACTTTGTCTGTAATATGTTCTGGCCAATTTCCTGGATCATCAAGATCCATTGATTGTAATTCTCATACCTGCAACAAATAAAAAAAAAGTTCGGTCAATAGAAAATAATATTTTATATAAAACATTGTCTTCTTAACTAACTGAAACCTGCGTGGAATTTTTAAAATTGTGTTCATAATTGGAAGGTCACATGCTAGAACGAAGTAACTCAACTTTTTTTTTTTTTTTTTTGGTAAATGGAGATAATGTGACATTTTTGTTCAGAATCAATATTTCTTTTGTGGCACTGCGAATAATTCTTGATTGGTTTCTCAATATGCGGCATGAGTTTGTTTATCGTGTCCATAAGTAACCATACGTTCCATTTATCTATGCGATTACTCAAAACCTACTTTTATTCTACGTTCTAGCACACATGGCCATCCAATTTTTAAAGGATGATAAAACTCACGTAGCTCTACACACAGCTGCAAAACTCATGTAGTTTGCAACGGAGAGAAGGTAGGGGGATTTAAGGTGGCTGTTCACTAGAATAGCCGGGGAGCAACACAAAGCTTAGAATGGCGAAATACCCACTAGCTCGCGATGACGGTGAAAAATAAATAAAATGAATAGAGAAAGAGAAAAATAAATTTAGTAAATTGAGAAAATAAACAAATAAATTGATGCAGGTTTCGTACGTATATAAGACTTCTGAAGACGAATACGATTAGTGATCCATATTTTGTGTTTAAATATAACTTCTCTTCTGTACAATAGACACGATTATTTGTTTATTTTGGATGAAAGATTTCAAAAACTGAAAGACCACAGCGAAATATTCGAGTTTTTTAGCTGACATTCATCCCGTAACAGACAAAGAGTATTTACTGAAGGGCTGTAAGGACTTACCACGATCCTTAACAGACAAAGATCACTGCGATATTGATGATCTTCAGCTATATCAAGAACTCTTCCTTTTATCTTCATTTCTCGCCCGTTTCATTGCGAATAAGTAGTTGGTTTTCAGCGTCAATTGTTTTACCTGACTGCAGGTGGTTTGAAAGTTCAAACCACGATTGTATGTTCTTTCGAATACATAGCAGAGTCTGATCAGGATGAAAAGTCTCTAATCAGATCTATTGCTTCCTTATTTGCAACAATAGAAGTTACTTAAATTATATGATATCTGGAAATCGGTCGAAATTACTAGTTCCATCTACAATATCCGTTTAGATTAAACTAAAAGAAAAGTCAGAAATTCTGTATATGCTTCATCAAAAACCAGTGAAACATAGTAAGTTTAATACTAGCAGCTAAATAAATAAATATAAAATAGAAGCTAGACATCTTTTAGACGCATCTACTATTAAAGCGTTGATATAGGATATTCGGACGCAATTGCCAGTAAACAAAATGTTCAACTTACGTCTGCTCTATTTTCCTGTGGAACTGTTAATCTGTCTTCGTTCCGAGTTTTCTTGAATGGACAAAAATGGATAATTATGAGCTAGTTAAAATTGAAATTTGAAGGTATAGCACTACAATTAATGAACCCTCTGAAACAATGGATTAAGGTCGAGAGACGTTAACAATTCAAAGAGAAAATGTATTTTGCAAAATGTGTGCTAAACAAGTAATATTTTCAAACTAAATATGCTTGTTTTTCAGAAGAGCACATTTCCATTTTGTTCGACAGCAAAAGCTTATACTTCAGCAGCGCGCTATTTTTTTTTTTTTTTTTTGCCTTCTTATATAGCAGTTTCAAGTCTGGTAAGGAGTTCTACAAGTATGAAACAACCCATATATATACTCGACAGAGATCATTCCAAAGAAACCCTTTAAAAATGTATTTCTGGAAGAAATGAACAACCCTTTTGAAGATATGCTCTACAATTAATTAAAATATTTGCTTTACAAAATCTAAAACTTGTCGCAGCATTTTTTTTTTTTTGGAAAAGTTTCCGAGTTTTTCTTTTAAGGGGTTTGTGAGATTATTTAAATACAAGCTTGTGTTGCTTTGATATGCACCTCAGTCTCTCGAAACGTAACTTTCCTACTAAGTCTTCTGTGATGTTTTCGATAACTTTACCTTCTTCCCATTCATGCTCCATGTTTCGTTCAAATCACTTTATTCCATTTAAAGTATCGATATTATACATTGTAAATTGTTACTGTTTTTAAACGGACAATATTACGCTATAATGGGAGTGGGGTTCGATACTTGCTGGTTCCAGTTCGAGAAGACCGACTTATAATAATAATATTGGGATTCGAACCTTGGATCTCTCAAAGTCTCCTTTATAACATCATTCAAATGCACAAATTAGTAAAATGACGTAAAAGACTGGCAATAAACAAGCATCTTCACTCCTCCACGGTCCTAGGATACGAGCGTAGCACTAACTAGAGACATTTGCCGTTTACCCACCATCGCTGTTGCGTCAGCTCCAAGATATGCTGCTCGCTGCCTGTAAGAGAATACAAAGTGGGACAGCAATGCATGATCTACGCCAGATGGATAGTGAGAGACGAAAGTAATGTTTGAACTTCTCTGTTGATGAGTACCTTACCTTCTGATAAACACTTTATGTCACATACGCTCTAACCTGTACACATTTCAATCACTAAGAAAAGAAAAGAAAAAATAACTGACTAAATGCATCTGAGTAACACTATCGTCATTTTAAGAAATGATAACAAGAATTGTAAATGATTTTATATTAAAATTCACTTCACTTTGATTACATCGACCACGTATAATATAAAACAATACTAATATTTTCAAAGGATTGATAATTTTTTCACTTGGCCCTTTTTAGAATGATTTCGATGCGATATAAGAACGCACGCGATGACCACGCCGGAACATACGAAATTAGATTTACGAATGTATCGTTGAATAATGATCAGTTTGTGCGTCGTCTTCAATTTTCAAGCACATTCTTCCATGGGTTTCTTCAGTCAAACTTGTCAACTACGATTATTGAAAATATTTCACTAATTTGAAATCGCAAAAGTTATAAAATAACTATCGGCGTTTTATATTCCATGTTGTGAAGGTGGTTTGCACATATGCGAGAGCGAATGTTCAATATGTCCAAGTTATTTGACAGGTGTCGACGCTCTCTTTCATATTATGATAAATACTTTTCTGTCCCCTATCAGGGTATATACACTTGCTGTTTCACATTTTGAGGGAGACTAAAAGTCCTCTCCCCGGTCTTTTCCTGCGTGGCACAGTTGCCAGTTCACAGCGCAAGAATACACTGACTAAACTAAAATATAGTTCGTAGAGAACATTAAGTTTTTACGTTATTATATTCTTAATAATATATAATAAACGGTTCATAAATTAATAAAATCACATTAAAAACACTGATTGTTCGAATAAGTTGTATAATCGACGATTATTGATAGACTTCACATTGTCACGTAAAACTCTGTCATCGTCATGAGAGTTCACTGCGTGGGCGTTTCTTTCGAGGGTAGCTAAATACCTCAACCATATATGGACTGACGAGAGGAAGCAAGACTGTCTGGAAAAGTGAGGCACCTTTTGGGTAACAAAATTCCTGAGCATTATTCTCCGCAAACTGTTGACTGACTGCGGTGTCTTTCTAAGAACTGGCGTTGGAGAAATACGAGGGTTGATTTAAAAATTCATGCCAATCCATACCGTTACAACTGGCGGCGAACGGACTGTCCACTGAAGGTATTACAGAAGTGGGCAAGAACCCTGGAATCCAAATCTTCATAACCATACTGCAACACAACAGCAATCACAACACTCCATTAGTCCGTAAAGGGTTAATGTCATTTTAAGTTCGTTTTCACTGAAGAATAACAGTTTGTAGCTTCACTCGAATGCACATGATCGCGAAATTCGAAGAATAACGAACGCGAGGGCCATTTATGATAACGCGAGGGCCATTTCGTAAATGTCTTTTAAGTCCTTTTTTTTTTTTTTAATATAAATACAAAGATAATTTCAATGGTTGAATCTAAATCAATAGTTATTTCTAATTCAAGATACTATTCAACATCATATTTCATAATGTTTTTCAAAACTCAAAACAAATTACACAAACACATTAATATATTCAGTACACTATAGTCAATAAAACATATTCAATAAAGTTTTATATTTAATAACGTGTTAAGTTTGGTAAGGTATCGTATTCAATGCCATATTTAAGAATACACAGTAACACAAACTAAATATATACCAATAAATTTGAAATAGTAAAATTACTTAAAATTCTGCAATAATACTTCTTAATTCTCGGATAAGCACATAATATTACTTAAAAATAGCATATATCACTAAGTAATTCAATTTATTATGATTTTACTTTTCATAAAGATAAAATATTCCTTACGCCTAAATGCATAAAAATTTATTATATTTAAAACACCAATATTATTCGTAAAATTCAAAAGTATATGTTCTTTGACATATCAACACAAAATATTTATCAAGAATATTCAAAATAATTCAACGCAACTAAAACATACAATATAATACACACAATTGGTTCATTTTTATTAAGATTACACATTAAAAGCACATGTGTAAATATAACACTAAAAATATTTCACTTATTTAAAATGAAAGACTAGGCACATGTGAGCTCGTCACGCTCAAAGTATATAAAAATATACTGCCTGCATAACATTGACAAGACCCTATCCCATTTATTAGTGAATATATTTCCATCCCCGAAGCAAAGTGAAAAGATAGAATGTTGGGTTAAAATTTAAAAATAATACAGAGGGGACTAATAAGAAAATTGCCTACTCCGGGCATTACATAATATGAATAACCCATAATCTTGGAGGAACCTTTGCTTCAATGTCTTCAAGTTAAAACTTGACGTGTTTTCGTATTCAACGAAAAGATTAATACATAGTAAATGCAACAATGGTTGCTAACAATTGGCATGTACACAACTTACTTGATACTTATTTATAGTAAGATGTCTCATTGTATATTCTTTTCAACTTAACAACGCGCCTGAAGGTGGGTACAGATAACTACCATAACTTACCACACCAAAATTCAAGTATCCTCAGCTGATTAGTAATCCCAGAGGCATACTGATTGGTTAAAACGAATAAATTGATATAACACATCGTAAATATACATTACTATTAATTGACGCATGGATGTTGTTTAAAAGTTGAAATCTTTACTGCATTAATTTAAAATGTGCTTATTTAGATTTATTACCGAATGGTTTCTCACCAGAATATTTAAATTTGTGATTCAAAACATTTTTAATTTTGTAAAAATGCAACACTGTGATGGAATATTCTGTAAAGATTTCCCACATCTTCACACTTTAAACTTATTTCATTTCACTATATTTGAAAATTTTCATTACGCAAATGTACTCTTGCACTTCGAAAAGGAACACTATATTTTTCATGATTCGAAAATAAAGTTTCGTTGTGAATGGGTTGACGAAAAAATATGCGATTACAGGTAATTTCGTATTACGTATTTAAAACATCAAGATTTCAAAAATGGTATCTCTTATCCAACATTTTGAATATCTTATAAGGTGCAACAATATTTGGAACGAAAAAATTAATATTCAAAATTTTCCTGAATTTATCGGCTATAGCCGTTAACGTAATACACACAATAAAATCTTATTTATTTTATTTGAGCATTCAAAATTTTGTAAAACACTAACAGTGTTGAAAAATATTTATAGCATGAGAAATAGTTACTAACAACAAAAGAAATTTGTATAAAATGTTTTGCAATGGATATGACCAAAATTTATTTTTCATTGCAAGGTCAAAATATGGAAAATGGGCAATCCGGCTATGTATTAATTTCGTTTACCCAATTCCTTTTCGTATTGGATTTAGTACAACATCGTAGAGTAAAATTCTCATGCATTCAAAAATTTTGAGTTTAACTTCCATACTAGGCATCCACTTGTTTTTGTTAATATGAAAACACAACATTCTGTAAGCAGTGGATTTATGTACTACCTTAACATGAGAACTAGCAGTTACCTTACGAATAGTTTGTACACTCGGAACATTTATGCATTGAGTGTCATTGCTAATGTTGGCAGCGAAGAATTTACACTTTCTGCGTAGGCGTAATGCCTTACTTACTTTACACACCTTTTTGCGAATCTTCAGGTTATTTTTCATTTTCGCACGGTGGAAAAACCGTTGCTTACCTTGTTTACTTTCCAAACAAAAATTTCTGTTACTAATTTTCTCAATAACATTTCGAGTTGAGTACAAAAGGTTGGTTGGTGTATAATCAATCTGAACGTTTTGACTTAGTTCAATACATTTTTCCTTACCTTTTCTAAATCTAAATTTCATAGTTTTACGAGTTGCACGATGTATGCCAAGTGAACATGGAATGGTTTCATTTCTATTAAGACACACAATTACAAGTGTATATACTGTACCTTCTAGCAACACTAAAAATATATTACCACTGGAAAAATAACGCAACTCGCCAATCTGAATTGGTTGCTTAATGCAGCTTACTGTGGGAAAACTCGTAACATGCCGTGTATACACCACAAAAATTACAGGACTTAAAGACAAACATTTCTTATGAACACGTAGCATTGAGCTGGAGGGGGGAAACAGCTGATCCACCCACTTCCTATCACATAAGGGACAAGTGCAGACATTAATCTCGTCTGAAAATACTACAACAGTATCACCTTTTATTTCCCTAGTGGTGGTTACGTTAACCACGCTCGTACTACTATTGGAGGTAGCCTCCATGAAGTCAACCTGTACGGTGTCAACATTTACACTGACATTTTCATTACTTATTTCATTTCCCTGAACGAAGACATTACTACTCTGTAGAACAGACATATTTTCCAATTGGCTTTTGATGCTTTGTAATTGTACGGAATTATTATCCAACAACTGAAATAATTCATTCCACCTACCAGTTTCACTTTCATTAATTTGGACAAAATACGACTCTTGGACTTCAAATAACCTACCTTTCTTGACAGGGTTTGAATAAAAATCAATATCATCGGCAACATTTTCCAATTTTCTCTTACAACTTTTAGTTCTAACCTCAGAAGGACAACTATGACGAACATGTGCTAACGGGTACACGTTAAATTCATCTGCAAATTTAACTTTTTTCGGAATTCTGTTTTCCTTATCGGTTTGACCCACATTACATAACATAGTATGTAAATTGACATCCTTGCTACGCTTTTTGAGTATAGATTTAATACTACTAACCACACTTTCAGGAGAATTTTCAACATTGCTTGAAAATAATTCTTTCTCCTTTTCATTGAACGTACTATCCTGATCACTACAAGAACTAACATCATTAGGATACTTTTTCTGTAGCCGTTCAACTATTATTTCAATGACTTTATTCTTGACATTAACGTCATCACATTGAAGTTTCAACTTTTTTGCTACATACTGAAAATATACATTTTTGCCGCGAGCACATTTCTCTTTCAATTTTTCGTATTGCTTACTTCTACGTATACCACGTACACGGAGATTGACCTCCTTTTCTACGTTTTTCCTATATTCACAATTAAAATTAAATACATGTTCACAAATAGCGATTTTCGCTGCTCTACTGAATCTATGAGTTTCTGCATCGAGGCCTAAAACATTTTGAAACTCTTCTAAACAAAATGGAACAGTACTATATTTATATTCATTTATTACATTAGCGTACTGTAATTCTATCTGTGCTCTTACATTCATTAAATTCAGCGCTAGCATTTTGTACGTGGATTTATGAATTATATATTCTAAAATGAACACAAAAATATAAAAATGTAAGTAACACTACATGTGAAAGAATGCAAGGATATATTTCTTTCGCAGAACATTAATTGCTAGATTCACAATTTGCATTTTCAGTAATTGTTTCGCATTCTTGTATGCATAAACCAGGACCTACCTGCGTTCGTACAGCAGTGTTTGGCTGATTTAACAGCTCATGAGAATTACTTTCAACCTTTTCGCGTAATTCAACCACATCTGCTCTTAAACTTTCAAATAGTTCAGTCAACTCTTTTTGATTTGCATTTAGTATTTGGTTAGTTGCAGCCAAATCTGCGGATAATTGTTTCACCGCTTCAAGCAGTGTTTCCATTTCATTGAGCGTTGACATTGTAAAATATTACACTACAAAACACAACACACCAGGCATTGAATACAAAATTGTGAAGTTCAAATATTCGCTTTCTTCCCACTAAAGCATCTGTCCCTGTTCGGGCGCCAGATATAATGGGAGTGGGGTTCGATACTTGCTGGTTCCAGTTCGAGAAGACCGACTTATAATAATAATATTGGGATTCGAACCTTGGATCTCTCAAAGTCTCCTTTATAACATCATTCAAATGCACAAATTAGTAAAATGACGTAAAAGACTGGCAATAAACAAGCATCTTCACTCCTCCACGGTCCTAGGATACGAGCGTAGCACTAACTAGAGACATTTGCCGTTTACCCACCATCGCTGTTGCGTCAGCTCCAAGATATGCTGCTCGCTGCCTGTAAGAGAATACAAAGTGGGACAGCAATGCATGATCTACGCCAGATGGATAGTGAGAGACGAAAGTAATGTTTGAACTTCTCTGTTGATGAGTACCTTACCTTCTGATAAACACTTTATGTCACATACGCTCTAACCTGTACACATTTCAATCACTAAGAAAAGAAAAGAAAAAATAACTGACTAAATGCATCTGAGTAACACTATCGTCATTTTAAGAAATGATAACAAGAATTGTAAATGATTTTATATTAAAATTCACTTCACTTTGATTACATCGACCACGTATAATATAAAACAATACTAATATTTTCAAAGGATTGATAATTTTTTCACTTGGCCCTTTTTAGAATGATTTCGATGCGATATAAGAACGCACGCGATGACCACGCCGGAACATACGAAATTAGATTTACGAATGTATCGTTGAATAATGATCAGTTTGTGCGTCGTCTTCAATTTTCAAGCACATTCTTCCATGGGTTTCTTCAGTCAAACTTGTCAACTACGATTATTGAAAATATTTCACTAATTTGAAATCGCAAAAGTTATAAAATAACTATCGGCGTTTTATATTCCATGTTGTGAAGGTGGTTTGCACATATGCGAGAGCGAATGTTCAATATGTCCAAGTTATTTGACAGGTGTCGACGCTCTCTTTCATATTATGATAAATACTTTTCTGTCCCCTATCAGGGTATATACACTTGCTGTTTCACATTTTGAGGGAGACTAAAAGTCCTCTCCCCGGTCTTTTCCTGCGTGGCACAGTTGCCAGTTCACAGCGCAAGAATACACTGACTAAACTAAAATATAGTTCGTAGAGAACATTAAGTTTTTACGTTATTATATTCTTAATAATATATAATAAACGGTTCATAAATTAATAAAATCACATTAAAAACACTGATTGTTCGAATAAGTTGTATAATCGACGATTATTGATAGACTTCACATTGTCACGTAAAACTCTGTCATCGTCATGAGAGTTCACTGCGTGGGCGTTTCTTTCGAGGGTAGCTAAATACCTCAACCATATATGGACTGACGAGAGGAAGCAAGACTGTCTGGAAAAGTGAGGCACCTTTTGGGTAACAAAATTCCTGAGCATTATTCTCCGCAAACTGTTGACTGACTGCGTTGTCTTTCTAAGAACTGGCGTTGGAGAAATACGAGGGTTGATTTAAAAATTCATGCCAATCCATACCGTTACAACGCTAGAAGAAAATATTCTAAGATTAACACTTACTTGGGTAGAAAAAGTAATTTGAAGTGGATTTATTTTCTTTTAAACAAGAATATAAGGTTTTGAATACAGGGTTTTAATACAGTAAAAAAAATCTCCTTACTAAACGGAAATATTTCACGGTCCCATGAATTTAAAGGTAAAAAAAAAAAAAAAAATGTAAAATTCTCCTGATTAGTCGGAACCTGTGTTGCGAACAACGGATGTTAAAATATACTTTGTAACGGAAATTTTCAAGTTCCGGAATGCAGCGTTTAGAAAATTTTTAGACATTCTGTGAGAGGTTAGGTACATGAACTACGTTGACTGTAAAGGTCTCCGTTTACTTGTTACTCTACATATTTAACCTTTAGTCCACTGCCATATAAGGCCCTAAATACCATGCAACTTGTTGAACGAAGTGCAATTTATATAGTAATTTCCAAACCAATAACTATTTCTCTAGCTGGTCTAGAGACATGGAACAAGGAGCATAATATACACAATAGATCAAAGGGAGCCAAAAGTAGAGGGAGGAGCGCTGAAAAGGGTATAGCATCTACTTTTTGTCGGCCTTGGAAAATGTATGTAGGCTTTTTTTTTTTTTTTTTTTTTTAGTTCACTGTAAGTTTTACGTGTGCATAACTAAATACTTAATTTAATACGATATGTATAATATTTTATTTTATCTCCCAATGTCCATTATTTATTTATTTTATTTATGTACTTATTTATTGCATAGATCTATCTCCGTTAACTTCAAAACCTTTAAGGGAAATTTTTACGAGTCCTGTTCAATTTCGCTAGTCAGGTTTTACTATATGCTTATGCCAGAAATGTTTATTTACTTCTCTAAGTATATTTATTCTTTATTCACAAATACTTGGCGCATTCTTTTTTATTCCTGTATATATGGGGGTAGATGTATTTCAATTTTATATACTGAGCTGTTTGAACCTGAAGAAACCAAACATATTCAAGAAGTCGTGGATACTAAAAACATTAAAAGCGAACTTGCGTTTATCAACACTCATTTCAGTTCATTTTCAAAGATCATAAAGAGATGAGAAGACCGATGATTAGGACTTTGTAGTGCATTTGAGCTGTTTGATTCAATAACGAAACAGGCTCCGCCAAGACCAATTGGACAAACATTTTTTCGAAAAGCACACTAAATAGACGCGAAAAAACCTGGCATAAAATTCTTGTCTAATGCAAATAAAGTGTTCCTGGGAACAACGACGCACGAGTTACACATTTATCGTCAAGTAACATTACTTCTTTGAAATACTGTTCCTTAACTACCTGTGATACGGAAGGAACATTTTCGATGTACAGTAATGTTTTGACTGACAAATACAGGTTTGCCAGAAAATACCGAAAACTACATAGTTGTCTATTGTAGCATGAATGCATCATAGTTGTACACCAAGTATATGTAGTTCAAGTAATACAACTTTTTTCTCTAAAGATAATAAAATTTCTCGTTTAACTTTAGCTTTTGATTGGTGCATATTTATCCTTTTTAGTGCATATTTGCATATTTTCAGTGCATATTTTCGTGATTTTTAGCGCATATTTGCATGCATATTTTGCCGTTTCTTAGTGCATATCGATCCGAAGTCTACTTATAAGGAACAAAATGATACCATCCACAGTACTCTACCATTAAATTGCGCACGAGACCACTATAAAACCCACTATTAAATTAATATCTTAATCATATTAGTTGAAACATTTCTTTTCAAACGTAAGCTATACAATGCACTACTGGCAATTTTGATGATTCTGTACGGTATCTGTGATTCACCAAGTGTTCAACCCTGGTAGCTTATTATGGGAACCAGGGACCAGGGGAAACACTTCACTGCGTTTTGTTTTGGAAGAATAAGGTAAGATGAATACTGTATAAAAGCTGCACCAAGTTTTTTTTTATTATTATTATTAACCCAACCTGTTACTCTGTGTCTATTTGACCCGAAGTGGACTTTGATTTCTCGTAAAATTTATCATTATTCCCATGGCGTGGATCAGGGTTGTGATTTTGTTTTATTCAATCCAAATTATGTTTTCTAAAAATCATATACTTTTAATATTAACGGTTTTCGTTAATTTTCTATATATTACCGATGTACTGTTCGGGTCAATATGACCCGAAGAAGTTTTTCTGTGCTGTACAAGTGAATTTTCAACTGGTATCTTATATTTCTCGCAAAACAAATGCGTCTACTTTTTTCATGACCAACATTGAAGGAAAACGGTTGTATGGTGACAAGTGGAAATATATTGATAATATAGCTTTTCAGGCTTATATTGGACTTTTGATTCTAGCATTTGTGTACAAATCGTATGGGGAATCCACCAAGAGTCTTTCGGACAAGGAAACTGGAAGACCAATCTTTCGTGCAACTATGTCACTTTAAACATTCTTTACTATATCACGTGTACTTCGATCTAACAATAAATCTACTCGACAAGAAAGAAGACAAGTGGATAAAATTGCAGCAATTCGTGATGTGGGGAAAAAGTAGGTGGAAGTTCTTCCTAATCTATATTATCCTGATGAAAACGTCACTGTTGATGAACAATTGGTAGGATTTAGAGAACGTTGCCCTTTCTAGCAATATATATCCACTAAGCTGGCAAAAAACGGTATAAAAATCTGGACTGTATGTGATAGCAAAACATTTTACGTACTCAAGCAATAGGTAAAGAATGCGGTGCACAGCCTAAGAGAAACCAAGGTTTGTGTGTTGTAAGTGATATTGTTCCTAACTAAGGAACCATAATGTTACTTGTGATAATTTTTCCACCACATTCACTTTAGAACCGCAGCTTCTTGAAAAAAAAAAAAAAAAAAAAAACACTTATACTTGGGACTATAAGGAAAAAACAAACATGAACTTCCGAAGATTTTGTCAAAGAAATTCAGTTCTTTCATATCTCTTTCCAACACAAACATTCGAGATCAAGCAGTGAGCAACACAATGTAAACACAAGCAGTGGCGCACCCAAGATTTCTCTTGGGCCCGAGGATTTTTCGAAGTAGCCTACAAAATGCAAATAATTTTTTGTATTTGCCCTATGGGATTGTGCTAATTTTCTTTAAAATTAACAGTTGTGAGGGATCCAGACTCTCGGACCATCTCCGCCGGAGCCCCTGAGCACAAGTAACTAATAATCAAAACTCTGCTTTCCATTATGACTATTACTAAATGTTTACATATATTGTTCCATCTGAATTTAATATGAGAGAATGGGTTGATAATGATTGTTGCACTGTTATGATACAACAAGCATAAGTATGATCTGCTGTGAGTTCTAAGAAAAAGTGTTACTTATAATCCTAATAATTTTTCGATTACAGTTTCGATTTCGATTACAGTTACCCTTTCGAGTTTTATATACGAATATACTAAGTGAAAACTAATTCAAAGAAATTTTGAAATACATTAAATGTAACTCAAACGTGTAACCGAAGAGGCCGTACCCATTCCATTTTAATTTAACAATTAAATACTGCAATCAAGCAAAATAAACTTACAGTTTTAAAAGTTTGTCGACATGCAGATGCTTCGTTAATTGTAACTGATATTGACAAGTCCCCCACCTGAACATTTGTATGATTATCACATTCGAAGTTTTGTTCAAAAGTCGAAAGACACTTTCTTATAACCTTCGTTTACCTCTCATCTTCTTTCAAATTCCGTAGCTTTCTATACGGAATTGTCCACTTGTTTTTTATCGTCGGCCATTATTATTATATGAAAAACTAAGTACTATTGAAAAGTGAAATAAATACACCATTATAAATATTTTTAAAAAAATACAGTAACAAAACGAATCAGGGTAAAAATGAAAATGTTGACGAGTGACAAGTGGATCAATACACATTAACAAAGTGAACATTAAGCAGTGGTGAGTGATTGCGAGCTAGTAATATTAGGAACTGAAGTTGAAATTTCCTTCAGAAATGATCAAAAATTCCAATTATACCGCCCGTCTTTTCTTAGTATTCGCCCCCTTCCCTGGACCAATGGACAACAAAAGCCTAATCACTTGAACTTCAATAATGTGCATTTCCTCTACGCTGATCTTTGTCAACCATTACTGTAGTCATTGAACGAAGCAATACGCGGGGACACTGTTTATAACAAGATAGAGAACCCTTGAAGACATTTCTTTCTACTGTAATAATGCCACTCTATCCATAAGCAACACGTGCAGTTGACTTCATTTTGTTTGTTGATACATTCCCATTTGAAAGACATATTTGGCAAGTATAGTCTCGAGCAAGGTCACGGAAGAGTTGCAGGGAGAGGAATGAAGAGTTTGTTATATTTGTATTTTGTGCATATAGTAGGCCCGTGGAAAGAATGCCACTGTCTTTGGTCGTACTTACGTAGTGCTTAATACTACATCTAGTGAAAAGCTACATTTCCCTACATTTGATCTCATATTAGTAAAATCTCCCGTTTCTCCTTTTATTAAAATCTTTCCTAAATCGCCCTGCGCTGTGAGAAATTTTCCACAACTAACATCACTTGTGAGTGTGGCATTGACGCCAATTGATGTACGGGTCCATTTCAATTGTAAATGTGTGTTTTAAAACCAAACACGCGAAGATTCGACTTTGTTGTCTGTTTGATATATTTTATCCGTATCTTAGTCTGTACAACATTTATTTGAAGCTATTTGGAAAATTTTTCATGATACCATTTTTTCTAATATATATTCACATTTAAAACACAAAATTCAATTTTCAAGTTTGGCGCCCTCTTCACCTAACGCCTCCTGCGAACGCGTAGTTCGCAGGATTCTAGATCCAGCCGTGTGTCCTTACCACCCTCAAGACACCATTGATGATTTTTTAACATCAGGGATCTATATCTGCAATCATAAACACCGCATCAAACCATCAATAACACCTGCTCTAAGCGAGTTCGATTTGAACGGCGTCAAATCTATACAACCGACTGTAAAAGCTCGAGTAAATGGGATACTGTGCGGGACCGCATATCATTCGTACTTGTTGCAACTTTGTAATAACCTGCAATCGGCATGCAGCTACAAGTGTAAAGGAAACCCAGGACTTATTCAAGATAATACAGAACTCGTTGTTCCAATGAAACATCGCAAAAACGTCAGATGTCAATACCTTCACCTGGCAGATAGCCCGAGAAGACTTACTAAAATCACGTCGCCAGGAATTATTTCTTCAGTAAAGGTCACATTTCACCTCCATTCGTAGTTCATCTACACCATCCTAAACGTCTGTTATGATAAGGCTAACTGGAATAAATATCGCAAACATATTTCCCAGGTCACAGATCATGAGGCTGACACCGCTTTCCGCCAGTTTTATTTTTCTATCACTTTAAAACGTTTCACACTTCAATTTCAATTATTGTTTCAAAATCCCATTATACACAGTAGTATTCTATGAAACTTTATTGTTAAATAATTAACCTGCACGAGTACACAGTACATGGACGTATATAGTCAACTTAACCGAATTATTTTACATTTAGAATTTAACAAAAAGGAAATTTATAAACGGACATACATAATATAAAAATGTAAATTAAATGACAAACCAAAGAACATAAAATAAATTAGAAATGCAAAACATTAAAAGAAAAATCCTCAACCTGTCATAGATAAAAAGTTAACCGAAATATACAAAATGATGTACAAAGAATCAATGCGTTACATAATATACGAAATTCTATGAAACTGACTTAACTTTAATGGAAATTCTTGTCGGTGATATCTTTCAAAATTCTGTCGACCTTTACAGTGACTGCTTTCCATACCTCTATAACAGCAAACCCTCCGGGTAATAAGAATTGATGTTAACTGCCAACATTATAGTCAAAATACAGTTAGATGTCCTATCTTATGGTGACAGTTGAAATTTTCTCTTTACAGTTCGTGGTTTTACAGACAGAAAACTGTGCAACTCTTTTTCATATTTTGAGCAAAATTACCCTGAAGTGCAAAGTAATCCCGTCTTACGGTACTGTATATGTCCTGGAAGTCGAACCGAAATACAGGGATATAAGTTATACCATTATTCGGTACTTCGCAGGCTAATCAGGAGTACAAAAGTTACCCCTGGGTAATTATCGGTGAACCACAATTAGAAATTACGAAAAATGTTCAAAACAGGAAAAGAGAGAGAACCATATGTAGACTGTTACCAGTAATTACCTGGTTCGATTCCCGATCGTATCTTATCTGGCTTCAAGAAATTACAATAGAATATGAATTTGAAATAAGAAAAAATTATGTACTAATGATATGCGAAAACGAATGATTATTACATCAGAACTTAATAACAGGTGAATAGCTTCATGCAAACTTCATTGGCGCTTATCTACACCAATATGGCTTATTTTACAATATTTTGTGAACACTTTCTCAAGACAATAAATTGATATATATATATATATATATATATATATATAGATAGATAGATAGATAGATAGATATAAGGTAATATTTATTTCTCTTTCTTTTTTGTTTTCACTAAAATATATTTTGATTATCGTTGATATTATCGTGACATTAGAAAATTTACGAAATACAATATGTTGCACACGCTAAATTGGTTTTCTTCTTTCATGAGGAAAAAATATTTCTTTTCTTCTCACAACCATGTAGATATCTTTATTGAATTTTCACAATTACTGCAAATGCTAATTTTGACACTGCTATTAGTCCGAAGCAGAAAAACATATTACTTTCATTTCGTCGTATTTTGACCTACAGGTCAGTTTCTCCGTTTACTTTTGCTGGTGGACCAAGGCAGAATGATACCACTGCATGGCCGAACATATAGTTCTACAAAAATACTATTTAAAAGGATGTAAATTTTGTCTTGACATCACAAATTTTACTTTTAAGTATATTAGGTTTCTACAAACACAACATATTTGTAGTCATACTTAAATTATGCAGTGAACTATCCTCTCACAGCAAAGATTATGATCATGTGGTCCATAGGCGGCTGACGACAGAATTCATATCCTTAAAAAGACTGATATTTGAAGCAGACAAAATTCCACGAAGATAGGGGCCCCTTTTGGGGTTGAAGTTCTTCACAAGAGTTCAGTGCTGCAGAATGAAATGTTTCAGCTGTTTGTTATGTTATGACATCGTTCTCTTTTTTTATCTATACTTAGTGAGCGCGTCATAACATGATTCGACATATATAATCATTATCCATCTAGCGGGGAAATCTCTTTCACACTTGATGATTGGATGAACCGTTTTGAAGGTTATGTGACTGGAAATCAACCAATCGGGACTGAGGAGAAAGACAACCATCGTAATCTACTGTTCACTTCCAGTTTAGCTCTGTACTCAAGAACTCTAATTCGGAGCTCATGTGACTAAAACCAGCGAATCAGGAGAGAAAAAAATTCGTACCAAAACTAATGTAGAATCTCTATTTTATATCTATTGATATATGACCTTCATTTCTCTGTTCAAATTAGAAATAGTAAAACGCTACAATTTCGAGTTTCAACACCAATCATCACAGTGAGAACAGTAATAAGTAATTAACTTTCGATATTTTAAAATCTCTTTTCAGCACCGAGCCTTTACAAGAAGTGAACCAACAGTTTAAGGTGGAATCTGGACTACTCAAATGCGTACTAATTTCAGTGTTTTCCTACGAGGGATCAACCTCGGAACCAAGTGCAACAAAGATACACATGCTAGCCACTAACAGCCTTCAATATATAACGAAAAGATTTAAACATTTCTATTTAATTAATTCGGTGTACTGCCTGGAAAGGTTCCATCTTCAACTTCACTCATCTAATACATTCAGAAGTGGTACAAGAAATGAACTTTCATTTCATGTTTCAATATTGATCACATAAAAAAATGGTAAAAGAACGAGAACTAACTTTTATATGGCTTCAATATCTCGTCCACAGGCCATTATTCTTGTATTCAAATATTAGGAAGTAGAAATATAGACAGAAATTTATTATATGTATTCGGGATACGAAGAATTGATTTCATCTTAGATTCTACTCCACCTTCTTCACTCCACCATTTCCTTATCATCATCCCGTCTTCCTTTTCCTCGGAGCGTAACTAGAAATTTCATGGGGTCAGCAGCGTCTTCGGATCTCTGATTTTCTCTTTGTATGTCCAAGTTATAGGTCTAATGGTTTCTATTTCATTGTTAGATTCCCGTAGGTACGTGTGGTTCCTGCTTTGATCTTTTTTAAGCCAAGTTGGATTTGAAGTGAACAATTATGGTGTGTGTTTATTTCCTTGTGTTCTCCCGTTTTCTCTCTCTTTCTTCATTCCACCATTTTGTTTATTATCATCACTACTATCTACCTTAGCCTCGGAGCACAAAGTAAAAAGAAATTCCACAGTTTTGATGCGCACAATTTTATAATATGAAACGAAACTCACTTTGTTGGAAGTCTTTGCGAGGACTGTTTTGGAATTTCGCACACACTCGGTAAATGTAGAGTTGATTGAGTGTGATACAGCCAATCAGATATGAGGATGAAACATTAAATTATTAATAGGTATACATCGACATTTCAAATATAAACGTATGAGTAATACGAGCGGTAGTATGTGACATTTTCCTCTGATTGACTGAAGTTGTAGGGAAATGGTCACGTGTCTCCAGTCACGTGGGATGGCGTCATGGAGTCATGTGACTTCCGGACTATTGACCTCTATCACGTGGTTTGACGTGACAAGGTCATGTGACTGGAAGGGTCTATGGGACCGAAATGTGTATCGATGGGGTCTTAGCTCATTCTCTTGAATGAGTAAGATATTACCAAAAATTGAACATTTCGGAGTTTTTTAAACGTTATTTGAGTATTTTGAGGTACCTCACTCCTTGCATGGCTATTTTTGCCATAGCTCTTACATCTTTTAAGATTTAACCCTTTCCAGATTTCGGCTTTTTGGGCTTTTTTTTTGACTTTCAGTCAAGCAGCTACTGCATCTTCACTATTTACCCTAGGATCATGGTTCATACCTCATTCTCTTCAGAATAGAGCTGGCTTTCAAATTGTACTAATTGCGTTCTCATACCATATACCAGGAGCGGGAAAAATGATGTCAAAGGGAAAATTTCGGAGGGGAATTTTTTTCTCGCACTTTGGCCCGCCCTGGAGCGGCCCTGTCTGAACGTAGCCATCTAAAAAAAATCTTATAAATAGTACTTGGTATACTGAATGTGTGTGCCAAATTTCAAGTTTCTATCTTGAATAGTAAGGACGGGAGAAATTTTATGAAGAATTCCCACAATGCCCCAAATTACCACAAAACACTATGATCTCAGGGGAAAAAAATCCTGAGTCATCCCGAATTACCCTATGGTCATGTTTCGCCCATCATTCTCTTCAGAATAGAACTGCCTTTCAGGCGGTGCCATTCTCATGTCTCCATCGTGTATCTAAGACGGGAAATTCCCGAAAAAAGGGACTTTTTTCTAAACATCCCTTTTTTCAACTTTTAGCCCCTCAGGATCCCCCTGTTTTAACGCATAAATCCGGAAAAAAAAAATCTGTTAAATACTACTTGGTGGACTGAATGTTTGTGCACAATTTCAATCTTCTAGGTGCAAAAATAAGCCCGCCATAATATATATGTATATATACCGACATTGCCTCATATTCCCCTATACAGAAGTATATTTTGATAAAAATTCCCTGACACATCCCTAATTACCCTAGGGGCATGTTTCGTACATCATTCTCTTCAGAATAAAACTGGCTTTCAGACGGTATGACTCACGTGTCTCCACTATGTATATAAGGCGGGAAAATCCCGAAGAAGGGATTTTTTGGTCTAAATGTCCCGTTTTTCAACTTTTAGCCCCTCTGGATCCCCCCTGTTTTAACGCAGACATCTGAAAAAAATCTGATAAATACTACGAGGTAGGCTGAATGTTTGTGCACAATTTCAATCTTTTAGGTACAAAAGTAAGCCCGCCAAATATATATATATACCGACAATGTACCATATTCCCGTATACAGAGGGATTTTTTAAAAAATCCCTGAGTCATCCCTAATTACCCTAGGGTCATGTTTCGCACATCATTCTCTTCAGAATAAAATTGCCTTTCAGACGGTATGACTCACGTGTCTCTATCATGTATGTAAGGCGGGAAAATCCCGAAGAAAGGGATTTTGGGGGTAAAAATATCCCTTTGACCCTCTGGTTCCCTCCTTATTTTAACTCACAAATCTAAAAAAAAAAAAAAATCTGGTAAATACTACTCGGTGGACTAAATGTTTGTGCAAAATTTCAATCTTCTACGTGCAAAAATAAGCGCGCTAAAAAATATTGAACATAGGCTTAATAAATGAAAAAATATATTTTAGACTTATGACGTCATCACATCCTATGTCTGGACATAGGAAGGTGTGAAACCATACGTAATGTTTTTTACAATGCCTCTGGACTTGAAAAACAAACAAACAAACAAAAAAAAAAAAAACCGGACGAAAAAGCTCAAATAGGAGAGTTATAACGCAATGTACCATGAAACACCCGTATGGTACAAATTGTACCATAAAATCCCCAAAGGGTTAATGTTGTAATCTTATGGTTCCTTTGAATCGGTGTCATATGGCCCCTTATGGTTTAAGATTATACTTATGGTCCAATGCTTATGTATGGATGTTTATGGACTTATAGAGGATATTTCACTCAGCTTTATGGCTATTAAAGATCAACGATGTATCCCTATAATACCTTTGAATGGGTGTAAAGTGCTTATAGACTTTACGCGTGGGTGCATGTGGACTAATAGAGGGTAGCTCACTCTTTACGTGGTTATGAAGGACCAGTTACGTACCACTCTGGTGACTGTTGCAGGTGGTTCTAACTCGTTTCCTTGGTTTGGTAAAATGACGAGCAGAAATTGAAAATTTTAGTTGTTTTGACGTTATTTATTCTCTATAATGTTTTTGATTATTTATTCTCTATAATGTTTTTGATCCTAAAGGGGTAGATCACTCTCTTTTATGGGACTGAATGACCAGTGATATACAATAACGGTTCTTTGAATGGGCGTAAGTTGGGCCAACCCTGTGCCCCTCATGCTTTAAGATGGGTGGATATATCTTATGCTTATGCATAGGTACTTATGGAGCTGTAAAGGATACTTCACACTCTTTCACACTATTTAGGATCAGATACGGACCCTTATGTTTCTTTCACTGGGTGATAGTTGGAGCAACCTTTACTCCCTATATTTTAAGATGGATACTTATGGTCCTATGCTCATGTACGGATGTTCATTGACTTCTGAAGGATACGCCACTCTCTTTTATTGAAGTAGATACCTATCCGTATAGTTCCATTGAATGAGCGTAAGGTGAGCCAACTATGTACCTCTTATATTTCAAGATCGGACTTTATGGATCTAATCTATAGAAACCTTTAGATTATTCTCATAAATATAGCAGACCTCTTACACATGATTTCGTTCTGACAAGGGAGCATTCTCTTTTTGATCATTCGATTTCTGAAAATGCTTACTATCATCGGATACAGCACCCAAAGAAACCGAGAAAAACACGTTTTTAGCGGCAGACCCCAAATAGGACCGGAGATAAAGGGGTCCAAAGTTCGAATACAGGACGCAGAAAGTGCATATAAACATAATGTAATTTTGAAACGAGTGGACAGATTGAGATCAAATTTGAGGTGTGAGTATCGAGTGTGAAGCTCTTCGGAATAGGTATATTGCACACCAAGTTGTCCATCTTAAAAGTCGCCATATTGGCGTTAACGAAAATAAAGAAACGGGAAGGAAATCATGTGGCACATCAGTTTAGGCTAGTTTGTTCCCAGAAATTCAAATATCAAGTTAGTTTTTACCAACTCTTCTATGTTGAGTAGTTATGGATTCTGGAAATTTTAAATAGACGAAATGAATGGTAGTGTCTTCCGCCATTTCAACCGATTCAACGTGAACCAGAAACATGATCAAAATAAAGCTGTGAGTGTGGGCATGGTGTTAGAGTTGTTGTGGATAAGGAAGAATTGTGTTGTTAAATCAAGCTTGAAAGGTGCATACAATCCTATAAATATAGCACCTTAATGCTCCTTGAAACAGCTATATGAGAAAGTTGCTCATGAGGCGGAAACTACAGATGGAGTTCGATTAAGAAAATTAATGAAAGGGTTAAGGATATATTTGTAGCCATGCGCAAGAAAAATGCGATTGTACACGATCGTAAAATCCGACTGTGGGCATCGCAAGTCAATTAAGAACTCGGACTAAACATCAATTTTAAGGCTTGAACATCGTGGTTAAAAAGATTTAAGAGGAGAAACAATATTGTGTCTAGGTCAAGCACACACGAAGTTGGTTCGCCGTCTCATCAGGACGACCTGCAGAGACTAGAGATTCACACGAGACAAGATTTGTGGCTGTCTCGTCTCGAAAATGTGCTGTAAAAGTGATGTCTCGACTCGAAAAATGTATATTTTACTATTGGAAGAGCCGTGTCTCGACTCGAATTTTGTCAGGAAAATCCTGTCTCTACTCGTCTCGTGCGCATCCCTAGCAGAGACGAAAAGCGGCAGATAAATTCGTCATTAAAACGAAGCAAATTATTGAACGACTCGAGCTGAGCCCCTCGCAAATTTTCAATACAGATCAAAGCCGTTTTGACAAAGAGCCACATTCTGCTCGGACTTCGTCGTTAGAAGGTGAAAAACAAACCTACGTCAAAATTGGATCTGCATCAGCTACTACCCATTCCTACATGATATATCCTGTTGTTTCCATGGAAGGAAAATAAGTTCGATGTATCTCCTCTGCTCCGAGCCAAGTGGTGACTTTCCAGCTATCAAACTTCCAGATCCATTTAACATTTGCTCATATGCTGGTAAAAGTACAAACATGAAGAAGAACAACATGAAAGAGTTTGTGACTGACGTTTTTTGGCCTTCTATTGATCAGACTAAACTGCTGCTTCTCGTTGATCCATGGAGCACTAATAAAAATTAAGATTTGATGCAGAAACCAGAATCTGTTCAACTTGTTACTGATGGAACAACTCCTCATTCCTGAAGGTTGTACGACACTTATACAACAGCTGGATGTGTTCTTCTTCCGTCCGAATAAGAACTTTGCAAAATATATAACCAACTCTATTCTCATGTCTTCGGACTTTAAAATCTGGCATCGAGACAGCTTTTTTAACCTGCAATCACTCACCCACTTCCAGTTCACAGCTCCAATTTCCCAAGACATGATAAGATATACCTTTTACAAAACAGGATATCTTCCAGACGCACCTGAATCATTTCGGACTCCTGTTGACTACTGCTTCAATTTCAATACTGGTGAGAACTGTGATGAGCCTGATTGTTTATCGTTCTTCAGATGTGCTCACTGCTGTTTCCACTTTTGTATTAACCACACAATCATTCTTAAGATACACAACAGATGCAACTAAACGTGCATGAGATCTGTTGTCAATCCAAGATTAGTACTACTTACTTGTGAACTTTTGACACCTTAAGGTTTTATATCGGTTGCTCCCATGCCGAGCATGCTCCCATGTCATCTTCTTTCAAGATTGCATTAACAACATAATAATTTCTTATCAACTGTAATAATTGTAGAACTGTTCTCAAGCACTATTTTGATCTTATTCTTGGTTTACATTGAATCGACTGAAATGGCAGAAGACACTACCATTAATTCCGTCTGTTCAAAATTTCCAGAATCCGTAACTACTCAACACAGGAGAGTTGGTAAAAACTAACTTGATATTTGAATTTCTGGTAACAAGCTAGCCTAAATTGATATGCCACATGATTTCCTTCCCGTTTCTTTATTTTCGATAACTCCAATATGGCGACTTTTAAGATGGATGACATGATGAGCAACATACGTATTCCAAAGAGCTTCACACTCGATACTCACACCCCAAATCTGATCTCAATCCCTCCACTCGCTTCAAAATTACATTATGTTTATATGCACTTTCTGCGTCCTGTATTCGAACTTTGGACCCCTTTATCTCCGGTTCTATTTGGGGTCTGCCGCTAAAAATTTGTTTTTCTCGGTTTCTTTGGGTGCTGCATTAGATGATAGTAAGCATTTTCATAAATCGAATTATCAAAAAGAGAATGGTTAGTAGTGAGTGGTTGTTGTACTCACATGACACATAGGCAAATCTCTTTGGTTGTTTAGAGTCACATGGCTCATATCATACATTTTCACATTCTAATAAGAGTACTTCCTTCAACAATCTTACGTTGTGGAATCTGAAAGGAGGGTTTATATGTTGAAAATAGTGAATGAGAAGTGATATATTTGTGGTTCCAACGTATGATGTCAGCGTTATTGTGATTGAAATACAAGTTTAACTTTGTAAGAAAATGGTCTCATTTGATGAAGATGATGTTCTATCATGGCTTATAGACCTTATTTGTGTCTGGGTTCCTCATTGAATTTGAATGTGTCCTTTGTTTTTTATGATTAGGAATCTGTAACTATACTTAAATTAACGGTTCATACCCGTGAGCCTTGGTCCTCTGTAAAACATTAGTCATCTTCTTTAGACACCAGCTTGACAACAACTAAATGAACTTTCTTTATTATACTTCACATCTATTACGTAGCATCACTTCTCATTGGTTCTTTTCATCGCATGTATCTCCCTATTATGTGATATGTTGTCCTATGATTATTTTATAGCCAATATAATGCATTCTTCACACACATGCCTATCATATTACACATTGGGTAGGTAAAAATTAATCATGTTTTAACATGTAGAAAAATTAACTCTTGGGTTTTTTGTACGTTGTAGGATATTGACGTATAAATCCTTTTATATAATTGAAAGTTTACAGGTTCAGGGAACTTAATGGTTTATGCTGAATTTAGAATTTTGTTTGCTAAAAGGTGCGATCACTATATTTCACTCACTACAACAACCCGTGGCATCCCACATTTTGGTTGGAGACTGGCAGCATCCGAACTACTGAATTGGTTTCCCATTTGTAGATTGCTATTAACAACATAATACATTTGGCAATATTTCGAGTGATGCCATACTCTATAAGTATGGATTGCTGAACAGTGGCGTTGCATTTTTAGCCATGAATATTGGTTTGTCACCATCAGGAATTACCACCATCTGCGAGTAAGACTGCACCAAGGGAGAGAACACACCAGTGTTATTGCTGGCATTATGATGTGGGGAGACATCTCGCATGATTTCAGCTCACCTTTGGTAGTGATTCAGGGAATTCTCATGGCGCAGGTCAAGGACATCCTGCGTCCATATACGTCACTGAAAGGAGATAGTATTCAGGTACACTTGTGGTCAAAGAAAGCTAGACGGCGAAAAAACTAAGTTTGAAAAACCTAGATCCTTACGTCCCTCATATCTGTGCTTACATATAAATCTACTCTTCCTCTATTTTGCTATACCGTAATATGATCACTTGAAGCGGAGATATTCACTATCTCGACGTTACTGTCAACTAAATATATAATTGCTACATACGAAAAAGTCATAAAATATGACAAAGAAGACAAATGAAATCAAAGTCTGGCTTCTGGTGATGAACAACTTCTAAAGTGAAGTCTTCTTGGTATCAGATAACGCAGTTGCACGCAGAACCTGATTTTAGCACAGGTTCGAATTCTGTTTAAGAAAAATCATGTTTTTTAAACAAATAATATGCATTTTATTGCAAGGAGTAAAGAAAATTATAAATATGTCATAGCTACGTAATATAGTACAGTATATTACATCATACATATTTTTAAAAATCTAAATCCTTCTCCTTTAGTGGTAGAGCGTTCACCTCCGGTGCTTGGGGTCCCTGGTTCGATTCCATCTCGCGCCGTGTGAACTTTGAGGTGGACAAACACCGTGCTCGTGGGTTTTCTCGTGGGACCTCCCACTTTCTTCATTTCATTTTTTCCCTTCTCTTTTAGTCTCTAATGTATATTCTTCAGCGAGAGTAACATAGAAAATGTCCTTCTAGTTCAGTATTTTGCACAAAGAGAATCATTATGTAAGAAAATATAAACGGTCGCTTAAGTCTACAGTTTCAAACGCAATGGGAATAATCTAGTTGCGTGGACAAATTTATCTTGTAAAGAATATTACAAAAGGAATAGTTTCTAAAGCAATATAACAGATTTATCATATAAAACTAATAGAATTTTAAACACCAAAGAATATCATAGTGAATTAAAGAAAATAATCATCAAAGAATAAGGCAAGGAAGACAAAGTAAGGGGAAAATAATTACACTGAGTGCTCGCTGAATTGCGATCACCTACGTAGTACTTTGTTGGTCTACTTTTGTTCAAAGGACGGCCTGGATACGGTGTGACATGGATTCTGGTAGTTGTTGATACCTTTACACAGGGATCCGTATATTCCTAATGGAATCCCTCAATGAGCCCACAGATGGTGCAGGAGTCATGGTGCGAAAAGCTCGTTCTACAACATCCCATTAATGTTCTATAGGGTTAAGATCTGCAGGTGTGTTGGGGGGCCAATTAATATGCTGCAGTTCAGTGGAATGTTCTTTAAGCCAAGGCATTGTCGTCCTAACAAATGCTGTCTTCGTGTGGGCAAAGTATTGCATTGTAGGATGTACGTAATCCCTTAACACCTGCAGGTACACAATGGATGTCTCACCGTTGTCCATGCACACCAATAGTCCTAGTCCATGCCAACAGAATCATCCCAAAACCATACAGTTGCCTCTACCTGCCTCTAGAATACGCACCATTCTAGGGGTGCGCAGAGGGATTTATAGCTTTTTGTGTTGGTATGACACTTGTACATGTCCGCCCAAGAGGCGTAACACACACCGTGATTTATTGAACCAACACACCCTCTTCCAAACATTCACTGTATAATTAGCCTATTCCTGTACCCAAGCACGACGAAGTCGGCGATGACGAGTCGTACGGAGTGACTGACGAGTGGTTCGTCTGCTGTGGAACTTCATGCCATATAGTTGCGTGAGGTATGGGTGTTGTGCCATTGTATTGATCACTTAATTCCAGGACACTGATGATTCGTTTGGCTATCACGCGCTGTTTGACGCGACGCTTCCCCCATATTTTGAACTTCCGTACGCCTTGCAGTTCCGTCTCTTGGAGACCATTACCCCAATTTTCTTCACAATCTTTGAATATCTTCACTACGCAGAAACGGGCGCATCCGACAATCATCGCTATCTGGGCTATTAACCCGCATCTATTGATTGGGTACCCACAATCATGCAATATTTGAATGCGGATATATCCTGCCAACCTCCGATTGTAATAGCCTAGTGTGTTTTCTGTCAACATGTAGCATCGAGTTTGTTCTTTTTTTGCAATACCATCAGTCGGGGTGGTCATGTAATCAGCTCGGCTGCTGTTCATACTTTCTTGGGTGGAGAGGTGGTCGCGATTCAGTGAGCACCCAGTGTAAAATCAATTATGTTTACTACTTTGTGGGTTAATAAGTGGTTAGCGTACCGAGTTGCTACGTGGCGGATGAGGATTGGAATTTAATTCCTCCACTATTCTTTTTACATTTGGTGTTGCCATTCGATTAAAACATTGTTGGAGAACAGTTGAAAGCTTGATACGAATGCGATATGTTGACAACTATTAACATCAAATAGTGTCAAATTAAAGTAATATCTAGAGAGAAGAAAAAGAAAAAAACAAGAAAATATGGAAATCGAAAGTCCAAAATATGAAACTATATGGAACTTTAATTATATACTTTCTTGAAGATTTCTGAATTAGGTTTACACAGTTATTTCAATTAAAACTGAAATTAATCCTGTACATTTAAAGGAAATTTCTAGTTTGATGTCCCACAATTATGATCTTTAGGCTAAACAAGACGGATGATTAATGAAGATGAATAATTATAAATAATTCGTGCATCAAGAATGTGAGAGGAAACCTTGCAAATGCCTAGAAGATCCACGGTCATGATGTTGCCCACCTCGAACTCGAACTTGTGTTGCCGGAGATCGAATCAGAAACTCTTCGCATCAGACGGAATTGTTCTATCACTGAGTCGTTGTGCTTTCTCTACGATTAACGTTTAACGAGTGTTCTATCACAGAGTCGAATGCTAGAAGCTTCGCTAATGCTCGCTTCAATAAAGAAAAAATAATACTAATGACCATACATTAGTTGAACGGGATCTCGTGTTCAGTATATGGCTGTTGGTTGGTTGGATTTGAGTATAGCGTTCTTTTCAACACCTAACTTGGGAATGAGTTCCTGTTGGGAATTGAACTCCCGACAGGGAATTGAATTCTCCGCGCCAGAAGTTCGTAAGTTAACAATACAGTATTGAGGGAGCCTAATTCCCGGGAAGAACACCGAACTCACTACTTCAGTTAGACTCACATGACAGTTTTGAATCCCCCTTTAAACTCTAAATATTATCCTATTAGCCTCACCACTGAAAGAGCACTTAAATAGAAATCAACAAAACAACAATAAATTTAGAATATGAATAAAGATCAAATATTTCCGCTAACACTGCTTCTAAATCGCTTACCCCCATCATCGAAAATTTGGTATAAAAACAGGGGTTATGTGCTTCAGATATCGAGTGTAAATAAATTAAGACTAAAGTAGGGTGACCAAATCGTCAACTAGAAAAAACGGGACACCTTTTATTTCTGGATAGGTTGCTCCCCTATATATATTTTTTAACCTCTTCGTTCTTTCTCTCTCTTTTTTTATCTCTCACCAAAAAGGGCAAATTTACACTTTTTTGTTATAAAACCTATTGAAAAGGTTGTGGAATTAATTAAATAACAAGTAACTATCAGCAACTAACAAAAAATGAAATTTTGGAATCATTACTAAAAATATATGAAACATTCATCAATATCTGTTAATCAATAAAATTTGTCACCGGCAGAATTTATAACGAATTACTCTCAGCATCGGATTCCAACTCATTTTATTTGCATTTTGTTACTTTTAAACATTATTTTACTTACAACTAGTTTTCTTTTTACTTCCACAGTTCTGTGCCTTTGTTCCCCTTTCATCAAGGTGACCAGAACTTTTACTTTCAAAAACGGGACGCATACGAATCAGCGGCGGGGGGGGGGGGGGGGAGGAGTGACTTCCACATTGCATTTTGGGACTTAGCAGTGTTTTCAATTCACAAAACACACTAGTAAGAATGATAACACAGCGTTTCTCACTTAAGTACTACCCAAAAATACTTTTAACTACTTTAACTATTTCAGAATTCCCACAGAATTTCCACTTCAACCACAGAACACTCAATTCTCATTTGAATAGTCAGAAGTTCCAGGCACGGCTGAACCTTCCCAATGAGTGTTGGTACGGAAGAGTGTAGACCATTTATATTTTGAATAATAATTACGGGATACCTGGGTCATATTTGCTTAAAAACAGGACATTTACGCGTCCCGTTTGAGAATCAGAAAAAAACGGAACAACGGTTGAAAATAAGGGACTGTCCCGGCTAAAACGGGACGTCTGGTCACCTTGCCTTTCGTAGGGTGTTACATCTTACTAGTTAGTCAAATCACGGAAACAGTGTACTGTACTGATGACAGTGCCTCAATCTTCCACCGCCCGAAACAGAGAGTAAAAGCAGGTTACATTTGTTCCTCATAAGACTTTCAGTCCCTTGCACTGTCGTCTGCGGAGTGGGAAGACCTAGAAGGGAAAACAGTGCAGCCACCACATCCAATATTGCAAACGTCGTATGATGTTACTCAGTAATTAGACATATTCCAATATAATCACATAGCTTAGGAAATAATAATATAAATTAGGAAATTTTAGCGATTCGAAAGGTTTATTGTACCCAATGCACGTAAATACGGGACCTTTTGGCGTTCCGGGAGTATTTTTCGGGACACCGGGAAAGGTAGTGAATAAACGGGACAATCCCGTTTTTACGGGACGGTTGGTCACCCTAGACTAAAGGATCTGATGTGAACTACGTATGATTTTTCACTAGTTTTCTTCTTCTTCTGTTTTTTCTATTTCTTTTCTTCTTCTTCTTCTTCTTCTTCTTCTTCTTCTTCTTATTATTATTATTATTATTATTATTATTATTATTATTATTATTATTATTATTATTATTATTATTGTTATTTACTTACTAATAAAATTCCAGACAGAACTGAATGAGGCTATCTAAGAGGTACGCGATATCTTTAAACGCAACATCAATTGTTAGTTAGTTTATCGGTGCGTTTCATTGTCTACCGTAGTGTTCCGCAAACTTTTTCCACTCGCGGCTCATCATAAAGTATCCGTGATTCAACAGAGCACATGAAACTCTTTTTCCCCTTTAAAACGTATTATACGATTATATGTTACTAATAGTGTAAATGCGTATTATAATCAACCTAATTATTAATACTATAATTAATATTATCAAAAAATAGATTATTATTAATAAATTATGAACATAAATTAAAATTTTATATGGCAGATAACTGCAATGGAATTACGAGAAATTTTCGTAGACTAGTAATTTTCGAGTCAAAATGAGATAATGTTTCTCGGGAATCGAGACGAGAAGATAAACATTTCGAGAATCGAGACAAGACCCTTAAATATTTACGAGACGAGACAATAAAACATTATTTCTCGTCTCGACTCGACTCTAATTACAATTATTGATTAACGTTTGATCAGTAGATCCCGTCTCTAAGAGCCTTAGTGCTGAAAGTCAAAAGTGTGTAAACTGAAGCGGACAGATAAAGGAAAAATACATAGGCGGTAAGAAATTTTATATATGGAAAATTTTCATGGTGTACTGAAATACCTTCGAAAAATTTCTATTTCCTTATTTAAAGGTATAGGTATGTAAAAGTAGATTAAAGTTTATGTTGTATATGTATACAAGAGGAAAATATCAAGAATTAAATGCATTGCGATAAGGGCCCAGCCATTACTGACACATTACGCACCCTAGAATTGCAGAAGGCATCACAGTGTGAGTACAAGATACTTCCAATAAAGAAGATGTCACAATTCGAACTACTTGGTTCAGAGACTATGTGAATTCCTTCCTAAAATGAAACAGAAGACTTCTGATTTTCCTGTATACTGTAAAAATAAAGGAGATAGACAAATATATAAAAGAGTACTTGCACATGAAGCCATACAACCAAGGGAAGATAACATTGAAACGAACCCTGGTTTAAGCTACATAGGTAAGATATTCCTCAATTAGGTCTACGAGAAGTACTGAGAAAGAATGGACTTGTCGCAATCTGTGATTGTCGAGGAATTTTTAAGTTATCCATGGACACCGTAATACGACGTGCACACACTGGCAATCATCCTTGAAGAACATCTAATTATCACATAGAAAGACATCGAGAACGAAAATAAACCGTGAAAATTTTCGAATTTATTTACAGATTCGCAATTTCAACATGCTCACAAAGATCTTAATTTTGTACTGCACCAGTCGTTAACAGATGTTGATGAAAATGTCCGAGTTGGAATCAGAATTGGAGCTCGGCTTCAAAGCTGAACAAGCCTATCTATGTTTCGTGGAGACGTCATGCGGAATTGAACCCGGAGACCCTCTCTTCCTTAGTTGACAATACCCTCAATAGTATTGAGAAGTTCATAGTCGGAAGTGAGATGACATTTAAGGTGCATAGTGTGCCTTTCGTAAAGAGAAAAGGTAAAGGTAATACACATAACAGTACTGAGTACATTGACCTAAGGATCCATCGTGAACAGAGTACCATGCCGATACAAAAGGAAATATATATCTCTTAAAGAGTGTGATTCTGCGAATGCCAAGGACCGATCATAATCAAGAACAAGTATACGAATTAAAAAATCCTACTGAACGATTGTTGAAGCAGGCTATTTAAAATATGCACTGACGTGGATGTTGCCATCCAAGAACAGCGCGGGTGTAGTATTAATGATGTGAAGAAAATTCAAAACCAGCTTCTAACGAAGTACCAGATTATTGTGTATGAAAGGAATATTAATAATCGCAAATTTCATGTGCTATATCCGGGTATAAAGGGTACTGATTAAATTTACGTATTATACGAGTACAACCATTACCAGTTAATTCGTAGTGTACGTAAGCTTCTGAGAACACAAGGATACTGCAATCAATGGTTGCGGGCATACAATAACAAAGGAAATTTATCATAAGTGTGAACTAAAGTGTAGTTGTTGCTAACAGTAACATGAAATATCTATTTCTGACATTAAGGATAAATGTACTGATTTTCAATAAATTATCTAATAAATGTTTCACTATAACTTATTTACGAAAATCGTTAATTATGGAAGGAACTTCATGAATCGTAAATGCACAAAAATGAAACATAATTCCTATCATTATGACAATTAACCATTTACATAAAGTAGTTATTATATATCTTCGAAAAATGTTATGACCAGTGTTAGTTTTTACAATGATATGCAATTTATTTTATCTAAAGATTAACTTTCAAACAGTGAAAGAGGGAAACATAATAATGTACACTTATGTCCAAAATTATTGTCGCATATCTATAAATATATTGTTGTAGGAATATAATTTGATAACGAATTCGCCCGGTATAACCTACAATGTTAGTATGTGTATAATCGGCAAAGACATGTGGGAAATTTCATGTCAAAAGAGCAGTAAATAAAAACAATAAAACGAAAATAAAATTTTCTTGTCCATTTAACATTTTGTTTTACTCATTCTATTTTTTCTTTTATAATTCTTTTCCTATGAAATTTACCACAAATATACATTTCCCGATTCTACACATAGCGTCAGTATTAAAACTGCCGTGCAAAATCATTATCGAATTATATTCTTACAAGACAGTTATCCGACAATCATTTTGGACATGCGTGTACATTTACATTGGTGTATCATCCGCACACACACACACACACACACACATGAAAAAATTAACAATATCCATACGTAGAACATGGTAACGTTCTGTATAAGTAAGTATAGTAACTGTATTCCCACCAATAGTAACTGTAATTAAGCGAAGAACCCAACTTTAATTAACCGGAAAAACAAACTTAATGAATCTTACCTTTCGTCAGAGTTTGAATTTCACTATGAAACCATTACCTCCAGGAGCCTAAAACAATCACAAATCCTAAGAGCCAAGGCGACTACTCCTTAACCCAAACACCCCGGTACAGCTTTATACAGTATTCGTCTTACCATATTCTTCCAAAACAAAACACAATGAGCGCAGCGAAGTGTTAGCTATACCACAAGAATCTACCAGCGTTGGGCATTTGTCAAATCAGGGATACCATACCGAATCATCAAAATTGCCAGAAGCGCGTTTTAACAACTTTTACGTTTGAAAAAAAAAAAGTTTTAACTAACATTTCTGATTTAGGCCTACGCATCCTAATAGAAGCGCTACTACCTTAAAACGTGCAGAATATCGCTCTAGAACAAAATATATAAAAATATACAAATTTGGGCCTAAGATCCAAATTAAGAAGTTGAATATGATACAATTACAGAGATTGAGTGCTCAGAGAGATAAGTTACTTTATCCCTGTGGATTCAATGTTCAGAAAAAACTATCAAGTAGTACTTCACTATCTTCGACCGAAAATCCGTTGCTGGTAAGGGTCGAAACAATTCATTGAGGAGGGTGTACCGGTCAGCGGGCCGGTAGGTCACTCCGACGCTGCTTACTACTAAAACATAATACCATTATTTATTAGTAGTAGTAGTACTGAATATTAAGTTACATAATATCGATTTGTATTTCTCCAATATAGCCATATTCCCTATAGTATCAAAAGTCAGATCATTAACTAAGTATTAATATTACCAAGAAATTAATAAATATAATTTGAGCGACGCCATATTGAAGTATCCCAGATAGCACGAATACTTGCGGCAAAGTTTTGCTTCGTTTAGTGGAGCAAACAATCTGAAAGTTTACGAAGGCAAAATTTCTTGACATTTATTAAAAGCTTTCAATATGATCTGCAAATTTTCGCTGATTTGTAAAAATAAATTCACCACTGCAATTAACTTGCATCTTTTTTGAAAATATAGCGTTGAAAGTTTGCCGTCGCAAACAGTTTGCAACTCTGTAAAAAACTTGTTTCGAAAAACTTGCTGAAAACAAATATGTGATGATATTACCGAGAATTCACTGCGCTACATCAACTGTGACAAAACAAGCAGGAAGTGAGAATCGAGAAAAACCAATGCACCAGAGGACTCCAGAATGAACTCACTGGTCTCTTTTTTCAGATGTTTTTATTGGCCCAGGCAGCCTGACGTTATTTTGTGAATGTGTGTGAGAGATATGATCGTTGAGTAAGTAGATAAATTGCGATATCCTTTGTCTGTGCGTTTATCGTTCGTAAGTTTCTTATCTTTGGCAAGTAGCTAAAGATGTTTAATGCTTGCCACTAAGAAAAGACGGATCCACATTATAAAAATTTTGATGTTTCATAAAGTTAGGTTTCACTTTATAAATTTGCAGCAAACATTACCTGATACATTTGCAGCAAACATGATCTTGCGTTCGTGAAAACACTTTCTGCAATGTTGCTGCAAACTTTTTAATATTTTCACCAAATTTATCAGCTCATTTTCGGAAATTTTGTCAATGAAAATTTGCACAAAATATTTGCAGCAAAGTCCTGGCAAACTTTCTTGCTCTGCAGTCGCAAACATTTCGTTTGTATTGCCAGATGTTTTCATTTTCTGAGGCAAGTTTGCTGCAAACTCAGCCAGCGTCAACTTCGATATTTGCATTGAACTTTCAGCAAATTTTCTCATTTGAAAAGGCAAGTTTTTTGCAAACTTTTTAGTTTGCCTTTGCAAATTTTTAAACATTTTTAAAAATTTTTCTGTGCTATCTGGGATACGGAATATGAAATTCTAAGAAAACATCAAGATTACATCTGTTTGTCTGTATGTATAAACGCAACAAAGAAATTTGTGTTGCTTTTTGTGGAGGTATGTGTTCCATGGCCCTCACACCGTGAGTTGAATGAGAATGGGGGTAAGGCGAAGGTCAATTGTTGGTGTGGGTATATCCAACATACTAACTGGTTGTGGCAGTTCAGTTACACCGTGAACTTGCGTAAAGACAAAGTTTGTATGCTGTACGAATTCAAACTGGGGTCTCACGCCGCTGCCGCGGGACGGAAGATATTCCAGGGCTTTGGTGAGGGTGTCGTGACTACGCGGAGAGTGCAGCGGTGATTTACCAAGACGGTGACGAAACACTCGAAGGTGCACCACACGCCTGAAGGCCAACACTTGTCAAAAATGATGATCTTCACGCAGCAATTGAGGCGAACATTGGCCAGACATGCGAGGAACTGGAACTACAATTCAGTCTGAGTGAAAAAAAAACATTCGGCAGCACCTTCATCTGCTTTGGAAGCACTACAAGTAGGGTCGATGAGTCCCACAACCGCCATACTCCCAGGACATTGCACCATCTAGTTATCACCTGTTCCATTTCTTGGGCAATCACCTTGGATGGACTCCAATTCAAATCCCTAGTAGAGATTCAAAATGCACTTGATACCTTCTTCACTTCACGACCCACCCAGTTCGAGGGGATGGAATCCATGGCATTCTAGAACATTGACGGAAGGTCGTCGATGCTGATGGGGACTATTTTTGATCTTCCAGGTACGTCTTAGGTGACATATCGATATTCGTAGGTGGCAGATGAAAAAGCGACAGAACTTTCTTGGTTACCTTTATAATTTCTATTTAACACTTTTTGTCTGAACGTGATATATCCCGAGAACTAAAACATCTACCTAGGAGTACGTACGTTACTACCTATCTTGTAAGAAGTACCTTTAGATTCGGAATTGGTATCCTTGATTTTAGACAGAGAAAAATGTGTAGGACTATGTTTCTATATACTTTATTCGAATGTCGAATTAAAACGTATCCGAATTTGTAATATCCAGATAACGGAAAACAAAATGGATGACGAATAATGAATGATATCCGGATAACGGATATTATTCAGATAACAGAAATTATACGAAACACTTCATATGTAGTATTCTTCCTCGATCTTGTAGTCTCTGGTGCGCGGGATACACGGTTCTATTCACGGTGGGAAAACCTTGTAAAATTTGATCTGTTTACGGTGCTTTGAAATCCACTTTAATTGTAGGTTCACGTCTAATATAGCCTTGGTGACTCTAATCCGATCAGCTGATGTCATATAGTCACCCTATAAGTATTTTCTGCTTACAGGTATGTATCCGATATTACAAGATGATCACAGGCTCAGTTTTCGTATACTACTAGCGTATTTCTTCTAAGAGTAGAATATGCGTCACTATTATAGGCGGACAAGTTTGAAATCAAGCTTTAGGCGCGAACAGTTGGTGAGAATGTTTTTCCCGGTCCTTAGCTTGATGGAGAAAATAGAAAGCCATAGGTATTACTTTCACTATTGCCAACTCGGAAAACATAGTATTACTAGTTTACACAACGTTTTATATATATACATATACATAAACATAAGCTGTACTTTCACATTCCCATTCATGCTCTTAAGATATGTTGTAAATAAATTGAAAAAATTGAAATGAAATCTTTAAGTTTTACGTCCCACATATATGCCGGTTAGGCAGGGCCGTGCTGGGATACTAATGAGGGCGGTGGACAAGTCTACTAAAAGGGCGCCCATACAAACGGGAATATATATATATATATATATATATATATATATATATATATATATATATATATATATATATATATATATATATATATATAGAGAGAGAGAGAGAGAGAGAGAGAGAGAGGGAGAGGGAGACTTTGAAAGAAAGTAAGGGTGCCATTTTAATCTCGAATCGAAATCCTCTTTACTACAGAAAAACTTTTTAGTTCCTGTAATAACATTTCTGGCAAAAAGAAGCCAAATGTATCAACAACTTAATATAGCACGCCTATGGACGCAGGAGGCTCATTGCCGGTTTACAAAAGCTCTCCATTGATTTCTGTCCTTAGAAAACTGAACCCAGTTTCTACTTTATATTTCAATCTCTGCGAGAACCATTTAATATTGTCCTCCCATCTGTGCCTCGGTCTTCCTAACGGTCATTTTCCTATCTGGATTTCCAATTACAACTTCGAAAGCGTTTCTAATTTCTTCCATTCTGGCTACATAAACTGACCATTTGAGCCTCCTAGACTTGATGACCCTAACAATGTTTGGTAAACGGTATAAAATTATGCAGTTCCTCCTTATGAAGTTTCCGCCTTTCCCCATTCCCGTTCCTTTTGGAGTTCGAATATTGATTTAAGAATCTTGTTTTCAAATACTTTCAGTCTGCGATTTTCCCTCAGAGTCAGTGACCATGTTTCGCAACCATACAGCACAACAGACATGATTATCGTTTTATATTTTGAGTTACAAATTCCTCAACAGAAATAGTGACAACAAAAGATTTTTAACTGAATAATAGCACGAAATCTCTGCTTTCAGTTGACACCAAATTTTTTAGTGATTATGGTTGTGGTCTGTTAATAATGATCCTAGATATTTGAAAGTATCCACTTTGTCGAAAGAAAATATTATTTGGAATTTTAACGCATCCATAAAATGCAGTATTACGATCCCGACAAACTTCCATTTATTTAGTTTTCTCTGCATTTACTTTTAAGCTTATATCCCTGCAAGCGTTAATTAAGATGTCTGCATTCCTTTCTATTATTCTATCATTACCTATTAAATTTACATCATCAGCATACGCCATAACCTGGCAAATACAATTATTCAGCTCTAGGACCTGATTGCTGTCTTTGATTTTCCATACAATGTTCACCAGAACAAAGTAAATAATAATGACGACAACGCATCTCCTTGTTTCAGGTCATTCTCAACGTGAAAGCTCGTGAACAAGAATTTCTCTACTGGAACCTTACTGTGGGATTCATTTAAACGTATCTTAATTAATCTACCTTTTTCGGTATTGCAAATTCTGTAAGCATGTTGTACAATGTTTCCCTCCTACCAGAGTCTAAAGTCAATAATTGATGTGCCAAGATGTTGTATTCTCTCATTTCTTTTCAACTAATAGTCGAATGGTAAATATCTGGTCGATAGTTGATCGATTTTACCTAAATCCGTTCTGATAATCTCCAACAATTTCATCTGCGTATGGAGTCAATCTTGCTAATACAGTATAATGTTTAAGAGGATTTATTGGATGTTGACAGAAGAGAAATGCCTCGATAATTATTAAATCTGTTTTGTTGCTTATCTTCTGAACTGGAACAATGATTGATTCTCTTCACTCTTATGGTAATTCCTCCTTGTTCCAGATAATGGGAATGAGTTTGTGTATCTTGCTCCACAATTCTTCCCCTCCAGCTAAAATTAGGTCCACCAGAATTTCGTCTACATCCGGAGATGTGTGTTTTAACTTTTTTAAATAGCGATTTCTATTTCTGTCTGCTTAGGTTCTGGAATATACATTTATGCTGCATGCATTTCACTTTCTCCACGCGCATTAGTTTTTGGCTATGTGTTAAGCAAATCGTCAAAGAAATCTTTCCATCTATTTAAGATGCTATCTGTATCAGTGAGAACTGTTCTATTAGGTTTCTTTAATATATAAGCACGAAGTTAATAGCCTTTCTTAAGTTCGTTGATGCATTTATACATGTCCCGAATGTTTTTGTTTTCACTATTATCTTCAAGTTAATTAATTTTAACCTTCAAAAGTCGCGCTTCTTTGTTCTAAAAGTTTTAGAAGTTTTCTGCCAGATGACAATGAAATTTTATGTAGTTATTTCGTTCGGATTTTGTAGCCAACGCAGTTTCTTCTGTTTTCTCTTCTCTGCTACTTTAGTACATTCCTGGTTGAACCATGGTTTGTTCCTACGTATTTCTGCGTACTCCAATATTTCTTCTGCTGAAATTTTAATGTTATCTCTAATTTTAACCAAGTATCTTGAACACTAGTGCACTCCGAACCTTCTAAAACCGAGAATATACTCGACACTTCAATCTGGCTCCCCTCTCACCTGACTCTCCTCTATTTAAAAAAAAAACGCTCCGTTTTCAGATATTGAATATTTCCTTTATTCAATGATAGTCTCTCTCTTAGTATCACAATCAACTCCTCTGAACGACCGAACATCAGTTGTGCTAGACTGTTCTTTTCTGTCTACTAAAACATGATCAGTTTGAATATGTGTTTTTCCATCTGATGAAGTCCAAGTATATTTATGAATGTCGCGATGTTGGAATTTTGTAATCTTCACGATAAGGTTTCTGGATATTGCACAGTTCACGAGTCTAACGCCGTTGTCACAACCTTACTTATGCAAACATTTATTCCCTATAATCGGTTTGAAAATACCCTCTGGTCCTACCTTCGCATTGAAACCGCCTAACAGAATTTTCATATGGTATTGCGAAGATGATCAAATACCCGTTCCATTCTTTCATAAAAACTGTATTTTTTTAATCATCATCCTTATTTTCTGTTGGGAAATGTGCATTTAAAACAATAATATTACACAACTGACTCTTAAGAGAAGTAAAAGAAAATCTATCATTTACAAATTCAACCTATGTAATTGCTGATATTACGTATTCGTTTGTGAACGGAAAGCCTTGTTTCTAGTTGGTAATTTTTAATTTGTTCCCCGTAAAAGAACGTAAAATTTCCCGACTTCACTCCTCCATTTCCTTCTCATCTAACTTCCTGATATCCCAATAGGTCCAACCTCTATTTCTAAACTCATTTTTTACAAATTTTAACGCGCCTGCCCTATAGAGACTTCTTATATTTCATGTTCCAAATCTCATGTCGATTTTACTTTGCGGAGTTCGTGCCAAGTTATCAGTTCTGATCCGAGGATTCTGAACTTATCTGAACATTTTTTTTTTTAACAGGATGAGGTTGTTAGCCTCATACCAAATTCTCAAGCTGGATTATCACCCCTTGTCTGTCCGCGACTGCTTACTCAGTATATTCGCAGCTAACCTCTATATCCCAGAGGCCTTCTCCTCGATCCACAACCTAAGGACGCGCCGTGCCGTGGTGACAGGAAGACCACATTTTACGGAAATTAATACAGCTATAGTTCAGAAATACAATAGGTACTGGTTATCTGAACACTACTTTAAAACACACAGGAACAATGAATATGCTCGTATATATGGATGCATATTAAGACTGTGAAAGCTTCGATGCCGTAAAAATCGTAAATTAGAGACTAGTGTCGGTGTAGTATTATATAAATGCATCGTACGTTTGACTATCCGAATTATTCTTGATGTATCACATTGTTTCGCTTTATAGCTATATAACTTTATAAGTGATTATACTGTTTACCTGTTCTCTGCCAATAGCAACTGTATGAATTTATAATACAAAACTGAAATACAGAAGAATGAAATAAAATAAAAAGTGATATTTCGCAGGGCATCTTATGTAAAGGGCGCCTTGTATTCTTCACAGGTTCTGTACTACCAGTCAATATTTGAATTTATTAAACAAAGCTGGTATACAGAATAACTAAAACCACTTATCTATAATGTGATGTTTCGTAGGGCGCCTTATGTAAAGGGCGCACTGTACCTTTCACGGGTTCTTTACCAATAGTAACTGTATGTATTTATTGTACAGAACTGTGGTATAACAGAAGAGTATATAAAATCGTTCATCTTTGATGTGGTCTCGGAAGGGCGCCTAATGTAAAGGGCGCACTGCACCTTTCACGGGTTCTTTACCAATAAAACTGTAATAATTTATTACTAAAAACTTGTACCTTTATTTATACTGTGATATTTCGGAGGGCGCACCGGGACACGTCCCGGTGTCCCGGTGGGCCAGCACGGGCCTGCGGTTAGGCTAAAGGAGACGGTGATGATGAGAGATGAGTGAAATGGTGGAATGAAGAAAGTGGGAGGAAACGGGAGAACCCCGAGAAAACCCACGAGCACGGTGTTTGTCCACCACAAAGTCCACACGGCGCGAGCTGGAATCGATCCAGGGACCCCAAGCACCGGAGGTGAACGCTCTACCACTCAGCCACCGCGCCCACTGTAAATAAATTGAGATATGATAAAGAACAAATTTGTGGATTCAAAAATACGATCGCAGGAAAGACAAATTATTTAATAAACCGACGCATCCTGTGCTGCTCACTAGTAGAGTACACAGAATGTCACCAACGGAGATAGTTTTCAAGCACCCAAGTTCGTATCGTTTCATGCTTTTTGTACGTATCTATTCCATGTATTTACTTATTTATACTGTATATATTTCTGGGCATTAACGGCATCTATGGCCTTAAACGCATGAAGGATGACGTTCCTCGCCGAACACACTATATTGGGAAAGAGGAAAGGAAGAAAGGAAAGAAAGGGGAAGTATGGAAACGGCCTAGGACCTGTATATTAAGTACCATCCCGGCATTTCCCTGGTGTCAAAGTTTAAACCCATTCAAAGTACTGGAATTATTCTTGATCTTCCGAAAGCTACATGCCCCATCTCAAACACCATGACTGACATAGTCATCACCTCATCAAACCTTGTCTCACATTGCAATGTTGAAGTCTTTGACTTTGTGGACAGTGATCATGCACCCATCAAGCTAGTCTATAAACCATATGTAGCTACAACCAGTTCTTCGTTACTATTGCGAATGAGCTTGCGTTATGATAGAGCTAAATGGGATCAATATCGTACACATATTTCACATCTCACCTATAATCTAACCGAAACCACCACAAGCGACGATTTATATCAGACTGTAGACAACGTTACCTCTTCAATTCAGGAAGCCAGCAACTTGTACATTCCAACAACACAATCCGTTCCATATCAACCTAGGCTTCCGTCTCAATATCTTACTATGATCAAACGTTCACGCCAGTTCTATCTATACTATCTCCACACAGGCAATTCAGAAGCAATCCGACATCACAAACAACTTCAACGTACAGGTCACAACTATGTCAAAGCGTATTCTACTATTGAACTATGCTTAGATCGTATTTTGGTTAAACGATTACATCTTTTCATCGTCGATCACAACTTACTTCCAGTCACACAACTAGGTTTCAGGCCAGCCTTTTCTATTAATAATCAGCTACTCCGATTCATAATGTTCATTATAAACATTCTAATTCAGCTCAACCTTCCTGTGTAGTGTTATTTGGAGATAACAATTGTCATTGGCTCATATACAAACTTCTCAAATTCCAGCTCCCTATCTCATATACAACTTCATTACCAATCGTATCATCTATATCTCAGTACGAAGCAGTATATCACATCCTATATTTCTATTCTCTGGAATAAAGCAAGGGTCGGCTTTATCCCCTTTACTATATCTTCAGTATGTAGCTCATATGCCCCGATTACCAGATAAAGTCCATCTCTTCCAATATGCGGAAAATACGGCCTTTCTAGCAGTTGGAACAAATATCCAACAGATCAGCACTATCTTACAGACTGCTATCGATCGTTCTACACCTGGTGTGCTCTATTGAGGTTTACTATCAACGCAACTAAAACTCAGGCTATAGTTCTATTACCATTAAGACGAACTTCCAAAATTCATAGATATCCACGAAGCATCTCTCTGCATGTTGATAAGGTGCCTATTCAACTCAGTAATACTGTTACATATCTGGGAATTACATATGTCCGCCATCTTACCTGATCCCAACACCTGAAAACCATTATTGCTAAACCCTATATGATAATAGACCTAATCTCTTGAAACGATTGACTGGTACTACCTGGAGCCTTAAAGCATACACCATACTAAATACGTGCAGTTTTCTTAAGACCTATCCCCACGTACGAATTTACTGTTTGGCTAGCTGCCCCATCAAAGTTCTACAATAAACTTTTTATTCTTTGAACGCCAAGCTTTCTGTAAACAGTTCCATATGAAACTACATAGTCCCACACAAGTTCTATATCGTCTAATTACCTTTCCGACCTTGAAATTCTACATTGAGAAACTGCGGCTAACATATATCGCCAGACGCTTCGAAACTCGACATCCTTTACTCCAGGATACAATGCATTATTTAGCAATTCATTCAACACCTCACCGTTATTACCATCCTTCACTTTCGCCTCTCTTCACTTTATATCACTCACTATACTCTACCACCATTAGATACTAAGCTGACATGTCGGTTGTTAGTTCAACATGCATCGGTGGAGTGTAGAGCAACGTCTCGTTGTCGTTGAAACTTATTTCAAGACTAATGATTCTTTAATTGCTACCCAGCGTCCGTTCAGGCAACACTTCAACGTGGGGAGTCAAGGGAAAGTTTCACGTGTACGGACCATTGTCAGGTGGGTAAGTTCATTTGGATTAATAGCTTCTGCTTGCAATCGCAAATCAGGAAGGAGCGAAAGAACTATACAGACACCGGAAGCCATTGGCAATATTCGAGCTGCAATATTGCGTACCCCGAAATTATCTGCACGTCAATATTAGCAATATTTACGAAAGTCTGATCTTTCATTCAGGAGAATATTGCACGAATATCTTCATTTTCACCCTTATAAGCTGTAAATTGTTCATGAAATTAAGCCTCGCGATTGTGTTTCACGAAAGCAGTTCTGCATAATCATGCGTGATCTTCTTGAACATTTGGCGTGGGAGAGCCGGGTTGAATTCCCGGCGGGAGCTCATGTGGTTCGGATTCCACATTAAGCTGTAGGTTCATGTAGCCTTGCTGCTGGAAGGGGCGCTAAACTGAAATCAAATCAATATCAAAATTCTTTGTGAAAATCTAGACACCATAATGATGTTAAATGAAGAGCATTTTGAGTTCTGTGAATAAGCTATGGTTCTGTGATAAACAGAATTTACCTTACTGGAGTGATGCAAATGCGCATGAAGTGTACATTAAGACCTTGCACAGCTTTCGTGTCAGAAAATGGTGTGGTGTTGTTTCCTTTGGGATTATTGGGATTTATTATTTCGAGGACGATACATGTACAGCAATAACTGTCAGCAGTGAACGCTTTCCAAGGATGCTGCAAGACTTCGTTGTTCCTCAATTATGGATGTTGAATGTGGATATTGAACAATTGTGTTTTCAAGAAGACGGAGCGAGCTCGCACAAAGTCGGAATTTTCATGGCTTTCTTGCTGCAGGCCTTTACCGGGAGAGTAATTTCTCGTTATAGTGATATCTTCTGGCCGCCACGATCACCCGATCTCAAATATATTGAGTTTTTTTTTTATAGTACCTCAAACAAGAAGTATTCCGAACAATCTGCGCGCCATTCCTAAGTTGAAGGACCACCTCAGAACTGCCATCAGCCATATTCCATGGTACATGTTACGACGAGCTATGAACAACTTCTAATGCCGCTCAGATTAATGTATTGTGCAGAAGAGGAAATTTTCTTATTTTATATACGTAAATAAAGCCCATCCCAAAGTTTGGAGCCCTTAAAAGTAGCAGTATGACAACCCACCGTCCCCCCCAGAAGTCGGTCCTGGATCCGCCCCTGTATTGAACATAAAGAGAGGTAAATAGAAAGCAGTACTTGCATATAGTGTTTTATTAACGTTACGCTATGAAAGCTGCCAATCTATCCACTCTATGAGATTGGCAACGAACGACATATTTTTTAACATTATAAAAATTTCCTTTATCTCGAAATATAATAATCAGAATTCACGCTCAAGCCTGTCATTTTGTTGGCTTGTTGTGATGTATTGATAGATAGGTCTCATCTTTCAACAATATCGGGCGGTATTCAGAGAGAATTCGTTAATCAAATGTTAGCCACGCTATTAGTTAGTGTAGTATTAGCTCTGTACTAAGGAGGGTGTGCTTTTTGTATTCAGAGTCTACCTGAGTTCAGCTAAAAAGTTCATTTGGGTATGATTAACTAAAATAATCCCAATACTTCGGGTATGAGAAATAAATGTAGCAACTACGGAAATGTACACATGTGTATGCGTAGTCTATAAAAGTGGAAATATGTGAAATAATAAATTCGAAAGGTTTCCGTTGTGGTTTAACATCAAACAACTTATAAATAGTTACGAAATCAAATTATAATTAACTTATTCATTTCTGAGAAATGTATTTACGGCAGGAATAAGTAGAGGTCAAGTAATATTAGGACCAATAGAAGGATTACGTTGTAATTATAAGGGAAGATAATTTATCGATCAGTTGTATGTATCCGTTAGAAAACTGTAAATTTTCTAATCTCTCAGGGCTTTATGCAGAGTAGTTCTGACTCGTAATTAGTGTCATACTGAAGAGTTCCACTAACATATGTTTCTTGCAGTAGTCAGACCTTTAGTATGGGTCTAATCACACGTTAAAACAATTCTGCATAAGGCCCTCACTGTTTACTTTAATAAACATTTCTGCTGCTATAGAAGCCTTGGCTAAACAGCTATTTCATGGTTATTTCACCCTATAAGGTGAAAAGAAAGAAGAAAGAAGGAAAAAAAGAAAGAAAGAAAGACGGGTAATCAATTGCCTTTTTATTCTCATGATATGTTTACTGTGGCTAAGCCAGGGTACCCTCTGCTCTAAATTAATTAGTTACATGTTATTATCTTATTCAACTACTACCTGCTAACATGCTAATCAGAGATTCTGAATATAATTCTGATGGCCATTGTTAGTCAGATCCTTAGTATGCCGCTAATCATACTAAAGGCCTGACTACTGCATGAAACATATGTTAGTCGAACTCTTTAGTATGACACTAATTATGCGTCAAAACGTATCTGCATAAGGCCCATAATGTTTAACAAAAATTGAATCGGTGAGTAGAAAAATAACACGTTACAAGACCTTACTTGCGGAAAGTGCGAAATAAAATTGATTACCGGAAATACCGTTGTTTATACAAAAATATTTGTACGAAACATTTGTAGCATATGTTAAAATCCTTTATTTCCCAAAATAGCAAAGACGTAATTATATTGCATATTTAGTTATACAAAAATTTCTATGGAGAATGTTTTTCTTTATTTTGGGAATATTCATCTATTTTGTAGTATATCTCATTGACCATGCTGTATACTGTCATCATGCTAGTGTCATAACAAAATCTTGATTAATCCATACCTCAGTATCAGTCTGATATTAATAGGTATCGTGGGTATCATACAGCATCAATATTTAAATTAACGAAGTAATCCCTCCTCTCCATAATTTTGTGAAAACTCACGCACGAAGAAATATACTTAGCCATATCGTTTAGCTCACCTCAATGATACCTATCAATTGATATATGGTTTCTCGATACTATAAAAGAGCAGAATGGCTTTATATAGAAAGAATATCACTTGGCGTGTGAAATGATATCCGTCTATACATGTGTAATACGTGTGTAGGATCTAGATTTTTTGATACTATAAGGCCATCTATACGCTATGAGATAAATCCTAAGAAATATCTTACGATTTTCCTAGAATCATAATCTCAACGTGTATGGCATCAGATCCTGTGTCATTTCCTATGTTCTCAACAATCCTATGATATTTTTCTCATGTTTAGAGCACGCTCCATTTCGGAAAGAAAATACGTAAGATTTCGATTTAAGCGATATCAGGTGAGAGAAAGTGAAAACATTGCTTTCTCCTTGCTAGCAAAGATGTTATTTGCGCACTTCTAATGCATACGACGAGCATACATTTTTATATAATACAAAGTCAACGCTCTATCGCAACAGACATGCAAGGCATAAGGCACTGGGAAACATTGCTTGCCGAGTATGCGTTGTGAGACCTGGCAACTGTTCGGAGGACGTGAAACACGAAAGACTTTTAGACGTATGGCAGAAAATGGTAGGATTTCCTACGAGATGTATTGTAACATATGTCCTTAGGTAAATCCTAAGTCATTTCCTAGGATTTATCTCATAGTGTATAGCAGGCCTAAGAGGTCAGAATGCCTTTATGTGGAAGGAAAATCACTTGACGTATGGAAATGAACATATCTGCAATGCATCCACAATACATGTATAGATCTAGTTTTTTGATATAAAAGGACATAATATCTTTATTTGAACGAATGTCATGTGACTTATGAAAATAAACATATGAGGCACCTAGTATCAAAATCCACCACATCCATTTAGCCTAGTTTCGAGTAATCTTGTAAAGCGTGCAGTAAATCTCAACATATATGTGTACAAAGCCCTATATTTGAACTAATGTTTTAGTATGATATATAAAACTTTTAATCCTTTCATGGGCTAATTTTTTCTACAAGTGATGGAGCGATACCTCCTTCATGTTACCCAACACACACTCAAAACAACCAAGCAATCAAAAGAATTGATTTCTCTAGTGCAATTCTTATTTCTATGCTGGAAAAGACCCATAACCAATGGGAATATCGCGTCCCAGTAGAGCAAATAAGAGCATACTTAGGTTCCCTTGGCGGGAAATCTTCTCCCCATTGCCCACGAAAGGACAAAATAGTGTTTCCATGGTATTCCTTTATACCGAGCATATAACAATAGATATAAAACTCAATTGCGGTTTTAAAAAATGGATTAGGCGACTTTTAAATACTAGGCGCCTCGTATGTTCAAGCAGCCATAATACATGTGTGTAGAATTTCGTTTCTTTATACTGAAAGACGTCATAATTCATTTTGAAGGAATATTATTTTACATATGGATTATCTGGCAGGAAAGTAAATGTACACCTGTGTTTTGAGTCTGGCATTCCTGCGCTCCATCCATGGAGAGTATGAGAATTAAATCAATCAAATGTTTACTGAGGGACAAGAAGAAAGGTCTAATCTGAATAAGACATTACAGAGGGGCACAAGCTGTCAATACGTATACTGCATAGTGTAAATAAAGGGCGACACCGAAAGAGAAAGCCAGAAACAGCTGCTAAACGGAGAAAAAAGAGTAAAAATTGTCCAAGTGGGAACATAAAATACAAATACAACAAATATGCCAACAAATAAGCATTTAATAAGCAACGATCTTGGTGTAGTGGTTAAGGCGCTAGATTACAAATGCAAAGAACGGCGGTTCGAATCTGCTCCAAGTAGTAAAACTTATATTTTATTTTTTTGAATAATGCATACAGCACATGAAAGGTCGTAAAAGAGTGCGTATTACCCGTTTAATATCTTAAGTGAAAAAGAGTTAAAAATTTCAGTGAAATTTATTAGAGAAGTGACAATGAAAATGAGGAAGCAAGTATATTTCATCAGGGGTTGTATCAGAGAGTGGTAACCAGAAAAACTGGAAATTTCCCCGAATTTCGCCCATGTGAGTCTGTACGATAGGCGCATTTCTTCAGACATGTGCGTAATGCAGAGAGAGAGAGAGAGAGAGAGAGAGAGAAAGAGAGAGAGAGAGAGATGCTCCCAGAACTGAGAGTGTGGTGATTCCATTCAAATCAACGAGATGACAAATAGACGCTTACATAATAAGAATGCCGAATACAAACAGCCATAAAACAGCAAAGTAATAATTGCAACCGTTATTACCTAAGATTCCAAGATCCGAACAGCATATCACTAATATCCCGAATGGCAAAATATTGTGACTTACACAACTCCCCCTCTCCCCAAATGTGTCCTGTGAAAACAATCACAAGTTTTGGGATGAGGGACCATATTGAGACTACAATATTAAACTATATAAGTGGACTTTAAGCGTATTTTTCCACAACCAGTTTTATTGATATTGAAGACAGCAAAAGCACTATATTTGTTAAAGACAAAGCGAAGTTATTGCAACACTGCGTTACACAGTGAATCATCCATATTACACTCGTGAGTTTTGCTATGCAGAGGCTAGCCACCAAGGCACGCTGAATAATGCCTGAATGAAGCAGCGTGGACAGATAGCGATGCAATGAACGGAACAAGCAATGCATTACAGACATTTCAAGAGAAAAAAGAAAGATCCCTCTTTCCACACTTCATGCTGTAGTTCTAACTTCCATTTTCCCATCAAAGATACATGCCTAGAATATTATACAATTCCATTACACTTAATCCAGTGCCTTCAAACAACTTTGTTCTACGAAGGGAAACGTAGGACACCACACTTATAGATATACCATACATAGACAGTTAAGTAGTAACAGATGAATGCAATTAACCCTACATAATATCGATTGTCTAAATATACACTAGTTTCAAACTATTAGGCACATAACAAACATTCACAGCACCATTATAACCTATCATATGTTAATTCCACTTCACAAGTGGTAGAATGAAAACCGTAGATTGACCGTGGAATGAAAACCGTAGAAAACAGAATGATTTTTTTTAAAATTACAATTATGAACACAAGTTAGTGAAGGAAAAATGACGGTCAATGAAAAGAAGATGATCTGAGGTCGGATTTCGAGAAATAACTTGATAATGAGATGAAAACAGAATTTTATAAAAGGAATGGTTATGATGTGCTAGACACAACATGGTTGCCTGTTTCGTCTCGTCATATGAAAATGTCTCGTTTTAGAGAGGCGAGAAAATCCTGTGTTTGTCTCGTGCAGTCGCGGATTTAGCTAGGGGCGGGAGGCCTAGGCCCCCCACTTACAGATTGACGAAAATAATCTAAGCTATTATTTATATAATTTTGGAAATTCATAGTAAGGTCATGATATACTTATCAGAGTATAAATTCAGTAGCCCCCCAGTTTTACTCTTTTAGATCCGCCACTGGTTTCGTGCCTACCCCTGTGTGATCTCGTGTTTCCGAAACGAGACAAATTGTTATCTAGTCTACTTTCGTCTAATTTTCTTTCGTAAACCTCATAATAGTAGAAGTAAAATTGGAAGCCATGCGGCTTCGAAATGTAACGAACTTTACAAGTTAGAATTGATAATAGGACAAGAGAGGACAATGGAATGCTTTCAAGACATTTAAAACGCGACGAGTGCTGACAAGGACCTGTCATGTCTCGTCTAGGAAAACGAGACGAGACAGACGCTTTGTCTCGTTTCGTCTCGGATTTAACAGAGCCTATATTGTCTCGCTCATGCTGAATTGGATGCCTCTCACCAGAGATGAAGTGGATCGTGGACCGTGGGTCAACAGGACGTGACCCACTGCAACCCACCATCCGCCGTGTCCCACCATAACATATATACCCACTACGACCCACCCACACACTCTGCTAGTGCATTGTATTTAACACCGTCTGAAGAGTGGTGAATTTGTATACATTTTACTTTTAGGATCTCCATTTTCTTATTCTTCTTTTATTGCATTGGTTTCTATTTACTTACCTGAGATGAGTATATCTAACAAGGACAAGGCAGACTTTGTTAAATGAACTTCGGGGCCATCTTTCGCGAGGTAGTAGTGCACATTTAAACTGGGAGAGCCAGAAATACCCTAGAGAAAGCGTCTTAAAGTTTCAACTCGCCGTATATATGGTACGACGCCTAAAATTATCAAGTGGCGTTGTGGCAGAGTGTGGAGCATTCACGACTCCCGTGTAGAAGTCCAGCGTTCGATTTCCGCTCGAGTCAACTTGTTTTTGCTTTTTACCAATAAAGTAGTCATTTATAACTACAAATAAAATATTAATTCACTATATGTTCATATATTCTAAACGATAGGAATTTTCAAATCAGTTTAAAACTTTTCAATGTTTTATGTGAACTAGATACAAAATATAACCTATTTCATAAATATATTGATATCACTAGTTGTATTACGGTTACCACTATCGTTGTGTCCGAAGTTTCGTGTCTATATCTGTGGATAGTAAGCGAATTGCAAGGGGGATGAGGGGGAATTCCGCTAGGGAATACTGGATGAATGTTATAGCCAAAGGGGATTTCCGAATTATCACCCTTGCAATTCGCACTCTGTCCACAGATATACACACGAATCGTCAAGAATATTTTTCATTTAACGACTTTACGAAATAGGTTATATTTGTATCTAGTTCACATGAAACATTGAAAAGTTTTACAACTGATTTAAAAATTCCTATTGTTTCATGCATTATAAACATATGCTGAATTAATATTTTACTTGTAGTTATAAATGACTACTTTATTGGTAAAAGCCAACACAAGTTGACTCGAGCGGGAATCGAAGTCGCGATCTTTCACGCGTGAATCGTGAATGCTCCACACTCTGCCACACCGTCACTTGGTAATTTTAGGCATCGTATCATATATATGGCGAGTCGAAACTTTAAGACGCATTTTCTAGGCTATTTCTGGTTATTGCGCTCTTTCAGTTTGTAACATTAACACTTCAAATACGCACTACTACCTCGCGAGAGTTCATTTAACAAAGTCTGCTTTTTCCTTGTAAGATATAGACACCTCAGGTAAGTAAATAGAAACAAATGACAAAAAGAAAAAAAGAAAACACAGACCCTAAAAGTAAAATGTAGACAAATTCACCACTGTTCAGAGGATGCTATATACAATGCAGTACGCAGAGTGTGTCGGTGGGTCGTAGTGAGTCTGTAGGTTAAGGTGGATCGCTGGTTATGGTTGGTCACAGTGGGTGGTGGATTGCAGTGGGTCACATCCCTTTGACCCACGACCCACTAACCGACTTGCACATCTTGACCCACATGTCTCACTTGACACAAGACCCACTTCAATACTGGTGTGAGGTTTCCAATTCAGCATGGGCGAGACAATATAGGCTTTGTTAAATCCGAGACGAGACGAGACAAAGCGTCTGTCTCGTCTCGTTTCCGAGACGAGACGTGACGCGTTCTTGTCTGGACTCATGGCGTTTTAAATGTCTCGAAAGCATTTCATAGCCGTCTCTTGTCCGATTATGAATTCTAACTTGTAAACTTCGTTATATTTCGAAGTAGCGTGGCTTTCAATTTTACTTCTATTATTATGAGCTTTACGAAAGAAAATTAGACGAAAGGAGACGAGATAATAATTTCTCTCCTTTCGGAAACATGCGGTGACACTGGGATTGCCACGAGACGAGACAATGCTTCCTCTCGCATCGCTCAAATCAGACAATTTAATATGAGGAGAAGAAACAGGCAATCATGTTGTATCTAGTGCATCATAATAATTTTTTTTCTAAATTTCTGTTCTGTTTCATAAGTTCTGTTTTCATTTCATTATGAAATTATTTGTCGACGTCCGACATCGGATCATGTTTCATTGAGCGTCACGGTTCCGAAACCTTAGGTGATAATGCTTGCAATTATCACTTTGATGTTTTATAGTTGTTTGTATTCACCATTCTCATTACGTAAGCGTCTATTTGTCAACTCGATGATGTGAATGGAAGCACGTCACTCACAGTTCCGGGAACATCTCTCTCTCTCTCTCTCTCTGTGTGTGTGTGTGTTTTTCCGTTTCATAGGTGATGATAGACAAAAAGGCAAAATTGCATTGAAATTTTGCGGCATTTCTGGCAAGATGGTCTCCGCAATAGGCACATTTCTGAAGAAATTTGCCTATCTTAGAGACTCACATGTGCGAAATTCGGGAAAATTTGCAGTTTTTGAGATTACCACCCTCTGATACATACCCCTGATTAAATGTACCTGCTTCGCCGTTTTCATTGTTTCACTTCTCTAATAAATTTCGCCGAAATTTTTAACTCTTTTTCACTTAACGTATAAAAGGGATAATACGCTCTCTTTCGCACCTCTCATGTGCTCTATGAATTAGTTTTAAAAAACTAGAAAAATATATACTCCTTGGAGCAATTCGAACCGCCGTCATTTGGATTTGTAATCTAGCGCCTTAACCACTACACGTAGTTCGTTGCTTGGTAAAGGTTTAGTTGTTGGAATGTATGTTTGCATTTTTATTTTATGTTCACACTTCACAATTTCTACTTTTTTTTCTCCTCTTTCTCTGTATTGGTTTAATTCTCATATTCTAGATGGTTAGAGCTCAGGAATGAAGTGGCTAAGACGCTAGATTGAAAATACATAGGACGTAAGTTCGAATCCACTACAAGTAGAATGATTTCTTAATAACGCATGCAGCACGTGAGAGGTGGTAAAGAGAGCGTATTACCCGTTTGTAATGTTAAGTGAAAACTTGGTAAAAAAATTCCACTGACATTTATTAGAGAAGTGATACAATGAAAATTAGGAAGCAAGTATATTTAATCAGGGGTATGAATCAGAGGGCGGTGATCGATAAAACGAAATTTTTCCGAATTTCACACATGTTAGTCTGTACAATAGGCAAACTTATTCAGAAATATGCCTATTACAGAGAGCATCATATTTCACCGATTGCGCTAGCCAAAGTTAGTTTAACAATAACAAATAGTGTAGTGTTTTTTCGCTAGAACGATAAATTAAAAAGTGCATACTGCAGACGAACGAAGTGTTTCGAATGTCCTAGTAATTTCCTTGCCCTTTCCGAATTAACATGCGTAAATCGTCTTTATCATGATACAAGTGTTTGCGTCCACTTTCTTAAGGATTGTTCATTTAGTATGAGAAGTCACTCTTTGATTCTTCTCGACTGCTTTGAAAATAAAATAACCTGAAAACGATTTGAACCGTGTAACGTGGGTTCCTGTCACCACGGCATGGCGCGTCCTCAGGTTGCGAATCGAGGAGAAGGCCTCTAGATATAGAGGTTAGCTGCGAATATACTGAATAAGCAGTCGCGGACAGCCGACTAGGAGTGGTCCTCCGGCTTGGGGGTTTGGGTAAGGCTAACAACCTCATCCTGTAAAAAAAGGTACTTGTTCAGAAATATTCACAAAAAGCTCGGACAAAGACTGATAACTTGGCACGACCTCAGCAAAAGAAAATGGACATGAGATTTGGAACCTGGAATATTAGAAGTCTTTATAGTGCAGGCGCGTAACGAGAGAGTTAGAGAAATACAGGAGGACGTAGTAGGACTTCAGGAAGTTAGGTGGGAAGGAAATGGATCTGTAAATACCGGAAATTTTACGATCTTTTACGGGGAAGGAAATAAAAATCACCAGTCAGGAACAGGGTTTTTCGTTCATAAACGTATATTACCAGCAATTAAACGGGTTGGATTGGTTACTGACAGACTTCCTTTTATTACTCTTAAGGGACGGTTATGTGATGTTATTGTTTTAAATGTACATGCCCCAACTGAAGATAAGGATGACGATATAAAAGACAGTTTTTACGAAGAAGTGGAACGGATATTTGACCAACTCCCGCGATGCCATATGAAAATTCTGTTAGGGGATTTCATTGCGAAGGTAGGACGAGAGGATATTTTCAAACCGATTATAGGGAACGAAAGTCTGCATAAGAAAAGTAATGACAACGGTGGTAGACGCGTGAAATTTGCAACATCCAAAAACCTAATCGTGAAGAGCACAAAATTCCCACACCGCGACGTTCAGAAATTCACTTGAACATCACCAGACGGGAAAACACATAATCAAATTGATCACGTTTTAGTAGATAGGAGAAGGCAATCTAGCATAATTGATGTCTGGTTGTTTAGAGGGGCTGATTGTGACACTGACCACTACCTGGTAGCAGCGATAATACGATAGAGGTTATCGTTCAATAAAGGTAATATTCATTCTCCGTAAACGGAGAGATTCAATTTAAAGAAATTAGAAGAGAGCCAGGTAAGAGAGAAATACCAGATTGAAGTTTCGAATAGATTCTCGGCTTTTGAAGATTCGGAGAACACTAGTGTTGAGGATATCTGGAATGAAATTAGAGATAGCATTTAAATTTCAGCTACAGAAAAATGGGGACACGCAGAAATACGTAAGAACAAACCATGGTTCGACCAGGAATGCATAAAACTAGCAGAGAAAAGAAAACAGGCAAAATTACGCTGGCTACAAAATCCTAATGAAATAACTATACAAAATTTCGCAGATATCAGGCGGGAAAATTCCAAAACTTTTAGAACAAAGAAACGCGATTTTCTGAAAACAAATTAAGGAACTTGAAGATAATAGTAAAAATAATAACATACGGGATATGTAAAAGGGAATCAACGAATTTAAGGAAGGCTATCAAAGTCATGCTTATATATATCAAAGAAATCTGACGGTACAGTTCTCACTGACACGGATTGCGTCTTAAATACAATGAAACCTCTCTAAAGCGGACAGCCATGGGGAATCAAAAATTGTCCGCTATAGAGAGGTGTCCGCCTTAAAGAGGTTTCAATATTTTCTTACTAAATTAGTAATCAAGGAGATATGTAATTAGAAAAAAATATTTTTGTATGAATCGTGTATTTACGAATATTACCAAAATGTTACGATACCTGCAGTATTCTCCGCCATCCAATACTCTATGTTCGAGGCACAACATTGAAATAAGATGCTATAGTTCTCAGCACTTTACACTTATCACTACTTACTACGTTTTCAGTATGTCGCTTTAATTTGTGGGTTAATTGCAGTCCAGAAGTATCTTTTTTGAAACAATATGCGTACCCGCGGGTAAAAAATACCAAACTTCTCTTGTGCTTCCTCAGAGTTTCCAGAGGGACAGTAGCATAACATGCCATCCCAAACGACGAGCAATTGTCAATCACTTTTGTGTCTAAAAAAGCTGTGGGAGTGGGATGCAAGCAAAGGACATGAGAGTGTTGATAAACAGAGACGCATCATCTGGGTTGCTGAGCAGACACTTGAGGAAGCTAAATGTCACATTGCTTCGTTGGTGACACATATATGAATTACTAAAAATGATTTTTTCTATATTTTTTAACTTGTTTCTAGAGAAAGTGTCCGTAATACGGCGGTAAATAATACCTATAAAAGACCGAAAAGACTGTCCGTGTCCGTAATAGAGAGTGTCCGCTTTAGAGAGGTTTGCCAATATGTTTTTTCCTATTGCAATGTTTGGGGATTACAAAATATGTCCGTTACGGGAGGTGTCCGCTTTATAGAGGTGTCCGTTAGTAGAGGTTTCACTGTAGATGGAAAGATTTATTTGGCGATTTGCTTAACACGCAACCAAAAACTAGTATGCGTGGAGAAAAGGAGATACACACCACAGAACCATATATTCCAGAACCTAACCGAATAGAAGTAGAAACCGCTATGAAGAAATTAAAGACACAAGAATCTCCGGCTGTAGATGACATTCCGACTGAGTTAATTTTAGCTGGAGGCGAAAAATTGTGGAACAAGATACACAAACTCATTCTCCTTATCTGGAACAAGGAAGAATTGCCACAAGAGTGGAAAAAATCAATCATTGTTCCAATTCACAAGAAAGGCGACAAAAGTGACTGTAATAATTATCGAGACATTTATCTTCTGTAAACATCCTATAAAATCCTTTCAAATATTGTATTAGCAAGACTGACCCCATACGCAAATGAAATTATTGGGGATTATCAGTGCGGATTTAGACGAAATCGATCAACTTTCGACCAAATATTTACCATTCGCCAAATACTCGAAAAAAAGTGGGAATACAATACCCTGGTACATCAACTATTTATTGATTTTATAAAGGCGTACGACTCGGTTAGGAGAGAAACATTATACAACGTTCTTACAGAACTTGGAATACCGAGAAAGCTAATTAGATTAATTAAGATATATTTAAATGAATCCCAAAGTAATGTCCGGGTAGGAAATTTTTTGTCCACGAGCTTTCACGTCGAAAATGGCCTGAAACAAGGAGATGCGTTGTCGCCATTATTATTTAACTTCGTTCTGGAATACGCTATAACGAAAATCAAAGATAGCGACCAGGGCCTACAGTTGGACGGTATTCACCAGGTTATGGCATATGCTGATGTAGATTTATTAGGGGAGGATAGGAGAACAATAGAAAGAAATGCAGAGCTCTTATTAAATGCTTGCTGGGACATGGGTTTAGAAGTAAATGAAGAGCGGCCAGTGCTTTGTTCATTCACCCACTGTATCGTTGGGGATTACTATGTACAGGGTTTGTCCGGGAAGTAATAGGACTGATTTTATTCAGCCATGACTGGACTTCGGAGCGTGCGCGCACCGACTGGATCCGGTAGAGGGCGTTCCTAGCTAACGAACGAGCGGCTGGTAAGTTGTCTCCGAGCACACGGAGAGTCAGAACAGGCTTTTTCGCGCGACGTGTTTCTGTGAGTGGTACAAGCCGAAAATGCAGTGTTCGTTAGAGCAGGGGTACGCGATTAAATTCTGTGTTATACTCGGTAAAGCTGCGACAGAGACGTTTGATATGATCAAGCAGGCTTACCCAGATGATGCTTTAGCAAGAAGTGGTGTGTTTCTGTGGCACAAGGCCTTTTCGGAGGGCCGGGAAGAGGTCGCCGATGAAGACCGTGCTGGAAGACCTTCGACTTCGACAAACACCGACAATGTGACTCGTGTGCGCGACGTTTTGAACTCAGACCGTCGACTAAGTGTTCGTTTAATTGCCCAGATGTTAAATTTACCAAAAACTGTGGTTCATGAAATTGTGACGGAACATTTGAACATGCGCAAGGTGTGCGCGAAGATTGTCCCAAAAGTGCTCACTGACGACCAGAAATTGCGGCGAGTGGAATTGTGCCAAGAAAATTTGAACATGTATGAAAGTGACCCCCAATTTTGAATAACGTAATCACAGGTGACGAATCATGGATCTTTGAGTATGATCCCGAGACAAAGAGGCAATCTTCTGAGTGGCCCACGCCGGCGTCTCCTCGCCCAAAAACGGGAAGAATGAGCAAATCCAAAGTGAAAACGATGCTCATTGTCTTTTCTGACATCAAAGGCATCGTCCACCATGAATTTGTTCCTCCTGGACAAACCGTCAACGCCAAGTTTTACGTGGAAGTGCTCAAGAGACTGAAACGAAGGGTCAATCGGGTTCGACCAGACATCGGAGCCGACTGGAATCTGCACCACGACAACGCCCCGGCTCACACCGCCTTTCATGTGAACAGCTACCTGACCAAGCCCGGCATCTCAACGCTTCCGCAGCCGCCCTACAGCCCAGATGTAGCCCCCGGACTTCTTTTTGTTTCCTCGCCTGAAACGCCCGATGAAAGGCAAGCATTTTGAGACGACAGAGGGGATCCAAGCAGACAGAGGGGACACCTCCAATGCTTGGAAATCGCGCTGGCAGCGTTGCATCGACGCAGAAGGAGCCTATTTTGAAAGTTTTTAAAGAATTGTAACGATTGGCTCAATAAATTTTTTTTAAATCGACTCAGTTCTATTACTTTCCGGATAAACCCTGTATTAACAGCTATCATTTCCGTGGGTTGTATATTGTGATCACGTGTTCCTTCTTTGCTGGAAGTCTACAAATGGCTTACATGTAGTAGTTAAAGCTACATGCTATGTAATACATGAGGTATTTAGACATACATGCTTTTCATATAATGTAATAAAAGGGTCATGCTGGGAATAAGAAAAAGAACATTCCTTGGACAAAACGGAAACTATTGACATCAGAAATATTTATCTACGAGGCATGCGCAGTAACATAATTCAGAATAGTTACTGTTTAGTTCAGTAAACGAAGACAGGGGTATAGAAAGCAAACACGTCGCGTCAACGAGATCGACCAGAGTTGACAGAGGCGGAAGCAGATGTGTAGTAATACAACAACTTTGGTTAAATTGAAAATTAGTTCTGTATCCTGTAGTAGATCGTATCACAACTTTACGGGAGAGCAGAGAAAGATTTACTAACCCTGTCATATAGAAAGCTTTACTAACCCGATCATATAGATACAAATGGATGTAACTGTGAATACTACAACTTCGAATTAACGAAAGCCGTTTAGACATTCAGTGGTTTGCAGGGTTGTGTAAGACAGAAAAAGATAAGACACAATATAATTCTTCATACCTCAACTTCCGGTAGCTAGATATATTCAATTTCTGGTTAGATACTGAAACTGCTCTCGGATTTTAATACATGACGTATTAGAGGTTACAAAATGCTTTGCATTACTTCTCCGTTTGTAGACAGGTATTAGTTTATTGTTCTGAAAGGTTGTGTGTAAACTAGGGATGGCGTATTCCGGAATTTTTACTTTCCGGAAAAATCCAGGAATTCGGAAAAACTCGATTTTCGAAAAATTCCGGAATTCGGAAAAATCCGGAATTTGGGAATTTCTGATTTCGTAAACATTCCGAAATTCGGAAAAATCCGGAATTTTGCTGAATTCCTGGATTTTTCTGAATTTCGGAATTTTCTAGATTCCGGATTCTTTCCGAGTTCCGGAATTTATCTGAATTCCTGAATTCTACCGAATTCCGTAATTTCCCGAAATCCGGAGAGTGAAACTTCCGCTTCCAAAAAGTGAATTTCTGTTGGTTAATTGTAACGTGGCGGACATAAGTCTTTGACCAGGTAATGGCGACTGCTTTGAAACAAATGCAAAGTATGAGAATTAAATCTGTGTATCTATAGTTTCGTGGGGAGAAAAAAACAAACTTGTGAACCAAGGGTTGAAGAACAACTCAAGTTATTAATATAGAGTTTGGCGAAGATTATTCACAAAAGAAATACGAAAGACGTTTCGAATCGAAGAAATATAACATACAACTTTGCAAGCGGAGACAAAGAAACCTAACGTAACCAGACTAAAGACGAATCGTTTACCGCGTAGTGATCGCGGTTGAGTGGTCAAGGTGCTTGTTCGAATCCACGTCGCACATTTTTTATTGTACTTTAGGATTTTTGATGGCGACTGATCGGCGATAACATACGGTTTATTATATTCAGATATTTGAATACTCGGATGTTTCAATACTTGAACTATCAAATCTTCAGGAGTAATAATAGTAATAATTATAAATTAATAATAATTATTATTATCTCATAGAAGATTAAAAGCTAGAAGCTAATTATCGCTCTGGTCATACCATTACAAGCAGAAACGTGACATTTGCAAAGAATATTTCGGTTTCATTTAATGTTGCCCACGAGAAGAGGAATTTCTCAACTCGTTTCTAAAACAAACAAAATAGCATGAGAGTTAACAGTTAAATTCGAGACGGGACAAGGCTAACTCAAAATTTTCGTCTCGCGTTGGAGATGAGAATCTGACGAGACGAAAAGTATCGTAAACATTTCCCGTCTTGTCTTGATTCCCGAAATAGTGTATGTTCATTCTTTAAGTAACAATTGCTCTGTAGACTGAATATCATAGGGTATTTCGTTACATTGTGTTTCTGAGCTCATTGAATTATGGTCTGTGTAGGTATTTTTATGGCAAACCTTTAATATTTACCTCTGCAAATGCTAAAAATTACTTTATTTTATGCCTTACTGTTGCGTGATATTCAGTTATTTTTATTACAGTTATTTTCCTTAAAACATACAGCAGAATACTTTCTACATGAAAGTTCAGTGGAATGCTCTAGTTTAAAATTTTGGTAGTTGCAGAGGTATGTCTTGAAGGTACGGAGCCCTTTCCCCGAAATCTCTACTTTTAAGTAAGTTTTGCCAAATTTTAGGGCAAATGTAAAACTTTTAATGCCATTATTATTATTATTATTATTATTATTATTCGTAGAAAGTGTCACGGTAGACTACACATACTGTGTAGCGTAAGATTTATAGTCTGTGGTTGTCATGTTGGTTAAGATAAACAAGATGAGCAAGAAACAAGATGTGTGAAGATACATGTCGTAAGGTCATAGAGTAAAAAGATTATATAAGTATATGAATCAGTTGGATTCAAAAGAGATTCATGTGAAAAGATTTAATAACAAGGATACGATTAATAGGTAGAATAAAGAGTTCTGGTTATACATAAGAGTGAACACATTAGTTTGATGTATAGTACAATTCCAGATAGTTTAAGATAATTATTATTTTATGTACCAACACTAGCCAAATTCCCTTTAAGGAAGTAGTATCATATCACTTTAGAAAGCTAACAAATTGGCGCAGTCGATAACAACGAATTCTATGCTCTGGATTTGGTGGGAACAGATAGAGAATATGGTGGACATCAAAGTTAAAAGATGGATTGCACAGGAATTACAACAACGAGCTCAGGAAATAACTCTATTAAAAGAAGAAATATCTTTTTTAAAACTACAACTACAGTGTAAAGAGGCAAATACTTCAACTGAACACAAACGTAATGACTGTAAAAGATGTAAACGTCTTCAGAACAACAAGGAATGCCCAGCAAAATCCAAGCGATGTTTCAGATGTCTTTTTATTGGTCATTATGCAAGGGCATGTATGGCAAAAAGGATGAACCCAAAGTTTGAGTTCAAACTGACAAGCAAGAACACTGAAGTTTCGAAAGTTGCCCAGGAAAAGCCTTATCTTAATCTAAACAAGTTAAGTGTAGAAATTACAAGATAAAGCCAGCAATCAGTTGGGCTGCCAAAAGCCAAAAAGCACGTTAGACAAAAATCTTTGAATGTCAATGGTACATTGCCATCTGTAAATTTTGGAAGCAAACAAATGAAAGAAACGGAGAAGATCGAGAAGATACCACTGGAAGTTAAGCCCAAGTCCAAAGAAATTGAAGTGATGACTGCCGGGAGGAAGCTTAGACCTGATGAGTCAACTTCGGATAATAATTCTAACAGGAAAGGCGTGCAGGAGAAGGAGGACAATGAATGCATGGTTTCCAGGGTTGCCAGTGGTGAATGCATGATTTCCAGGGTTGCCAGTAGTAAGCCTACGAAGAACATGAGCGAATTAATGACTAGATTTATGAAGTTTTTGGTAAAGAGGCACTCAGAAGAGAGAGCTAAAAGAAAGGATTAGAAACAGACAGAATGTTCCTTAAAGAATTGTTGTTGAAGTTTTGGAACATAAAAACAAAAATGTAAAGGGGGGAGAGTGTTGGTAGAAAGTGTCACGGTAGACTACACATACTGTGTAGCGTAAGGTTTAAAGTCTGTAGTTGTCATGTTGGTTAAGATAAACAAGATGAGCAAGAAACAAGATGTATGAAGATACATGTCGTAAGGTCATAGAGTAAAAAGATTATATAAGTATATGAATCAGTTGGATTCAAAAGAGATTCATGTGAAAAGATTTAATAACAAGGATACGATTAAAAGGTAGAATAAAGAGTTCTGGTTATACATAAGAGTGAACACATTAGTTTGATGTATAGTACAATTCCAGATAGTTTAAGATAATTATTATTTTATGTACCAACACAAGCCAAATACCCTTTAAGGAAGTAGTATCATATCATTTTAGAAAGCTAACAATTATTATTATTATTATTATTATTATTATTATTATTATTATTATTATTATTATTATTATTATTATTATTATATCAACACCGTGTATAATCTTTAAAAGATATGCGGTTTGTATCTGAATAGTGAAAGCTAATTGACTGTCGATCTCGGTCGTCAAGAAGTCTTCAGGAGGCAAGGACATCGGTCACGTTCTGGGTTTGAGTTCCGAAGGGGCAAGTATTCTGCCTCGAGCCAAAAATTGTTAAAAGTTATAGGCTTCAGCCAAACATGTTCAAAACAGCTGGGACAGGGTTTAGGCTTTTCAACGGCTCAAGCGGCTCGGCTTACAGCTCATTCACTACCGAACCGAACCGAGAAGTGAGCCGAGCCAACAGTTCACCCAACTGAGCCGATCTGAGCCATCGGCTTAGTTGAGCTGAGTCGAACCGTGCCGATGGACTAGTTTCAACTTAGTTGGCTCGATCAGGTTCACATCAGCCGATAGGTGACCCATCCCAACCGAGAAAGCTCGAGCCATCGGCGCAATTGAGCCGAGTGATGGCTCGTTCTAACTGAGTCAGCTCAGGTTATCGGCTCAATTGGGCCGAGCAGACGGCTCATCTCAACCGAGCCGACTCGAGCTGTTCCCTGAGTTGATACGAGCCGAGCCGGTTGATATCACTACCCGGGTTGGTCTTCTGCTTGGGCTCAAGAATTCGACCGTGCAGGTCCCAGCCTTGATTTTCAGAACTACATTATATACTTATATTGGTGATTACGATATTTGAGTCTGTCTCGAAATAATAAAAAAGACCTCTTGTCCTTTCGTCATCTAGACGAGACGAGATACATAAAAGTTGTCCCACGAGAGCAACACTAAAAGTATTCCACATTACTGCTTACATTTTTCATGACTTTCGCTTTCCAGTCTAATCAGGCCATTATTTCAAAACGAGTTAAAACAAGCTGACCTGCGAGCGAGCGAGCCATTATCAAACTCGACTCAACTCGAAACTCGACCTCGAAAACAGCCACTTGACTCCGAACGCAACTCAAGAAAATTACCTTTGACTGGACTCGAATTGAATTCGAGTCGAGTCGAATTTTGGCTCGACTCGTGCTCATCCCTATTCGTATTTGTATTTTATGTGTCCACTTCAACACTTTCTACTCTTTTTTCTCCGTTTACCTGCTGTTTCTGGATTTCTCTTTCGGTGTCGTCCTTTATTTACACCATGCACTATTCTTATTCCCAACTTGTGACCCGCTTCAATGTCTTATTCAGTTTAGGCTTTTCTCCTTACCTTGACTACAGATGTGATTGATTTAATTCTCACTTTCCCCGCAGGATCGATGAAAAATTATTATTATTATTATTATTATTATTATTAGTAGTAGTAGTAGTAGTAGTAGTAGTATACTATTGGACTTGCACGGCGAAATTACTGCATAATACGACATCATTTCTGTAATTTTACTCCATTGTATGTTATTCAGTTTACTAATGGGCACTAAATTATCTCCAGATCATCAAATAAATTAACTTCGGCATGCACTTTGGTGGAAATATCATTACAGCAACATTACCGGTTCGTTCCAGACATCAGGGCTGAACTTAGCAACATTTAGCTTATGATGTTGCATGAGAAGATAATAAAGGGGTGAAGTGCTGGACTTGTGAGTAATACAGCTAATCAATATAGCTTCAAAGCCTTTTCTAACTAACTAACTAACTCTATGGCCTATGGAACCCGAAGGTTCAATGCCGCGTTCACAAAACCTCTCCACTGACTTCTATCCTTAGCTAACTCCATCCAGTTTCTACTTTGTATTCCAATCTCTGCGAGATCCATCTTCATATTGTCCTCCCATCTGCGCCTAGGTCTTCCCAATGGTCGTTTTCCGATTGGTCTTCCAGTCAAGATTTTGAAAGCCTTTCTACTTTCTTCCATTCTAGCTACATGGCCCGCCCACCTAAGCCTCCTAGACTTGATGACCCTAACAATGTTGGGTAAATCATATAAATTATGTAGTTCCTCGTTATGAAGTTTCCGCCATTCCCCATTCCCGTTCCTCTAAGGTCCGAATATTCGTCTCAGGATCTTATTCTCAAATACTTTGTCTGTGTTCTTCTTTCAGAGTAAGTGACCATGTTTCGCAGCCATACAGAACAAGCGGCCGGTCTTATTCAGATTGGACTTCTCTTCGTGCCCTTTACTAAACATTTGATTGATTTAACTAGCTGAACCTGCGCTCTCTACACAGCGCATCATTCGCATATGAGCATAAATCTCCTTTTCATTACTCACAACATATCTACATGTTCCTTTACAGACACAAGTGAAAAAAGTCTTGATTTTAAAAAAAATCGACAAGGCGTATCATAAAAGGAACCTCAATATCTCGCACCGTTTGCAAGATTTGAGCCTACTTCCGGTTGGAGTTTCTAATTCATGCATGACCAGTGTTTTCTTTCTTCTTGCATGCAGTATGTAATAATCAAATACATTACATACACAATTAATTATAATGGCAGTTATATATGGTGGTTATTGGGCAAATCACTCCAAAAATAAATATAATAAAGAAATAACGGCCATGTTTTTTAAATATTCAATTAGAACTGGACAATCTACACAAGATTTCCAATTGATCAGTGAAAACGTCATTTTTCTAGAGCCTGTAGTTTACGAGATCTCATTGTCGGAAGGATTGACCACAAACATATAAATTTCCACAACATATAGTTCAAAAGAACTCGGAAGATGGAAGCACAATTCATGTACATTGATTTTAGAGATGGCTTATTAAAATACAAGGGGTTTTAACAACAATTTTATATAATAAACTTTATGAAAAAGATTTATTAACTAGTTAACTGATTTATTTAAAGTACTCATACTTAAAATGTTTTTCTCTGTTAAACGTGTAATCACACATAACCGTAAATGAAAGTTTGAGAACCATAGTTATACGTTGGAGTTCGGGCGTTTTCGCTGGTTTCCAGCTTTCTAACTGGAGGCACTGCTTGCATTGTCAAGTCTAGGCTAGGATTATTACGTGCTTGTGGACGCAAGCACGGTAAGTCTTAGTTACGGGCGAGAGAGTGAGAGAGACTAAGGGTTTCACCCAAGTGGAGACAGTCTTACCGTACACACCAGTGTACATAATTTTTGGAAGCTTAGCTTCATCATCATCCCCGCTATCCCTTACTACAGTACGGAGAATATCATAAGCCCAGACGTGCCTTATGGCATCTCAACCTGTGAGTGGCCAATACTCCGGTTTACCACCAGTTGTACCACAACCCTCTTGCTCTTCCGGGAAATCGGTGAGCCGGAGATGTCATTCATTGGAACGGATTTCTACTAGCCAGGGCTCTTCAGCTCGTTCCCGTTCACCAGTAGCATCAACAAAACTGTCGCCTGCTGAACGACATCATAAGATCAGTGATGCGAGTTCTGAATCTTCCATGAATATCGATATTCGAGATGATAACCAGTTTTCTAATCTACCTCCATCGGGTCGACCTGCTATCTATTCTTATTTACTTCAGAACTTTGACCCGAAATTCACTAATACAAAACTTCTGTTCGTTCAGATTACTAAATATCTGCCTCGTGTCAATATCACTCAAATCATAAAGACCAGGAACGGAATGATTATCAAGACACCTGATCCAGAGATTCTCAGTATAATCCGGAACAAGTTCAGTTTCGAGATTTTCGGAAAAAATCTACAATGACCAAGCTCAGTGACCAACGTACCAAACAGCCACCACAGCCGAAAAAATCACCTACTCTTTCTGTTGTTGTTCGCGGGGTAGATCCGAGTTATACCGACGATGAGATCCTCGAAGAACTCACGTTAGAGGACTACCTTATCATCAAATGCATCCGGATCAAAGGCGACCATGGTCCGACGTATTGGTGCGCGTCCTTACCAATTCACAGCAGACCATTGATGACCTGCTATCTCGTGGTGCATATATCTACAAACAGCGCCATCGTGTAGAATCGTCCAGGACTTCTTCTCCATTACCCCTTCGCTGTGAGCGCCGTCAGGTCTATGGACAACACTCCTCATCTCAGTGCAGAAACCCATTTAAGTGTGGTTACTGTTCGGGCCTACATCCTACACGTAGTTGCACCAATTTGAAATCACCTCCGACGTGCTCCACATGTCGAGAAAATTCACACCCAACATATAGTTACAAATGCCGATCCAAACCAGCTCCTGAGCCATCAAAACCAGAGACAGTAGTGCCACTGCGCATACCTGAACAAATCCAACCATTTACAAATCCCGCACTTCAGCAGCCTGTAACTGTCCATCAGCTTTTAACATTTCTTACTCTGTCTTTACAAAACATCCAACCGTTCTTACGTAACCACATCGCTCAACAAATTCAGTACGCAGCCAAGGCAATTTTCAACGTTATCATCTCTCCCACATATTCTGGCAATAATGTTTACTATCATTCAAATGTACTGGAAACCGAGGTTCAAAAGCAACCGTGTCTCTCTTCATTGCACTATGGCGCTCTCCTTCTTGTTTTTGAACATACGGTCTCTGTCACAGCACAAGCCGCTCTTTGAAGCGCTTTTGCTTGAAGAAAAGATCCATGCCTTTCTGCTTAACGAGGCTCATCTCTCACACAACATGACATGTCGCATACCTCGATTTCAATTGTTACGGCAGGATAGAACCATAGCAGCCAGGCGAGCCAACGGGGGACTAGCGATTGGGTTTTCTCCTTCAATCCCATTTCGCAGTCATTCACCCGTTTTACAAAATACTCCTGAACATCTTACCACATCCTTATACTATAAAGAACTCTATGTAACAGTTGCAACTTTGTATATCCGTCCTGGTCATGATATTCCATTCAGTTTCTTCCAATACAATGCTAATAATTTTCGCACCTATATAATCATGGCAGACGTGAATTTACATAGCCGTCCGGCGACTCAGCGAAACCAGTTCCTCAATTATATCACTAGCCGTACTACCGGTGTGACACTACCACTGCCGAAACCTACCAGGCCTTCTAGCCAGACTACCCCGCATATAGTTATTGTGTCGAGCAACATATCTCATCGTAGCTCTGTTGAGGTACTTGATCTCATTGGCAGCGATCATGCTCCTATCAAACTCATTACAACTCGTTAAGCTACTTCTTCTCAGGATATACCTCCACGAACTACCTATCGTTATGATAAGGCAAATTGGACTGCATACAGATCGCATCTCACAGAAAATCTTTCTGATCTATCGCCACCAAGTACCGAATCAGACCTCTCTCATTGCCTCGAATCTCTGAGTACTGTCATGCAAAATGCTACTGCCAAATACATTCCTCATCTACTACTTCTGCTCTTCGACCATCTTTGCCTCCACAATACCTACCGTTGATAAAACGTTCTCGTCAGTTTTATAGGGATTTCGTCGCTACTGCCAACCTAGACTCCTTGCATTACCACCGACAACTTCAACGCACCGTTCAGAACTATCTCAGAGCTTACAACTACGGTGCTGGATCAAAACTTGCAACCATCTCGGTTCTCTTTTTCATCCAACGCAGTATTGGAAGCGTTTTCGGTAACTCATGGGCAAAATACTCGAATAACTTACCCTCTTATTGATAATAATACGCCTCTTCATACCGATACTGACAAGGCTAATGCTTTTGCACAGTACCTTCAGGAAATATTTACACCACTGACACCCGGTTTACCTCATCGTCCTCATCCCGTCGACAGGCTCAATCTGGACCTTCCACATTTACAACCAAATATTCAACATATTCTTCTCGAGAACAATCCTCTTACTGAGCCAGTCTTGATATCTGACATTACTTCTGTTGTTGCTCATAGGCGTAACACAGCTCCTGGTATAGACTCTATTACATAAGGCACGTTCGAGAAAGCCCCTATATTGTTTTATATTGCTTTCTCTTATATGTACATTTATTCTTCGTACTGGCTATGTCCCTGTCGACTGGAAAACATTCAAAACTCTCATGTTTCTCAAACCAAGCAAACCTGCTCACACTGTCAGCTCTTATCGTCCCATTCAATTAACATCAACATTTTGCAAAATTCTGGAGCGTATTCTTGTCAAACGTCTTCACTGCTATCTGGCACTACACAACAGCCTTCCTCTTGAACAAGCTGGTTTTAGACCCTCTTTCAGCATCAACGACCAACTACTTCGCCTTACTAATTCCATCTACAAGCATTTTAACACAGGAAACCCATCTTGCTTCGTCCTGTTCGACTTGTAAAAGCCATTCGATAAGGTCTGGCATCCAGCTCTTATTTATTAACTGAAGCAGCTCAGATTGCCTATTGCCCACCTTCACTTCATTTTTAATTTTCTCACTTGTCGCCTGTCCTACGTCTATATTAATTTCAGTTAATCCTTTCCAATTTTTCTTCATTCTGGGGTTGCACAAGGATCGGCTTTGTCACCCTTACTGCACATTCTATATGTTGCCGACTTTCCTGCTGTTCCAGCTACAGTACAATTCTTTCAGTATGCAGACGACACTGCACTGCTCGCCACTGGTAAAACTATCCATCAACTTAATTTAGCCTTACAAGATGCTATCAATACCTTTGTCGATTGGTGCTCTCACTGGCGCTTGAAAATAAATCCGACGAAAACGGAAGCTACTGTATTCCTATAACCGAAATACCGTTCTCGTGTGCACCGTAATCCCAGTCTCTTGAATCTTACTGTTCAAGATGTACCTCTCAAACCTTCTCGTACTGTCAAATATCTTGGCCTTACTTTCGATCACCGCCTTATGTGGTCGGCCCTTTTGCAAGCTATCTCTAAAAAGGCATATAATCGTCTCAATTTGCTGAAAAGTCTTGCTGGAACAACCTGGGGACTCTCTGCGACTACTATCCTGAACATCTATAAAGTTTTTCTGCGACCTATACTTGTCTACGGTTTCACCGTCTGGTTATCTGCACCACCATCATACTATGATAAACTACGAATTCTTGAACGACATGCCTTGCGCATCGCTTTTCGAATTAAGTTGCCCAGTCCAACTCGGGACCTCTATGCTCACCTTACATTTCCACACGTCCCCTATCATCTGGAAACACTTCGCACAAAATATATAACCCGCCTTCTGCAGTCCAATCAACCACTTTTACAGCAAAAATTTGAAGAACACGCCCGTAAGCTCTCCCCCTCTGCTGCGTTCATTCCTCCGCTTTCATTACTGCTTACTCTCTACCGCTACACTATTCCCCCTGACCACTCAGACAGTCGTTACTACGAACCATACTCTTCAGATTCTCATCTTCCTCATATCTGGCCATCATATGCACCGTAACACCTACCGTTCTAACATGGCACCCTTGTCTTCATTAATGCCTAGCGTCGCCCCTAGGCGAGAAGATAACACACATTTGTTATACTAACAAAACCTATGTGTTGTGATGTGAACTGCACTTCATTCTCATCTGCTCTCATCCATCTGCTTTGATGCTCCTTCACATCTAAACCTTAAACCAAACTAATGATTATGGTTATTAAGACCATAATGACCTGAATTGATTGTTAATAAAAATGCTTCTTTAACTACCCATAGCCCATCTATTGTTTTCCAATATATTGCAATAGCACATCTACCTCTCTTCCCCTACAGAGGGTGTAACCCTCTTCGGGTAGTTGCTAGCAATTGCTAGCAGTAAAAAAACGTTTTTAATTGCTATTGTAGCATTTTAATAGATAGATTCTCATACTCTCCATGGCTGAAGCACAGGAATGCCAGGCTCAAAAAACAGATGTACATTTACTTTCCTGACAGATAAGACATTAACATATGCCCTATGCAGTCACAAAGCATGAGTGTAAGATCTAGTTTCTTGATACCATAAGAGATGAGAATGACTTTTTACTTGATGTATAGAAATGAATATCTGTCCAATGCAGTCATAATACATGTGTGTAGTAGTTTCTTGATACTATAAGAGACTATATTCACTTTATATCGAAGGAATATCACTTGACGTAACGACGGCATTTTCTTTTTGAAAAATCTGTTTTCCGATTTTCGGAATATTCGTTTTTCGTTTTTCGAAGAAAAAATGTTTTTAGTTTTTCCCTTTTTCGTTTTTCGAAAAGTTTTCGTATTTCTCGTTCTTCGCAAAATATTTCCTTTTTCGAGAAATCTTTGTTTTTCATTTTCCAAAAATATTTTTGTTTTTCGTTTTCAGGTAGTTCAGAAACACTTAAGTATTGTATTGGAACAAAACTGCATACAGAGAGAGTATACACAAAATGAGGGAATATATACTTTTCACTTTCTGTAGGAATTTTTTTGGCGGCAAATGCCTCTCCCTGCTCAGAGTTTGAAAGACGACCCAAGAGCACAGGAAGAAATATACCGAAGTGAATAAAACTGCTCACAGACACGCACACTCACACAATATATATATATATATATATATATATATATATATATATATATATATATATATATATATATATATATATATATATATATATATATATATATATATATATATATATATATATATATATATACTAGGGTGATCCAAATTTATATAGGGAAATATAAATTTAGGAATTTCTTTGGACTCACACCCTAAAATGGTTCCATATGGAACCAAATTAAGCCAGGAGAAAAATTAAATCCATTATATAATTTTAAATGGTGCCCCAAACGACCTAAATTTTTGATTGCATTTACAATACATAGTGTATGGGGGAAAGCTGGAATAAACTCCCGTAATTTAGAAACTGTTCAAGGGAATGAAAAAAAATATCTTGGATAATGGAAGTAGAGGAAGAGACCAACCTAATCTGGTATACGTTATCATGGCGGCCATCTTGAAGTCCGCCATCTTGAATTCAGGTCAAAATTTTTAAATAGGAATAGGGTTATGTGACATATCTTTTTCAGGTAGCATTTCACCAGATGCACAAATCTGGTATTATTTTCAAGTTACCTATATTCATGTAAGAGTTATTACGTGTGAAAAACAAAATGCTTCATGTAATGTTATTTTATTACAATTATGGAACACAGATATGTAAGAATTTTGGAAGTCTTTTACATAAACTGAAACAAACTGCTTGTTTCGCTTTGAAGAAGTTTTTTTTTCATCAAAATGATTCATAGACCATTATGAGGAAAAAGAAAAATTATAACCTGGAAGAAATTGAAATATCCCTTATTTATGTAATATCTTTTTGGTAAGTTACGAATCTTATTTGCTACTTAGTTCACTTTGTCGCATATAGGAAAAGATTGTCTGTGGGCCATTATCATCTGCAAAAGAAACTGTGCTCCTCATTTTTCGTAAGAACGTTGTTGTAATCTTCTATTATTTACACTCCCTTTTCTGCACACCATTTGTTACGTGGATGAATTAAACTATTGTCTTTCCTTGAAGATAGTCATTGTTATTTGGCCATGAAAACGGATCACTCTCAAGAAACCCTTTGGGTATTTTAAATCTCTCGAGGAAAATTTGTTTGTTGTAAGAAAATCACTGATTTCTTTTTTCACAAGAATTTTTATGGTATCATCTCTTGCGTCAAGTCTCTTTGCTGCTTCACGGTTTCCCCTCATATTTTTAATTCTTTCAACCATTTTTTGCTTTTCCATTATGGTAACTCCATCATCAAAAAACCCCAATGCTACGTGTTCCTCCGTCAAGTACCAGAGTCGGAGTGAAAATGTAGAAAGAGCCACTTCAGGTAAGTCAGCATCTATTTACTTTAACTGTACACATCTTTCAAAAATTGTAGATCTTGTAATGGTGAATAGGATGTTTGATCACATTTAAGCCAACTGTGAACATATAGTCGGATCAGAAAGTGCATACTCTCCTAAGACCCGTTTCTATTTGCTTCGTTAAACGAAATTGTTGGCGAAAGAGAAATATTTTAAATAGTGGCTTGCTTTTCCCATCCACCTTACATGGTGAATTGCTCCAGGCAAACGAAAGAAAGCTCCTCAAGGAAGTATGCCACCCAAGAATATGATGGTCAGTTCTAAAAATGTAATCTTCTCTGCAGTGTCCTGCTACTACAAGTTTGATAGCAAAATTCAACACTTCATTTCTTATATTGGAAATATTGTTTGTTACATCATCATAATCAATTCCTGGAATAAAGTTAGTGCAATCTATTCTAGACCACTCGTTCTGAAAACACTTCAATAGGAAAACGTCCGGTCCAGATGCAAACGAAACACAACAGTTATCAAATACACATTTTAAAACTAATTCATAAATGTGGTGTCTACAAGGAAGGTATAGAAGGTTATTTTGGAGCTACTGCTCTAGCAGAATGCAAGCACCGTTGACAAGATCCATATTTCAAGGAGTAGTGTCATAATAAACTGCCTGCACGAACTTTACCAAGTTCTATTCTTCAAGCGAATGTACTATAGTAGAATCAACATGTTCTTCTCTTGATGACGACCAAATGGGAACACCAATTAGCCTCTCATGACCATCTCCTGTAATAATTATTGATAACCTGCCGGCCTTCTCTCTGCCAGTCAAATTCAACAGTAGTTTTCCGTTCCAATGCACAACTAACGCACTTGATGCACTCTGAAATTGCTTCTTGTAGTTCTGTGCAACTTCACTACAGATTTTCTTTCAGCATCAGTGAATGGAAGACCCATTTATTGCTAATTCCTCTACATTATGGCCTAATGCCGCTGTCAGAATATGTATTTCTGCTCTATGAGTGATCTTTTATCGATTAAGAGCAACACCAGTCTTTGAGTGATAAAATTAGTTTTTCTCCCTTTTACATCTCTTGAACGGTCCGGGCACACACGCATTCGTATTTACATTTTCTCTAACATTCTCAACTGGGTTTTCCTCTTCATTACTTGAACTGCTCTATGTCTTTTGGCGTATAAAGTTCAAACAAATCATTTTCAGAAGTGCATTTTCTTTCGCGTTCCTCTTTTGTTTGAAGCCGTGCATATCCCTTTCGTTCTTTTCACGCCAAACTCACGTCTTTACTTTTCGTCGTGTAAGAATTATTAATCTGAAAAGAAGAAATCTTTTCAAGGAAATAATTCTTACATGACTAAAGCTATATTTAAAATAGTGCCAGATTTGTGCTTCTGGTAAAACGATACCTCAAAACGATATGTCACATGACCCTCTTTCTATTTAAAAATTTTGACCTTAATCCAAGATTTCAAGATGGCCGCAATGCCAGTACTATACAAAATTAGATATGTTTCTTCCCCTATTTCTATTACCCAGGGTATCTTTGCATTACCTTTAGCCGTTTCTAAATTACATGAGTTTATTCCAGACTTTTCCCATATACTATGTACTGTAATCGGATTCAAAATTTTAGGTCGCTTGGGGCACCATTTAATATTATTCAATGAAGCTAATTTTTCTCCTGGCTTAATTTAGTCCCATATGGAACCATTTTAGGGGGTGAGACCAGCCCGATCTGAAAATTGATATTTATGGACCACCCTAATATATATATTACGTTGGTTCAAAAATTAGGAAAACACGCACTTCTAACATTTATTACGTGACTGAAAATAGTTGCTCTGGTAATTTTTTAAATTTTTAGAACAATTTTTAATGGTTGCGCAACCCGATTGAAATTTTGAATACTATTGGTATATATATACATTGTTATACATATACATATATATTGTTATATATTTTGTTATACACATTGTTATATACATATTACACAATTATACATTAAAGCACATTATTGCGGATTGTATTTGCATTATTAAAACTTTGTGAAGTTTATTTGCTCACTCTATTTTTATACTTCACTTTTACATATGAGTTTACTTAGATAGGGTATTCTTTGAACAGTAGATATTGCTTCCTGTGATCCGCAACAACTTGAAATAGGTACAGTTTCTGTTCCTCGCCAGTTGTCACAATACCGTTATACTCTTGTATGAGACCAGCTTCGCGTTCTGCGTTGACTTTAACTAAAAAGGTAACCAAGAAAGTTCTGTTCCTTTTTGTGGAGGTCTGTGTTCCATTGGCCCTCACAGCTTGAGTTGAATGCGAATGGAGATGAGGCGAAGATCAGTTGTTGGTGTGGGTGTATCCAACATGATTTCCTGATTGTGGTAGTTCAATTACATCGTGAATGTGCGTAAGGACAATTAACATGGAACCACCACAGAGCATCATAAGGGCGTGCATGCTGTACGAGTTCAAGCTGGGATCAAACGCGCTGCAGTGGGGCGGAAGATGTGCCAGACCTTTGGTGAGGGTCTACATGAGCAGTACAGCGGTGGGTTAACAAGTTCAAGGACGGTGACGAAACACTCGAAGATGCATCACGGGCTGGAAGACCAACACATGTACAAAATGAAGAACTTCAGGAGGTAATTGAGGCGAACAATGGCCAGACATGTGAGGAACTGGAAGTCGGGTCGATGGGTCTGTGTTCAATGTGAGATGACACCTGTGTTTCTTTGCTGTCTCGTCTGAGGAAAGAGCCATTTAGCCATTTCTGGACAGGGTGTTGACATGTGATGAGAAGTGAGTCCTGTACGGAGCTCCATGGCGTCGTCATCCTTGGTTAGCATTCCATGAACCGGTTCCAAAACAACCGAAACCAGAAAAAGGTCCTGTGTGCTTGGTGGACTGCTCGCGGCATCGTGCATCGGGAACTGCTACCAGCTGAACAGAGCATCAATGCAACTGTGTACTGTCAGCAGTTGAGCCGTGTTCAAGAAAAATTCAAAACACTGGATCCAGCACTTCTGAATCGCAAAGGGGTCCTCCTATTACAGGACAACGCTAAGCCACGCGTGGCTAGGATGACCCGGGTCACCATTCTACGCCTTGAATGGGAAATATTATTGCATTCGTCATACTCTCCGGACATTGCACCGTCCATTTATCACTTGTTCTATTCCTTGGACAATCACCTTAGAGAACGCCAGTTCAAATTCCTAGTACAGGTGCAAAATGCACTTGATACTTTCTACGCTTCACGGCCCAGCCAGTTCTACCGCGATGGAATCCATGGCTTCCCAGAATGTTGGCAGAAGGTCGTCGATGCTGATGAGGACTATTTTTGATCTTTCAAACGTCTTAGCTGTCATATCGATGTTCAAAGTTGGTGGGTGAGAAAACGACAGAACTTTCTTGGTTACCTTTATATTTCATAACCAGGTAAGTAGTCAGTGTTGGATTTCCATGTCTCCGTATTTTGTGCAAGAAATGTTCGAATACTCAGACGTTCAAGAAACTGCATCACGTTCTTCGTTATTATAAATTTTCGATCTTGGCATCCTGTAGTGAAACAAGAGCATCTCAAGATATGTTTAGGTGTTTATGAGGCTCACCATTACTGATATCTGTGTTCAAGTTTTTCAGCATTTCTTGCTTTGTTTCTGTAGACAGTTCATCAGAAAAGAATGCCATCCAATGAGTTCTTCGCTAGTGTCAGAGATGATCATGACTTTTTTCCTGGGCTTTGTAAACGGCTAGATTGTTTGTTTTATATTAAAGAAGGCTTTCCTGGAATTCGAGATCATTTCCTGGAGCAGATGCAGCAACTGGTCATAAGAACCACGCTTTCGACTCATAAGTAATCAACTCTTTTTCTTCTTGATGAGTTAGGTTGAATTGGTCTCTAGAGGCCATATTTTGAATGCGCACAGTTCCTTTGCCACCCACTTGGTATGGTGAATAGCTCCGGGTGCCACAAATGGCCACCAAATGTTTCACCGACAAATTCGTCATTGCAGTGAATATTGTTTAAAATTCTGAAGTTAACATTGTTTCTAATGGCATGATAAATACAAAATGCAATGGATGCACCAAATGAAATAAGACAGCCTTTGTTGATCATTGTTGGAACAATATCTCCTACAACGGAGTAGTTGATTTGTAATAAATAATTACATGAACTGGATATAGGAGAATAAATGCATAAAACCAGAATGTATCCCATTGTCAATATAGCGACAATAAAGCACTAATTTTGTTAAACTTTAACTCGATTGCGCAACCTCTAAATATTGAGCTATTGATCTGAAATTTTGCATGTATTATTTATTTGTAAGGGATAACAATTTTAGCGGGTACCACGGTAAAATTTCAAACGTACCTTATATACTTTATACGATAAATAGCCTACTTACCATATATACCGTATTTACTTTATAGTTCTGTAGCTTTTTCAGCCACCACCTTCGAACATCGATATATCACCTAAGACGTACTTGCAAGATCAAAAATAGTATCCAGGGTACGCGCCTTTGGCGTAGGAGACCCGGGTTCAATTCCCGGCGGGACCTCATGAAGTTCGGGTCCACGTTAATCAGTAGGTCCCGTCTCACATAGCCTCGCAGCTGAAAGAGACGTTAAACTCAAAATCAAACCAACTCAACCAAAAATAGTAGCCATTAGCATCGACGATCTTCTGCCAACGTTCTGGAAGGCCATGGATTTCATCGCGGTAGAACTTGGTGGGCCATGAAGCAAAGAAAGTATCAAGTGCCTTTTGCACCTCTACTAAGGATTTGAACTGGGGTGCAGTTTGTACATAATATAGAGGACGGGGTTCTAATAGGCACCTAGGAGTATAAACTAAATGTGATGTGATATTATAGTCACTACTTGTATTTAATGCTTCTGGGCGCATAAATTTTACTTCTTTATTTTATCGCTGTAGAATGTTTGCTGCGGGATATTAAAAACGGTTTAGAATTAAAAGAAGGGATATATGAGATTAGGTTTGAGCTTCGTAATTTAAAATGTGTGCTTTCGTTACAATTGGCATTTTGGAATTTTTTTTCTATATCTTGCGACCACCCGAACGTATTATATATACATTTCTTAAGTATATAGGGGCCACTGTGCGTTAATGGCGAAATATTGACGTCTGGTGCGTGGGGTCTGGTTAGTGCTCTCAACTGGTCGGGTTGAAGACCGACCCAACCCGTGATCCGAATTGACTGACCCGACCCGACTGATCCGAACCGTGATCCGATCTGATTGACCTGACCCAATAACCCGACCCGAGCTGACCCGATTGACCCGACCCGACAACCCGACCCTAACTGACCCGATCCGAGTCGGGTCGGGTCAACCCGACCCGTTTGAGTGCACTATGGTCACGACACTGGGTGAACGCCAAAATGCACTCACATTGGGAATTAAACCCGGACCACGTGTACCGAAGTCTTACACGTTAACCACTAGCTAGATCAAGCGGGGGATTTTTATATGCATCTTAATGAATATTTGGCAGTTTTGAGGTTTAGTTATTTCTTTTTATAACTGGTACCAATATCCGACGTGGGAGAATTTTTTTTTCTTGCTTTAGTTCTATGTGACGAAATTTTTCTTCAAGGTCAGTGTTCTTACCTGCTCGGACGGCAGGGGGTCTTCTCGGAAGCAAGAGTATCTATCTCTAGCAAGAGTATCTTGGCGGAGACAAAAGGAAACCGTTTAACTACAATGATAAGTTGGGGAAACGGGAGACCAACTGTGATTTTTTCCAACCCTTCAACTTTCATTCCAAAATAGGTTGCTATGATTTCGGGACCCGTTCCACTTTGATTTTTCTTTCTCGGTAATTAAAACGTATTTTACAGTATATATATAGTTGCACGTAAGAAGATACATAATATGAATTTTGTAATTTAAAATTTAGAAATACAGTATGATAATTATTTTTAGTTACGTATGGTAGATGACTTCATATTATATTATTTACTGACCGACAGTATCCCACGCTGGCGTATCTGTGCATAAGAGGTAAGTTCTAATCTTTTCTTTTTAGAAGTTAAGTAAAAGAACCTGTTTTACCTCGAAATGCTTAATTACAATTTTATTTACACAAAGACAATTCTAACATACAAAATGATATTAACAATGCTATTTGCATATACGAGTTACTTGTCACAAAAACTAATTACGCTAGGAAACTAAAACTATGCTCAAACTGACTTTCTTAGCTAACTTTTACAAGTGGTAGCAATTGAAACTCACATGAGTATATGGTAACCTCCCACCCGAAGTCCAAGGTTAATCTTTTTGCACATGGCTACAAAAAAAAAAAAAAAAAAAAAACGTCTCTGTTGCCTCCGTTTTCACTCTTCCCCTCTGCCAGCCTGAATCCCCATTATATTACAAAATGTTATCAATCTTTAATTTCAAATTAAGTGCTTTATGATTTTTTTGCAATTATAAAGTCTCATTAGTTTCTATCACCGTTGTCCCCTAGGACAAGTTATTATAACAAAGGAAAAACATATTAATGGTTCCTCTTGATTACTTTTCAAGGCTTTTTCTTATAATTCGCTTAAGCACTATCACTTTTTTTTTTTTTTTTTTTTTTTACAAATTATCATATCCATTTATTTCTTTCCTTTTCATAAAATCTGTTTTCAACACATTACAGTATATTATCATGCGGTATTAAAACAAATCTGGAACTTCTGATATTTATTTACCTCCATCATTCCATCCGGAAAATTAGTGCGATCTGTACACGAGGGAATGTTTTCGGGCTGCTAAAATTAAGATTACTGGTGCCATGCTATAACTTTGAGTTTTGCCTTATCTCAAGTAGATGCAGACATGTCAGAAGGTTTGATCCTTGTACATACACTACTTCAAACACTGTCCAAGATGAGGTCTGGTAAATGTGACTCTCAACGAACAATATTCGAACAAATTTATCAAGAATGTTTGGAGACGTGCAAAGAAAATGGTCTCGAATTCCAGAGCCGGAAACAAATAGAATATAGGGGTTCCTCGTGGAAACGAACTAGACATCCGTCATCGAAATATCACAAATTCACTTTGGATGAATCTTTTCCTTCATTGGATGCAGAAAACGAATTTTCTAAAGATAATATATCCACCAAAAGACATTTTTCTCCCTACTATTGATAGACAATCTCTGATATGGAAAACCGCTTTGTATCATGTTGCAAAATTATCAGATCAATCACCTTTCTATATCCAAAAGGTAAAAACTTCTTTAAATTACAACATTGTCGAGCCTATAACCCAGCATTATGGAGTGATCTGCAAACATTAAAGTGAGAACTCAAAATCCTCCCAAACACAATTAATAGAGCAACCCAAAAGCATAAAAATCATATAAAGCATAACAGCAATTTTCACATATGGTTGGTACCTTGAACATGATTTTGATTGTCTAAGAGTCCAGAAGAAACTAGTTTTAAAAGCATAATTTTAGAAAATAAAGCATAAAGCATAATTTAAAATATATAGCACAATTCTTGGAAAATTCTCTTTAACTGAAAGTTTAACATACTGTGTTAATATTTTTTAAAACCAATATTTACAATGCAAAATCATTGAGAACATAGCAATGCAACAATGAAAAGCTTAGTTTCATTTCTGTACACTTTTCGGTGTAATCCTTTGATGTGGAGAAAAGAAAAAAAGTAAAAGAAGAAAATTTTTCCGCCAACAATGAATAGTATGCAAGAACTCCATACTATATTGTTATGTTCACTTTTGAACTTAAGCACTTTCTGTACTTTTTGGTGGCATGTTTTATTTTCCCTTTCTGTATATATGTACCTGTAAGGCGCACACAAATGATAGAAAAAATTTATTCGAGCAAAGCACATCTCTTTACAATGAATTAAGTAGAAAGTTCACTAAATATGAGAGAAACTAGTTGCAAAAAAAATATCAATAAATAGATCAAGATATTTAGAATATTTAATGTTCGATTCCCGGCTGGAGCTCAAGTGGTTCGTATCTCACGTTAAGCTGTGATTTCACGTCTCTTTAACTGAATAGGACGCTAAACTAAAACTAATATCCTCATCATCATCGGAACGCATTTGCAAGCTATTAAGCTTAAAATAAAACTAGATTGCAATTCTTTTATTTATCTATATGATTTCTTTTCACTTGAAATATATTTTGAGTCTTTTTAAAAGAAGGAAACGCAACAATCATTTGAGATTTTACATTTAAAGAAAGAAAGAAAAATGATTAGACTTATATATATAATGGAACTTCTCCACTTCATAGTATAAAAATTTGAGATGGACCATTTAACTTGATACCCCTATGTAATTTTAAAACTAATTGATAAAAATGGCTGGGATTTTGTAAGACGCAAATAACGACAAGGGGACACTGTCTAATAAACTCTGCAATACCAACAACTTAATAGTGTTGACAACATAATATAAAGTTATATTTTTAAAGGCACTATGCCATGTTATTACATATTGCAAATCTAAATATTAAACGAAAACTTACAATACAAATTTGTTGTTCAGTGTTGCAAATTAAGTACGCTACAATATGACAAGCATATAAACTTCAGAAACCTGATAATAGTATTAATAAAAGCAAAGGCGGATTCAGGACGGACTCAACGGTGAGGGAAGAAGGTAGTGAAAGATTCTGTTTTCTCTCTCACCGCACTTTTGCAGTACAGGTGACTGTGAAACTCAGGAAGGTGAATGACCTTTCCTCCCTGGATCTTTCTATGAATAGAAGTGAGACGGATAGTGAAATGCAAACCCGAAATACCTTAGTGTCGAATATTATAACCGTGGCCTATTTCGAATGAATACAAGAAATTGAAAATTAGATTTTTCCGAAAAAAATCTTGCATAAGTATAACGTCTAACCACGTAGGTGATTCTCAAAAGACGTAAGCTTCTCGAAGCCGTTACAGCAATTTGATATCTCAAATCGTTCAGCAGATATGAAAAACGTGAATACTGATAGCAATACTCCTAAAAATGACGTATTTGGGGATTGTTTGTAATTATGTTCATTCTCTTTGCTTTTATAACATTACAGAAACAGATTTTGATACTTGTAGTTACAATAAATGCTTACAATTACATAATTATAAGCAGTGTTGCAAACTTTACCAATGTGTATTATATCTCCAGATCAGTTTGAGATACCAAATTACTGAAAACTGCATTATGGTCTTTACATCCGTTGAAAACCTTCTATGTTATTGGATATGATACTCATCCAAGCAGTTATTCTAAATAAAATCTTTCGAAAAAAAGTCAAATTTTCGGTCCCTTACGTGAAGACTATGGAGCATGGAAGCTTCTCAGGTGCGGCAAGTGAATTGCCAATGGCAAAATACCATCAAAATAAGCAATGATGATTACTTTGTACCTATTTATTTTAAATAAATCATATCATGATCATAGTATGTCACACTAATGTACTGTGGATGTGCATGCCACGTCCATGTTACTTGCGTCATTATTTATTACTGTTATAGAAGGCAGAAACATTTGGATCTTTTTGAATGTTCGTGATACTGTAGCATCCTTAGTTTGTAACGAAATTTCAGCCTTTTTTAAACATTAGTCTAAATGTTACAAGTGTAAAGATAAATAGTCTACTAAGTGTGTTCGTGTCTCGTTATTCTTCATTTTTACCCTAAGAGTGTTAAACACGAGTACCCCCTAAATAAATCTTATCCACGCCACTGATATATAAGTCTTGGAGGGGATAGAAGCTTCAAATGACACAAATGGATGTGTACAATCACTTACCTCTGTTTCTTTTGTGGCTCCATCTCTGGATCTCTCTCGACCTCAATAATGTCTTCCAGTGACTGCTATCTTGATGTTTCCTGTATAACACCAACCTGTCGTGATCTTAAACGGTACCGCAAGCCAGGCGTTGAATTTCGATTGTGGATAATACTTCGACAGTAATTGCATTTTGAAGAAACACAACCCTTTTCATAAGTGAAATGCTCTCATATATTCGACTTCCCCATTTTTAATACTTCCCGAAAATATCTCTTCCTGCAGTTCTCCCTATATGGTACGGATGTTTTCTCAAGACCCTGAAGCAATTAGACTATTGCAATTCGAAACAATCTCTGCATTGTAACTGATGTAATAAACATCGGCTGAGTATTCCTCATAACGAACTAATGTTTCTCCCACTAGGCCAATAAATATATCAGAAGTTTTGATATCGTAGAACACGTGTCCTTTCGTTAAACAACTATCTTTTATTGTTACCAAAATATGCAGTCACAGCGAATATGAAACCACATACCAGCAAAGGCGAGTACGAAATAGCTAGCTAGAAGCAGCCTCATATAGCTATTACGATCAGAACACGCCGCATCAGCGAAATAAGATACTATTCAATTTCAGTCCAGGAGTAAAGCTTATCTGTATGCAGGGGCGGATCCTGGGGGAGCGATCGGGGCGATGGCTCCTCCAGAGGAGGAAACTTTCTTATTTTATATACAAATAAAACCCATCCCAGAGTTTGGAGCTACTGTAAGTAGCTCTAAGTGGCCCCTACAACCTACTGTGCCTCCCATAAGTCCGTTCTGGATCCGCCCATGTCTGTATCTAATGATGCATTTCTTTTCTTTTGTTTATGATTTCAATCAAACCAGTTAGGGAAGGAAATGTTGCTCTTTCGCAACTTCAAATTTCTTTCCAGTTTCGTTTTTCATGAACACCAGTCCTTTCGTGTTCCATCTCCAAACTTTGTCTTTCCGGTTCGATTTTTTCGTTTTCCGAAAAAAATTTCATTTTTCCTTTTTCGCTTTTCGAAATATGTTTTTCATTTTTTGAATTTTTTTCGTTTTTCGAAAAATCTTTTGTTTTTCATTTTTCGTTTTCGAAAAACTATTCTTCGAAAAAAATGTGGCCATCCCTAACTTGTCGTGTGTAAATGAACGTCTTTCTAATACAACCATAACACATGTGTAGGATGTAGTTCCTTGATACCATAATATGTCTGAATGAGTTTATATCGAAACAATATCATTTGACGTAACTTATCTGCTGACTTACCTTGATTCTTGCTTGAACTAAATTATCTTGACGTATATCACCCATTTTTGAACGTTTGCTTCGTTAAATGCTAATAATATTTAGAGTTTCTTTTAACTTTAGAGCGGCAATAGAAGCAAAAAAATAATAAATAAATAAATAAATAAATAAAATAAAATAAAATATTCTGATGAAGAAAATGAAACTGTATTCAATATGTCAACGAATTTACGTTTCATGATTCCTATATAAAGACAGACGAAAAATAAATATTTAAAAAATACTTATATTGGATTTCTACATGTAGGGATCCTATATTTTCCTAGCACCCAGTGGTAGTTTAGTACGGATAATGTCGTTACCAGGGACGTAGCCAGATTTCTCAGTTTTGGGGGCGCTATATTTACAAATGGAATAACCCATATTATATAGTGAGAGAGAGAGAGAGAGAGAGTACTCAGGATAATTCGCGGAAAATATCGTTTGGAAAACTCACCAAAAAACTTAAACTACTCTTTCGGGGATTAGAAGGTATGCAAGGACATTATAAAACGCAATACTTCATACAAATACTTTCGGATAAATTTACATACCTTTTTTCCTTGTACCTTTATATACTTTGTAGCTTGAGAAAATAGTTACAAATAATATAATAACAGACGTTCACTACCCAAAAAATGCTGTGAGTTCCATGAGGGTACCTAAACTGAACACACAGGCTATCAAGACGTATATTTTAGTGTTAAAATGTAATATTCTACATAGTTGAAGAAACATTATATACTAGACTAATAAATTTCACTATAATTTCAACTAGCTATCGTGTACATTTAATAAACATTCACAAACTTTAGCATGTTTTTCAAAGATCCTGACTCCCTTTATATATTATACGGTAAACAATTACGGTCACATTTGCTGACCAATTACCGTCAATTCTGGCTGCTAACCGATTACCCTAAAATTTACAGTATTATTGTAAAATTTATGGTTATAGGCCACAAAAAGGCCGTATGTATGCCATATTACCATAACTTTAATACTAATACCGTAAATTTTAGGGTACTCGGTTGGCAGCCAGAATTGATGGTAATCGGTCAATAAATCTGACCGTAATTGTTATAGTGTAGTACATTTTATTGTTCACAAAATCGTTAAAGTCTTCTGTGCGTCTCCAACATAAATCAATATCCAAGAGGCCTACAATTACTTGAACTTCCGTGAACATAAAAAATCTAATCAACGAAGTCCTATAATACAATAATAATTGGTAAAATATTGGCCTAATATTACAACACTATTTTTTATGTTGTTCTTGCATCATCTGACAACGTTTTGCTACACTGTATTTACAAATTACTTGCTGAACACAAACTGTGACGCCTATGCAACGACTTTGCGAATATATCAATAATTTTATCTTCTTCATGCTTAGAGGCTATCTCCTGTACTATTTCAAGTGCGGCTAACGCTGATGTTCTATCCTAACCAGACTTACAACTAAGATATGATTTGAACCTTTTATGCACGCTCAAAGAACACTCACAAGAAGCTGATGACACAGGTTGCATCAAGGTTATTTCCACCAAATTCGTAGTTGGAGGAAAATTGGCTTGAGCAGAGCAGCATGCAGGTCCGAGATATTTGTAATTTCTTTCTTGTTCATAAGAGATTCTACATATTTTTTATAACAATGAATTAATGTTCAGGAAAATCTATTTCAAATTGCGTAGCAGACTCTTCGGTTGTCTCCTTCATCAAGAACAGTTTTGATTTAGGATGACACGCTTGAATGCCACGAATTACAGATATATTTTCCTTACAGAATCATCTGTCAAACTTGTTCGCAATGTTGTCAAGCACTGGATATAGGAGTTCTGCACGAAAATTCTCTTCAGTATAACCCTGTGTTCTTTTCTTCGGAATACTACCCGAAACCAGAAAATCTTTTATACTACCACTATCTCGCTTTTCTCTGCTCCTTGGTTGATTAAAACATTCAACATAATTTTATTTGACAAACTCCTATGCTTCAGTGTAGAGACAATGAATGTTCCTCTGCTCTAAGTTCTTTTATGGCTTCAACAACCGAACAAATAAGTAGCTGGGCGTTTGCTAGGGTAATATATTCTCCTTGTAGAAAATTATTCAAGTAATTCCCAAGATCTTACTGAAAACAATCAAGCATGAAACAGTTGCAAATGATTTCAGCTTGTTCGCAATACCCTCAGCTTCAGTAGTCTTCTTAGCAACCTTTCCCTCTAATGCAAAGATTATAGCTCCGTCATTCTTTTTCATAGCATTCAGTGAATGAACATGTGAAGCACAATGAATGCCTGAAAGACCAGGTATACTGGGCTACTCCAAACCTAACTCTGTCTGAGCCTGCTGTATTTGTCTATGAGCTTTTACGATGGAGAAATATTTATGTAAAGTCTGCAATAAATCAAAAAAGGTATTTGCTTTTTCGAACGAACACACTTCTACAATAAATTTAACTGATGTGTATTGCAATATATATACAGTGCGATTGGATGAGGCTTCCGAAATTACTTTTGCACACCATCTATGTGGCCTCTCATAACGCTCCGCCCATCGTAAGCTTGCCCAATGCATTTTGAGTCCTTATTAACATCTACCGGTACAGAAGCCAAAGTTTCGATAATAATTTTCCATATGTATTCAGCATTTACCTCACGAAGTTCAACAAATTTCAAAAAGTGATCTAGTTTAGGATTTTTCACATATCTCTCACACACACTAAGTTGTTCAGAAACATTAACATCTCGTGTTTCACAGTCATAACACTGAATTTTCCGGCGGCATTTACAATGATATTGATGTTTTCTTCACCGCAGCACAAGATAACTTCATTTTGAATTTCTGGGGATAAGTAAGTGATATTCCTTGGCGCTGTATAATTCTTTAAAAAAAGAGTCAAAACGTCGTAACAACTCGAATATTTGTAAGAAATTCCCTTTATTTAAACTGCTGTCATTTTCATCGTTGCCTCGGAAAGCCAATCCCTATAGACCCAAATGGATCACAATCACCACTATACGCTTTAAGCACTCTCGATTGATAGTTTTTCTTCTCTAGAATCATGGTTTTGCAGAATCAGGACATCTCCAGTTTCTTTGAACCTCTGGAAGCAGTCATTCACATGAATGTTTTGCTGTGAGATGCTAGCAACTTCCTTATCAATACTGTGCGACTGAATATTTTCCTAAGCAACAACACGCACCTTATCAGTTTCGCTGCAGGTACTCACCAATTGCTTATCACTTTTACGTGTAAAATAAAATATCCAGATTTTATAAATCTCTCTATATTTAACTTAATTTCAAGAATACATGTAGCCCTATAGCAAACTTAAACATTGCGCATTCCACGTTCAGTAAGAAAATAGATTCTTTCCCGCTCAGCCACAGTTGCCAGCGCCAGCACCGGTAGGGTATAAATATTTTACATATTCTATCCTTCTCTGTTTTGCCAGAATGGCGGTTAAATATCATATAAACAAGGAAGTAAATTTACAGTCAATACTTTCTCGTGAAACAGTTGAGTTGAGTTGATTTTAGTTTAGCGTCCCTTTCAGCAGCGAGGCTATATGAGACGCGGAAATAGTGATTAACGTCGAATCCGAACCACATGAGCTCCCGCCGGGAATCGAATCCAGGTCTCCTACGCCAAAGGTACGTGCGCTTCTTGTAAAACAATTAAAATATAAGATACTATGTTGAAAAACCCAGCAATATGAGAGAGATATTCCCCTAGCCTTTGAGTCGAATCGACTTTTCATTTTTTTCTTAGTCGGTTATAGAAAGTGCATTTGTATAGCTTAGTACTTCAAGGCGACTGTAAGGCTGGAAGAACCTCGCAATGTTAACGAAGATGACGGTGTAGAAGTCATTACCGTTTACTTTTAACGTTTAAGAAATACCTATAATTGGATTTTTTAAAATCTTTTTTTAGAAGTATGTATAATTTCGGTTCACTATGTATATCTTTTTCATTTATTGTCGGATAAGAACAATTTGTAATTTATAATTTTAAATACATATTTGGGGGGGCAAGCCAAGATTTGGGGACGCCGGTGCCCCCCCTAGCTACGTCGCTGGTCATTACAACTATTGAAAGGCTTTGGAAATTTCGTTTATATTTCGTTAATACTCCTTTAATCTTGCAGGAGTCCAACAGCGGAGACTTGACGCACAGTGTGCCATTGACACCTTAGGTGTAAGTCATAAATAGCACACATGTAAATAAGTTTTAGCAAATAAACAATATATGAAAAGTATGGAATTTATACAAGAACTGTATTTGAAATTAAAGCCAAGAGTTATTGGAGAACAGAACCACTAAGTAAGTACATACATGAGAATACACATCAGGATTATTTGGCTGTGCGAAATCGATCTTGGAAAATGGACACCTATTAAGCACTGGATTTCTCTTGGCAAAGACATAGACAAGTTAGTGTACCGGAAGAGACAAGTTTTCTTTGCCACTGTTTTGCCTTGAAAAAGTTTTATTACCTTTCAGAAATAAATATTTTATACAAAACGTACAATATGGGATAACCTGCTCCTCTTGGAAATTTTTAAAAAAATATGGAAAAGAAGAAATTAAGTTAATTTTTAGTTTTAGGTTCCAGAATTGTTTTCCAGGTTAAAGGAGACGATGGATGAATGATCGTGATGGGGACAAATAGCCTGGATGCTGACGTTAATTTTTAATATTAACGGAGGAGGACATCTTATATTTTACATATGCAAGTTTAACTCCACTCTATATTTGGTTTGGTTTATTTGATTCATTGAGGTTTAATGGGGACGTCAGCATCCAGACTATTTGTTCCCGTCACGATCAATACGATTGCCGTAAAAAAAGTTCAAAAAACAATATTTTAAACATGACAAAACACTGCTGCAGAAAAGAATTTAAAATCTAAAATAAGAGCAAAATAAAAAGATGTGATAAATATAAAATAAAATAGTAAGAGATGAAATTTATGATTAATACACAATCCCATCAAAATGTTTTGCCTACTAGTGAAAAATTCACTCATTCATACATAGTATATGCATCTGCATCAAATTACATATTGTGACTATCTTATTGGAATTAGACTTTACAATATACTAAGTGTGGATATTGTTAAATGTCTTGTTGGTTCGTTTTCGTTGCAAACTAGAGACAATATGTTTCAATTACTGTATATTAAAATTCGTATCTTTTAGTGTATCCTTTTCCTACTCAACGTCTCGTAATAAATTAGTCGGAGCAAATGTTATTTGCGATTCATTAAAAATTGCGAACTGTTAAATAATTGTAAGCTCGTAAAGAGAAATTTTGTTTCGTACTACTAAAAATAACTTGTATTTAACTTATATACATAATGTTATAATTCGGTCTTAGTTTTCTTTGCAAGTAATACTCATAAATAGACAATATATTTTCCTATACAAGTAGTAAACTCATGTATATGTTTAACAGTTTTAAACTTCATATTATAATTCGTCCTGCTGAAGATTTATGGTATGCAGTCTGTGTATACAATAATATATTTCATACTACTGATAATGTCCTAAACTGCAGAGAATGAGGATTTCTTTTACTCTGCATTTACTCCTTGAAAAATTACATTGTACTTAGGATTCATAGGGTTTCTCTCATACACAATTACTTGGTAGTTGGGGACGAGGTGAAATTTGTATTCGTATCTTCCACTGTACAGCCGTTTTGCTCTACTATGTCTTATCCTAATGTAGAACAACTTTATGGCTTGCTTTAGTAAGCCTTCAGGGTTGCTTTCTAACTTATACACTTGTTTAAGATTATTCTTTGTCCTTGCTTTCCGTGGCAAGGACCAAGCAGAATAACGCTCTTAGGAAGGCAGTACACGTCTTTCTGTATAGGAATTATCTTGTGCTTAAAAAAATCAGCTATTGTTCCATACTTCTCTATGGTTGGGTCACGTCTTTTTCCTCTAAATTTCGGAGATACACACTGTGTACCTTCAACGTAACGGTATCCGCATTGAGCAACGCTTCATTACTTTCTAAGTACGGAGGTATTTTTAAGTACGGAGAACAAGCCCTCCTGGTTCAATTCCACATTCCGATGCCATGTTATGTATTCTGGCTTCTTTAACGTCGAGGCAGTGTTGTCAATTATTTTAAAATATTCACATTTTTGAAATTCTTGAAAGCGAATTTGTAATTCAAATCTGACAGCAACATTTACAAATGTGTGCTCTTATCAACACCTTTTAGCATGTTTTCTAATAAAAAAACTCATATATTGCGCGAATGTATTATTCCGAGTTTTCCATTCTTTTAGTACTTATACACTTAATACTTATCTCCGTCCCCTTTAGCCCAAAGCAAGCATAAACCTTGCGTATACTTTTAAAAATGTCAAATTGCGGTAGAGCTCTACCAAGCATTCCCTTAGGTACACCTTTTGCAAGCAGAAAACTTGGAATTCAGGTTTTTTTGTGATCACTGCCATTTAGTTCTCCAATGCGTACTAGTACGCTGCGTACTTCGTGCTGCGGCACCCATAGATAACTAGTAGTAGATTTAAAAGCGGGTTCTGCATCAAGCATACTTGTGGAAAATGCATCAATCATAAATTTCTCAGCGCCGTATAATGTACGGTACCTCATACCATCGTCCAGGTCTGATAAAATGCTGTACCCCGATATGCGAACTTGTTCTCTTTCATGACCACTTTTCCAACATTAAAAAATACTATGTCCTGTTTTAGTAACTTTTCTATTTCAGAACTTTTTCCAGCCTCTGTTGAACATAGCAGAGAGTTTTCACACAGAGTCTAGAACTTGTTCTCTTTTACGACCTCCTATTTAACATAGCAAAGCTTACACTAGAGAATACTTAACATCATGAACACGTATTCCAAGCCGTAATTAATATAGCAACGATTTGACCAGGTAAGATAAACTCTTTTATGACACAATTTAGGGTTGTACTCATACTCTTTTATGATCCCTTTCTACAACCCCTGTTTAACATAGCAAAGATTACAACCTCCACGTAAGGGGGATCACCTTTAATCCCCATACATGCAGCTCTATTTAACATAGCAGATATTACATAAGAACTTGCTTTTTTCAACCTGCATTTACCATTGCGGAAACTATAAAAAACCTAGCCCTATTACTAAAGGCTACAAGAACTGTTTATAACCCCATAGAAGAAAATACATAAGACTATGAAAACATATTCCAATCCCTATTTAACATATAGAGCTTACACAAGAAACACTACTGCATTGCATGAGACTACGAACACATATTCCAACCCCTAATTAACATAGCAGAGATTATAAAAGACTTTAGCCCTTTTAGCAACCCGCATTACCAAAAGTTACAAGCACTACTTTAAACCCCTATATAACATAGCAGCAGAAAATATACGAATCTCATAGTAGACCTTGCACACAAAATGCTATGACTACATTTTCGCAACCCCTATTTAACACAACATATATTACATGTAGTCTTATAGCAGTAGACTACGAACACATTTTTACCCCTACTTATATAGCAGAAATTACACAATAACCTAATAAAAGACTTTCACCTTTGAACCCCTTACACGCAAAATTTTGTAACCCCTATTTAATATAAGAAAGATTACGAACACATTTTACAACCAAATGAAAACCTATGTCACCTTTTTTCAACCCTACTTAATATAGTAGAGATGATGTATTTACCGTACCTTGTTCTCCTTTACAATTCCTTTTTACTAACCCTAATATAATATAACAGAGATTACACAAATAAGGTTATGACTCGTTAACATTTATGCCAATTAATGATGAGCAAATGCAAGACCAAGACCAAGACTTGGGTGGTCTTGGTCTTGGTCTTGGTCTTGCACATCCAGTCCTGGTCTTGGTCTTGCACTGGAACCCTTGGTCCTGGTATCGTTTGCAAGAGTCTTGCAAGTCTTGCTTTTAAGAAATCTTATCCTTTTCAAAGGTAAATTTTACTCTGGAGATAAGGGATAATGAATTCAACAATGCGCCAACAGTAACGAAAATACAATGGGTTTCTAAATGTAATATAGTTTACCTTCGTGTAAGTGTGATGATAGTGTACACACAGGCGATGACCTTATTCTTTTTCAGTTGGTACCCACGCTTCACTACTTATGAGATAAATCACAAAGTTTCGTAATATTTTTATATATTTTAACAGATCCAATTCTCCACAGATTTCCAAGCTTGTGAGGCTACCCCTGAGACACGTAAAAGAAAATCAAGATTGCAAAGATTACTGAAATACCATGAATTGCAAAATTATTTTTACACTCTAAAGGCTTCAGATTTTTTTCTTTTCATCCACGATTAGCTAATCTTTGTATTAAACAATCTTCCTATTAAATATTGAGATTTTCTTTAAATCATTCCAATATGTACTCTAATTGACAGAAACATGGACATTACGCAAAAGCGATGAAAAATATTGGAGACTTTCGGAAAGAGGGCATGGAGAAAAAAAGAAGAGAATTAGCTCGGCTGAAAGGAAAACGAATGAAGTGTTAGAAATAGTAGCAGTAGGGGAGAAAAGAAGGATTTTAGATTTGATTAAGAGGAGGAAGAGGAACTGGTTGGGACATTGACTGAGGAGGACTGTGTTATGGGGGAGGTGCTAGAGGATATGGTGGAAGGAAAGAGAGGGAGGGGCGAAGGAGACTGTAGTTGAAAGAAGGTATTAAAATAGAATATTGCTACATCAAGACGAAGAGACTAACTGACGACCGCCGTACATCGAAGCTTCTCAGTTGCAGCAAGTGACCTGCCAATAATGGCAGAATAGCTATGATGATGATGATGAAAGTTTAGCTGTATTGGCCAAAAGAAAGAGAAAAATAATGATTATAATCAAACCTCTTAACATTTTAGAATAATTTGAGTCAAAACTGAAAACGACTTAACTGTCTATGTCATTCGTATAAACTCAATTTATATATACACTTTTGACCTATATTAGAAATACAAATTAACGGCAAGTCATCTGATAAAACTCTGCAAAACCACTCTCGTCTGTGAATTTGGATTATTTATTTTTGTGTAATGTTATATCGCTCAATCCTCGATGTACCGTATACCAAAGGAGGCTAAAAGTTATATTGATAAACAATTATTCAATTTATAAGCATCCGCCCATGAAATCAAACTAGCGATCACATGTACTAAGATTTGTCAATGTCATGAAAATTGTTATCTTTATATTAATTTTATGAGTACACATTAAAAGTTTCCAATGGATGCTTGAGCCTCGGAGCCGAGGCCATATCAATGTAGTCCGCACCTGTGGTATATGAAATATTATTGGAACGTGCATCCAATAATACGTTCCCTTTGGTTTTGGAAGAAGTACACCCCTATTATGTTTTGGAATGAAATGAAATATCTAGTTTAACGCTCTAGAATTATGCACTGAGGCTAAGGGAGACGGTGATGATGAAAAATGAATGAAACGATGGAATGAAGAAATTATGAGGAAACAGGAAAACCTCCAGAAAGCCCACGCACACAGTTTGCTCACCAAAAAGTTACCATGGCGCAAGCTCGGATCGAACCAGGGACCCTATGCACCACAGGTGAACCCTTTACCACTGAATCGGTACTTGTGGAAGACTCTTGCGCAAGTGTCTTGGTCTTGGTCTTGCAGGTATGGTTTTGGTCTTGCACCCCTTGGTCTTGGTCTTGCATGCAAGACTCTTGCACACAGTGCAAGACCAATACTCTTGCTCTCATCACTAATGTCAATTTTTAAACTCCTATTTAACATAGCAAAAAAAAAAAAAAAAGATATAACAAGTATGAGACTTCGTTTATTATTTACTACCCTTATTTTACACAAATTTTTGAACACGCTGATTACGAATATTATATTTAATTATAAAAATTTTAATCAATTTGTATAAAACTCAGTATATAGGGTTTTCGAATATTTTGATTACGAATATCATATTTGCTTTACCTAGGTCTTATAGTTTATGTGCGTAAAGCGGTGACTTCAAGTCAATTCCTTTAAGGGAATGGCACATTGTATAATTTTATCTAATAGAGCAGAAATTACACACGAAAAGTATAAAATAATCGTACAGCGAGGTCACATAAACATCACATATGTTCTCTCTTCTGGACCTTTAATTATTATAGTATAAAGGTGCCAAGAAAGTTCAGTCGCCTTCTGTGTAGGTCTGTGTTCAATTGATCCTCATGCCGTGAGTTGAATGCGAATGGAGATAAAGCGAAGGTCGGTTGTTGGTATGATATATCCAAAACACTACCTGGTTGTGCCAGGTCACTTACACTGTCTATTTTCGTAAGGACAGAGTAAACATGAGACCTCCACAGAGCATCATAGGGCGTGTATGTTGTACGAGTACAAACTGGGGTCAAACGCCGCTGCAGCGTGGCGGAAGATATGCCAGACCTTTGGTGATGTTGTCGTGATTACGCGGAGAGTGTAACGGTGATTTACCAAGTTTAAGGGCTAATATATTCTTGTAAACGGCACAATATATAAAGTTTTGGTTTTTATATTCGGCATGAGGGAATTGAAAAGCCATGATCTCCTGTATTTGATGTAACCCACACAGTAAGCCATTTTAGAAAAAGCTATGAAAATTAGTGACTAAGAACCAAATGAGACTTATGTCTCCTAGTTTCCCTAATTGGAAGTTCCTTAAATATGGGTCCAGTTCGCTATAGTGTAACATTATCTAATTTAAGGACGGTGACGAACTACTCGAAAACGCACCACGTGCCGGAAGACCAAATCATTTCCAAAATAAAGATCAATGGCCAAACATGTGATGAACTGGAACTATAATTCAGTGTCAGTGGAGAAACCATTTAGCAGAACCTCCAAACACTTGGGAACCTCTATAGGATGGGTCGATGGGTCTCCACAAGATTTGATTCCGTTCGAGAAGGCAATGCGAGCAGACACCTATGTTTCTTTGTTGTCTCGTCTGAGGAAGGAGCCATTTTGAACAGGGTGTTGACATGTGATGAGAAGTGGGTTGTGTACAAAGCTCCACGGGGCCGTCATCATTGGTTAACGCATGAACCGGTTCCGAAACCCCCGAAACCAGTAATACACAAGAAGAAGGTCCTTCTGAACGTTTGGTGGACTGTTCGCGGCATTGTACATGGGAAACAGCTAGTAGCTGGACAGAGCATCAATGCAATTGTTTACAGTCAGCAGTTGATCCATGTTAAACTGGAGCCAGCATTAAACTTAAAAACCTAAAAAATTAAAACTCTGAAGCCAGCATTTCTGAATCGCAAAGGGGTCCTACTGTTAGAGGACATCGTTAAGCCCCAGATGCCTAGGATGATCCGACACACCATTCTACGTGTTGAACAAGAAACACTATTGCATCCGCCATACTCCCCGGACATTGCACCGTCCGATTATCACCTGTTCCTTCCTTGGGCAACGTCAGTTCAAATTCCTAGGAGAGGTGCAAAATGCACTTGATGCACTCTTTGCTTCACAGCTCACTATGTTCTACCGAGATGGAATACATGGCCTTTCAGAAAGTTGGCAGAAGGTCGTTGATGCTGATGGGGACTATTTTTGATGTTCCAGGTACGTCTTAGGTGACATTTCGATGTTCGAAAGTGGTGGGTGGAAGAGCGACACAACTTTCTTGGTTACCTTTATAGAAGTTTGATAAGAAAGACTATTTCCTCTTTTTTTATCCCCTACAAAATATATTCTCATACATAGGGCGTGTATGTTGTACGAGTACAAACGGGGGTCAAACGCCGCTGCAGCGTGGCGGAAGATATGCCAGACCTTTGGTGATGTTGTCGTGATTACGCGGAGAGTGTAACGGTGATTTACCAAGTTTAAGGGCTAATATATTCTTGTAAACGGCACTATATATAAAGTTTTTGTTTTTATATTTGGTATGAGGGAATTGAAAAGCCATGACCCCCTGTATTTGATGTAACCCACACAGTAAGCCATTTTAGAAAAAGCTATGAAAATTAGTGACTAAGAACCAAATGAGACTCATGTCTCCTAATTTCCCTAATTGGAAGTTCCTTAAATATGGGTCCAGTTGGCTATAGTGTAACATTATCTAATTTAAATTTTAATCAGCGCATTGAACTTCTATTCGGTACACACGGGTACTATCCCGGCCAAGCTGAAACTTTTTCAAGTGTTCCTGTTTCAATTTCAATTTCAATGCATGCTCAGTGTGACAAGTAAGATCTTCTCTTCCCTAAAAAAAAAAAAAAAAAAAAAAAAAAAAAAAAAAAAAAAAAAAAATGAAATAAGGAGAATTGGAGAAGGTCTGTCAATGGAGGCAGTGATTTATAAACTTATTTCCAGTAGTTGTTCTAGATTTGATATTTTCGTCTAATTTTAAGCATTTTCTGATTCATGTGTGATCAGTGTTTTTATTTCTTTGAATATACAGTATATAATGAAATAATACATTACATGCACAACAATATTGGTATTAACATATGATGTTCATTGGACAACATGCTCTGAACCAGAGAGATTGATCTCAGAATGGAAAAATATTTCGTGCGTCATCTACTCACAATTTTACTTACAAAAAGAGTTGACTCAGTGCTACCAACTGCTGTCAGTGCCGAGAAAAGTTACATGTAAGTTGGGTTGCATCTGTCTAGGCGTTCTCACAACTGCAAATGACTTGGACCCCAAGTAATGGAATTAGAACATTTAGTGGGGAGATAATTTTGTCAGTGGCTCCAGCATTTCTGAATATATTGTCTTGTACAGAATGAAAGAGAATATATTTCTCCATACATTTCAGTGTAAAACACAAACTCAAAAAAAAAAAAAAAAAAATGGAGCTGTCCCGTTCTTGTACTGAGATCTTCAATTCTTCTATTAATATTTTGTCAGTTCTTTGCCTTTGCTTCATTTGGTATTTTTATATGAATATAATCAGCTCCCAAGAATTATTTTAGCTATCCAGTAATTCCATTTGTAACAAGGTCTAAACATTTCTACAATTTTGTTTGGGCTTCAGGGGAATCTGCATATCTCACGCCTTTCTTACTCTCTATCTATCCGTCTACTATGTAGACAAGAGTCTGTGAAAGAAACAGACTGAGAGCTAATACGTGCTCCGTGAGGGACGTTGTCATTCCTTTCAATGATATATCTAGAGAGTCTTCCTCATTCTCTTTCCAAGAAAATGAGGTAGAAACTTGAAAAGCATATTCAGCCAATTGTTATAAAATATACCATTGGCGTAGCCAACGATGTGTAGAAGGTGGCGGTGGCGTCTTGTTTGCCACGGTGTTGTTTGCCACGACTAGTTTTTCGTGTTGGTTGCCACGATTTTGCCACAGTATTTGCATTCCGATCTTATTGTATCTCTCTATCGTGAAAATTCACACACACCTGGAGTAAAAGGAAGGGTTGCCAGGCACCTCTATTTTTGATCCTCTGGAACAAATGATATATGGTCTCGCCTTTGGGACTAGAGAGGTCTCATTAGACTTGCTGCTGAAGGAACATTAAGCTCCAAAGAAATGAATATAAAACATCATTAATGCCAGAATAGCTTAGTAAATTGATATAACTGCTTTTTCTCTTTTAACAGAGTTCTTCATATCATCTCCTGTTATATAATGTTCTGTTTTTCGTTATGCTACGATACTAAAGAACTGGGTTTTATATATTTAAAAATGAAATGATATTTCAATTTTACGTCCTACGCTTATGCCGTATAAGCTGAAGGCTATGATAATGATGAGAATGAATGAAAATAGTGTAATGAAGAAAGTGGGAGGAAACAGAAAGAAATGAGAAAACTCACACACACAGTGTTTGTTCACCACAAAATCCATTTCGTGCGAGCTGGTGGAAATGCTTTACCTCTGAGCCAACTTTGCTCCTATGAATTAAAACAGTTTTTTTCTGAATTTGAGATGAACCATATGATAAGCCAACAGAATAGCTCTATGTAACAGTTGACATTTCGAAAACTAAATTTTGTCTGACTCATTCTGGATCATATTTAATTTGAGAGTCCAATTTGGCATTCATTTGCTTCCTAATGATGCGAAAACACTTAAAATATTGTTTTAAAATGTTTATTACTTATTGAATGCATGTTACACGGGATTTTGAAAACTAATATGCGTCTGTCATTTAATGAAAAGTGTCTCATATTCAATAGTGCTGAGTACTGGAACAAGTACAACCTGACTCTTAACAATCAGATGACCAACTATTGGATTTTTTTGCCGGTGTTAAGAAGGCTTCACGATTGAGTTTGTAATTCAATTTTAAACTAAATTTAAACAATTTAGTTTAAAATTTGGGTAGTTGCGGAGGTGTGTCTTCAAGGTACGGAACCTCTTCCCCGAAATCTCTACTTTTAAGTAAATTTTGGCAAATTTTAGGGCAACTTTAAAACTTTGAATACCAGTATTATTATTATTATTACTGAAATGTTGTGATTCTAATTGTTCACCCTGTTCCATCCTGCTCCTACCTAGTAGGCATTGTGCTGAACAAACACCGTATGTGTAGCTATCTCCGGGTTCCCTTTCCTCTTACTTGCTTTATTCCTAAAATTCTTTCATTCTCATCATTGACGTCCGCTGTAGCTTAGCCAGCATAACCGTTACTTAAAAAGAAATTTTCTTAGTGTTCTTGTGAGTTCAGTATCCCTACTTTCTACATGAAATTTGCCTGAAAACATTACGTTTAACATTTAGCTAGTTGCAAGGACGTACGCAGAGGGTATGTCCTGATAATCCTGACACTTCTCTCCAATCACGACAATCTTGTAACTTTTGCCTAACGCTAGAGACGATTTTACAGATTTTAATACAATTTGTCCTCATACGGAATTTATATTTATTATTATTATTATTATTATTATTATTATTATTATTATTGAATTTTTCAGATCATAATATTACGTCCTATTAAAATTCAAATAAGCATACTGAAGTTAAGAAAAATGAAATGAAATTTTTTGGACCCTCTATAAGGAAGAATTGCCTTATAAGAGATACTTTGCAAGGAAAATAAGGGAGAAAAGAGATCAGCTCCTGAACAATCGAATCTTCGGATGCCTTAACAGAAACTAACTAGAATTTGTCTTCGTCACGATACATTGTAACTCCCTTTCTTTGGGTAAATGACTTTGGATTACGTATGCGTTATATTGATATTTTAACAAAATATGCATACAAATATAAAAAAGATTAGTTATATTTACAAATGTTGGTTGAACAGATATATGAAACGTGTTGGAAATGGCGTACGAAAACATTATTATTGTTTCTAGTAAGTGTGGAGAAACTTAGAAACAATTCCACACTAAAACAATACTGTTTCAGAAACATTTGTGATTCATACTTCACGCATTCATGAATTGTTTGCTAAACACACTAAGTTTTCAGATAGTACGAATCAAGATTGTAGATGTGACGTCATGTTGCCAGTATTTCCCATGTGAAGGAAATCGTTTGAACTCTAACTTTTAAGAACGAAAGAAATTGACTATTTTTCCTGTTAATATACGACAGAAATATGATCATTGTAAACGATAATTTTTTCTTAATTTCCTCACAGGAGTCGATCCGTGGAACCCTGAGTTACGAAGCGAATGCTCAAGCCACTACCGTAAGACTGCTGCGTTAAGTAAGAGTCAACAAACAGTCGTCTATGTAGCAAATTGTACACGTTTAGGATTCCAATATTTTATTAACGATGAAACACTCGATACTTTTAAGTGGAAAAACGGATTTCGGTGACGATAAAGTACTATAATCCAGAGAATTCAAATTTAAATTAAAAAAAGACTTACAAACACGCTAGAACATAAAGGAGAAAGTGGTCTTAAGATTAATTCGAGTCCTTAACCTTGAGCCTCAGACCACTCTTTTTTCTGATCTACCGAAAGCATCTTTTATATTCGGTTAATCTCGTTTTACAGTTATTTCCAGTAACCTTGAACGTCATGGACACGAACACAGATACATCGAGGACATTTAATATTTCAAAGGCTCTCCCACCGGGAAAGGAAACTGAGACCCCGCCTACTAAAGTATCTGATGGGTAGGCTATCTGGTTCGTTCCCCAGGCTAGTAAACTTGACACGGACAAATGTTGCTCGTGGGGTTTCTCGGGACACTCCCACTTTCTCATTCCACCAATTCGTACACCATAATTTACTTGGTTTTATCATAGTCTTCCTTAAGCTAACAGGCATAGCATAAAGCATAAAGCGGGACATTAAGCATAAATATTACATTTCAAGCTGTTAAACCGAAACAATCCTAACCGAAAAACAGTTATATTTTCTTCTGCTTATTAACCTGTTTTCACAAAAAATATAGAGAAAGAAAAATGGGGAATCGTAATTCCATTCAAAAGTGAAACAGTAGACTCATATTACCTTAACCTAAAACGAAACCATTACATATCGTTTGGAACTTTCCCAAAATATATACAGATATTCTGAAAAGTGCCAATAAATTTTCTGTTTTCAAACAAAACTGAACCAAATTACGGTTCATTTTCTGAAATGAATGGACACATTCTGTTTCAAGCTTAAACTGAACCCAAACCAGTTAACCGAATCGTGAGTCAATGAAAACTTTTCAACGACACACTGACCAACCACACATCGTGACTCACTCTGACCCTCGACCCACCGTGACCCACCACCGACCGTGACCCACTTTGTCCCACAACCCACCATGAACCACTGACCCACCAAAACACATCGTCATCAAGTCTAACACCTGATCCACAGCCTCTTCTTTACCGACTAAAGAGTTTACACATAATAAAACCAAGTTGTGAAATTCTAACTAATCGAAGTTTAAATTTCTACGGTCAATCGCTCAAGCACCGCCTATTACAATAACGATGGATTTGACCTTTACGATACAAAATGGTAAAGTGTTTCTCATAGGTAAAATTCGATTAATTTCAATTATCATGGTCATATTATTTCTGTGTTGAATTATCGATACTTTTAAGTGGATAAACGGATGAAATTTTTAAAGTCTCAAATCAAGGTAAGTTCACCGACGTGCAGAAGCTTACATTACAAATTTTATGTTTATTTTTCTCACAACTTTATGGTGTTATTGCTCTGTACTCTAAGCGCTCCACATAATAAACAACCTTCAGCAATTATTATAGTAGAGAGCGCATGGTAAGGATATATGGATATATGATACGAAGCACTGTATTATTTGTTTCTCAACTACGATTAGTATTTATCGTTTTCGATTATTTTTACATACTAACACACTATCAATTCACCATATATAGAAAGTACCGCCCCTCCGCATGAAAGAGAAGTTCAAAAAATTCTAGAAAACATTCTGTTCATTTTCAATAAAGAATTAATATTCTGAATTTCAGCTCCGTAAGTTGAACGGTTTATGGGATAGTCAAATGTTTTCACAAGAATTTGTATATCCACTATCCCTTAGGAAATTATTATTATGAAACCAAAATGGTAACATCCCAGTTTGGATTAAGGCCTAACTGTTTACCAAACTTCATTTCATTTGACTGCCATTTGGCCGTTATGATTAGGAACACATAGATACATTCAACTTTTTATATAATAATTTATATATTACAGTGATTCAAAAGTATATTTTTTTACCAGTTGTTAGCTTCTCTAAAAACTCACAGGCAGTGTGTCTCGAAAGCCAAATAGTAGTATAAGTCCTATTGCTATACTTGGAATTACAACTATCAATATCCGAAAATGCCTCAATTTTTATTTTTTCACTTAGAGATACTCATCTGCGGTAAGTAAACAGAAACAAATGAAAAAGAGAAAAAGAGAAATGGAAGCCTTGAAAGCAAAACCTAAACAAATTCACCAGTGTTCAGAAGCATATTTTTAAATCACGCTCGACCCTACTCATACGTGGTTCTGGTTAACTGGAGTTATCAATTTCTCGCCACGTACCATAAATATAACAGAAATCAAATCACTGTTACTGGTAGTCTTGGTGGTTAAGTCTACTAGCGCAATGAGATAGTAATTATAATTGCTTTCGGTGTGGGTTCGAACCCGGTCAAAAGAATATTTTTATTTTTCCTCATTTTACAGTTATTTCCAGGGTGTTTCAAAACCCTGCGTGTTTGAAAACAACAAAGACAAAGTTTGGAGGGTGATCCCTGACACCAATAAAACACAAAATTATACACAAACTTGGGTGCACAAATGCTTCCTTTCGGAGTTATAGGATGCCGAAAACAAGAAAAATGAACTTTAAAAGGCCTGTGGAAATAATTAGACCATGATAATTGAAAATCATTGAAATTTATCCATGACAAAAACTTTACCATTTTATATCGTAAAGGTCAGATCCATTACTATTATAACAGAGCGGTGCTTGAGCGATTGACCGTAGAAATTCAAACTCCGATTAGTTAGAATTTCACAACCTGGTTTTATTAAAAGTGTAAACTCTTTAGTCGGTAGAGAAGAGGCCGTGGATCATGTGTCAGAATTGATGACGAAGCGTTTTGGTGGTTCCGAGTGGGTCATGGTGGGTCGTGGGTCAGAGTGAGTCACGATGGGTGATTGGTCAGTGTGTCGTGGGTCAAGTTTTCATTGACTCATGACTCGGTTAACTGGTTTGGGTTGGTTTAAGTTTGAAACAGAATGTGTCCGTTTATTTCAGAAAACGAACAGTAATTTAGTTCAGTTTTGTTTGAAAACAGACACTATATTGCCAGTTTTCAGAATATTCATATATATTTTGGAAAAGTTCCAAACGATATGTAATGGTTTCGCTTTAGATTAAGGTATTATGAGTCTACTATTTCACTTTTGAATGGAATTACGATTCCCCATATTTTTTCTCTATATACTTTTTGTGAAAACACGTTAATGAACAAAAGAAAATATAACAGGTTTTCGGTTGGGATTGCTTCGGTTTAACAGCTTGAAAATGTAATATTTATGTTTAATGTCCCACGATTATGCCTGTTAGGTGGAGGAAGACTGTGACTACACTAAGTGAATTATGATATACGAACTGGTGGAATGAGAAAGTGGGAGAATTCGTAGAAAATAAACGAGCACGATGTCCGTCTAAAGCTTATTTGCCTGGGGAACGAACCTGGTACCCCACCCATCAGATACTTTAGTAGGCAGGGTCTCAGTTTCGATTCCCGATGGGAGAGCCTTTGAAATATTAAATGTCCTCGATATGTCTGTGTTCGTGTCCCTGTCATTCAAGGATACTGGAAATAACTGTAAACCGAGAATAACCGAATATAATAGAGATAAGCTACGGAGATACTTTCGGTGAATCAGAAAAAAGAGTGGACAGAGGCTCAAGATTAAGGATTCTTATTACCCTTCAGATCACTTTCTTCTTTATGTTCTTGCATGTTTGTAAGTCTTTTTTTAATTTAAATTTGAATTCTCTGGACTACTATAGTACTTTATCATCACCGAAATCAGTGTTTCATCGTTAATAAAATATTGGAATCCTAAACATGTGCAATTTGCTACATAGACGACTGTTTGTTGACTCTTACTTAACACAGCAGACTTACGGTAGTGGCTTGAGCATTCGCTTCGTAACTTGGGATTCCGCGGATCGATTCCTGTGAGGAAATTAAGAAAAAAATTTATCGTTTACAACGTTGATATTTCTGTCGTATATTAACATCAAAAATAGTCAACTTCTCTTCTTCTTAAAAGTTAGAGTTCAAACGACTTCCTTCACAGGGGAAACATTGACAACATGAAGTCACAGTCTACAATCTCGATTCGTTCTCTCCGAAAACCTAGTGTGTTTAGCAAACAATTCATGAATACATAAAATATGAGTCATAAGTGTTTCTGAAACAGTATTGTTTTAGTGTGGAATTGTTTCTAAGTTTCTCCACATTTACTAGAAATAATAAAAATATTTTCGTTTGCCATTTCCAACACGTTTCATATATGAGTTTAACCAACATTTGTAGACATAACTAATCTTTTTTTTATATATTTGTATGCATATTTTGTTAAAATATCAATATAATGCATAAATAATCAAAAGTATTTTACCCAAAGAACGATCTATGTATAGTGATGAAGACAAATTCTACTTAGTTTCTGTTAAGACATCCGAAGGTTTGATTGTTCAGGAGCTGACACCTTTTCCCCCTTCTTTTCCTTCCAAAGTATCTTATAAGGCAATTCATCCGTATAGAGGGTCCTAAAGATTTCTTTTCATTTTTCTTAATTTCAGTATGCTTATTTGCATTTTAATAGGACATAATATTGAGGTTTCAAACATTCAGTAATAATAATAATAATAATAATAATAATAATAATAATAATAATAATAATAATAATAATAATAATAATAATAATAATAATAATAATAATAATAATATAGAAGTCAAATTCCGTATGGGTACAGATTGTATTAAAATCTCTAAAATCGCCCCTAGCGTGAGGCAAAAGTTAAAAATTTTTCGGGATTGAAGAGAAGTTTCAGGACTATCAGAACATACCCTCTGCATACTTCCTTACGCTAGCTAAATGTTAAATGTAATGTTTCCAGCAGTGGCGGCCGGTGGATTGTGGTTTCGGGTTTTGCAGTACGAACGATCGGAGACAGAAGATATAAAGTGGACTCATTGACTAATCAGCATAACTTTAGATGCAAATGCTATGTGACATGTTAAACTAAATAAAATTCTGTTTTTAGAAAATAAAAAATACAGAACATTTAATCCAATTAATCACCTTATTTAATTGGGAAGTTCATTCTTCTCTTTTTGATTTTAACAAATCTGCCTAATACATGCTGGTTGAACTCTAGTATTCTTATTGTCAGGACTTTTTCGATGGAGAGCATAACCAATGGTGATAGCCTTTCTTGGGACATTCAATTTCTTGAAAGTGTCAATTCCTTTTGATGTGAAAAAAAAAACTTTTCTTCTTTACTGATGCCATAGGTACAGTTAATATTAATTTCAGAAGCTTTGTAGATTCACTAAATATTTTTTCCACATTATTGTGAACAATTCATTCTAGCAAACTCAGTCCCTGACAGTGATCCGAATTCCTCTTCGGTGTAGACTAAAGAGAGTTCGTAGCAGCGATTAATGTTATATAAAAATGTACTTTGAACACGCTTTATTCACAATTTATCTAGGAAAATTTAAAATAAATTGAGGAAATGTATCTAGTGCATACAACATTACTGCCATAAGATGTCCTGTAAATTTAAACTTTTTTTTTGAACACTCTCTTGAATTTCACTTTGCTTGTTTTGTCTAAGCCTTAATTGTAAGTTTTTCCTCAGTTGAAAACTGGGCAATTTTTTGTAAGTTATTTATAGAAGTCATGCTATGCAATTCATTCAGAATTTGTAGGTTATGTACAGAATTGAAGCACACACAGTAAAATTAAATCTAATAAGTAATAATCAAAACAGCTGATACAAAAGAGATACTGGTATATGAATTAAGAATGTCACATATTCAACTGGCCGGCTTTTCATTGGCCTGGCCGGAAAAATTGCTGTTACTTTGATTAAAGCCGGTGACGGGTACAAACTTCTCACCAGCCCCTTTATAACTGTTTTTTTTTTAATTTGTATCTAGTTCGAAGTATAGATATTGAAAATTAGCTGTCATTCTGTAAACTTAAAACTTACCTTTCACCGTCTATCAACCTGTTACCTTTCACCTGTTTAGAAAATTTTAGAGAGATGATAGGGACTGTATTAGAAAAAATTTGAAATTTACTTTCAAGAAATTTTATACATTTATTAAGATTGGAAAAGGACTTCTTAAAGCAATTTCCTATAGTTGAAGTAGAGACTATATGTTTAAAGAGTAAATTTCATTTTCCAAATTCAAAATTGTCACGTAAAGATAATTATACTTTTGTTCATCTGTTTAGATAATTTTAAATAAATGATAGTTACTGGTAAATACAATAAATTGATCAATGCCGATTGATCAATTTCAGTTTCTCATTTATAGCACAATGTATCTCTTAAGCTTATTAGTGAATGTTCTAAGGACATACAGAATATATGTTCTAAGGACATACACTTTTGTTCACTATAGTACATTTCCTTTCCATGGATATGTCCGAACAGAGATACTTCACGCTGAGACCTATATCATAGAGAATTTTGGGCAAGTGCCGTTTTTTTTTTATTTTACAGAGTTGGCAACCCTATTCGTACATCAACACACACACACATGTGCGTAAAAGAAAAAAACTACATTCCAAATCATCCGTCTTGGTTGTTACGTTCTGGAAAGCAACCTTGAAACTCGCCAGATATATGAGCAACATATTAGCGGGAGGGGCCAAAGTATTTGAGGAAGGTCCAATACGTCTACGTAATATCGAACCTGTCTTATACTGCACCCGAAAAGACGATAAGTAATTTTTAATTACTGTCATCTATATTTTTAGAAAAAAATGATAAAACGATTATTTTTACAAGAAGAGAAGGAGTACATGATGAGGCGTAAAATAAACTATTTAGGATATATAAAACATTTCTCTGTTAAACAAGTATAGTTCGTTAGGAAAGTCTACAAATGTTAGTCACGTTTCGAAATTTTTGGGAGGTCCGGACCCGGTTGACCCCCCTCGTGGCTACGCTTCTGAGCATTGCTAACTACTCCCAAATTCAATGTGTCGTTCCCCACCATACAGTTTTATCAAGAGCATAAAATATAGTTATTTTATAAAAGAAATATGTATATACTAAACTACTATCCACAGAGGGGGGGGGGGGAGATTCTGCATATTGACTTATTAATATTTGGTTCACAAATTAGTGTAGAAGAAACCTTCATTATCTATATAAGCTAAGAATTAACTTGTAAATGCGGATCTACTTTTATTTGATTTCTGCTCTACTACATATTCTCTTTCTTATTTTGTAACTCTGCTATCACTTTTTTTAATTGTCATTATATTGATTTGCTTCAGTATAAGTACCGCAATTTAAAAATACGAATGCATAAAAACAAATTCCATTTGTTAATTGCTAGTGAAATAAAATTCAGAAAGCTTATTTAGCGCGAAAAACCTTCTCATTCACTGGAAATCCTGCTGCGTTGCAGGATTACTGGGATACTGAACTCACAACAGCCCTAACAAAATTCGTTTTTAAGTAATGGTTATGCCGGCTAAGCTACAGAAGTCGTCCTTGATGAGAATGAAAGAAATATTAGAATAAAGAAAGTGCGATTAAGCGGAACCAGGAGAAAACCTACACACGGTGTTAGTCCAGCACAATGCCCACACTAGGCAGGAGCTGGGTGGAACAAGGTGAACCACTAAATTCACAATACTTCAATAACAACAACAATAATAATAATGTTAAAAGTTTTAAAGTTGCCCTAATATTTGGCAAAACTTACTTAAAAGTAGAGATTTCGGGAAAGGGGTTCCGTACCTTGAAGACACATCTGCAACTACCCAAATTTTAAACGAAATCGTTTCACTAAAGTTTCATGTAGAAAGAATAGATTTACTGTGGTTTAATGTGTGGTTTAATGAAAATTAGTGTGATAAAAATAATTGAATATTACTCAACAGTAAGGCATATAATAAACTAATTTTTAGGATATGCAGAGGCAATTATAAAATGTTTGCTACAAAAATACCTACACAGACTATACATTGGAATACATTGGAGCAGTATTCAATGAGCTCTGAAATACAAAGGAACAAAATATCCTATAAGATTCAGTCTACAGAGCAATTGTTACTTAAAGAATGGACATGAAGTATTTCTAGAATTGAGACAAGACGAGAAATGTTTACGAAACTTTTCGTCTCGTCTGGATTCTCATCTCCAAAGCGAGACGATAATTTGAGTTAGCCTTGTCCCGTCTCGAATGTAAAATGTTAATTCTCATGTTATTTTGTTTGTTTTAGAAACGAGATGAGAAATTCCTCTTCTCGTGGGCAATATTAAACGAAACCGAAATATTCTTTACAAATGTCACGTTTCTGCTTGTAATGGTATGACCAGAGCGATAATTAGCTCCTAGCTTTTAATCTTCTACGAGATAATAATAATTATTATTAGTTTATTATTATTACTATTATTATTCCTGAAGATTTGATAGTTCACGTATTGAAACATCCGAGTATTCAAATATCTGAATATAATAAAACGTATTTCATCGCCGATCAATCGCCATCAAAAATCCTAAAGTAAAAAAAAAAAAATGCCCAACGTGGATTCGAACCAAGAACCTAGAGATTACTGGTCAAGCGACTTGACCACTGAAGCACGATCACTACGAGGTAAAAGATACGTCTTTAGTCTGGTTACGTAATGTATCTTTGCCGCCGCTTGCAAAGTGTGTTATATTGCTTCGATTCAAAACGTCTTTCGTATTTCTTTTATGATGATATAAGTGAATAAGCTTCGGCAAAGTTTATTTTAATGGCTTGAGTTGTTCTTAAAGCTTTGGTTCACAAGTTAGTTTCTTCTCCACACGAAATTACAGATATGACAGATTTAATTCTCATACTCTGCATTTGCTTCAAAGCAGTCGCCATTACCTGGTGAAAGACTTATGCCCGCCATGTCCGTCCGTAAAATATTCGTTTCTCGGTTATTTTTCATCCGATTCGGATGATGTTTTGCAAGTCTACATTGGAATAATACACTGAGAAAAAAATTGTAGGTGTCGTACTTAAAAAGGTAGGTTACATGCGTAGTTCCTGTAGTTTTTGGACTTAACGTACAACAGACATATAACTGACAACGCATGTTTTATAATACTTTCGTATAAGTGTTCCATCCATACGTTCTTTCCGTATGAAACAATATAGGCGATCAGGATCTGAAATATAAATAGATGTATATAACACATAGCTGAGGAATGGAACATAAGTATATATATGCATGTGATATACGGAAAACTGTTAGATGTCAGACATCCTACAACGGCATGATGTAACATCTGAGGGCAGTCCCTTTGTAGTTTACGGATAACGTATGCTTCGTACTGATTTCTGTAGTAAGCAAGAGGATTCTGTATATTTGTACAATATACCGCTGTTCGGATAACGGATTTTTTGTGTATTTTTGGTTATTACTTATTGCACTACCTGTATTTGTTTTCCAGTTTTAAAAGAAAACTCTTATTTTTTACTTCCAAAAATGTAGACAATAGATCTCGATATATAATATGCTCCAACTCATTGATGATTAAAAATATGACCAACATTTATACTATATTGGTTTTTAGTTACTTATGTTTACATTTACATTATATTGTTTAAGTTTATATGAATATTAAAGTATTTATCCTCTTTTAGTAGGTGTAATAATATTTAGGGTAATTCATATTTATAATCTTGTCGATATGAACGCTTCCTAGATCATTGCTATTGTAGCGACTGAAGATTAAAGTCCTTGATTTAATAAAAACTCGGCAGAAAGTGAAGTGTACTGACTGTGGTGCAGTGCAGTTCATTTCAGTTGAGTGTCCTGTAGTGGAGTGCATAATGAGAGAGATTTTCCAATATGAGAAAATTGTTGAGCGCTAAACTGTGGATAATTGTAAACACCAAGAAGACGTTGATCGTTGGGACTTCCAAACAAGCGAAATTTAAAAACAGAAAATTACGATGGATCAAGGGACACTTCCTTTAAACAATCCGAAGTTATCCACTGACTATAGTTTGTGCATAATTTGCCAAACCAGTACCAAGGAAAAATTAGTTGAAAATCCAACCTCACATGAACAAGTGCCAAACTATAGCAGCGAACGCGCTCAGTACTGTGACGAACAGTGCGTGTCTTCTCTGTCCCAGCCAATGGAATTAGATATACCCAGGACTAAAAGGTTGACACGTTCTCAGTGTGTTCCATTTAATAAAAGTGAGAGTTTCTTTTGCAATGGATCCCACACCAAAGAAAATCCTCCCAGAAAACTGTCATGTGATCAGTCACAGAAAAACCTGAGTGATGCAATAAAGAAAAGTGGAAACGAAACACTACAAATAAAATATTAATACAACCATCAACCAAGAAGATGGGCATGTCATAGATGTGCTATATCATCTCCCATGTTGGACTAAAAACATAAGTCATGTATTACGAACAGCATCAGATTCAACTGTGAATCTTAAGGATGCAGTCAGTAACTACGAACTTGGTGTTGTTCCACGTGCTCTCTTCATCACAGAAGGTCAAATGCTGTTACCACCAAAGAATAGCGATGTTTTGTGCATTCTAGGGACTTTGACTGCTGCAGATCAACACAAATCTCCTGTGGTTCATTCCCAGACAGCACAATGCACGTACAGTATCCGTATAATACATGTACAATTGCACGGATGCAACATGTGCATCATCTGTATAAATGCACGCCTGTACATGTGATGCACATATACATGCCAGGTTCTATTCAACATCTTCACGTGCACAGAACATGTGCAATGCACACGTACACGTCATGCACAAGTGATTTACACCTACCGCGCAGGTGATTTACACGTAGTAACCAGGTGATTTACATGTAGGACAGAGATGATTTACACGTTAACACACAGGTGATTTACACGCAGTACCCAGGTGATTTACATGTAGTAACCAGGTGATTTACATGTAGGACAGAGATGATTTACACGTTAACACACAGGTGATTTACACGCAGTACCCAGATGATTTACATATAGGACAGATATGATTTACACGCACCACACAGGTGATTTACACGCAGTGCCCAGGTGATTTACATGTAGGACAGAGGTGATTTACACGTAGCACATAGGTGATTTACACGCAGTACCCAGATGATTTACATGTAGGACAGAGATGATTTACACGTAACACACAGGTGATTTACATGTAGAACAGAGGTGATTTACACGCAGTACCCAGATGATTTATATGTATGATAGAGGTGCTTTGAAGCAGTACCCAGATGATTTACATGTAGTGCACAGGTGATTTGCTCGTAGTACAGAGGTGATGTAAGAACAAATTCGAGATGCAACGAAAAAAGGAGTTTATATATTTGGTGTCTTCCGCAGTAACACCATCTATAACTGCAAAAACATCACGTTCAAAGTATATAACAAGTAACTAATAATTGTCAGTGAGAATTTAGGTTTGGAGTTTATTATTTGCAACGAGCAAAGCTTTAGGTAGTATCTTTGACATGTTTGCCAAGTAACAAATAACGCAACATATTCTGCTTTAATCGGTCATGAAAATAATTTTGTAAGCCTATGAACTGCCTGACTGTAGTTACATCAGTACAATGCTGCCACCTGTTTATCTTGTATCCTAGCTCAGTGGACGTTATGGAGTTTTTACAATCATTCAGCTGTTATTCGTCGAAAAGTCTCTATAACACCGCCTGGAGGAAAAACGACACCTACTAAAAATGGAGGTTACTTTCTGTTGATGAGAATGAGAGTAAAAGAATGAAAGTAAAAGTATACACTTGCACGGTATTATGGACGTCTCATACACACGTGCAGTAGCGGTGCAAATACCCATGTGCACACAACGGCTTAAGTACCGGTAATTTAAATGTGCTTCATCCACGCAAATGCACATGTGCACATGCACGGCTCAAGCATGGGTTATGTACATGCGCTGCATCCACGCAAAAGCACATGTATACATAACGGCTACAGCACGGGTTATATAAATGTGTGCTTCATCCATGCAAATGCACATGTGCACATAACGGCTTAAGCACGGGTTACGTACGTGCGCTGCATCCATGCAAATGCACATGCGTATATAACGGCTTAAGCACGGGTTATATAAATATGTGCTTCATCCATGCAAATGCACATGTGCACATAACGGCTTAAGTACGGGTTCTGTACGTGCGCTGCATCCACGCAAATGCACATGTGTACATAACGGCTTAAGCACGGGTTACGTACGTGCGCTGCATCCACACAAATGCACATGTGTATATAACGGCTACAGCACGGGTTATATAAATGTGTACTTCATCCATGCAAATGCACATGTGCACATAGCGGCTTTAAGCACGGGTTCTGTACTTGTGCTTCATCCACGCAAATGCACATGTGTATGTAACGGCTTAGGCACGGGCTATGTAAATGTGTACTTTATCCATGCAAATGCACATGTTCACATGCACGACTTAGTCACTGGTTATGTACCTGTGCATAACCCACGTAAATGCACATGTGCACATACACGGGTTATGTATGTGTGCTTCATCCACGCAAATTCACGTGTACGGCTTATGCACGGGTTATGTATGTGTTCATCATCCACACAAATGCACATGTGCAAATGTACGGCTTATGCATGGATAGTGCACATGTGTCGTACACGTACGTGTTGTCTGGGTTCTGGAATGTGGATTGCAATATTCGATGGAATGGCACTGCTGCAAAGTCTTGATAAACCACCATCTATCACGGCATGAAAAGATCTGGCTGAGCACTTCATCAGTCGTGTGAAGACCTATTTCAACAAATATGATGAAGTTCAAATTGTGTTTGACAGATATGATTTACCAATGTCACTAAAGAATAAGACAAGGGTGAAGCGTTTAGCTGATGGTGTGAGAACCGTTTACCATATTACTGATTCAACCAGAATTAACCCCTTGCCATATTTTGACGCGCTGGACGCGTTGCTTTTCACTTTTCACTTCCGTATTTTGACGCGTGTCACGCGTTTCGATATTTGAGCGGCTGTATCCCGCTTGCTGTCAATAGAAGAGAGAAGCTTACAGGTTTCATGTGCTTTGTGAATATCTGTTAATTTAAGTAAGCGCCAGAATAGGCATAGATGTTTACAGCATTGCAAAAAAATTCCGAAAAAAGTAATATGTGAAGGGGTTAACAGCGTTCCTATGAAGATGCTTTTGTCACATGAAGAAACTAATCTGAAGTGACGGGGTATTTAGCACATAAGATAATGCATTGAGAACAATCTAAAAACTTGTTATATGGAGTGACAAAGTAGCTTGTTCACACTGTGATGTAAAGCACCTCTCTAGTTCCCAGGAAGAAGCAGATACGAAGATGATTCATGCTGTTGATGCAACAAACCGAGGTGCAACTTCTATTGAGGCCTACTCACCTAATACCGATGTTGTAATTCTTGCTCTACGGCCCTACCCTATGCTTTGTCCTGAATCTACGTGTGCTGTTGAAACTCATCAGAAGAAATGAAGAATGTATGATGCTCTAGGATCAGAAAAAGTCAATACCCATCCAGGATTCCATGCCTTTACTGGCTGTGGTACAACTGGTGGATTTGCGGGAAAAGGCAAAATCTCTTATTGTAAGACTTTCCAAACGTGCGACACCACACGTTTCAGTGCTTTTATGGAAATGGGACTGGAACATAAACTATCTTAATTCACCTTCAGTGCCTTGGAAAAGTTTGTGTGTATATTGTACATCTCCGGTGCCAAGAATTCAACTGTTAGTGATGCACGATGGATTATTTTCAGAAAGTGTTTGGAATCCGAGAAAATGTCAACTCTTCATCTAGCCATACTACAAGCACATTTTAATGTATGGTGTGGAAAAATGATATTGTGACAAATAATTAACTTCCTTCACCTGACAACGATTATGCTGGACTATTCAGAATGGTGTTTTCGTTCCTCTGATGACTACAACTCCCCTGCCTCATCTACTCTACTTGAACTAGTGAAATGATCGTCTGATAAAAGTTAATGTTTGATTAAATTGTGCTCCTATTGGCAAAACATGCCTCTGTGCACTGATCTGTGGGTGTGTGGAGATGGTGACATTTACATTTGTGAGAATTGTAAATGCGCTGAATAATCATCAAATGATGAGTGTGATGGAGAGGAGCTTTAGTTCCTCTGAGTAATGTATCTCAAGTTATGCTGTATATGGGCAGTGCAATACACTTGCTGAAATATTCTGCGGTAGAGAGTTTGAAAATAAATGAATATATGATTTATAATATGAAAACATACTCAATGGTGAATCTAGGCCAGGGCCGGGGGGCCTAGACCCCCAGTTTTTTCAGTTACAAAATAATTTGAGCTATTATTTATATATTTTTGAAAGTTATATATACCTATCATTGTCTGGGTACTGGCTGGCACACCCAGTTTTTACCTTCTAGATCCGCCACTGGATATACTTTATGAGTTACCATTTTTATGAGTTTTCTTCGTATTTGTTACATTAGTGATCATTGCTCTATAAACGTGCATACTGTACCCATTAAAATTCGAAAAAAAAAATCCTATAAAGTGAAAAGTATAGCCTAGTGGCAATAAATATATTCTAAAAGATACATGTAATTTTAAAAATGGAGTTACCAACATACGTTCACAAATAACTCAGACAGGAAATACAAAGGAAATTTTAGAGGCTCAGCAGCCATTTTGAAATGCTCGCCATATTGGCCTGCGGAACTTTTTCACTTGGCAACATCTAAATTTGTCATAGCTAATGCATACCAAAACAGAAAAAATATGTCTCACCATTGTACACCACTTGCTCCCGGACTAGAAGTTAGCCAACTATATTTCTCCTATTCCATAGTTTTACATATCATTATTTGTTCTTTTTAGTTAACAATGTTTTGTGTGTTGAAAATGAGTGTATTTCTTTGTTCGCAAAGGTTGTGTAATTAAGCTGAAACTGCAACACTAGTAAACAACGATTTATTGTAAAACTTAAAATGAAAAGATTTTGCACTTTATTTATTTTATATATTTTTTTAAATTATAATGTAAAGTTATGTCACTGCTTGTTTATTTATTTGTTCCCATTAGGTGTAAGAATAAACTGAGAACATAATACATTTACGAACACGTTAACGTTTACGAATAATGTGTTTTCGCTCAAAATTGCACGAGTAAAAGAGTAATAGAAAGTTATGAGTTTTCATAATTAGAGTAAATTTTAGATAGTTATTTAGTAGCAATAGAATATAATAGATTACAATTTTAAGCATATTTCTAATGTAATAGATTTTCACTGAACTGTTACATGACTGTCGTGTTAGAACTAAATAACTTGAAGATATGATAGTGAGTGCGGGTAGGGAGGGGTTTCAGAAGGAAGTACAAAAAAAAAAAAAAAATGTAACAAGGTCTAAAAGATTCATCCAATTTTCAGATCTAAGGATCCATGCCCTCCCCCCTAGGAAAATATCCTAGTTACGCCAATGTCAGTACTATGGCGATCAAACGCCCATTATTAAGCGAATATACACAATCAAATGATCTGGCCGAATTCCGATCAATTTTGCTTGCATGGAGCGATGTAACATTTTAACCCCCCACACACAGAGAGAAAAATGTAGGTGGGGTACTTAAAAACGTAAGTTACATTCGTAATTCCTGTAGTTTTTGAACTTAACGTACAACCGTCACCAAACGTATAGCTGAAAAAGTATGTATTTTACCTACTGTCCGCATAAGTGCAATGACGTCAGTCGTGTGACGTCATCTGCAGTAACAAGTATATACGGAGGTGATATCTAACTTTGTGACGTCAGGACAGTATGTAGCATGTGGGTTAATAATGACGACACACACTGACTATCAGGACGGAACATAACTTCAAGAAGTATGCAATATACATTCTGCACGTATGTTTCTTGGGTTCAACCCCGAGACAGCATCTATATTGTACGTATGACTAGATACAGTATACATATTGTATGTATGTATTATACAGATTTTCTTTATGTCGCACACAGCTTGTCCAAATACAGCATACAAAATATCCGTATACACCACACAGAGTGCACATATATAGCTTATAGATTGTCCGCATGGAGTGTATAGATTATACGTATGTCGCGTACAGATTGGCCATATGAAAAGTATGGATTGGATGTATGTAGCTTATAGATTATCCATATGAAATATATGGATTTTACCTGTATCTCATACGTATTGCCTTGTTGTAATATATGGATTGGACAGGCTGAGTATTACTATGCAAACGTAAGTGGGTACCCCAATGGCGTTCGGTTTTACCATGGGATCCTAATGTCTGCAATTTTAGATATATGGAAATATATATCTCTAAAATGTAAAGAACTCATATATGTTTACCGAAACCTGCAACTCGGTAAGCCTTATGGATATAGGGCTGTGCGATATCGAAATTTCGATATCGACATTCGATATTTTTCTGATATCGATATCGAATAGATATATCGATATCGACAATATCGATATCGATATCGACAATATCGATATCGGATATCGACGATATCGGATATCGACAATATCGAATATCGAATATCGACAATATCGAATATCGATATCGATAATATCGACAACATCCAATATTGATATCGACAACATCAAATACGGATATTCAACATATTGATTGGTCTTGAATATTCATGTTGATGGGGGCCGAGGTGGCTCGGTGGTAGAGCGTTTACCTCTGGTGCTTGAGGTTCTGGGCTCGATCCCAGCCCCTGCCAAGTGAACTTTGTGGTGGACAAACACCGTGTGCGTGGGTTTTCTCGGGGTTCTCCCGTTTCCTCCCACTTTCTTCGTTCCACCATTTCATTCATTTCTCATAATCACCGTCTCCTTTAGCCTAACCGGCATAATCGTTGGACGTAAAACTCAAAAATTTCATTTCATTTCAGATATGGACGAATGACGTACCTAATCAACAAAAGCAAAATCGGGGAATTCCCGTCTCTCTTTTGTGCTAATCATTTGATGCCTCACTGCAACAGGAAATCGATGCATATCTTTCAGTGCCATCTACAGACAGTGGTGCTATTCAGCCGGTTCACACCGGTTCGCTAGAACCGGTTGTTAACATATTTCGAGTTTGCTAAACCGTTTGTTATATCCAGGCATAACAGTAAATTTTATTCAGTTATACCCAAGAACGAGCAAGTTTCAGTTAGTTTAGCTTTGTTCTAAGAAATTCTTACAGCTACAGGGTTAGATATATGATCTCTCAGAATAAGGTATAAGCGATTTTTTCTTAATTTCAAATGGGCTGGTTAGATATCAAAAATGAAAACTGGGATCACATGAGTGCAGTGGTGAGGATTATTTACATTTGAAACGCATACATACCATTATCAATAATTGTTGATCCATTGCTGGGTTAAAGTGTTTCCAATACTTCTTGACAAACATCTATTTTGGATAATTCGTTTCCAAGATACCTTATATTAGGTTGCTGTGTAGATCTCTACTTGTCACTTGTGGTATCCAGTGAAAAATTTGCATTTGTCTATCTTTTATGATTTGCTTCCTAAGAGAGAGAAAGAGAGACAAGGGCGTAAATAATGGCCCCACAGACCCCGCATTGCGGGGGCCCAGGCTATCACGGGGCCCCCAAATTGTGATGTAGGACGTAGGAAAGGGGCCCCATTCCACGTTGTCTGCGGGGTGACCCCCAAGCCCTTAGTTACGCCACTGGAGAGAGTTATCTTTCTATGTATCCATCTACTATCTCTCTCACATATATATATAACCAGTCACCAAAAGTTAGAATAGCACCACTGCCTACAGATATGGAAGAAAACCTACTTCACTGGAGGAAATCTCATGACAGTGAATTTCGAAAATTAGCTCTTCTGGCTCGTAAGTATTGTGTAGGTACCAGCATTCTATCGGAAAGAGTATTTAGTGGATGCCATATCGTAACTGATGCTCATACTTCACTTACAGTTAGTGCAGAACATGCGAAACAACTGATTTTCTTTCCATGAACAAAAGAACTCGTTCGTAAATAGCAGTGTCATGAACTTCAATGCATCATACATTTCTAGTTGAATACTCAATGCTAATAGGCATATTTCTAAACAAGACAGTTATTGTTCATTTTTCTCTGTATGTGTGATGTGTATGTTTGTGTTCTTCTAAGTTAATCCGTTGGCTTTACAAATTTAACACTTGGACTCTATTTTAATATCCAATTAAAAGAAAGCACGCGATCAATCGAGATCTCTTTCATGTTATTATTAAATTGATAATCTTTTTGTATTAAAGAGCTTTACGCAAAGACGTGACATCTCCCACATGAACTTAAGAGGTTTCTTGTTATTGGTTTTGTGCAAACTCATATCTAAATGTGTTCATGTTTTTATTAAATTTAGGCTAAACCTTACGTCTTATACCATTATTCAGTTTTGTTTATGAAATCAATTTAGAAAGGTTCTAAATCATTCCTAATAACAGTGCACCTAATAATGCATATTCTAATACTTAAGCAAATCCAAAGAAACAGGGAAGTGTTGACACTACCTAAACAGAATATGTAAGTCTGTGTAGTGAAATGACAGAATGGAAGCTTTTGTTTGTTTTAGTGGGCTGAGTTATGTGGCTCAACTTATATCTAGTAACCACATACAAATAAACGGAAAATTACTACTTTGCACAAAAAACTAGTAAATTCTTGTTTCCTTGTCTGTTTAGATCTAAGCAAACTTTAGCACAGGCATTTGATTTTTCACTCGCAATGGCAATACAGCACAAACATTAATTGTAGTGAGGATTTCAAGTTGACTCGGTTAAGGAATGCAGCCATGTTAATGATGAGAAATATTTTGGAGGGCATAGCTCCCCGGCTCTGCACTGGTTTTGGCTTTATCTTCGAAAGGAACATCATTTCTGCCCTATACAATTTTTGCATAACGTTTGGTTTGATTCGGTGAAGAAGTGTAGCCGATAATATAAGTTAAATACACAATATTTAGGTGGATTAAGCAGACGTAGAAACATCCCTAACCCACCGCCGCCGATTTGCACTATCTTCAAAAGGAACCAAATTTTTAACCGATATTAATCCTCTGTAAATTTGGCTTCATTCTGTTAAGAAATGAAGTCAAAAGAGAAAATTAAATATTAACATGGAATGTTGGGAAGCATAGTCCCCAAGCCCTACATTAATTTGAATCATGAAACGGGGCGTTTTTCTGCCTCATACGAGTCTCGTGCAGTTTGGTTTCATTCGGCTAAGAAATGCAAATGCAGCTACTATCGCGAGCCAAAAAGCGTTATATGTATATATATATATATAAAGCAAAACCCGCCGTAATTTTTTCGAGGAAGTGTGAAACACCAATATCGAATATCGATATTGACGATATCGGATATCGATGTCGAATAACGACGATATCAGATATCGACGATATCGGATATCGATATCGAATATCGACGATATCGATATATCGGCATCGATATTCTTGCGATATCGATTATCGATATAAGCTGATATCGATATCGACGATATCGATATATCGACATATCGCACAGCCCTATGGATACCGTACTCTAAAAACGGTATTGTTAATATAGCGCCAGCAAGAATTATGACTCGGAGTACAATATTATATTGTTAAAAAACTCTAGCTGGGCCAACTACAATTATAATTGTCCTAGACATATTTATGATATTAACAACTATACTAATTATTGTACTTGCAACTATACAGCTCCTATATAGTTGGAAATACCATATAGAATGGTTGTCGAGACCATCACAAGATTTATTATGGCTGTTCCAACAATATAAGACATGTTGCTTTAATCATAATCAAAATGGCTGCTGTATCGTATGTACTCGGTACTTGCTATTATAATAACCTATTTCGTTCTGCGCTGATCATAAAATTAGAACTCAAAAATTATGTTTAGATTGGTATTGTCCCTTCAAACACACTGTAACGCTGCAAGAACAAGTGAAAAACACAGTGCGACAACACCTCTGAGCTCAACAATATTTTTAAAAATTTTTTTTGCTAGCCGAGACTAGCGCCCGCACAAAGGGTTACGCCCTTTATTCGGGATGAGGGAGTGAAGGAAGTTGGGGATGTTACATAACATGAAGTTGGTTATAGAGGGGTTTATTTATTTACTTATCTTATTTAAATAAATCCAAATCAAGAATGGTCATTATGGCCTTTTGGCCATAATCATTAGGAGTGGAATGTGAGCCAGGATTTGAGTACAACTATTACAATACATATATATACAATACAAATTAATGTGTACGAGTTAATATATACAATACAAAGTAATATATGTATGAGCGATACTATAGAAAATGACGATCATGTGATGAGATGAGAGTGAGGTGCTATTGACGACACAACACGTGGGAAATGTTAGTCGGACGAATGCAGATTATCTTCTTATCCAGGGGCTGCTCTGGATATAATGGAGACATGGGGAGCCCTGTTAGTACGGAAGGATTACTGTGCGACATATGATGGAAGAATGTAAGGTAAGTCTGCGATGTAATCTTCGATGAGGGGTAGAAATGGACTATTGGGCGGGAGAGTGTAATGGTAAAGAGTGATTAATATAGATAACGGTGTATGCGTAAGAGAGCAGAGGTCTTGCGGAAAGTAGCATCACGATGCATGGTGTCGAATAGCATAGGATGGCATGTCTGGAATCGCTTCGTTATATAGCGAAGTCGCTAGTCTTCAAGGTGGTACAGAAGTTGGCGAAGGGGGTCCGAGCATATAGATCTCGTGTAGGACTAGGAAGCCTGATACGGTAAGCAAGACGTAGGGCATGGCGTTCTAAAATGAGTAAGCATTTGTAAAAGGAAGTTGGCACATCGACCCAAGCTGTATATCCATACGTCAAGACGGGACGCATGAAGACTTTGTAGGTATTTAAGACGGTAGTTGCTTGGAGACCCCAAGTGATGCCTATGAGGCGGTGGAGGAGGTTAAGGCGGTTTGTGGCTTTGGTTGTAATGTGTTTAAGATGAGCATTCCATTTGAGCTGTGAATCGAAGGTTATGCCGAGATATGTAACTGTTTTACTTGCGGATATGGGTGAATTATCGACTTGGATATGGAGTCTGGTGGGGTCAGGATGGATACGGCTGCGAGTACGTGGAGGAAGAAAAACAATTGTCTGAGTCTTATCTGCATTGATTTTGAGACGCCAGTGTTCACACCAGGAGTAGAAAGAATTTATGGGCTGTTGGAGAGTATGGTTGATCTGATGAATGGTGCTACCAGTGGCTAGGAATGCTGTGTCATCAGCGTATTGGAAGAGACTAACATTTGAGGGTAGGCGAGGGAAGTCCGCCACGTATAAGAGATAGAGTAAAGGTGAAAGGGCGGAGCCTTGTGGAACACCTGAATTAATGAAGACAGGATGTGAGAGATGATTGTTAATGGAAACATATGTCAAGCGGCAAAAAAGGAAGTGAAAAATGAAGCGAATATAGCAATAGGGAAGGTGAAAGAAAGAAAGTTTATATAGGAGGCCTATGTGCCAAACTTTGTCGAATGCTTTTTCTAAATCAAATAGCACAACACAAGAAGGTTTCGAGAGATTGTAATGATTAGTGATATGTGTAGTGAGACGAAGAAGTTGATCATTAATACTGAAGGGTGGTCTAAAGTCTGCTTGATGAATGGGGATGGAGTCATGGGTAGTGAGATGAATATGAGGGCGGGAGACTAGTATCCGTTCAAGGATTTTGCTGAAGACTAGAGTAAGTTGTATAGAGCGATAGGATGAAACAGATGATGCTTTTTTACCGGGTTTCAGAAACATTAAGGTTTTAGAAGTCTTCCAGCCGGCAGGAATAAATCCTGTGCGGAGAACAAAAGTGAAAATTAGGGAGAGTAAATAAAGCAGAACATAAGGACCCTCTTTAATATGTCGATAGGTGATAGTATCAAGTCCAGGAGCTGTATTGCGTTTACGAGGAAGGGTGGTATGAATTTCAGCAACTGTGATGGGAACGGTGAGAGGTGAATTGGGTGGGAGAGTGTGATTGAGATTTGGTTGCAAGGCAGGGGCATGAAGATTAAGATGATCAGCAGGATGGAGACGATTCGGTGCGGCAGGTGGGAGTGGGGTGAAAACATCCTGAAGATAATGTGCAAATGCATCGGCTTTCTCGGTATCAGTAAGGATAGGAGTGTTATTCTCAAGTAACGGATAAGTAGTGCTAGAAGATTTACCAGTTAGTCGATTAAAGCGCTTCCAGAATTTTGTGGGGTACGTGTTTTCTGCTAAGTTATTACAGGTTTTGATCCAGGTTCGTTTCTTGTACGCTACAATGTAATTATGAACAGTTCGTTGGTAGTGACGAGATAATCGAAGCGATTCCAGATTACCGGTACATTTATAGTCCCTATAGAATTGTCGCGAGCGACGAATCAGAGGCAAATATTGAGGCGGTAATGTCGGTTTGTATGGATGAAGAGACGTCTGCGGTATATATTTGGAGGAGGCTTGATGGATGCTTTGGGTGATCGTGTGGAGACTGTCGTATAGATCTTGTTCAGTGGTGGGAGCAGGGATGTTTTCTAACTGAGTGGTGAGATAAGATCGATAGTTCGGCCAATCCGCCCTGTCGTAACGAGGTATGATTCTGGGAGGCATGGCGGAAGGAACTAGATGATGCTGGCCGTGTGGAGTAATAGTAAGTGTTACGGGCACGTGGTCGCTGCCCATGGGATCAAGGACAGCCACTTGTATCTGGGAGAGTAAGCTGGATGAAGTAATAACGATATCGGGTGTAGTGTTACTGGTAGGTCGGGTAGGTTTTGAAAGGTGATGGATAAAGCCAGTAGTATGGGTTTGGATATATGTGCGAAAGTCAGATTTTTGTCTGTCAGATCGACTGTGGAAGTTGATGTCAGCCATGATAACATAGTTGCGAAAGGAGTCGGTAATAAACTGGAAGAACTGCAAAGGAATGGGACGTCCAGGTCGGATGTATATGGTGGCCACTGTTACATAACATTGTGGAAAATATAAAGTAGTGATCAGATGTTCAGGCAAAGATTGTATCCCAGAGCTATGGAGTCTATGGCGAATTGAAGGAGGAAATCGGATAGCTACCCCACCGTTGGCGCGACGTGAGGGCAGGAGGCAGTCGTGACGCAGTAGATGGTATGAGAGAATTTTGCAGAGCGAGGCAATAGTAAGATAGGTTTCATTCAGTAAGAAGCAATGAATGTGTTCCTCCAAGAGCAGTTGTTCAAACAAGGGTTTATGTTTAGCTAATGAGCGAATATTTAGAAATAAGAAATTAATGGCCATAATCACAGTGACAAGCAGTGGGTGTAGCAAGGTGTTAAACGGCAGTTTCATAAGTAGTTAAATGAAAATGAACATAGTTGCCAGAGTATGTGCCAGTGAAATTAATGTGGAAGATGCTTTTGGCAGCGAGATGAATTTGCTGAAGGATATGTTGTCTGAGAAACGGATGGATATTTTGTAAAGAGACTGTGAGAAATGTGAGAAATTGATTGATCGTGAGTGGTTGAGAAGCTGAAGCTGGAACAGGGGTATTGTCTGGCGATTCATGCGGACGAATAGGTAGAACGAGTTCGAGTTTAAGAGGTTCTGCTCCCGGTTTCGTCTTACACTTATAGCTATAAGCGGGATGCTGTGCGTTACAAGTCGAGCATTTAGGAGGGTTTTGGAGATTCGTACAGGCCTTCGTTGCGTGAGGACCTGAACAGAAGCCGCACTTTAATTGATTTTTACACTCAGACGTAGAATGTGAATTATACGACTGACAGCGCTCGCATCGAACAGGCAGAGGTGGGGAAGAGCGAGAGGGTTCAACTCTATGATGTTTTAAATAAATATTAGCACCGTCACTAAGAAGATTGTCTATCGTGTCTTGGGAATTCGTAAGAACCCGTACCATATAGGTAGAACCACTTGCGTTCTTAATACGAATGCACTTTATCCTCCATTACTCAAGCTTATGAAGCCGCCAGATGTAGTAGGTAAGGTAAGGTAATATGAAGACCACCCGTTCGGATAGTGGTCTAGGTGGGCTTGAAGACGCTTGGCAACTGCGTTGGTATCAGCTGAGGTGGGCTTGATGCAGGGGTGGATCCAGGACCGACTTCTGGGGGGGGCGGTGGGTTGTCATACTGCTACTTTTAAGGGCTCCAAACTTTGGGATGGGTTTTATTTATATATATAAAATAAGAAAGTTTCCTCTTCTGGGGAGGGCGATCGCCCCGATCGCCCCCCCGTGGATCCGCCCCTGGCTTGATGAGTCTCTCAGCGGTTACACACCATATGAAGCTTCTTCCACCAGAAAGTGGGAAAGGGTTTCTCAAAAGACAACTGTTCTGACGTTTGGTACGTCACAGTTGATACAGTCAACTCAGAAGATGTATTAAAAAAATTGAAATACTCCTTGTAAGGTAAACGCGCCTGAATTCGACAGGCACCCGAATTCGACATACCTGTGCTTAAATGTTGTGAAACAAGCGTAAGATGTTATCCCTGCGATAGTGAATAGAAGTGGCAACATTATGGGAGTGTCTTTTCTCGTGTCAAAAGTGCGGTTACAGTAGATGAGTCATACGCATGGAGAAAAGAAGTACATTGTTGTGTGTGTGACACACTCTTCGAGAAAAAACACATAATCTTAAGAAAATCATAAGACGGCAGGTTATTTTCGTAAGACTTTTATTAAAGTTAGGTTTGCTTCAAGCAAATAGTGGTACTTTAATGTTGTAAAGGAGTTTCAATCAGTGCGTTTTGTTTTCTTCTGTGAGGACAAAGGTTGTGATGTAACATGAACGGGAGGTTGTCGAAAACACGAGCCTTTATTTGTAACGTGAACCGAATTTCGACAAGGTTGTCGAATTCATACTCAGTAGTGCAAATATAATTTTAACTGAATATCTAAACGTACAAGTATGTTCAAAGTCTTTCATAAAGCTATTTGTTGCATAATTCTCCGATAGTTGTAACCTCAGTTCGATATGGAATGTCGAAATCAGGTTCCTGCATGTCGAATTGAGGATCATCGAAGTAACTACTCAGTTCAGAAAATTTAAGTTGTGTTCTTTTGCCCGTCTGATAATTTCTGCATAATAATAAAACAATATTTGAAGCTGAGAAGAGATTACTACTACTAATAATGCCGACTTAATGTTTTACATGGATATAATTGAAGGTGTCGAATTCAGATACCGCAACTGTCGAAACCAAGTGAAGTGTGTCGAATTCGGGTTCCATTGGCGAGTTCCAGTTTCATAAAAAAGTTTAACATTAGCATTTGAGCTTTGAAGTGACTTTTAGTATTAGTAGAGACTGTACATTTCAAGGAAAAAAAATGGGCCAAAACCGATCAATATTATGGCCACAATAGGCAATTGATTTTGAAAAAGGTCCTTAACCTGTCGAAATCCGGCGCGTTTACCTTATTAATGTTATGGTCATTTACATGCCAGAAAATGGATAAACTTCCGTAAGTAAACTTTCCTTCACATTTCCCTATTAGTTCATTTAGAGTCCGTGTTTTTAATAACTGTCTTGCTATTCCTTTGGACATACACACTATTTTTTTTTTATTGGTAAGACTCTTCATTCTTGAAATTGCAAATGGAGTCTTTGTTCGTGTTTGACGTTGGTCAGCGCATGCGCGACACGGAATGATACATACAACCATGTATATTGTTCACGCAACTATGCGTATTATGCGTGCAACTATAAAAGCAATAACAATATGGTATGTTTTATGTACCACAACAGAATTTCCTCACATGATTCTGGTAACATAGCAAGTAATGTTAACATTGTTTATGTAACAAGAAATATGTTTCCAACGGCCATACCATGTTTAACTATATTTTTATGGTTCTCAAAACCCTACTCGTTTTTAGAGTGCGAAATATGGGAAAATAAAGAGTGACACCATAGAAATGTGGAGTTTGCGCAATAGATGGTACAGTTTCGAAAACGTAATTACTGAGGGCCAACAACAACCTCAAAAGTAGTTTTAATTCAATACACTACACACACGCCCTTGTGGGGTTTTCGGGTGCCAAGTGATTTGCAGAACTCCCATTTCTAAACATTCTAAAATGTGTCTAAATAAAGTTTTAATGAACGTTACAGGTTCGTTTACCGAAACCGCAAGTCGGTACGCCTAACAGTTACCAAAATATGGTGAAATAAAGACCGACACCATAGGTGTGTGGAGTTTGCATACTAGACAGTACAATTTTTTTAAAAAATAATTAAAATATGACTAACGGCTATCAAGATATTGTCAAATAATGGGAGGATCCATAGAGTTAAGTGGTTTTCCCGTTAGGTGGTAAAAGTTCCGGTTATGGAATGTTAACAGGCAGTAGTAGCAATTTCACCCTAAAGAAATTAGGTATTTCCATGGGGTTTTAGAACATAATGGGGTCTACCAAGATTAAATTTTAAAAGCTTTGGAAAATGTATTTTGACATTTGTTAAGAATATAAGAAATATATGTTTACCCAAAACTTCCAGCCAATACATCTAACATCTGCCAGCACAGTTAATTCAAAATTTAATTATACAATACTGAGATTAATAATAATGCATTACTTTAAGCACTGAAGAATGAAAACAAAAATGTTTTTAGCTACCTATATTGCATTTACATGTTGTATTTCTCATTAACATGTTCTTTTGGTAACTCACGATCTGGCCTAACGTTGCGCATGAAAAAGGTTTGAGGCTATCTCCTCTCGGAAAGGTAACGCTAAAGTTATGTCTCATGTCGAAAACTGTATCTGTTTCTATTGGAAGAAATCTGTCTTATGTCGAATTTCGTAACAAAAATTCTGTCTCGCCTCGTTTCGTGCACATCCCTAATCAGGCCCATAGCCAAAAACTTCATTTCAGATGGGATTCGATAGGGCTTTGCGATATCCGAATTTAGATATAGATAATCGATATCGACAAACTATCGAAACTTGTTTAAAATATCGAAAAATACAGCAATATCAAAATATAAGCAACACGAAAATCGAAAATATAGAAATATGAAAAAGATCGAAAATATCGATATATCGATAAAAAATTTCGATATTTTGATATTTGAAAATATCAATGGCCTGATCGAAATATCGCACAGCCCTAGGCTCCAACTGTTGCCACCTTTAAAATTAATGTAAAAATTGCTAACTAATCTTCTGTAAGTACCGTACTTTGCACTTCAGGGTTAACTTTGCACAAAATACGAAAAAAGTTGCACAGTCCTCTGTCTGGGAACTGTAAGGAGAAAGCTTCAACTGCCAAAGTAAGATGTAACATCTAACTGGATTTTGGTTATGATGTTGGCTGTTAACATCAGTTCTAATTACCTGAAGGGTTTGTTGTAGGGTATGGAAAACAGTTACTGTAAAGGCCGACAAAATGTGAAAGATATCGCCTACAAGAATTTCCGTCAAAGTTAAGTCGGTTTCGTAGAAAACTACTGTGTATAATGGGAGTTTCAAGCAATAGTTGAAACTGAAGTGTGAAACGTTTTAAAGTCACAGAAGAAATAAAACTGGGAGAAGACTGTTTCCGCCTCTAATCGGAGTTCAGGGCCGTTGCGTGGGCGGGGCGACAAGGGCAATCGCAACAATCGATGTGACCATCGTGGCGCCGGGAACACAAATCAACAAAATTCAAGGAATTCAGATTATATTGTTAAATGAAATGTTTTTTAATAATGATAATTCAGATATTTTAATAGTAAACTTTTATTTATTTATTTATTTCATAAGGACAACACAACAGGCTTAATGTCCAGTTATAGTGTCGTGTACATTCATATCTAACATACAATATAATACAAACATACCGTTAAAATTAAAATTAATGTTAAAAAAACCGCATTTCGTTTAATTATGCAGAAGTTATTGCCTGACAATTGTTTTGAACTTGTTTTTGGACATAACTAAATACATCTACTACACGGAATCTAACCATTTCGTTATATGAAGCACATATTCTCCACAGACGACACTTATGTAATATGTTAGTTGTTGCTTTTCTACAATAGAATGACTTAGTGTTTACTGTTCTTGTTCTACCTGTTGGGACACGTAAGAACACTTTTGAAACTAATTCTGGACAATCAATTTTACAGTTTGATAATATAACAAGAGATCAAATGCCCATCTCCTTTTTTCTAATGTTTGAAAACTAAATCTTCATAGGGGACATACTTGGAATAGAAACCGGTTTTCTTGTATACAAGCATTTCTTAAAAATTTAGACTCTATATTTTCTGTTGCATCAGAATATTTGGTGACATTTGGTGTCCAAGCGGTAAAACAGTATTTTAATTTTGACCTCACATGCGAAAAATATAACCCTATGGATGCTGATTCTTTGTAGAAATCCTGTCCTTTTCTATAAATTAAACCCAGGTATCTATATGCACTACTCGTTATTGCACCAATCTGTTGATCAAAGGTTAATTTGCTATAAAATATAACCCCAAGATCTTTGATAGTACTTGCTGTAGACATGGAAGTGCCACTTATTGTAAAGGTAATGTTAATTAGAATTTCTTTCCTCGTGAAAGATACAGATTTGCATTTGCATACATTTAGGACTAATTTATTTTTATCACACCGTATCTGAACTCTGTAGATCCTGTTCAAGTTTCACGCTGTCATCAATTGAACTTACTTTGGAGTATAATTTGAGATTGTCGACAAAAAGAACTTGAGAAGTTTTAATACACAGAGGAGTATAATTAATAACAAGAAGAAAAAAACGGGCCTAGATTAGACCCTTGAGGGACTCCCGAAAGAGTGTTGAACTTGAAAATTACGGGCAAAGTGAAACATCGTCTAGGATTATTCAACTGGAACTCTCTCGAGCCCTCTGCCAGTATTTTTTTATAAACTTGGAATTTAATATTTGTATCGTTATTTGTATATTCTACGCTATTACTATATTGATGTATATCAAGTTCGAAATAAGCAAGAATAGGACTCGATTTCAAAGATTCAAAAAACCTGTTTTCATAAACTTCAAAAGCCATTCACTTTAAAACAACTGACATAATGCCAACTTCTTTTGTCTTATATTATGATCTTACATTCCATATTTAAATCTAGGAGTACAGAAAAAGCTCTTGTTGTTTTTACCGGTTTATGGGTCTGAATTGATCCGGTCTAGAAGATCCGGTTCCGGATCCGGTTTTTCAGATCCAGGTGTGGAACCAGTTCCCAAGATCCGGTTCCGGAACAGGCTTTTCGGATCCAGGTCTGAAACCGGTTCCCAAGATCCGATTTTAACCGTTTTTCCGGATCTAGGTCTGGAACCGGTTCTGAAAACCGGATCTCCAACTACCGGAACCGGAACTTTGTAGCTATCACTACGCCAAACCCGAACGCCTAGCAGGCTGTGAACAGTGTGCTAGATGTAATGGTGGAAGCAACTGGCAGGCGCCCAGGCGGCAGCCGCTTGTTTCATTTGGCTAAACAAACTGGGTAACTGACAAGCTTATTGGTTAAACATTCAAACTGGCAAACTCATTTGGCTAAACACCCACTGGAGGACCAAATTTTTTTTTGGAGCCACAGGCGGGTCCGGGCGGGAAGGGCAAAGCGCGTGGTCCTCTTTGCAATGTTTTGAAGGTGAACTTTGTGCTTCCTTTACGAGTCTCTGAACGTTTCGAATCCAGGTCTGGAACTGGTTCCTAAGATCCAGTTCTGGAACCGGGTTTTCGGATCCAGGTATGGAAGAGGTTACTAAGATCTGGTTCTGGAACCGGGTTGTCGGATCCAGATCTGGAAACGGTTTCTAACATTCGGTTCTGGAGCCCGTTTTTCGCACCCAAGTCTGGAACCGGTTCTGAAAACCAGATCTCCAAGAACCGGTTCTTCGCTGAACCGGTTCCGCCGGAACCGGAACTTTCTGCCACTCTATTCATAATACAGAGTAAGGGCGCCTGGGAATTCTCGCCCCGGGCTCTTACAACCCACTCGATGGCCCTATCAGGGTTACTTTGAACCGGCGTAACGTAACCAATTAGATAGGAAATTATTACTACTTGTATTTCCTGCCGTCTAACTTTATGAAAATTTCCTATTAAGGCAGATACCGGAATGGATTTCTTGTTGGAAAATAAATTATGAATAGCGGCGGATTCAGAAAAGTATTTTGAGAGGGAACTCTCACAGAAAGACTTCATTTATTTAGAAATCACTAGACTTTTTGAAGGGCTTGAAGCGCGTACGCATACAAATGACTAACATTAGACTTAAAAAAAAAAAAATCTGCAATTTTGGTGGGCCTCATTCTGAAAGCTGCAAACACCATAAATCTTCCACTGAGTACGGTTGGGATAATAATTATTCTTGGATATAAAGAGCTACCAAGGTGAATCAGTTCACGGAGATTTTTGAGTTGCCATTTTTGTGGGACATACTGAACTATCAGAATGTGATCCCTATGTCGGTACTAGAAAATACATAATTTTCTTTACAGATATCGATGATTCATACTCGGTACCGTCATTCCAACATCAATATTTGTAGACTGCATGCTTTTGTGTAGGAAGTGAAATGTATAAATACAGGGGAGAAAACATTGCACATCCACATTATGTTCTTATGTTGAACACTACTTTTTTCTATGTGGTGCAAAGTATCTTCACCTATTGGGTTACTTTGCACCAAAGTTTATATGAAATAAAATGAAATGAAATCTTAGAGTTTTACGTCCCTCCCTTAGAGGGTATGCTAAAAGAGACGATATGATTAGAATTAATGAAATAGTGGAATGAAAATATGAGAGAAAACGGGAAAACCCCGATAAAACCACACACAGTGTTTGTCCAACACAAAGCCCATTTGGGCCGTGCTGGGATCGATCCAGAAACTCCACACAGGAGAAGTGAACACTGAGCTATCACGTCCTCCAAAACACAACCTCAGAATATACTTCATATAGAGTAGAAATAACAATAACATGTAAAAAAAAAAAAAAGTCTCGTCTGGAGGGCATCTAAGCTAAATAGCTATTCAATTGCTACTCGATTTATTTACTATCACTGTTTAATCTACGGTACTGAACATCACAGCACCAATAACATTATGTCATATCCTTTCAAAACTATGCCACGAGACCTGCTTTGCTTCGTGATGTCCAAAGAAAATGAAATGGACATCATTCTATGTTCTGTGCACACTGAGACGTACTTTAGAACATCGAGAAAAGCTCTAAACATTGAGGTTGGAAATCTAGAAATGGCTATTTTGGAATGTACGTTTGGAAACGAAATAAAGAAAACTCATTTTCAATTCTTTGACTACTTAGAAGCCAAATAATATACAACGTCCCAAATAAGTTTCAGGGCTGAGAACTATATACACTACTTGATTTTTTGAAAGTTTTTAAACATTGCGAATCTTCGAAAATCGTGTATTTTCACCATCAAATATCTCAGGAAGGACACAAGTGAAAAATCTCAACTTTGCACAAAATAGACGATGGTACACTCCTTGACCACCGCGATCTTCCGACATAACCCCTAAGAATTTCTTCCAATGGGGCTATCACAAAGATATTTTACGTGATATTCCTGCTCTTCGTTACAAAATTGAAGAAGCTATCAACTTGATCATGCTACACAATACATGGGGGGAGTTTGAATATCGACTTCACACTCTGAGAGCTACTAACGGGGCCCATATATATATATATATATATATATATATATATATATATAAGCTGTTCGAGTTGCTCTTCAACATACAGCAATCCGTTATTCTCTGACACTAATAGTTTCCATGCAATTAATATTTGTAAACGGGGACACCTATATTATGTCAGAAAATAAATGGTCACTAAATTATATCTATAATTTCAACTGCAACCAATGGGAAAAATCTGGTAGGCCTGTGAGAATACATACCGTGATTCAAATGCGAGAACAAATTTATTTTGTAAAGAATACTGCAAATGGAACCGTTCTTAAAGTTTTTATTGTATCGTAATATTTCAATTATATACATCAAAGAATATCATAGTGAATTAAAGAAAATCAATCATCAAAGAATTAGGCAATGAAGAGAAACTATCTGAAAATTATATATGTGTATAACACACAGCTTGAAAATTATAAAAAAATCTATTCTGAAACTGTTTTAAGTATTAGGATTAAATTATAAAATTGAAAGTGACTATATTTCTTAGCCTCTTGAACCACCCGACCGATCTCGATTAAATTTTCAACATAGATGAGGTTTGGACCTGGGACAATTCTCTTTTTTGTCTGTTCACTTTGATGATGTATCGTAGAGGAAGGGGAAGAGGGAGAGATATTAAAACAATAAATAAAACTTAATAACTCTTGAAACAAACGAGCAATCTCGATCAAATTTTTAACATAGATGATGTTCGTGCTTAGTATACTTTTTATCTCTTCACTTTGACGGAGCAAAGTAGGGGAGGGGAAGGAGGAAGAGATACACAAAAATAAAAATATAAAAATAAAAGTGACTATGTTCGTGAGTTAATAGCTTTTGAACTACCCGACCAATCAGAATCAAATTAACAGCATACACTGAGAAAAATCTGTTCTCTTGACAGCGGTATATTGTACAAATATACGGTATACTCTTGGTTACTGCAGAAATCACTACGGAGCATATGTTATCCGTATGCTACATAGGCACTGCCCTTAGTTATTACATCATGCGGTTATAGAATGTCTGACATCTAACAGTTTTCCGTATATCATATGCATAGAAATATACTTATGTTACATTCCTCAGCTATATGTTATATACGTTCATTTGTATATGAGATCCTGACCGCCTATATTGTTTCATACGGAAAGTACGTATAGATGGAACACTTATACAGAAAGTATTATAAAACATGCGTTTTCAGTTATACGTCTGCTCTACGTTGTCCAAAAACTACAGGAATTGATCACGTAACCTACTTTTTTAAGTACGCCACCTACAATTTTTTTCTCAGTGTAGATAAAAATCGAATTTGGGATTTTTTTGTCATTTCAATTTGATGGTAAAACTTAGGGCAAAGGAAGGACAGGAGGGAAAATATATAAAGTGAATAAAACTTAATAACTTTTTAACCACCCGACCGATCTCGATCAAACTTTCAACATAGATAAGGCTTGGATCTGGGATGTTTCCATCATTTCATTTGACGGTGCAACATAGGGGAGGGGAAGCGGAAAGAGACATATAAAAATGAAAATGATAGTGACTGTCTTTGTGACTTCATCATTCTTAAACCACATGACCGATCTCGATCAAATTTTCAACGTAGATGAGGTTCTTACCTGGCATGTTTCTTATCATATCACTTAGTGGAGGAGGTGGAGGATAGATATTTAAAAAAAATAATGAAAAAGACCGATATTAATGTGGAATCTATAGTTTTCGGAGTAGCTCAAGAGAACAATGACATTTCCTATCCCGTTTATATCCAAATTGAGCCCTGCAACTTGGGGAAAGGGGAAGGAGAGTTACATAAAAATGATCGAAAATGACTCATATCAGTGTCGAATCCATAGTTTTCTGGGTCGCTGAGATGAACAGTGAAATTTCCAATTCCGTTTAATCCAAATTAAGCCCCGCACCTTGGGGAAGGGGAGGGGAGATATATTTAAAAATGATCGAAAATGACCACTATCAGTGTTAAATCCATAGTTTACGGGCTCCCTGAGATGAATAGTGACACTTGCAATGCCGTTTAAATCCAAATTCAGCCCCATAACTTTGGGGAAGGGGAGGGAAATGAAAAATGAGCGAAAATGACCAATGTTAGTATCAAATTTATGGTTTTCGGGGTCTCTGAGTTGAACAGTGACACTTCCAATCCGTTTACATCCGAATTCAGCCCCGCAACTTGGTGAATGGAGAGGGACAGAATTATTTTTTTAAATTGCTAATATTAATGTCAAACTCATTGTTTTTGGTGTCGATGTGATGAACAGTGACACTTCCGATCCCGATCCAAATTCAGTCACGCAACATGGGGTGGAGGAGAGGGAGAAGTATAAAATGATCGATAATGAACAACAGTGAGTGAGTGAGTAGGGGGTTAATGGGGACGTCAGCAACGAGGCTATATGTCCCAATGAACAACAGAGAGCACTTTAGTAATAATTGAAAATGACTGACTAATGGAACATATTACTATTCTTTTTTTTTTTTAAATTTAATCCAGCGAAGCGGGTAATTGATGTTAGTTACTAATGTGAATCATGTTTACTAGTTTGCGTCATAATCAAGTGGTTAGCGTACCGAATTGAAACGCGGCAGACGAGGGAAGGAATCTTATCCTCTGTACTATTTACTTACGTTTGGTTTAGCTATTCAATTAAAACATTATTGAAGAACAGTTAAAAAAAATCATTAGGATGTGAGACATCGTGAATTATTAACATGAAGTGATTAGTGTCAATTAAAGTAATACCTAGGGAGAGAGAAAGGAAGAGGAAAAAATAAGAAAATATGAAAATCAAGTGTTCAAAATATGAAAATGTGTGAAGTTTTAATTATATACTTTCTATGATGTGTTTAAGACTATTAGGTTCACACAATTATTTCAATAAAAAACCGAAATTAACACATTTAAACGAAATTTGTAGTTTGACGTCCCACGATTATGCTCTATAAACTAAAGAAGACGGATGATTAATGAAAATGAATGATTATTAATAATTCATGGAATAAGAAAGTGGGAGGAAACGTGAAAACCACCAGAAAACCCACGGAAATGATGTTGTTCACTACAAACTTGCGTGGCCGAAGATCAGAAACCTCTCACACTAGAGAAGAGTGTTCTATCACTCAGTCATTGTGCCCTCTTTACGATTAACGATTATCGTTGTATATATAGGGTGAGTCTGTGAGTTCCTCGAGTGGAATTAAATCACAAATGACTGAAGATAAATCTATGACAGAAAAACTGAAAGAGAAAAATGAAAGCAAGTTAATTCAGTGGAGCATTTTGCTTCTCTCTTGAAGGCCATTAACAGAGGACTGTATGGGACTCCTAACTTTCATTGTATTAATATTGATCATAGTGGCCAGTTATTTCTCTATACAATTACAACCATTGAGTGGATTACTGGGATAATAAATGCTTATTACCTAGCGATGTTCAAGTGAAATTAGGGTTGTGTGTTACCTTATTATGGAAAAAAACATGTTAACCGTTTGAAATGAATGTCTGAACCTAGCTGGTTTTTGACTTGAACCTGGTTTTTGTCATGCTATTTCCATTAGGGGAAGAAGACAGTGGATTTCCTCACGAGCCCATTATATTAAGTTGAAACTTGGTATATGAACTCCGCATTGGACGTAAGTAGATAAACCTAATATTTTCGCAACGTATTCTTCTAACGGGAAAAAGTAGAAGAAAGAGCAGTTTCTGTAACATGTTTCTCAATAAATAGAAATGACATCAACGTTGTCTGTCTCAATATTACGGGGAAACGTTGAACAATTTAAAATGAAGTTTACAATAGAGTTATAGCTTCTATGTGCTGTGAATTTATATTTTCATTTTTTATTCAATTAAGTTTTCTAAGAGTAAGAAAGGGAATCAAACATATTCTCAAATATGTTCCATAAACCTATTCTCCTCTTGCAATGAACAGACATTTCAACTAGTCTATGTTGCCCTCTGTATAAGGGTGTTTATTACAGACAAAGAAAGTTGTAAAATGTTGATATTCGTGATATAGGTTTCATTTATTTATTTTTTTTACAAATGTACATACATATTGCTTGTTAAATGCTATATATATGTGGAAGTCCATACTTGCGTTCGGTGCATAATCTTTGAATATGAAGGATATGCACCTACTTATGCAACCCGCAATACAGCAAGAATCGCCAGCCGCTTTATATAAGCTAATTGATACCACCATGGAGTGCACGCGGTCCCTCAAGGTGCTCGAGCAACCAGTCGAACACTAGGATGCTATCTTTTTTTTATCGTATCGCGGATGAACTGGACAGTGAAAGTCGTAGACCATGGGAACTTTCATTAAAAAGAAATGAACAGCCATCATTTGAGCAGCACGAAGAGTTCCTCAATAACAGATCCCATACGCTCGCAGTATCTACCGGCGGGAATACACGCGTTTCCGGAAGTAGTGAACAAGTGAAGAATCGGGACAAAAGACAAATATCCTCCCATGTTACCACTAATGAGCGTGATCAAATATTACGTGAAGTGTGCAGGGGAAACCACCCCCTCTATAAATTTGCGGAGTTCACAAAGCTCAAAATATCTGATCGTGTCACCCTGGTGGAAGACAAATATCTGTGTTTTAATTGTCTACGGAAATCGTGTAGAAAGGATACGTGCGCTTCTAGTACGTGTCGCAAGTATGCTTTAAAAAAATTATCACATTCACTTGCACTACGAGCGAGCTGTCACCAGTTCGAGAATCAAATATCACAGCCCATGTTGCGGCGGACGCAAGTGTGCCACAGGTGTTATTATGTACTGCCATCGTGAAAGTGAGAGAAATAATGGTGTGTATTACTCCTTCATAGCAATGCTAGATTGCGCGAGTGAATCTAGTTTGACCACCAAAACTTTGTACAAAAACTAGGTCTGAAGAAAAAGAAGTCCAGTATTGTGATTTCTGGGATTACAGGAGTAGAAGTGGCTACAGCGAATGCAGTGGTGGACTTACAGTTACAGCCATCCGGTGAAAGAAATGAAACTTTCGAAACTCGTGCTGTGGTGGTTCAGAATGTTAACCTCTGATTTACCCAAACAAAAGTGCCCTAGTGCTACAAACTGGTCTCATTTGGAGGGACTGAGATTAGCAGATCCCACTTTCAACGTAGTGGGCCCCATTGGCATTCTACTGGGGGCAGACATGTTTCCATCGCTTATGATGAGCGGAATCGATGAAGCTTGTCGCGAGCTTTTGGAGTTAGAAGAGTTCCTACTTACGAAATACCCGTCCAAAGAAGAAAGGGCTGTGAAAAACAGTTTGCAGCTACACACCAGCGTGACGCGCATATAAGTTATGTGGTGAAACAACCTTTCAGGGCTAACACAGCTGCATTAGACAGATCACGTGAAATCGCGGTGAAGAGACTATTAACACTGAACGGAAGTTATCCCAACAGCCCTTCCTACAACAACAATATCGTGACTTCATAAGGGAATATCTTTAGTTCGGACATGTAGAACTCATTCCCGCATGCGAGAGAAACGTCGCAGCTGAAACCAGTTGTTACCTACCACATCACGCTGTTTAGAAGTCCACCAGCTCCACTACTAAGGTGTGAGTGGTCTTCGATGGGAGTGCAAGAACAACTTTGGGTGTATCTCTGAATCAGAAGCTCATGGTGGGGCTGAAATTGCAGGACGATATTTTCGCGATTCTTGTCCGTTTTCGTGAACATCCTGTTCCCTTATGTGCAGACATCGCAAAAATGTACCGGGCAGTGTTAATGCACAAGGACGATGTCGACTTGCGAAGAAAAATGAAATGAAATCGTCCCACAGTTATGCTGGTTAGGCTAAAGGAGACGGTGATGATGTGTAATGAATGAAATAGTGGAATGAAGAAAGTGGGAGGAAACGGGAGAACCCCGAGGAAACCAAACATACGGTGTTTGTCCACCACAAAGTCGACTCCCAAAGAATTGTACGGAGAGATTCCTCATGTGCACCAATGGAAGACTACAGTTTGTTAACAGTGACGCATGGTACTGCATCTGCTAGTTTCTTAGCAACTAGATGCTTGGTCGAAGTAGTCGAAAAGGAAGGGGAGGAGTATCCTTTAACAGCGATATCGGCAAGAAGAGATTTTTTTCATGGAATACTTCCTAAGAGGTGCATCTAGTGTGGGCGAAGCAATTGAGCTAGAACAACAACTTATTCAACTTTTGCGAGAAGGAGGCTTCGAACTTCGAAAGTGGCTATCTAGAGAACTGGAATTGTTCCAAGCTGTTCCTCCCCACATGTGTGAAATCGAAGTAGCATTCAACTGCAAAGCGACAACGACGTCAAACCCTTGGTGTATTGTTGTCACCTGTTAGCGACGAGTTTGGGTTCAACGTAGTGCCTCCCTCTCCCCCAGCAGCGTGGACAAAACGAAAAGTTTTAGCAGAGATTGCCAAGATTGTCAATCCCCTCACCCCAGTAACAATTAGGGTCAAGATGATATTATAATCATTGTGGAAGGAAAGCTTAGGTTGGGACAACCCTTTCCCCTTGAAACAAGTCCAGCCTCTCAAGAGTACTGTGATGAATTGTTTTTGCTCCTAGAAATAAAGATTGAACAATGCATTGTGCTCTCTGACGCCGTAAACTGTCAAATGATAGGCTTTTGCTATGCGAGTGAACGGGCCTATTCTGCAGTCGCTTATATACGAGCTGAGCGTCTTAACGTTCGTGTCGACGTGAGACTCATCGCTGTAAAAGCTAAATTTGCTCCCATCTAAACAGTTTCCCTATCCTCATTGGAATTGTGTGCCGCATTGTTGCTGTCCAAATTGTTAAAAACATATTGCAAGTGCCATCAGTTGAAACGTGCAAGAAACAATTGCTCTCACTGACTCTACTGTTGTGTTGGTCTGGTTAGCCCAGTCACCTGATAAGTGGAAAACGTTCGTCGCCAGTCGTGTAGCGAAAATGCAAGGAATTTTGCTTTTGTCACAATGGGCGCATAATAACAGACTAGAGAATGCAGCTGATTGTGCTTCAAGGGGGTATCTTAGAGCATCCCCTTCGGCGGTGCGGTCCAGAGTAGTTGCGGGAAGCAGTGCTGTAAGAGCCTCCATATCCTCCCGCTGGCTTAACTACAGATCTGGAAGCAAAGAAAAAATGTGTCACAGTTTTGTGTGTGCAGTCCGAAAATGACATCGTGAACCGTTACTCTTCCCTAGTGATATTGAAACGTGTAGTGGGTTGGTGTCGCAGGTTTGTTTACAACTGCAGTAATCCGGTGCAAAACGCCAGGGGGCACTTACCTCTGAAGAAATGGAAGAGGGTATTTAGTGTCTGGTAAATGAGGTACAGAAAAGAGAATTCCACACCGAAATCAAGTGCCTAGAGAAGGAATCCCATCTACCTCCCCAGCAATGGACATTAGGGCGTGTTGAGTGCGTATATCCAGAAGCTGATGCTCTAGTGCGAGCTTTACTGTAAAGACTGCCTTCGAGAGTTCAAGTTCCCCATTCTCCAGTGCCTTTCAACCCTTGAAAGTAAAGTGAAGTAATGCAAAACGTCAGCAGCTCGCTGTTCAAGGATGTCCCATTATTGCATATGAATGATATATATTTGTCTTGTTTGTTCTTTAAGGATTACTATACATTATTATTATTATTTGGTTTTTAGTGCATTTCCTTATGAGTCTCGATCATTCATTGTATGTGTGTGTTATGTGAAACTGGAGCGTTTCAAGATGGGGGCAATGTTCGGGTCATTCTGTCTACCTGTTTCATAAAAATAAGTACAAAGGAGGCTTATGTTTTGCAGAGTTTGGGCCTACTGTCAGCATTTCCAAAACTTGGAACAAAATATACGTATGTTTTATGTAGTGGCAGTTTTGCTGAACACATGTCTCTCCTGATTAATTTTTTTTCTATCTGTAACCTCTTTCTCTGGCGGTCTCTTGTCTTTCTTTTCAAAAATACCGTTAGGCCGCCTCCCTCATATTTTGGCAGTGTTGTGTTGTGCTCTTGTGGAGAAGACTCGTATGCGTGACTTTTCTGTGTTCGTGTATTATATTTTCTTTATTCTAATAAGTTATTAATTCAATCTATACAGTAAAATAGTACTCTTTAAGTAGTGATGCAAAACAAATTGTTATTGTTTTGAGTAACTTTCCATGTTTAATTAAATGTGCATAACAATAAACTATTGTTTGGTCGCACAAAGCAGACATGGTCCGCCTTACGCAGATTCTTTTCGCCGTATGATTTGCGTCATACTAAAGGCACGACTACTGCAGGAAACATATGTTGGTCGACCTCTTTAGTATGGCACTAATCACGCGTCAGAACAACTCTGCATAAGGCCCGATATGCCTAATATTAAACTGTTCTAATTCATGTCTCTGGTGCTGGGCGGTGAGCTGGGTCTCTCTACCCATCAGGATAGTTCCAATGAGTGGACACAATTTTAATATCTCTGAGTTTTCATAAGATCAATTTTGTTGTTCCACACCTACGCGCATACAGGTGAGCAGGTTTTAAGAAGACATCCAAAAAATCTAAATGTATTTCACTCCTCCAACTGTCTTTTTAATTGATCGCGCCAATTTATGCAAATGAGCCGTCTCGGCTTGTCAACTATAACTGGATGAAGGGGACTAACTAAATAGCTGTGTGGCCGCATAGCCATCTGACACAAGTCACATAAGGCACAAAATTTCCTAACACACTCTCTCATAATTGGCCATAAGAAAATTGAGACAATGATGGTAGGAGCTTGTTAGCCGACATATGTCTTCTTTCGTTGTGATAGTATTCTAATGGTGGTGTTATTAAGATCTCGAGTATATATATGTTTTGCCATACCTATCTTTTTTTTTTTTTTTTTTTTTTACTTAGTCACTCATTGACTAATTCAAAACGGTGACGCACAACCTTTAACTTTTCAGAATGGTTTCCTCGTTTTTATGTTAACCTAATTTCCCCATTAAGGGGATCAGAGGTCTGCATTTTCGAAAGGGTATCAATCAATCTTCGAAGTTTACAAGATACATCAGACAGTATAGACATAAATGACTCATTTAGGACCTGTTTCTTTTTTATTTATGTTTTCTTCCGAGGACGCATGATATCTTGAATGATAATCACTCTAATTCTCATTCGATATGACGTGCACAAATTCAATATCGACCGCACGATGCTAAACTTTGCGTAGAATCGAAAGACAAAAACATAAGAAAAACCTTAGTGTAGGAAACCTAGGTATTCCTGATCGCATTCTTTTACAGCTGTTTGTAAAAATATTTCAACACAATTTAGGGAGGTATATTATGACTTATCACTTGCAGAACAGAAGTTCGTAGACACTACTACTAAGGGATTAGAATATGGAGTAGTATTTCCTTTATTACCCTCCACGCTAACCAGCAATTGATCTAATTAGCCACTCGATTCATGAGAGAGTTTGGCTCTTATTGGACTATCATCAGTAACTTGAATAGAATGTTTGTAGCTCAGAACACATTCTGCTTTTAAATCGAATCTCTGTGTTTCATAAGTAATGTTTCAAGTTTTCATTTCTGTACACAATGTAATTCGGAAGAACCATATACTTAAATTTTGATTTCTTTTAACTGTGATATGGGTTTTTACTTTACTCTACTCTGAGGGCAGGTACAAATGTACCGGTTGCTAGGTTGTTGGTTGATGGGCATCTACCATTGTTGAACAAACTTCTGTGTTCCGATCTTCATTTCTAGATACATATCTTTCTTCATAGGCTGCCAACATTTCACCTGCAACGCGTCGATTACTTGACGCAAGCATATATTCCGACATCCTCGTTCCATTATCTTAAACCCATCAATCACCATCATTAATATCTCGTTCTATGTTCCTTATCATAGGATCTTCATCGTCTACTTCTACATCTCTAAGCATGATGTGAACTTCGTGCAATTTCTTTAACTAAAGCATACGCTTTTAAAAATTGAGGATTGCATTACTGCTACAGTATAAATACCACCATTAAATATTAATTAGTTCAACCATAGTTTGCCCTAGTATTGTGTCCGTATGTTACTATGATGTTACTTGCTTTAAGAAAAGTGGGAGTTTACGATCTTTTACTTTATCCTGATATGGTATCTGAGTTCTCCTGATATGGTATCTGAAAAAGAAGGGCACAGACCGATTGTGTGAACAAAAGAAAGTGTAACGACATTGTTAATGGATAGTGGGTCTTTAGTCGTCTCTAGGAGATTGTCAAAAGTGGTGTTCACTTTATATTCGCTTGATACTATTTCTTCTACTATAGTTTCGAAGTCATCATTTTTTCATTTTAATATACCAACACTTGCACACACCAAAATTTAAATTTAGTAACGTCACTGAGCGTGAACACATTGCCTTCTAACTTCTCGTCTCCTGGATTCATCAGTGCCTGCCTGAGGTTACACAACTCAAAATCTTTTTTCTATTATTTGCATTTGTTCCCCTACGAGTGATCATACTTATGATCATAAATTTCTAACACTTCCTGTTGATTCTCGCTTCTGTAACTACAGTGTTTAATATTGCTATTGTAGATTCGTGTACCATGCCCAACACCTTGACCAATTCCTCTAGTGGTTTCGTGTCGCTGGGTCCCTCTTGTCCACGTGATGCATTCCTACACTCGAGTTCGTTATCATGGATACGCCTGGCATTATTTCCATCATCTTGTGCGAATACGGTTGTTGATCATTTTTCTATCTACGATTCATTTTCGCGGACTACTTGTATTTTCACCTACGTTTTCAGCATTTATTACACTTTCAGTTTCAACGAAAAACATATTAAAACTCTTCCGCTGGTTGTAATCTTCTCTCTCTTTCATTGCATACTGGAGTGAATTCAGTAACAGAAATTGAGCGTGGTTTTCAAGCAACAATAGCTTTGAACAGTTACGCCTTTAATTTTCAAGAAAGAATGCTAAGCAGAGTTGATTCTTCAATGGTCAGCTCTAGAATACTGTTCTTATGTAGCAGCTCTAATAAGTAGCCTTTAGGCAACTATTGTAATTTCGGATTATATTATGAGGTAATTATGTTCCCTTTGAATTATGTGTCTCTCTCTCTTTGCTCAAATAATTTCTTTACAAATTTCTCGAAGTTGGGCATCCATGCGTGAATGTACACAATTTTGAAATGCTAAGGGCTGCGAGTGGGAGTTTGCTACGTTCTTAGGATGAGAAGTACACAACTCTCGTTCTAAGGTGGGTGCTGGTAAGGACAGCATGATAGTAGGATTCGGGACAGCAGAAATTGTAGCTATCCTACTCGCCACAATTTCAGCTGTCTCGTTTTCAACAGACGCCTTTCACTTCTTTAATTTCTGTTGAAGTTTAGAGCAAACACTGTCTACCTTCTCTTGGATTTTCTGAATGCTCTCGTTACATTCAGATCTCACTTCCTCAAAACGTAATTTTCTTGTCGTAATTCCTTTCTTATCCGAGGTACACTGCTTAGGTGGCCTTTCGTTCTATTAACGTTACACACGTTCTACTCAACCCAATTTCCTACTTCACGTAACCTGCCTGACAGATTGACATCGTTGCTTTCAACTACTTCCGCTACCCGATGAACATAATCACCAGTGCGTTCTGTTGATGCCTTGAGAGTTCCACTGGTCCGTACTAATTGCTTCAGATGGCTGTAGGTCCTATTGCCTTTTAAATACGAGTAACAACAACAAAACAAAAATTTTGAACATAGCGTCGTTTGTGGTTGAAAAAGCTAGGTTTGCTACAAATTGTCGTTGAGAAGGACGTTCAAGCTGTAAACGACTAGGAACAGCTTCAAAATGCGTCAAAGGCTGCCCTTTGTAAGTAATTTCAACCTCCTCCAAAGAACGTGTATTCAGAAACAACAGTTTACATGGGACAGCGACAAGTGAACAGTCTGTCAACTTACTGCACTATTCATTATATATTTTTGTATCCTTATGAAAGAAAAACAATTCACTCCTTTCCATCTCTTTGGTGAACTTAGAATCACAAAATTGGCTACTAAATCTAAGAATATCTGTGTTTCTTGGTTCTCCACTGGAAAAAGTCTTCCTCAGGAGCTCTCTTCTGCTATATGCTTGCAAATAAAATGAACGTTCGAAAACAAAATACCAATCAAGGTTACAAGTGTATCCAATATATTTAAATTCAATAAGTACAGTCATTCGTAGTCAACCATCTATGCTATTTAAACATTACACAATCAATAAAATTCTAAATATTGATAGGGAAATTCCATTATATTTACATTCCGAAATGTAGATACTAGTTCATTTAAATATTGAGATGCACACACCTATATATATATATATATATATATATATATATATATATATATATATATATATATATATATATATATATATATATAAGCTTGGCATACGTCCCGGTTTCAGAGTGTAATCCCGCCATCCCGCCCGGTTGCCGGAATGTCCCGGTCATTGCAGGGAAGCCGTTCTGAGTAGTGCTTGTAACCTGAATAGCATAATATTTACTGTATAATAAAAACAATCTCTTCGGGTCCCAAATCGTGCTACCTACATAATTGTCATAGCAAAAAATAGGGACTTCATATATGCTAGTTATTCCGGCGTTATATACTGCATCTATCTCCATGGGCGTCGTACAACAAACAATAGGGAATTTATGTATGCTATGCTGTATGCAGTTATTCCTGTGTATATTTAACTCCATGATCTTGCCTCAATCCCTAAAAGGAAGAAGAGGGAGCGTTTGTTGTCTGTGTTCAGTGTTCTCCTAATGGCTGTGATAATGTGCATGTTTTGCTGCTACAGTAGTTAAGATTTGTGTCATATATTCACGTGTCACTACATTTTATATGTAAGAATGCCAAAAAGATCGTATAAGTTTTCCCAGAGCTTTCGAAGTGAATTACCTTTTTAAAAAAATGCGTGTAACAGACAGGGCCGTGCGCATATTTGCGGATCCCAAACGTTTCAGATATCCTCTGATCTGATTGGCCGATACAGATACGATATCACGAGACATGGTCTACAAATAGCACAAAGTAAACGGCAAATGTTGTCGGCTCTGGTAGCCGAGTGGGGAGTTCGCTACGAGCCTTCATACCGCGAGGACGTGCTTTGTCGCTGGTGCGGTGTTTGTGGTGTGAGTGTTTGAACTACGTAGTACTGGTTATTGATATATTATTAGTGCCTTTCACTATCTGTATATATATATATATATATATATATATATATATATATATATATATATATATATATAGATAGATAGATAGATATAGATATATAGATATAGATATAGATAGATAGATAGATAGATAGATAAATAGAAGTGATACATAGATTTGTTTCTGTGTTGATACTGCATTGATATCAGTATGTCCCAGAATATTCGTACGAATACTGTGAAATTCGAATTCGATAAGAGTACAAGATCCAGGCAGCCATTAGTACTTGAGATACATAAATGGCTAAGTGAGAACTTCGCACCCTTATTAACTGAGGCAACGGCCATACAACTGCATAATGAGGAATATTGTATATATGTGAAAATAGGTGATGTGCATAAGTTTAACGTATTTATGTCGAATAACCCAGGAACAGTGAATTTCCGCCACAGTGATGGACTGATAAGTGAAGTACGAATTACAGACGCCGCCTCTGCTTTGACTCGCGTACGCGTTTTGGATTTGCCTATGGAATTGCCGGATGAGATGGTAGTGAATGTATTAAATGAATATGGAACTGTACATAACGTTACTCATGAAAAATGGCCTGCATATCTCCCATACCGTATTTATAATGGAGTGCGTATTATTTCCATGGAACTGAAAAAACCCATTCCCTCCAAAGTGTTTTTTGACAACCAGAAAGCCACGGTGATGTACCAGGGGCAACAAACAACGTGTTGGATATGTGCCTCCCCCGGACACGTCCACTCCTTTTGCCCAAAGAAGAGAAATGTAAAACCACCCGCATCGCAACATGCTGAGGAACTCCGGATGACGGAAATATTTAAAGGAACACTTCCATCTACCAGGCGATATGCGAATGCGCAAGGTGCTGAGACTCTACCGCCAATGAGAACCCCACCAAATGAACTTTTGAGAAGTGATAATAGTGTGCCTCCTCTTAATGATGAAGTTGCATTTCCGGCTTTATTCAAACCCGTTGATGCATCTCATTTGCCCCTAGCATCTCCAGCGATAGCGAGTGAAGTAACGCCTTCTGCCATCTCTGGGCCTACTCAAGAACTACCTTCGCCAGTGCGCGCTTCTGAAACAAGTGAAATGTGTGAGTCGTCTTCCCAGCGAGTAAACAAAGTGAATAGTAAAACCCACGAACAGCAATTAAGTGCCACGCATATATTGGACGAGGAAGCTGATTCGCTGCCTTTAGGTAAGAAACGAAAGCCGAATATTGCTGATTCCCCCCATTCGAGTGATGTGTGTGAAACTGTAACCGAAACTTTTAGTTATGATTTAGATACTTCCTCCATAACATCTAATGACCAAGTAGAAACAGTATTATCAGTGGAAACAGTAGAAAAAACATGCCAATCAGTTGCCTGTTGAATTTACCTACGGGTCCAGAGTCAGTTCCATAGCATATTTCTAAGTATTGTGCATCGATATGTTGTTTGGCCTTGTACTTTCTTTCCCTCAGACATTTGTCTGCCTTTATCTTTTTTTGTGCAGTTGTAGTATTATTGTTTCCAACAGTAATATGCCTCTGCCTAATGCGCGGTCATTTTGTACCCTCAATTTAAATGTTATATCCAACTTCTCTAATCAGTGCTTACTGCAACAATTTGTAACATAAATTGATGCCAATTTTCTTGTTACAAGAAGTGGCACTCTCCTCATTTTCCTTTTTACCGGCATATACTGCTATTATTAATCAAGGTGAACATCAGCGGGGAACTGCTATTTTGTACAAGAAAGGTATACAAGTGGACGACGTAAGATGTTTACCTTCCGGGAGAGCAATTCGTTGCCGCTCAGAGGGGTTCACAATTATTAACATTTATTCACCATCTGGGACGCAAAACCGCTTACGCAGGGAACAGTTTTATAATGAAGACATAGTGCCGTTGTTACCAGTAGTACCAGACAAACGTATCATGGCAGGAGACTGGAATGCGGTGGAATCACCATTAGACACGTCAGGACATTATATACCATGTAAGGCTATGCAAACTCTTATCTCACAGCTTCACCTACGCGACGTTTGGTTATTATGTCATGCAGAACGACAAATGACGTACCGCTCCGCCCGAGTACAATCACGTTTAGATAGGATCTATATATCAGACGTACGCCGGCAACATATTACAGAAGCGGCCTTGCGCATCCCCTCTTTTTCTGATCATGTAGCCGTCTACATTACCTGCAAGTTCCCACAAGCTGTGAGTCGATCTGTTGGTCGCTCATATTGGAAGTTGCCATCTCGACTTTTAAACCGCGCTGATATTAAAAACTTGTTCTTTCGTAAGTGGCAGTATTGGTGTAAACTACAGCGCTATTACCACAGCCTTAATCGGTGGTGGGTAGCTTACGCAAAACATAAAATTAGTTCATTCTTTCAATGGCAAGCTCGCGAAACAAAGACCGATCTTCTCCATACCCAGGAATATTATTACAAAATTCTGCAGGACATATGGACACAACCGAGCACACCGGAAAATGTTACTCTCATGAACCACATTAAAGCAAAATTACGTCAAGCGGAACATCAACTTTTTTCTAAGTTGTACAGCCGCACACATCTTGCTGAACAACTGGAAAATGAAAAGACCACCTTTTATCATTATATGCGCAATGTGTACCGTAATACCTCCAAATATATAGATCGTCGTAATGTAGGTGGGGAAAACCCTCTACAATTTTGATGATATTCAAAATGAGTTTGTTCGTTATTATCAGCAAATGTATGACACACCTCAGGATACGTTGATGGACATACAAGACTTTATAGATTTTCCTTTACCACATGCCCCTCCCGACGCCTTGGATTCCCTCATGCACCCCTTTTCGATCCAGGAATTGATGAGTGTTTTGAAGAAATCTCATAATATCTCCAGCCCTGGGCCCGATGGACTACCGTACCTATTCTATAAGCAATATTGGGATATTGTGGGTCAGACAGTACTTGAAATAATGAATGAATTATTGCACGCCTCTAATATTCCACAGAATGATGGTATCTTGATACTCCTTCCTAAAAAATCCGGACGATTTTCTCTTGAGGACTTTCGTCCCATTACGCTTCTGAATACCGATCTTAAAATATTGACCAAAATGATTGCTAGCCGCCTAAAACCCATCTGTAGTCAGCTCATCAGCCCCTATCAAGCTGCACTCAATCCTACGTATAATATGCAAGCAGCAATATCCAAATTGCGAGATATTATTTCATATTACCAGTTTAAACGTCTCCCAGCCTGTGTAGTCTCATTTGACTTTCGGAAAGCGTTTGACAGTATGACCCATCAATATATCTACGCGGTACTTAAGGCATATGCATTTCCTCCATCCTTCATCAGCCTCATTACTACGTTATACAACAATGAATCCTCCAAAATTCATTTAAATGGTCATTTGTCACCTGCTATAGACCTTACACGTGGTATCAGACAAGGCTGCGCACTTTCGGTATATTTATTCAGTCTCGGACTTGACCCTCTACTACAAAAAAATTGGGAGGAATCAAGATCCACTATTAGATGATTTTCACAAGCTTAATATCCAAGCATACGCAGATGATGTTACCCTACTCTCTACTGAATTTTCTCATCTTCAGAAAGCAATGCAACATATTGAGCGGTATTCTTTGCTCAGTGGACAAATGCTCAATACATATAAATCCAAGCAATTATTGTTTCATAACTGGCAATGTCCGGATTCCCCGCCGAACCCTTGGAACGTGCAGTCGGTCTCCGTTCTTATAATTCTTGGTAATTACATTCACTTGGTATGCCAAAAATCATCAGCAGCATATATGGAAACCAAATGCGTATACAAAGTCAAGCAGATAAACCACTCGCACTTCCCTTATATCAACGGGTATGGTATGCTAACGCCTACCTTTGCTCCAAATTTTGGTATGTGGCACAAATTTTTTCCTTTAACAGAAATGTATGCCAAGAAAATAGACTCATTGGGTGGTTTCTATGGAAAGGATGCGTTTTCCGAGTACGACGGTCGGTTCTGTCCCTCCCATATGCTCACGGTGGTCTCAATTTGATTAATATTCGACAGAAAGCTAAAGCACTACTGTTAAAAAAACATACATGCACAGTCTTTAAATGCACATTCACACACTGCACAGTGGTTAACGTGCTGGACAGCCAGCCTTCATGGAAATAACCCTCCTCACTTACGCCATGAAAATCTTTGTTCATCCTATCTTCGTGACCTCATCTTAAACTGGGCATATTTGCCCACCTTGTCCCCAGAACAGGCCGTAATACACGCAATTTATACACCATACTTCAACAACAGCACGACAATTCTGAAACTGCTTCTATCATCATGCACCATCCACACCACACCTGGCCCGCGATTTGGCAGAATTTGAATCATTCTCTCCTCACCAGTGAAGTGAAAAGTCTGTGGTAACAAGCAATTCATAATCTGATTCCCACCAATGAACGCTTATACGCTATTCATCGGAGTCATACTGACTTATGCCTTATTTGTGGACACAGAGATACCTTACACCATCGCCTTTCGAAATGTTTAGATGCTAGACCAATTTGGAACCAACTTATTACTTGGCTGGCACTCATCTGCCGTAAACCTAAACAGTATTTTACGGCGAACATTTTTCTTTTCCCTGACTATCAATGGTTTCCGCCAACTCGGAACACAACCGTTACCTGGCTCCTCGGCACTACTCTCTATTACTTGCTTCACACTAGACCTCACTGTACAGCAATTGAATTGAGCCGGTGGAAACTACGGCGTCGGGTGGAGGAAAACAAATATTTCGCGATTTTTTTACATATCATATTTGATTAGTAGACTTTTTTTTCCTAGTAGTGTGAACTTACAAGTACAACATCTTGACTCTTTGTATTTATATATATTTCTCATGTATAGATTCTAGTTTCATAATTATGTACTGTCTTAACACCCATGGTTCTTATGTAGTGTTGTAACGTGGACTTTGTATTTCAGAACATCATGAAATAAATTTAAAAAAGTGGGCTAACGCAACATGCTAATAAAGTGTTTTTGGCGTGGGTTCAAATCCTGCCTACGGACAGTTTTTTACTACTTTTAAAAATTTTTGTAACACCTCATTCGTTAAAATAAGATTAAAAATAATATTCAAAAAGTGATTTAACGATAATTTTTTTAAAATTTTCATTAAAATAAGTTTGCCCTTGTACTATATAGATCCACAGCAAATGTAGTAGTAGTTGTTGTAAGTTTGCCCTTGTACTATATAGATCCACAGCTAATGTAGTAGTAGTAGTAGGAAAGGGTTAGAAGCCCCGTAGGGGTTGTTTGGGTTCTGTTCTAGACGTCAAATAGGCAAGAATGCTGAAACGTTTGGGGTCGGCAAAAATGCGGGCCGTGCTGGGATACTAATGAACAATATGTATACTTTGAAAGAAAGTATAGATACCTTTCTTTATCAAAATCACCACCAAATTTGTTTTAGTATTAACGTAAATAGCTAATTTGTGGAAATCTTGAATCGAAATCCTCTTTACTAGAGAAAAACTTTTTAGTTCCCTAGTAACATTTCTGTCAAATAAAAAGAAGCTAAATGTATCAACAACTTGATACAGCTCTATGGAATTGGACACAGGAGGTTCAGTTCTGCATTTACAAAAGCTATCAATTGATTTCAGTCCTGAGCCTACTGGACCCAGTTTCTACTTTATATTTCAATCTCTGCGAGAACCATTTTAATATTGTCCTCCCATCTGCGCCACGGTCTTCTTAATTTTCGTTTTCCTATTTGGATTTCCAGTTCGAACTTTGAAAACGTTTCTCATTTCTTCCATTCTGGCTACATAACCTGTCTGCTTGAGCCTCCTAGACTTGATGACCCTAACACGATATAAAATTATGTGGTTCATCGTTATGGAGGTTCCGCCATTCCCCATTCCGTTCATCTTGGAGTTCGAATATTGGTTTAAGAATCTTGTTTTCAAATATTATAAGTCTGCGATTTTTCCTCAGAGTCAGTGACAATGTTTCGCAACCATACAGCACAATAGGCATGATTATCGTTTTATATTTTAAGCTACAAAATTTTCAACAGATTTCGCGACAACAAAAGATTTTTAACTGAATAATAACACGAAATCCCTGCTTTCAGTTGACATTTTTTTAATTATAGTTTTGGTCTGTTAATAATGATTCTAGATATTTGCAAGTAACCACTTTGTCGAAAGTAAACATTATCTGGTATTTTAACGTGTCCATAAAATGCAGTATTACAATCCCGACAAAGTTTCATTAATTTAGTTTTCTCTGCATTTACTTTTAAGCCCATATCTCTGCAAGCGTTAAGTAAGATTTCTGCATTCCTTTCAATTGTTCTATCATCCACTATTAAATTTACATAATAAGCATACGCCATAACCTGGTAAATACAATTCAGCTCTAGGACCTAATTCCTGACTTTGATTGTCCTTACAGTGTTCTCCAGAACAAAGTTAAATAATAATGGCGACAACGCATCTCCTTTCAGGCCATTCTCAACGTGAAAGCTTGTGAACAAGAATTTCTCTACTTGAACCTTACTTTGGGATTCATTTAAACATATCTTAATTAATCTACCTTTTTCGGTATTGCAAATTCTGTAAGCATGTTGTACAATGTTTCCCTCTTTCCCCTAAAGTCAATAATTGATGTGCCAGAATATTCAAGTATTTGTTGAATAGTAAATATCTGGTCAATAGTTGATCGATTTTACCTACATCCCTATGATAATCTCCAATAATTTCATCTGCGTATGGAGTCAATCTTGCTAATAGAATGTTTAAGAAAATTTATTGGATGTTGACAGAAGAGAAATTCCTCAATAATTATTAAATCAATGTTGTTGCTTTTCTTCTGAACTGGAACAATGATTGAAACTTTTCACTCTTGTGATAATTCCTCCTTGCTCCAGATAAGGAGAATGAGTTTGTGTATCTTGTTCTACAATCCCTCCCCTTCCCAGCTAAAATTAAGTCAACCAGAATTTCGTCTACACCCGGAGATGTGTGTTTCTTTAATTTTTTTAATAGTGATATATATTTTTGTCTGGTTAGGTTCTGGAATATACGGTTATGCTGTATGCATTTCACTTTCTCCACGCATATTAGTTTTTGGCTGTGTGTTAAGCAAATCGTCAAAGAAATCTTTCCATTTATTTAAGAATCTATCCTGATCAGTGAAAACTGTTCCTTTAGCTTTCTTTAATATATAAGCACGAAATTGATAGCCTTTTTAAAGTCCGTTGATGCATTTATACATGTAAGAATGTTTTTATTTTTTACTATTTTCTTGAAGTTAATTAATTTTAGCTTTCAAAAATCGCGTTTCTTTGTTCTAAAAGTTTTGGAAGTTTTCCGCCAGATGACAGTGAAATTTTATGTAGTTATTTCGTTCGGATTTCATAGCCAACGCTATTTCTTCTGTTTTCTCTTCTCTGCTACTTTAGTGCATTCCTGGTTGAACCATGCTTTGTTCCTACGTATTTCTGCCTGTCCCAATATTTCTTTTGCTGAAATCTTAATGTTTTCTCTAATTTCAACCAAATATCCTGAACACTAGTGTACTCCGAACCTTCTAAAACCGAGAATCTATTCGACACTTCAATCTGGTTCCCCTCTCACCTGACTCTCCTCTAATTACTTTAAATTAAACCGCTCCGTTTTCAGATATTGAATATTTCCTTTATTCAACGATAGTCTCTCTCTTATTATCATAATCAACTCCTCTGAACGACCGAACATCAGTTGTGCTAGACTGTTTTCTTCTATCTACTAAAACGTGATAGATTTAATTATGTGTTTTTCCGTCTGTAGAGGTCCAAGTATATTTATGAACGTCGCGATATGGGAACTTTGTAATCATCACGATAAGGTTTCTGGATGTTGCAAAGTTCTCGAGTCTTACGCCGTTGTCACAACCTTCCTTATACAGACATTTATTCCCTATAATCGGTTTGAAAATACCCTCTCGTCCTATCTTCGCATTGAAACCACCTAACAGAATTTTCATATGGTATTGCAGGAGATGATCAAATACCCGTTCTATTCTTTCGTAAACACTTTTTTTTATTGTCATCCTTATTTTCTGTTGGGGCATGTACATTTAAAACAATAATATTACACCACCGACCCTTAAGAGAAGTAAAACAAAAACCAACATTAACAAATTCAACCCATGTAATTTTTGATAGTACGTATTCGTTTGTGAACGAAAAGCCCTGATCCTTGTTGGTAATTTTTAATTCGTTCCTCATAAAAGAATGTAAAATTTCCCGACTTGACTCCTCCATTTCCTTCTCATCTAACTTCCTGACATCCCATTAGTTCCATCTTCTATTTCTAAACTCATTCGTTACACATTTTAACGCGCCTGCCCTATTATAGAGACTTCTTAACTTCCATGTTCCAATTCTTATGTCGATTTTACTTTGCTGAGTTCGTGCCAAGTTATCAGTTCTGATCCGAGGTTTCTGCGAATATATCTGAACAAGCCTTTTTTCTTTTTACAGGATGAGTTGTTAGCCTCACACCAAATCCGCAAGCTGGATGGTCAATCTTTGTCTGTCCGCAACTGCTTATTCAGCATATTCGCAGCTAATATCTATATCCCAGAGGTCTTCTCCTCGATCCACAAGCTGAGGACGTGCCGTGCCGCGGTGACAGGAAGACCACATTTTATGGAAATTAATATAGCTACAGTTTAGAATTACAATAGGTACTGATTATCCGAACACTGATTTGAAACACACAGGAACAATCAATATGCTCGGATATATGGACGCATATTAAGACTGTGAAAGCTTCAATGCCGTAAAAATCGTAAATTAGAGATTAGTGTCAGTGTATTTAAATAGTATTTCATGAATGCGTCGTACGTTTGACTATCCGAACTATTCTTGCTGTATCACATTGTTTCGTTTTATAGCTACATAACTTTATAATATTTTTGTAAGTGATTATACACTTTACGTGTTCTCTGCCAATAGCAACTGTATGGATTGTAAAGGGCGCATTGTATTCTTCACAGCTTCTTTATTAACAGTTATTATTTGAAATTATTAGATAAAGCTGGTACACAGGATAAATAAAACCACTTATCTATAATGTGATACTTCGTAGGGCGCATTAGTAAAAGGCGCATTGTACTTTTCACGGGTTCTTTACCAATAGTAACTGTATGTATTTATTGTACAAACGTGGTATACAGATGAGTAAATAAAATCGTTCATATTTGATGTGGACTCGCAAGGGCGCCTAATGTAAAGGGTGCACTGTACCTTTCACGGGTTCCTTACCAATAAAACTATAAGAATTTATTACTAAAAACTTGTAAATTTATTTATACTGTGATGTTGCGGAGGGCGCACCGGGACACGTCCCGGTGTCCCGATGGGCCAGCAAGGGCCTGGTAACAGATGATAAGGTCAAATGTAAAATTTGTGGATCGGAATTTTCTGTATCTCATGGATACCGTTCAGACATAACCGACCATTTAAAGACAAAAAGACACAAAGATAATTCATTATCTGCAGCCGGGTCCTCAAAAGTAACTTTCTTTAGGAGTAGCAATTCTGTTGACAATGAATTAAACATAAACGCAAAAGAATTCATTTTTTCTTTTCATACGGCAAACCAGAGCCTAAGTTTCACCTCAAATGCATGCTCTTCAAAGTTAATTTTACAGTTTTCTGAACCTAAATTTTCCTTAGGAAAAAGAAAATGTGAAGCAGTTATGGAAAATGTAATAGCAACTTTGGCATTCAAGGAGCTACGTGAAAATTTGGAGAAAGCTGATTTTGTTCCACTAAGCTTGAATGAATGCTTCAAATAGTAAGAAATAAAAATGGTGCCTATTGTTGTACGGTATTTGAAACACTAATTTGGGATCCAAGTTAACCCCTTACCGCATACCGTGTCATATATGGCACATCCCCTTTTCTTCACTTTTGCTTTTGTGTGATTTATCAAAGGCGTCAAATGACTGTTTCGTTTGCTGTGTGAGATATTAACGTGTATGAATAAGAGATTTTGGTGTCATCTGGCAGGTTCTTTGTGAGTTGTATTATACGGGAAAACATTGGCATGTGGTTTCTGTGAAGCAGTGGATTTTTTGTCGGTGAAAATAAATTTTTTGGCGTCACATTGTGCTCAGTTTCCCAAACAAAACATATGACATTCAAGATAAGTATTTTGAGATGTATTTCCAACAATATGGTATCTTCGTATTGCAGGAAAGTGAAAGAAAACGTATGTGTCATATATGTTACACCATGCGTTTACGGGTACTTTTATGTCCTTCAAGTGCGGAATTTATAGCTACTATAGTCGTTCTGCAATTCTGTTACAGCAATTGATCCAGGGCTTTTTTTAATGATGGACGTTCCTCAGTAGCTGTTAGACATCTTTCAAATGGTGAAGACAGTGTATTATCAGATTTATCCGAAGATGAATCAGCATTAGATCCAAGAAATACCAATATTTTGTTATCGGACTCGAATGAAGATTCTGTTTCTCCTGCCCCTGAGAGGATCATCATGCCCAATTCTGATGGTGCAATGAATTCAGATGCTGATGGTGTTCGTCTGTGTATCATAAATAATTCTGAGGATAGAAGGTCTACGTCATCGAGCAGTTCAAAAAACACCAAGCGGAGATCTAGAAACAGGAGAAACTTTTTTAAAAGAAGATATTCTTCACTACACAGTCACGCCTATATTCAACCCGAATTTGGCCAACAAAATCATTTTGTATGACTATAAATAAACTTGAACAGTTTATTGTATTGATTTCTACATGCCAATTATTCAGTTCGCAGCTACTATGCATTACTGGAACGGAAGGCTTGGCCATTATGCGGTAAATCAGGTGATGAGTTGTGATCGGTTTGAAGAGATCAAATCATTTATTCACTTCAATGCCAATTCAACTTTTATTCCTGCAGGAGAACTTACCCATGGCATACTTCATAAAATCAGGCGTTTTCTTGAACATATACGATAGTGTCTGTGAGATGTCTGCAAAGAAGAATTCTTGGCAGTGGAAAGGCAAATCATTCCCATAAAGTGTAGATCATCAATAAAACAATAAAACATAAAGAAATCTCATAAATGGGGTTATAAAGCATCTGTTCTGAGGGGAATTTCAGATTTCAGTTATGATTTCGAAATATTTACTGGGGCTCAAAGTAATGTTACTCCTACTGCGGCTCCGGACTTAGGCGATAGTAGTAACTTTGGTGTTTGGTTGACTCAGTCTGTACCTCGAAATATAAACCACAAAATATTCTTCGAAATTGGTTTAGAAGTGTACCCTTAGAATTGTATCTCAAGAAGAAAGGCATTCTAACCCTAGGCACAGTGCGTACGAATCGTATCCCAAATTGATGTTCTTGCTGAACCTGAAGTCGAGAAAAACGGGGTTCAATGAAAGAAAAGTTGTTGTTGCGGAAGATGTTCAAAGTCCACATGTGACAATGTACGATAACAAAACTAAATACGTTGTCGAGATACGCAGGAAGCAAGAATCCAAGTGAGAAAAAGATACTTCAGAAAAGAGAAAACCTATATGATGATTCCATGCCCATATTCAATTTCCGTTTACCTAGACTCAATGCTATTGTACCATAGGATCAATATTAGATCAAAGAAGGGATACCATAAAATAATGTGCCGCTTATTTGAGTTAGTGTGCATCAAAGCCTGACTTCTTTGGAGGAGAAATGCAAAAGAAACTTTTGACCGAAATGTAATTCGAATGTACGAGCTTACTATTTGAAGACCCGCGGTTTACCACAGAGCTAACACTGATCGCTCTGACTGAGTTTCTTCTAACGGAATATAACTGAATTTTCAAGACAATGTCATTCTTATCCGATGTAAATACTGTTGCTTTCTTTCTCCTTTCCTTTTACTTTACTATGGATGGGAGAACTATGTTCCCTGTCTTTCCTTCCATTGCAAAAGTTCCTTTACATATTTAAATGTCTTTTTACGTATGGAAACCTAAATGAGAAAATGATCATGTGAATACATGGTTTCGAAATATTGTATCATTAAGTATATCAATCAATGTTAATGTTCTTTACATTTAACAACATTAGAATATGCCTTACTTAAAATAAGAGAAACCACATATGCACAATTCTTCCCGATTGCAAAGGTTGGCTTGGAGGTTCCATCCTGGTTTGCTGTTTTCGAAGATGCCTGAAGTTAGACTTAAGTTTTTTTTTTTTTTTACCGCAAAACAGCAATAAAGAATCTGCTCAACCTTTACGTAAGAGGATGCACAATACCAACAACCAAAGATCGATCTGTAGTAAAGATATACTTCTTAAAGCTCCTTAATTTTCTCTATTGTGGTTTCTATATCATTCCTCCTCCTCGACTCTGTTAACTTTCAGCAATTTGATTACCTATCTCTGGCAACGATGTTTGCTGTAATTTTAACTTAATATTCTTTTTTAGTGGCAGACGTACCTTGTGGGCGATCATTAAGGGAAAGAGATTCACGTATAGTTGGAGGAGAATCAGCTACGCATGGAGAATTCCCATGGCTTGTTTCTATTAAGAGGCGAGGTGGTCATTTCTGTGGAGGAACTTTAGTAAACAAACGATGGGTCGTCACAGCAGCACATTGCATGTGCAGGTAAGCTCTTTAATGCAGTGATAAAATTATAAACGTGTGTCAAGTTTCAGTATTCGACTGCTGCTTAAACACATAAATAATTATCCCAAAATAAAAAGAAAGAAATTCGTGTATAAGAAAGAAATAATTGAGAAAAAACAAGTAACTGTATTCGTTGTCGTATCTAATAATTGTTGCATTTTAACATCATGTTGAAGATACTCAGTATTGTACTCAGCTTTAATTGTGCTTAAGCTTAGCAAAGCCATCCATATATTTATTTCGATCCTTCCATGCTGTCTTGCGACTACGAAGGGTGACTGAAAAGTTTTGAGCCTTGACGAAAATATAAGAAGTTCAGATTTGGTAGTACCTTTATTTTTTAACATAACTTCCTTGGACAGCAACACACTTGCTCCAACGGTGCTGTGATGCTCTTATCCCAGTAAAAAAATCCTTAGGTTATGACCATAGAAGCTTCTCCACGGCTCTCAGCACGTCATCCTCGCTTGCAGAACGTCGTCCTGTTAGAGCCGTTTTTAGATTAGGGAACAATTGGCAGTCTGAGGGGGCCAGATCTGGAGAATAGGGTGGGTGAGCAACAAGTTCAAATTCGCATTCGTGAATAGTCGAAATGGCAACTGCTGATGTGTGGTCGAGAGCATTTTCATGATGGTAGAGAACGATTCTGGACATCATTTGTGGCCTTTCTTTCTTCAATTTGCACTCGAGATTTTTTCAGAAAGGCAGTATAGTATTGTCCTGTGATCTTGTGACTGCTTATCAGGTAATAACAAAATATCGAACCTTGGAAATCCCCCCCAAAACGAGGCCGTCACTTTGCCAGCTGAGGGAATCATCTTTGCGTTCTTTCGGATAGGGGGAGGAGTGCATCCATTGTTTGGATTGTTGTTTTGTTTCTGGCTGGTAATGGTGTACCCAACACTCGTCCATAGCGATGAATCAACAGAGAAAATCGTCCACATCACGTTCTAACAGTTTCAAATTGTCCACAGATAGGAGGTACCGAGTGCGTTTTTGTTCGGGAGTCAGAAGACGTGGGACCCATCGAGCAGAAACTTTTGTAACCCAAAGCTCATTCTTCGACTGCTCGCTCCTCCGATATGCCCCAACCTCTCTGCTATCTATCGAGTTTACAATCGGTGATCTTCTATCATTATATTAAGTATTATCTGTCAGGAAAGTAAATGTACACCAGTTTTTTTGAGTCTGGCATTCCTGCGCTCCATCCATGGAGAGTATGAGAATTCAATCAATCAAATGTTTACTGAGGGAGAAGAAGAAAAGTCTAATCAGAATAAGACATTGCAGAGGGGCACAAGCTGTGAATACGAATAGTGCGGGGTGTAAATAAGGGCGACACCGAAAGAGAAAGCCAGAAGCAGCTGTTAAACGGAGAAAAAAGAGTAACAATTGTCGAAGTGGGAACATAAAACACAAATACAACAAATATGCAAACTAAGCGTTTACCAAGCAACTATCTTGGTGTAGTAGTTAAGGCGCTAGATTACAAATTCAAAGAACGGCGGTTCGAATCTGCTACAGGTAGTATATATATATATAACGCATACAGCATATGAAAGGTGGTAAAAGAGAGCGTAGTACCCGTTTAATATGTTAAGTGAAAACGAGTTAAAAATTTCGGTGAAATTTATTAGAGAAGTGAGAGAATGAAAATGATGAAGCAAGTATATTTAATCAGCGGTTGAGGAAGCAAGTATATTTAATCAGCGGTTGTATCAGAGGGTGGTGTGGAAATTTTCCCGAATTTCGCACATGCGAGTCTCTACGATAGGCAAATTTCTTCAGAAATATGCGTATTGCAGAGAGAGAAATAGAGAGAGAGAGAGAGAGAGAGAGAGAGAGAGATGCTCCCGGAACTGATGTTGATGATGATTTGGAGTTTAACGTCCCGTTCAGCAGCGAGGCTATATGAGACGTGGACCTACTGATTAACGTGGAATCCGAACCACATAAGCTCCCGCCGGGAATCGAACCCGGGCTCCGGGAACTGAAACTGTGGTGCTTCCATTCAAATCAATGAGATGACAAATCGGCGCTTACATAATAAGAATGCCGAATACAAACAGCCATAAAACAGCAAAGTAATAATTGCAAGCGTTATCACCTAAGGTTCCAAGATCCGAACAACATATCACTAATATCCCGAATGTCAAAATATTGTCACTTACACAACTTTCCCTCTTCCCAAATGTGTCCTGTGAAAACAATCACAAGTTTTGGGATGACGGAAAATATTGAGACTACAATATTAAACTATATAAGTAGACTTTTACCAGATTCGTATTCAGTTATTTTTTTCCACAACCAGTTTTATTGATATTCAAGACAGCAAAAGCACTATATTCGTTAACTACAAAGCGAAGTTATTGCAACGCTGCGTTACACAGTGAATCATCCATATTACACTCGTGAGTTTTGCTATGCAGAGGCTAGCCACCGAGGCACGCTGAATAACGCCTGAATGAAGCAGCGAAGAGAGATAGCGATACAGTGAATGGAACAAGCAATGCATTACAGACATTTCAAGAAAAAAAAGAAAGATCCCTCTTTCCACACTTCATGCTGCAGTTCTAACTTCCATTTCCCCATCAAAGTTACATGCCTAGAGTAACACACAATTCCATTACACTCAATCCAGAGCCTTCAAACAACTTTGTTCTACGAAGGGAAACGTAGGACACTACACTTATAGATATACTATACATAGACAGTTAAGTAGTAATACATGAATGCAATTAACCCCACATAACATCGATTGTCTAAATGTACAATGGTTTCAAACAATTAGACACATAGCAAACATTCACAACACCATTATAACTTATCATATGTTAATTCCACTTCACAAGTGGTAGAATGAAAACCGTAGACTGACCGTGGAATGAAAACCGTAGAAAATAGAATGTTTTTTTTTTAATTAGAATTATGAACACAAGTTAGTGAAGGAAACAATGACGGTCAATGATAAGATGATCCGAGGTCGGAATCGAGAAATAACTTGACAACCAGATGAAAAAAGAATTTTATAAAACGGTTATGATGCGCTAGACACAACATGGTTGCCTGTTTCGTCTCGTCATGTGAAAATGCCTCGTTTTAGAGAGGCGAGAAAAAGCCTGTTTCGTTTTGTGCAGTGTTGGATCTAGCTCGGGGGCGGGGGCCTAGGCTCCCACTTTCACATGGACGAAAATAATTTAAGCTATTTTTTATATAGTTTTGAAAATTTATAGTAAGGTCATGATATACTTATCATAGTCTAAACTCAGGCAGCCCCCCAGTTTTTACCTTCTAGGTACCCCACTGATTTCGTGGCTACCCCGGTGTCATTTCGTGCTTCCGAAACGAGACAAATTCTTATCTAGTCTACTTTCGTCTAATTTTCTTTCGTAAACCTCATAATAATAGAAGTAAAATTGGAAGCCATGCTGCTTTGAAATGTAACGAAGTTTACAAGTTAGAATTGATAATCGGACAAGAGAAGGCTATGGAATGCTTTCAAGACATTAAAACGCGACGAGTCCACACAAGGACCTGTCACGTCTCGTCTAGGAAAACGCGACGAGACAGACGCTTTGTCTCGTTCCGTCTCGAATTTAACAAAGCCTATATTGTCTCCCCCATGCTGAATTGGAAGCCTCTCACCAGAGATGAAGTGGATCGTGGGACGTGGGTCATCAGGACGTGACCCACTGCAACTCACCATCCGCCGTGACCCACCATAAACCAGCGATCCACCATAACCTACATACCCAGTACAACCCACCGACACACTCTGCCTAGTGCATTGTATATAGCACCGTCTGAAGAGTGGTGAATTTGTATACATTTTACTTTTAGGATCTCCATTTTCTTCTTCTTCTTCTTCTTGTTCTTCTTTAGCATTTGTTTCTATTTACTTACCTGAGATGAGTATATCTAACAAGGACAAGGTAGATTTTCTTAAATGAACTTATGGGCAATCTTTCGCGAGGTAGTAGTGCACATTTAAACTGGGAGAGCGCAATAGCCAGAAATACCCTAGAAAAAGCCTCTTAAAGATTCGATTCGTCGTATATATCGTACGACGCCTAAAATTATCAAGCGGCGGTGTGGCAGAGTGTTGTAACCATACTTATATTACGCTAATTTCGGTATTTTAGTATTTTCAATTAAATTATATATAACCTCAGATTCGAAAATTAGCGTATACGTATGGGTGGGCGATCTGTTCCCCCGATATTAATTTTAGTGGTTTCGTAATTCCACACTGAAATAAAGAAAGGATACGTAATCTATTATCGCTCCTAACAAGCAATGCTATGAAAATAAATCTCTGAATAGTAGTAGTAGGATTTGAGTTCATAAAATAATACTCTTACAACCGATCTCCTTTAGAAATTCAAACAGTATATTTAAACTTTCAAGAACCCAATTCAATTTAATAATTCAACAATCAGTATTGCATTATGATCTTCGTGATAATGGAAAGAGAATTTAAATAGATTCAATCTTAGATTATTATCCAATTAGCAGCGTAAACTATTTGCCTCAGCACAGCCATGGTGGAAAGACTACAAGGTGGATGCAATGCAATGCTACATTCTTGTCGCTCTGGCGCATGACGTCATATTGGACGCAGAAGTGGCCAACGAGAGTCAGGTGAACATTTAACAAGCGTTTGCTCGCTGGTATCTTACACGCAAACTTCTCTTCTATTTATAGTGATCTTCAACGAAGTAAAAATTTTAGTACAAACAATAATTATATGAACGTAATGTAATCAATGTTTAAGCTAAGTGAATTCAAAGGAAGATATTTAAAATAGCAAAAGAAACAGCAATATCAGTTCATATTAAACAACTTTGAAGCTTGAACAAGCCAATATTGCTCACTACCAAGGTATATAAAATAACGCTCATTACATTTTCTGCTTTTAATTTATTTTCTTTTCTTTCTTTCTTTCTTTTCTTTTTTAAACATCTGAAGTAATACACTCGAGTATGTATAGGCCTGAATAATCTATAACACAGTGTGTTGTTAATGCATGTCATTATTATATATTTACGTATGCTCAAGTATATTTTCGTAACATTGATCGGTTTCGATTTACTGTTATTATTATTTTGCTTGAAAGAGAATTCTTTACTGATGACCCCATATAAATTTCGAGGATATCTCAAGGGAAAATTCATAGTTTTCGTAAACACAGATGCGCGTACGTATATTTTCGTTATGCTTGGACAGTTTCTTTTTAAGAGGTTGCTCCCACGTAAGTTTCATCAGAATCTCAGGGGAGGTAAAAAACTTTATTGAGCAGGGACACACGTATTAATATTTTAAAAATTTTTATTTTTTATTTATAAAAAGACATCTTATTTGAAATCGCTGATCGCTTATTTATAGAATTTGTATTTGAACAAGAGGATTCGTGAAATTGACAGTTTTCTGAATATTAGTGTCAAAATTTACGCCATAACAAACTGTATTATTAAACATTTGTACGAAATAGAACGTTGCATATACTATTGTGTTCCAAAAATATATAGAAATAACTATGTATATAGAAAGCACCTCAAACAAAGAAATTGCAACAACATGACTATCTCAAGCAAGAAACAAAGTACTAGGCGTAGGTGAAGACGATGTAAGGGTCTTACAGCTAGACTAAAAAATATTTTAAAAAAACATAAAATTACATAATTTTCTTAATTTTCTTGATAAGTTTTCTCTTTTCTGTCCCGTGGACTAAAGAAGACAAAAGATAAATGTAAGTGAATGATTATATGGAATTTGGTGGAATGAGAATGCGGGAGTGCCCCGAGAAACTCACGGACACGATGTTGTCCACCACAAACTCACTTGACCGGGAAGCGGACCAGTACCCCTTGCACCAGAGGTGAGCCTTCTGCCACTGAGCCACCGTGCTTCTTTGATTGGTTGAGAATCTACTATATTTTTAAATTTACTGCAGTCATTCTTAATTTTGTAATTCTGGAGGGGGCCCCTAAATATGTATATATAATTATCCAAAGTTATGATTCAAATGAACAAAAATTTCAAAATTGGAGTGTAAAAATGTTCCGACATTGTCGCCCTGACATGGTAGGTGGATACTTTATCCTCTTGATCTAATACATTGTTATGTATCTTTGTAACCGTTAATCGTTATTACGAACCTTCCATTCGTTAGTTAATTTGAAGTGCAACGTCCCGTTTTAGCACCGAGGCTACAGGAAATGCAGACCCCCAGAATGAAATGGGATCTACGCGTTCAATGCTATCCATATCGTGCCTCCCTTCTCGAGTTACATGCCTGCCTCTGTGGGAAAAATTTTGTCTCAATATCTTGTGTAGAAAGAAACGATGATAAAAATGATCACCTCTGTCGCTCTCCCCCTCATGATTTCGAATCCAGGTCTTGCCTCAAAGTTCGTCTTTTTAAATCGTACTATTGGAGTTTTGTATACAGAATCAACACAAGCTACTGTAGCTCTATATACTATTATTCCATACTATTAATACTAAAAAGAAACTACATAATGAAATCGCTTTTTATAATTTCATTTAACATTGCATTTATTTATTATTTTTATGTGAAACTTACCATATTTTAGGTTTATTTTGCCCTATCGCCTGCAAGCTAAAATCCATTTCTGGAGACATTCCCCCTCTTTTTGAAGAAATCTAAAGTACTTTATATTAGTTTCTTTAGTTTTTCTGTAATAATTACCACAGCCGTACACTGCACAGTTAGGCATTCTCAATATCATTTAACAGAACAAAGTAACAAAGAATTTCCACTTGTCACTTAAAGCCGCGCCTTTTCCCGTTGTCTGTTGCAAACCAGATGACGTCACAGCCACGACAGCGCTCCAGGCGACATGAGCATCCAACCACCTTGTAGTCTTTCCACCATGAGTACAGCTAACTTGTTCTAATTAGTCACGCCGATTGGTAATAATGCAGGAATCTAATTCAATTGAGAAAAAAGTAGAAAAGTTATAGTCAAAGTGCCTAAAACTAACAAAATGGCAAACGGCCCTTTAAATGTAAGAATAATATAATGAAGGAAGGAAAACCATGAAACTTACGTACCTCGCTGCCTTATTAAGCCAATCCTAGCTATCGAATAGAACAACTAGCCGACATGAGGTTACAGCATTCCACTTTAAACTTCATGATTACATTCGAATTTTAAACTTTAACAGAATGATACTTTGAATATCACTCGTAGATTATATATATTGAAGAACCTTTTTTGATATAATAACTGGATCACAAATTATGATAATAAAGCGAAACAACCATTATACTTCCTCCCTCGAACGTTCCAGCACAACTATGGCCACCTATAAAGAGAGCGCATCCGTCGTGCAAGTACGTCCCACCAGAGGGCATAACCAACATAAACAAAAGAATAGGCAAGAACGAAAAAGGTTTTTCGGTACAAAATAATATAATAATATAAATTATTCCTAGAGAACCTTTTCTATAAATATTTGATAACCAGTGACATAAAATCCATAAAATTCATGGATTATATGTTTCAGTGTGGAGCATTCACGACTCCCGGGTAAAGGGTCCAGCGTTTGATTCCCGATCGAGTCAACTTGTTTTTGCTTTTTACCAATAAAGTTGTCATTTATAACTACAAGTAAAATATTAATTCACTATATGTTCATATATTCTAAACGATAGGAATTTTCAAATCAGTTGTAAAACTTTTCAATGTTTTAGGCGAACTGGATACAAAATAAAACCTATTTCATAAATATATTGATATCACTAGCTGTATTACGGTTACCACATTCGTTGCGTCCGAAGTTTCGTGTCTATATCTGTGGACAGTAAGCGAATTGCAAGGGGAATGAGGGGGCAATCCGGTAGTGAATACTGGATGAATGCCATAGCCAAAGGGGATTTCCGAATTATCACCCTTGCAATTCGCACTCTGTCTACAGATATAGACACGTATCGTCAAGAATATTTTTCATTTAACGACTTTACGAAATAGGTTATATTTATATATAGTTCACATGAAACATTGAAAAGTTTTACAACTGATTTAAAAATTCTTATTGTTTCATGCATTATAAACATATGGTGAATTAATATTTTACTTGTAGTTATAAATGACTACTTTATTGGTAAAAGCAAAAACAAGTTGACTCGAGCGGAAATCGAACTCGCGATCCTTTACGCGTGAATCGTGAATGCTCCACACTCTGCCATACCGTCACTTGGTAATTTTAGGTGTCGTATCATATATACGGCGAGTCGAAACTTTAAGACGTATTTTCTGGACTATTTCTGGTTATAGAGCTCTCGCAGTTTGTAATATTAGCACTTTAAATATGCACTATTACCTCGCGAAAGTTCATTTAACAAAGTCTGCTTTTTCCTTGTAAGATATAGTCATTCCAGGTAAGTAAATAGAAAGAAATGCCTAAAAAGAAAAAAAAAGAAAATATATACCAAAAAGTAAAATGTAGACAAATTCACCACTGTTCAAAGGATGCTATATATAATGCACTAAGCAGAGTGTGTCGGTGGGTCGTAGTAAGTCTGTAGGTTATGGTGAATCGCTGGTTTATGGTGGCTCACGGTGGGTGGTGGATTGCAGTGGGCCACATCGCGTTGACCCACGTCCCACTAACAGACTTACACATCTTGCCCCACATGTCTCACTTGACACAAGACCCACCTAAATTCTGGTGAGAGGTTTCCAATTCACCATGGGCGAGACAATATAGACTTTGTTAAATTAGGGACGGGACGAGACAAAGCGTCTTTCTCGTCTCGTTTTCCGAGACGAGATGTGACATCTCATTGTCTGGACCCATCTCGTTTTAAATGTCTCTAAAGCATTCCATAGCCCTCTCTTGTCCGATTATCTATCAACTCTAACTTGTAAACTTCGTTAGATTTCGAAGTCGCATGGCTTCCAATTTTATTTCTATTATTATGAGGTTTGACGAAAGTAGACTAGATAACAATTTGTCTCGTTTCGGAATCACGAGGTGACACAGGCTTCGTCTCGCATCTCTAGAATGAGACAATTTTGCATCAGGAGAAGAAACAGGCAATCATGTTGTGTCTAGGGCATCATAATAATTTCTTTTCTAAAGTTCTGTTTTCATTTCATTATCAAATTATTTCTCGATGCCCGACATCGGATCATGCTTCATTGACCGTCACGGTTCCGGAACCTTAGGTGATAATGCTTGCAATTATCACTTTGATGTTTTGTAGTTGTTTGTATTCCGCATTCTCATTATGTAAGCGTCTATTTGTCAACTCGTTGATTTGAATGGAATCACCTCACTCTCAGTTCCGGGAATTTCTCTCTTTCTCGATCTTCCTCTCTCTCTTTCCGTTTCAGAGGGGATGATAGACAAAAGGCCAAAATTGCATAGAAATTTTACGGCATTTCTGGCAAGATGGTCTCTGCAATAGGCACATTTCTGAAGAAATTTGCCTATGCTAGAGACTCATATGTGCGAACTTCGGAAAAATTTGCAGTTTTTGAGATTACCACCCTTTAATGCATACCCCTGATTAAATATACCTGCTTCCTCGTTTTCATTGTTTCACTTCTCTAATAAATTTCACCGAAATTTTAAACTCTTTTTCACTTAACGTATTAAACGGATAATACGGTCTCTTTCACCACCTCTCGTGTGCTCTATGCATTATTTTTAAAAAACTAAAAAAATATATATATATACTCCTTAGAGCAATTCGAACCGCCGTCCTTTGGATTTGTAATCTTGCGCCTTAACCACTACACGTAGTTCGTTGCTTGGTAAACGTTCCGTTGTCGAAATATGTGTTCGCATTTCTATTTTATGTTCCCACTTCGACAATTTCTACTTTCTTTTTCTCGCTGATTTAATTATCATATTGTAGATGGTTAGAGCTCAGGAATGTAGTCGCTAAGACGCTAGATTGAAAATACAAAGGACGTAAGTTCGAATCCACTACTAGTAGAATGATTTTTTAATAATGCATACAGCACGTGAGATGGTAAAGAAAAGAGCGTATTACCGTTTGAGATCTTAAGTGAAAACTTGGTAAATATTCCACTGACATTTATTAGAGAAGTGATACAATGAAAATGAGGAAACAAGTATATCTAATCAGGGATATGAATCAGAGGTCGGTGATCGATAAAACAAAATTTTTCCGAATTTCACATGTGAGTCTCTACAATAGGCAAACTTCTTCAGAAATGTACCTATTACAGAGACCATCATATTTCACCAATTGCGCTAGCCAAAGTTAGTATAACAAGAACACATGGTGTAGTGATTTTTTCGTGCACGATAAGTTAAAAAGTGCAAACTGCAGATGAACGAAGTGTTTCGAATGTCCTAGTAATTTCCTTGCCCTTTCCCAATTAACATGCGTAAATCGTCTCTATCATGATACAGGTGTTTGCGTCCACTTTCTTAAGGATTGCTCATTTAGTATGATAAGTCACTCTTCAATCCTTCACGACTGCTTTGAAAATAAAATAACTTGAAAAAGATTAGAAGCTATATTGATTAGCTGTATTACTCACAAGTCCAGCACTTCACCCCTACATTATCTTCTCATGCAACATCATAAGCTAAATATTGCTAAGTTCAGCACTGATGTTTGGAACGAACCGGTAATGTTCCTGTAATGATATTTCCACCAAAGTTCATGCTGAAGTTAATTTGTTCGATGATCTGGAGACAATTTAGTGCCGATTAATAAACTAAATAACATACAATGGAGTAAAATTACAGAAATGATATCGTATTATACAGTAATTTCGCTGTGCAAGTTCAATAGTAGAATAATAATAATAATAATAATAATAATAATAATAATAATAATAATAATAATAATAATAATAATAATAATAAATAATAATAATAATAATAATAATAACTTTTCATCGATCCTGCGCGGAAAGTGAGAATTAAATCAATCAGATGTGTAGTCAAGGTAAGGAGAAAAGCCTAAATTGAATAAGACATTGAAGCGGGTCACAAGCTGGGAATAAGAATAGTGCATGTTGTAAATAAAGGACGACACCGAAAGAGAAATCCAGAAACACCAGGTAAACGGAAAAAAGAGTAGAACTTGTTGAAGTGGAAACATGAAATACAAATACCAATAGGAATGAGCACGAGTCGAGCTAAAATTCCGAGATGAGATTCGAGACAAATCGCTGTTTCCGAGGTCGTGTTTCGAGTTGAGTCGAGTTTTGATAATAGCTCTCACTCGTTCAGCTCGTTCTAAGTCGTTTTGAAATAATGGCCTGATTAGACTGGAAAGCGAAAGCCATGAGAAATGTAAGCAGTAATGTGGAATACTTTTAGTGTTGCTCACGACACGGGTGCATCTCGTTTCGTAATTTTAGTGCATCTCGTGGAGCAATTTTAGTGTATCTCGACTCGGCTAGATAACGAGAGGACAAGAGTTTTTTTTCTTTTATTATTACGAGACAGCCTCAAATGTCATAATCACCAATATAAGTGTATAGTGTAGTTCTTAAAATCAAGGCCGAGACCAGCACGGTCGAATTCTTGAGCTCAAGCAGTAGACCAACACGGGTAGTGATATCAACCGGCTCGGCTCGTATTAACTGAGCGAACAGCTCGAGTCGGCCCAATTGAGCAGATCACCTGAGCCGGCTCAGTTGGAACGAGCCATCGACTCGGCTCAATTGAGCAGATGGCTAGAGCTTTCTCGGTTCGGAATGGTCACCTACTCGGCTCATGTGAAGCGGTTCGAGCCAGCTAAGTTGAAACTAGTCTGTCGGCACGGTTCGACTCAGCGCAGCGATGGTTCAGATCGGCTCGGTTGGGTGAAGTGTTGGCTCGGCTCACATTTCGGTTCGGTTCGGTAATGAATGAGTTGTAAGCCGGGCGTAGAACGGCAAAATTCCGAGAAATAATGGCCAAGCCGTTATAATAAAAATAACCGAGCCGTTCGTGCCATTGAGAAGTATAAACCTGGTCCAAGCTGTTTTGAACATGTTTGGATAAGCCTATAGCTTTTAACAATGTTTGGCTCGAGGTCGAATACTTGCCCCTTTGGAACTCAAAACAAGAACGTGACCGATGTTCTTGCCTCCTGAAGACTTCTCGACGACCGAGATCGACAGTCAAAGAGCTTTTACTATTCAGATACAAACCGCATATCTTTTAAAGACTATACACGGTGTTGATATAATAATGATAATAATAGTAATAATAGTAATAATAATAATAATAATAATAATAATAATAATAATAATAATAATAATAATAATAATAATAATGGCACTAAAAGTTTTAAAGTTGCCCTAAAATTTGGCAAAACTTACTTAAAAGTAGATATTTCAGGGAAAGGGTTTTTCGTACTTTCAAAACACACCTCTGCAACTACCAAAATTTTAAACTAGAGCATTCCACTGAAGTTTCATGTAGAAAGTATTCTACTGTATGTTGAATAGCTGTAATAAAAATAACTGAATATCACGCAACAGTAAGGCATATAATGAACTAATTTTTAGAATATGGAGAGGTAAATATAAAAGCTTTGCTACAAAAATACCTATACAGACCATAATTCAATAAGCTCTGAAATACAATGTAACGAAATAGCCTATGAGATTCAGTCTACAGAGCAATTGTTACTTAAAGAATGGACAGACACTATTTCGAGAATCGAGACAAGACGGGAAATGTTTACGACACTTTTCGTCTCGTCTCGATTGTCATATCCAAAGCGAGATTAAAATTCTGAGTTAGCCTTGTCCCGTCTCGAATGTAAAATGTTAATTCTCATGTTATTTTGTTTGTTTTAGAAACAAGATGAGAAATTCCTCTTATCGTGGGCAACATTAAACCAAACATAAATATTCATTCCATGTGTCACGTTACTGCCTGAAATTGTATGACCTGAGCGATAATTAGCTTCTAGCTTTTAATCTTCTATGAGATAATAATAATTATTATTAGTTTATTATTACTATTATTATGTTTGAAGACTTGATAGTTAAAGTTTTGAAACATCCCAGTATTCAAATATCTGAATATAATAAACCGTATGTTATCGCCGATCAATCGCCATCAAATATCCTAAAGTAAAAAAGAAAAATGTGCGACGTGGATTCGAACAATCACCATGACCACTGAACCGCGATCGCTACGCGGTAAACGATTCGTCTTTAGTCTGGTTACGTTAGGTTTCTTTGTCTCCGCTTGCAAAGTTGTATGTTTTATTTCTTCGAATCGAAACGTCTTTCGTATTTCTTTAGTGAATAATCTTCGCTAAACCTTATATTAATAACTTGAGTTGTTCTTAAACCTTTGGTTCACAAGTTTTTTTTCTCCACACGAAACTAGAGATACACAGATTTAATTCTCATACTTTGCATTTCTTTCAAAGCAGTAGCCCTTAACTGGTCAAAGAGTTATGTCTGCCACATTACAGATTAACCAACAGAAATTCATTTTCCGGAAGCGGAAGTTTCACTTTCCGGATTTCGGGAAATTATGGAATTCGGTAAAATTACGGAACTCGGAAAGAATCCGGAATTTAGAAAATTTCGAAATTCAGAAAAAATCCGGGATTCAGAAAAAATCCGGATTTTACGGAATTTCGGAATGTTTATATAATCAGAAATTCTTAAATTCCGGATTTTTCCGAATTCCGGAGTTTTTCCAAAATCGGGTTTTTCCGAATTTCAGAATTTTTCCAGTTTTACTTTCGGAAGTCCGGAAAGTAAAAATTCCGGAATTGGCAATTCCTAGTTTACACACAACCGTTTGAGAACACTAATAGCTGACTACAAACAAAGAAGTAATGCAAAGCATTCTGTATCCTGCAATACGTCGTGTATTAAAATCCGACAGCAGTTTCAGTATCTAACCAGAAATTGAATATATATCTAGCTACTGGAAGTTGAGGTATGAAGAATTGTATTGTGTCTTATCATTTTCTGTCTTACACAACCCTCCAAACCACTGAATGTCTAAACGGCTTTCGTTAAATCCAATTTATGATAATCACACTTACATCCATTTGTATCTATATGATCGGGTTAGTAAAGTTTTCTATATGATAGGGTTAGTAAGACTTTCTCTGCTCTCCCGTAAAGTTGTGATGCGATCTACTACAGGATACAGAACGAATCATCAATTTATTCAAGTTGTTGTATTACTACACATCTGCTTCTTTCTCTGTCAAATCTGGTCGATCTCATTACGCGACATATTAGTTTTCTATACCCCTTTCTTCGTTTACTGAACTAAAGAGTAACTATTCTGAATTATATTAATGCAATGCCCTTTATATAAATATTTTTGATGCCAATAGTCTCCGTTTTGTCCAAGGAATGTTCTTTTTCTTATTCCCAGCATGACCCTTTTATTACATTACATGAAGAGCATGTAGGTCTAAATACCTCATTACTACATAGAATGTAGATTTAACTCTCCCAACAAAGAAGGAACATGTGATCTTAGTATACAACCCACAGAAGTGGTAGCTGGTAATACAGTGATCGTAATCCCTAACGACACAAAGGGTGAGTGGTGTCCTCCCTTCTGGTATAGTGGCTCGCACGTGCGCCTTTGGTGTACTGTGCCCGAGGTACGATTCCTGGCGGGAGAGTCTATATGATTTTTCAGTGTTCTCGATGTTTCTGCGTTCGTGTCTCTTTCGTTATAAGTTATTATAAGTTAAACGAGTGAAGCAAGTAAAATTAGCAATAATTAAGTTACTGAAACACGTTCGGTGAGTCAGTTAAAAACCATAAAGTGGACAAAGCACTGGCTTTTCATGCGAGTTCGAATCTATCTTGGTCTGACTTTTTATCCATTTGAGAGAAAGTATTGCTTCTTTTCGCTACAGATAGTCACTCTTTTCGTATTTTTCGCCGTCGTTCACAGTTAAAGTGACAGGCTATTCTTATTCTTTCTACGAATGATGGATCTTCTCTTTGGTTTCATGTCAAACATGCACACGTAATGAAAAGACGCTGTTGATAATAATAATAATAATAATAATAATAATAATAATAATAATAATAATAATAATAATAATAATAATAAATTGAAATATTACTAGGTAACTCGTGTGTGTATTTCGCACAATTTAATTTTATATTATCATGTGGAAACAAGTAATGCTGGCTGACGCCCCCCCCCAATTTTTTTCGATGCGCCTTATGGGTCCACACTGTCCAACGTTGGTCCCATCCCACTATCACCTCCTATTCTCTCGATATAAGTTATCAACATTTTGCCCAAAGAGGGCTCTGCCGTTGCCCCATGACTCCCCATGAGAATGACTCTTCATTCTTTTTGCATTGATATCGCTTATTTTTCTGAGTACTATGAGTGCATAGTGTCCAATCTTGCTCCCATCACTTTACCATTTACCGTTCTCTCGATATAAATTGCTAATATTTTGTTTGTAAGGGAGATATTGCGTTACAATCATTACATTTGAGAAGAATTGAAGAAGATATTGCCTTGCCACAAACAACACTTATTATTATTATTATTATTATTATTATTATTATTATTATTATTATTATTATTATTATTATTATTATTATTATTATTATTATTATTATTATTGTTGTTTTACTTAGCACTAATGTTGCCTACCACTATTTGCAATGCAATGTGTTACTAAAAGCAAATCAAATAACATTTCTCGTCACTCACGCTCCCGAACTCAAAATACATGATTTACAGTTCTCAGTGTTAGGGGAAAGCACATTTATTATATTAGTTTTTCAAATAATACGTTTCACAAGTTACTTCACTTTCAATGTGTAACTTCATATCCTAACTAACAATCATCTTGTTTCGATAGGAAAATATCCCCCCTGCAAAAGGAAATGCCTGACCGTAGCGAAAGGGCGTGCACGTTCTTTAGGTGATTAATAGGGTCCAATATTTCAATAAAAGAGGATAAGTCCCTGCACACAAATATTTCAGTAAAAGAGGAAAAGTTACTCAAACTTTGTGAATACCCATTTATGGGTGAAATTTGGTTCCCTTGGAACTTTTTAAGAGTTTGAAGGTCGCCATTTTGAACATTTTCATCTGATTATTCTGGTTAACGAACTAACTCAAGATATTTCAACAATTAATGTTTGTGCGAAGTTTCGCCTCAATCCGCTGAAAATTACGGTGGTTATGGCATTCACAAATAGCGTTATATATATACAGACAGATAGATAGATAGACACACAGAGGGAGAGAGCCTCTAACCTAAACACAAGCCTCTTAGTAGTTAACGTAGACACATGGTCGAGAGGTTTAAGGCATGTAGTGATTCTATTTTTAATAACCATGAGGATGGGTTTCGAATCCCTCTACTTACATGTTTTTTTTTTACTTTTTGCAGTTACGTTGGAACGTTCAATTTTCATTCTTTACTAATTGCAAATGGCGTTTACATTCAAAATAAGAGGAATTTTGGTGGCATTTGTTCGAATATTCTTCTCTTTTGAAATGAAGACAAGAATAAAAGCAATATGCAAAGACAAAAGGTATTATCAGTACTAAACATTACCAATAATAATTGCTATGAAAGACTAAATATGACCCCTTTTACCATCTCTCATGAACTGTATGTATTATTAACAAAATAATTTAAAACTGTCCTTGCCGGGGATTTGAACTGGCGTCCTCTGCATTTGTAAGCCAGCACCTTAACCACTACACCAAGATCATGGTTTGGTGAACGCTAAGTTGTCAGTGTATTTGTTCTATTTGTTTTATGTTCCCACTTCGACAATTTTTACTCTTTTTGCTCCATTTAGTAGCTGTTTCTGGCTTTCTCTTTCGGTGTCGTCTTTTATTTACATTATGCACTATTCGCATTCACAGCTTGTGCCCCTCTGCAATGTCTTATTCAGATTAGACTTTTCTTCTTGCTCCTGAGTAAACATTTGATTGATTTAATTCTCATACTCTCCATGGATGGAGCGCAGGAATGCCAGACTCGAAGAATAGGTGTACATTTACTTTCCTGACAGATAATATAAGTTCAATGTTTTCCATGGTGGTAGACTTGTTGGTCTCCCAGATCTCGACTCTTCTTCAACACTCTGCCTACCGGGCTTGAATTCCTGCACCCATCTTTTGATGATGGCGTATGAAGGGACAGATTCACCTACTATACTGACCATATTCTGGTGGATCTCAGACGCCGACATCTCTTTTAATTGCAGATACTTGATGACTGACCTGTACTGGATTTTTTTTCATTTTCCCAACTTCTGCCTCTAAAAGACAAAGGAAAATAATTACAAGGGAACATTCCGAATTGGTGAATTCAATTGCTGAAAATGGTTGGTAGCATTGGATTCAGTACCAAAAGAAACAGAGAAAAAGAGGGGTGTTAGTGGCAGACCGTACACAGGGTGGGAGATAAGTGATAGCGAAGTGCGAAGGTAGAACGTAGAAAATGTTTGAAATGCCATGATTATTTTCAAGCGAGTAGAGGGATTGAGATCAAATGTTGGATATGAGGAATGCATGTAGAGCTCCACTGAATAGACGTAATGTGAATCCTGGGGGACATCTGAAAAGACGTCATGTTGGAATTAGCGCAAGAAGAATATACGTGAAAGAGATCATGTGACATATGGCAATTGACGTACACCGTCTATTGAAATCAATAGTATTCCATAGAGCTTGAGGCTTCTGCAACAGGAGTCGTTTCACGTTACGGCAATGTAGCAATACTGTCGTAAAAGTGACGTGAATGAGGAACAACCACAAACGTCAATGAGGCCACTTTCCTGCCGACAAGCGTTGCAGTCTGCTATTCGTTCATATGCTGTTAAAAGTGCAAATATGACCAAGGATAACCTTAAAGAGTTCATGACTGACGTTCTCTGGCCTTCTATAGAGCAGATAAAACTGCTGCTCCTTGTTGACTCATAGAAAACCAATAATGATGAAAAGTTGCTGCAGAAACTGGACAATGTGTTGCTCACCCGACTCTTTATCCCTGATGGTTGGACGTCACTCATAGAACCGTAGATGCGTTCTTCTTCTTCGTATACGAATTTCGTAAAGTGTATAACACACACCGTTTTCCTGTCATCTGACTTCAAAATATGACAACGGAACAACTTCATTAACTTTCAGTCATTCACCCACTTCCAGTTTAGAGCACGAAGATTCTAAGCTATGATTAGATATGCTTTCTACGAAACTGTATATTTGCAAACAGCACCTGGCGCATTCATGATAGCTTTTGACTACTGCTTCAATTTCAATACCGGAGCCCGATTGTCCATCTTTATCGTTTTTCAAATGTGCACACTGATGTCTCCATTTCTGTATCAACTACACAATAATTCTTAAGTTCCATATCTTCTGCAATTAAACAGATGTCTCAAACTGTAGTAGCCATAATTGATTTCAATAGACGGTGTGCGTCAAGAGCCGTATGTCTCATGATCCCTTTCACGTATATTCTTCTTGCGCTAATTCCAACATGGCGGTTTTTCAGATGTCCCCCATGATTCACATTACATTTATTCAGTGAAGCTCTACTTGAATTCCTCATATCCAACAATCCCTCAACATATTTGAAAATTATCATGGCATTTCGAACATTTTCTACGATCCATCTTCGCACTTTGCCCTCACTTATCTCTCACCCTTTATACGGTCTTCCACTAAAAAACATTTTTTCTATGTTTCTTTTGGTGCTGTATCCAGTGCTAGGAATCATTTTCAGCAATTGGACTCACCAAATCCGAAAGTCCCCTTGTTAGAAGCAAGAACTTGATAGACATTAATATCAAAGGTTTTACTATTGTAATACATATCATTATTATATTCTAGATTCCCATTTTCTATGTTAGGCTTAAAACTTTTCAGTCACTCCTCGTAGAACATGAGACTATGTGAGAGCATGAAAATTTTCATGTATTACAGCTTTTCATGTGGCGACTAGTTCCCATAGTCTCAGTGCTCAAAATGGACTTATTGCTCAACTAACATAAGAACATGATATTTGTCCATACGTAACAATAACTTTACGTATACTACCGTAACATATTACTTGCATTTTCCTTCAAACATTAATCTAAAAATCGTTCAATTTGAAATCTTCTTACAAAATATATCTAATGTAAGAGGCACATTACGCCGCACGGACGTTAAGGTATTACGCGAAAGGAAGCTAAACTATACTTAACTAGAGATTAATATTGACAAATTTGAAAACATACTGGATGAGAAAACTGACTAGTAAGCCCTGTAACTATTATGCAAACTCCAGACAAAATCCGGTCCCCAGCACTACCATCTTGGCTCCAATGCGGCTTTGTACGGCTACAGTTGAATAATTTCTCACTTCTCAAAACGGCTGGGGTGGCGAAAGTTAATATTCCTCAGTTGGAACATCATGTAGTTACCACACCAAATGGACAAAGATGGTCAACACCTCCGCAACATCAAGGACATTTTGGTTACACTGTGAGGTGTAATAATTATAATCTTTCTCATCGTTTTTGGATATAATAAGTGGCATAGATTTACTGCCATAAATGGCGTAAGTGGCATTACTTAAGCCGTCCTCTTCTACCTTCCGGTGTAGAGGGGTTTCCAGAGACCTCTCCAATCATATCTGTTTCGTGCTGTTGTCTGCGCCGTCTTCCAAGGAACCTTCTTGTTATTTTCGATTTCTCGAGTACATTCCAACCATGTTTTTCATCGGTCTTTCTTTTGGTTTCTTAGCCATAACTTTCGCCTCGTATACTTGTTTTACTATTCTCTTTTCATCCATTCTTATTAAATGGCCAAACCATCTCGACTCTATCTTCTGTATTTCATCTTCCAATGAAGCTACTTTCAGCATTTCTCTTATTTTGACATTCGTTTCCTTCACTCTTCTCGTTTTACTCTCTATTTTTCGATAAACCTCACCTCCGTTGCTTGTAGTTTATTTTGTTGGTTTGCATTTAAGGTCAAAGATTCACAAGAACATGTTAATATTGGTTTATATATCGTCTTGAATATAGTTGTTTTTGTTCTTTTTGTTACTTCCTTTGTGTTCAGGAGCTGTGTCTTTAACCCATTAAAGCATCTTGCTGCAGCTGCTACTCTGTTAGAAATTCCTATGTCTATTTTTCCTTCTTTACTTATCCAAGTTCTTAGATATTTGAACTTATCCACTTGTTCTATTGTTTCATTTCTGATTTTGATGTGGTGCTTTATGTCTTCTTTAGAAATTATCATCGACTATGTTTTGCCTATGTTTATTTTTAGATTTCTCTTTTTTAACTGCTCTTCCCACAGCTTTAAATTATAATTCAAATTTCCTCGTTTTACTTGGCTATTAGGACTACGTCGTCTGCAAATGCTAATTCTACGGTTTTTATTGGTTTCATTTTCCAAAAGCCTACTTCGTACCGTTTGTTTTTCTTGAGGCATTCTTTCATAACGTCATCTAGTATAAGGTTGAACAAAATAGGGTTGAATACACAGCCTTGTCTTACTCCTGATATAGTGTAAAATTCTTTAGATGTTTCATTACAAGTCCCTACGTAGTTTCTTTTTTGTATATAATAACTCCGAATTACATTTGATAACTTGCTATTTATTTTTATCTTTTTGAGGCTTTTCCAAATTTCTTCTCTTCTGACAGTATCAAATACTTTCGTTAGATCTATGAAGCAAAGATGGATTTCTTTATTTTGATTTATAAATTTCTCTGATTTGTCTCAGAGTAAATATTTGACCTCGTGTGCTTTTATTCGGTCTAGATCCGCTTTCAGAATCTTCCAATTGCAGTTCGATTTCCTTCCTTAGTGTTTCATCAAGAATCCTAGCAAAGATTTTAGCTACTGTACTTAGGAGCGAAATCTCTCCATAGTTATAGCACTCTTTATCTCCTTTCTTATAAATGGGTACTATCACTGCGATTTCCCAATCGTTGGGCACTTGCTCCTTCTTCCAAATCAAGTAACTTTAGCGGTATTTCTCTTCAAAACGTACCTGGATGCTTTATCATTTCTGGAGCAAGTCCATCATATCCTGATGCTCTTCCTGCTTTCATTTTCGTTATTGCTCTGTCTAATTCTTCTTGTTGGATGTTATTGTCCGTTTTTTCTATTTTGTATCTGTAGTCTTCTTGTGTCTGTTTATTATTTGCTCTATGAGCAGATTTCCTTAACCTTTGCCTTCTACTTTCGATCCTTCTATTTCTTTCTTATATTGGGATCTCCTTCTCTTTCAGTGTTTCTTCGAAGTATTCTCCCCATTCTTTTGTTATTTCCTCTTCCTTAACCAATACTTTCCCCTCTTTATCATATATTATTTTAATGATTGGTTCCTTATGTTCTTTTCTCATAGATTTTAGTGTATCATAGAAAAACTTTACGTTTCCTTGATAATTCTCCTGTAATCTTTTCCCGAAGTCTTCCCAAGCTTCCTTTTTACTTTTTATTACTTTTCCTCTATTCTTTGTATCTTTCATAGTAGTTCTCCGTTTTCGTTGATAGATAGTTCTTCCATCTCTTCTTCTTCTCTTTCATTTCCTGTTGCATTTCTACATTCCACCATATTCTTCTTTTAATTTGTGTTCCACCAATTTTGGATTTCTCGCATACCTACTCTGTCTTCTTTATGATTGTTGTTTTAAATTGCTTCCCAAGTTCTTCTACGTCTTCTATTTCTTCTTCTTGTAGTAACCTTTCGAGAACTTCTGTTTCTTGTATGTATGCTCTTCTAGGGCCTTCTTCTGACAATTTCTTAATCTTTATTATCTATGTAACTTTAATTTTTCTAGTGGCTGGTTTTCTTGTATCTTCTATTAATTCCATTGCCAAAAGATAATGATCGCTCCCTATTTCTGGTCCTGTCATAACTCTTACACCATTGATTTCTTTCCAGTTTTCTCTAGCTACTAATATGTAATATATTATAGACTTCTCTTTCTTTGATGGTTCTTCTCTTCTATACAAATTGATATTCTTGTGTTTCAGTTTCGTATTTGTTATTACTAGGTTGTTTCCGACGCAAAACTCTAGAATTCTTGTTCCGTTGTCTATTGTCTTGTATTGTTCTGTTTATTCTGCTGGGGCATCTTCACTTGGTCCATACCTTATAACTATTTCTTGTAGTCTATCTATTTCCTCATCTAATATCATTGTACGCGTAAGTGCCATTATATTTTCGTTCACAAACTCTCAATCTTGTATTCTGTTTATAATGTCCTGTTGTACTATACAACCTACTCCTGCGTAAACTAAAGTGTACCCAATCTCTATGTTTTTTGTGCCTTGTCCTTTCTTATTTGGTTTCGGTTACTCCTATAATTTTCATTTTTAGCTCCTTTGCTTCTGCTGTTAGTTTTTGTACATTTCCTGTTAATTCTTGGAAATTCCAGGTTCCAATCCTCATATATCCTAATAATTGCCTTATTGTTATTAGATTATCCAAACCGGCCCTCTGTTTCCCTCCTCTTTTGGTTGTTAAAGATTTTGAACATACGGGTTATCAGCCCATATTACCCTATCGTGATGAAGGGGTTGCTTTCTTTAGGTGCTCACTCTCATCTTTGTTTCGCTGATTATTTTGTCACTATTGCAAAAATTTTATCTCGAAATTTAAACGTTTTTTAAAATGAGAATTAGGAACTATTTAGTAATTCAACACAAAATGTTATTTTTATTAATATGGACTAATTTATTCATTGCATTGAAAAAGCGTTTAGTCTTAGAACCAGGTTTATTAAAGTCAGTTTTAAGTTAAGAGTGAACTAATAATTTATATTAATTTTTAAGTATAAGGTTTTAATCTTGAGTATTGGGAAACATTTATTACTTCTAAACAACTTCTATTTTGAACGAGTTATGCTAATATGAAACGATCAACATAAGTTATGAAATAATTCGATAGAAATATAAATAAAATTACACAAGAAATGGTTTTAATATTCATCATCATCATCATCATCACCATAATATTCTGGCATTACTGTTAGGTTATATCCCGCAACTCAGAAACCTCCATACTCCAAAGCTCTCAGCTAACCTCTTCGTCTTCAGGCAGGAAATTCCTGTTTTGATATCGTCCATTAATTGTAGCTTTCTTCGCCCCCTCCCCCATCTTTTCTGCTACCGTATCTTCCAGCACCTCCATTTATTATACACTTCCCTCTCAACCATTGTCCCAACCAGTTTCTCTTCACGTTTTAAAAAATATCTAAATTGTTCTTTTCTCTCACACCATTTCTAACACACCCTCATTCATTTCCGGCTCGACCCAGTTAATTGTCGTCATTCTTCATCACATCTACATTTCGAAAGCTTCCAGTTGTTTTTCATAATTTTTATTTCTAATGTCATGTTTCTGGCCCATAGAGTACAATACTTCACAGGAGGCATTTTATGAGTCTTTTTCTCAACTCTATTCAAGGTCCCAAAAATAGACTTTTCTTCCTCGTGAAGGCTTCTTTCGCCATTCCTATCCTCTGTTTCACTTTACGTTCTCAATTCATATTATCCTCATAACATTACCCAAGCATCGAAAACTAATCACTTGTTCTACTTTCTCACCTCCCACTTCTATATTTGACACCGACCTCTTCGTTCCAATCACCGTGGCTAGTCTTTTTAACTTTATTTTCATCTCATATTCATCGCAACTCATCGTCAAGTTTTCTTATTGATTTTCTTTTCAGATCCCACAGAAAGCTCAAAATCATCTTCAAACCATATACACCTAATAATTCTGCCTCCTACCGAAAGTCCCCCTTCATTATGTAGACTGTTTTTCACCATAACCTCTAAATAGATATCAATGTTGACGAGAGACAAGATCCCTGTCGGACTCCCCTTCCAATTGCACTTCCCTCCTATTCTAACACTTATTTGTAAATTGGTAAATAATGTGTGATTTTGTGTAAAAGTGCGTAATTTTACTATTAGTACTGGAATAATTTCAATTTTCTCTTTCTTTCGGCACTTAAAATAATGGATATGAAAATTTCAATAAAGTAATTTTTAAAAATACATTAAAAATCATAAAATCTTTCTGTACACGCCATAATTGACATGTTTCAAGGAAACTCATAAAGAAGACTTATCACAGTTGTGCAACGATTTTCATATTTTGTTGAGACGATACATTGACACTGTAGCTTTATCAATGAATAACTTACTTCCAGACGAAATTTTATAGCTAACTGCTGTAAAAAATTACTTTCATTTCGTTGGTTGAAAATGAGCAATTTTTGTTTATTTAAAAAATAAGTAGGCTATGTTCTTTACAGAGAACAATACTGAAAATCTTGTCAAACTAAATTAGAATTCATAATGAATCCATTTCATTAACTTTTAACACGTTATTCAAAAACCAATACATTCATCCGTTCGGCCTACGAAAACAGCAAAAACTTATTACTTGATATTTAAAGCCAGTAGTGGCTTTAACCAACAACATCTTACAACCAAATTTAGGGCATAAGTATTTAATATACTCTGTGTGATGGAAACGTGCTCTAAATATAATATAATCTATATATTTCTTCTCGAACTTCCGTAATGTCCAAGTCTCTGAACCATACGGTCCTTAACTCCGTACATAGCATTTAACCAAATTCTTCCTTAATCCAATATTAAGCCTGCTATTTAAGAGTGATCTTTTCTTGTTCAATGCTTCTTTGGCTATTTCACTTCTTGGCCTGATCTCTTTGCTGTAGTAAACGTCTCTCGTCAAAATACTTCCTAGGTACTTGAAATTATTGACCTCTTCAAGTTCTCAATGTCCTACTCTGACCCGTAAGGGCGTGTTTCCACGGGATATTCTCATCACCTTCGATATTTCAATGTTGATTTCCATTCCATGTGGTTTCCCAGCGTCAACAACACTGGTTGACGATTGCTGGTGACGAAACACATTTTCATCTATAACGTTTTTTAACATAGCAATGATGTAGTAAGTGGTCAATTTGCAAGTACATGTGTTATGCACGCTTTACTGACAAAATATTGCAAGAAATTGTCATCATGGGAAGCAACAGGACATGGAAAACCAAAGAAACACATGGAAATTACCAGGCCGGTAGCCAGCCCAAAAATGTAGGAGCCCGATCCAACCATATTATAGTTTATTTGCAAACCTACCGTGAAAGTTTTAGGAGGGGCCAGTCAAAATTTAGGGGGGTCGGCCCCCTAGATCCCCTGGATACGGTCCTGGAAACTACTGTGGAGTAATGACATGAAATGTTAGGCATCATGAATAGAAAGGAGTTATGAGCAAATGAGTAAGGCATATGACCACCTCGGGTACCTATACATACTGCACATTTGCATTGCTGTCCACGAAAGAGTTAATGAGTTTCACGGAAATATTGTCCCATTTTCCCGTAGGGTAGTTTTCAGGTCCTGAGTGATAAAACGTGATGAATTCCATTGAGCAGCTCGTCGTCTAAGAGCATCCAAGGAATTCTCAGTGGGATAAGTTCATGAGAATAAGATGACCAGTCCACGCAGTAGATATTCTCACGCTCCAGAGTCTCTTCTACTTGGGTGGTTCTGTGTGAACATGCGTTGTCATCCACGAACAAGAACTCCAGGGCTACTGCAACACGAAATAAACGGACATATCCTGCCAGAATCTCATTACAATACCGTTCCCCAGTTACAGATCCGCCTGCAAAAATCTGTAGTGGTGTTCATCCATTTTTCATGATGCCCGCCCATACCACCAGTCACCAGTTGATGACCAGAATCATGGACAGAGTACCATGACTCATCTTAGAACATAACTTCCCAGTTCTTCTAATCTCAATCACGATGTACCATACACCACTGTAATCTCGCACGGTGGTGGGTGGGGGTTATTGGAACACACCTAATGGGCTTCCGCAAAACAACCTGACACTATTGTGTCCTCATGAAATTGCTCGGAGTGACATCTGACGCTCGGGTAAAAGCACTAGCAATTTGCGCAGGAGTGTCACGTCTATTCCGTTTGCCAATTGCTCAATGTAGCGATCCTGTCGAGCTGTTGTGCTCGTACGACCTTACATCATGCATGTGTACAACCGTTTCCCTGGTCACAGCAGTTTTCTTCCATCGGGAAGTAACGTTTTGTGCTACTTCCGTCTCACGTGCAACTTCTGGTAATACTTTGACCTGCCTCAAGACGACCAACAGCTATTTCATGATCATAATCACTGACATGAACCCTTTACGCCATTTACCAATAGCCCAATTAGCTTGCACTATAGTATTGTACTTACAATAACGGCTGTTGTTCTTAGGTGTGTCTTTTGGATGAAACCTTCTAAATGAGTCCGGTGTTTATTCTTGAGGAGGAACCTCGCATAGCCCGTTGCCTCTCCTCTTGGATGCAATGGCTCACTAGTACAACTACTGATATATTTATGCTACTACTTACCCACGAAGTCGCATTCTCAAAACATATGACTGAAAATGTGTTTCATTCTTAGCAGTTGTTGATCAGCGTATTTTATCAATCATATCCCTAGCCCTTCTTCAGTTCTAGCTATAATAAGAGTAGCATCAACACATATGATCTTGTTGATGAACTCACTTCAATTAGAAAACTCCACTTCCCATTTGTGCTTCTTTCTTTGAAGATTCACCTTAAATGTTGAATAATTGGAGCGATATACTATATCCTTGTCTGGTTTCTTTTCCAATCTCCACACCATTTTTTCTCTATCATTTGAGCGCAAGTTCACTCGTTGTCCTATGCTCAGATTGCGAATTAGTTGTCGGCCTCTCCGGTTGATTATGATTTCTTTAAGTATTTTCAAAAGTTTGGTCCAATTGAGTTGGTCGAAAGCTTCTTGCCAGTTCATGAAGCACAAACAGAACTCCTCCTATTATGTCTAAAACTCGTTCTGCCTATAATACAGCTCTAAAATTGTGAATCGGGTTTCTGGAAATCAATGTGACTGGTTCATAACACTAAAAGATACGTAAAAGAAGAAGGAAAAATATATTGATAAGTCGACTGCATATCCTGCTAAGTATAACGTAATAAAGGTTAAATCACCACTAAATTATATTTATCAATTATTTGACAGATAAAATCACCACTAAACTATATTTAACAATGATACAACGCTTCACAAAGTTCGTAATCTTTAACGAGAAGCCACTATGATCAATGACTCACTAGACCCGCTCACCTGGACAAACCAATGTACCGAGGTGACCTAGGGTTACTCGGACAGACCTGGTCTGATTTGTAGACGACGAAACATCGTCAAAAGCATGGGAGTGTGAGGCTGCTATAATAATTCTTAGAAGCCCCATTCTAGCTTCTCAATAATTATATAATTTTCTTTCTCGTTTATTCTATTTACTTGTAGTTATCTGTTAGTGCGATACTTTTACACACATACAAGATTTTGCATTAAAACGCGTCAGAATCTCATAAAAGGCAGGTTTGTATATTTTTCTTATGGCTAAAGTTTAATGTCAAAGTTTAATAGAGCGAACCTGTATAACTTATCGTTCAGGTAAAACACAATGGCCCGTAAAAAGAGACACATTCATGATCTAACAAAAGACTACACCATTCATGCGTGTAAATTATCAGGAAAAATTAAATTATCTGTAAGGATATTTCTGTAGATAATTCCTTTGAAGGAATAAATGGTGTTCTGGAGTAGTCTGTTTCTTTTTCTTTCCTTATGTTTCCTTTTTCGTCGTGACGAGGCCTTCACAATGAAACCAGAAATTTATCCTAAGAAGTAAAACTGCAATTACCGAATGCACTTGTAATGAAACGGGTTGCCAGATCTGTCTAGGATTCCACGCAGTTTCAGGACACTGGATCACTCGTGGTCTGAGAAGCAAGACTGGTCAACCGGACTAAAGTTTTGACCGAAGTGGTCCAGTGATCCGTTTCATCAGTAATTACGTCGACTTACCGTAATGAACTAGAAAGAATGCAATTTCACTACTCAGATCTAAATAGCACGAACTTTTTTGACTTTAGAAGTTGAAGCAGGATCTTTTTCTGATAATTAATCCAGTACAGCACGGATCGTTTCAAAGTTGTTAGTGAAATACACAGTGTCTTAAACCCAGATCGGCACCTTATGATAATGGACTCTGAAAAAAAAAGGAACATCTCACGTTACTTCTTTTAAAATCTGACGACAGGAAAAACGTACAAATATATTTTATGATGTTTCACAGTAGCTTGAATACTGTAGAGTACAAGAGTTTTCTCTCTTCAGAAATTCTACATGTCAAAAACTATACGTATGAGATTAATTGTATTAGAGAATTTCAACTTATATGCACTTGCAGCCTTCATACGTATATGGCTGCAAGTGCATAATAAATAAGGAGGAAGTAAATATCGTTGTGTCGTGCTATGTCTAGCCACAGCAGAACAAAGGAAATTGGTAACAACTAAATTATTGATGGAGCATTCTCCCTTACGAGCTCCTCTGATGTCTGAAAAAATGAAGTGGGTTACGAAGTTTGGTCCAATAATGATGTGTGTCCTGTAGCGTTTTCAGTGTTATATATCGAAATAAGTCCATAGCAAACATTTAAATAAAGTCTTCGTTAGCGTAGATTCTAATGGTTCAACTTCTTCCGTAAATTTTTCTAACAAATTCTGTACTTTTCATTATCTAGAAACAACTGAAATTCCAGCTGGTATGAAAGCCTTGCAGAGCAAGAGAAGTTGGTTATCCATTGGAAAATCCAACATTTAAACTCTGCGGCCTATTTGTAGAATAAAATCGCAAGGAGAGATCCAAGTGATGTGAAAAGGATATCCCACTGTTTTCTACCATGATGAAAAGTGATTCTTCAATGCTTATTCTTTGTTATACCACCGACATTTATTTGTTATACCAACAACGGTTTTTGCTAATGAGGGCAATTGCGATGTCTTGACAAAACGTTGTCACGTTCCTGAATTTAATCTCATGACGCTTAAAATAAATAAGCATATGTATTTTGTAAAAATTTTTACATAATAATTTTTCAATCTATTGGAACAATTTTGCTTATATATTCCATCCATGTTCTATGATATTTCAACTTACGTTTTGAATTATATAGTTGGATTGTGATGATGAACGCTGTCAGTGCGTTTGAAGCGTAAATTGAAACAAAATAAATAAAGCATGTGTGGAATACTAAAAATTGAACTTTTTAAATAATTCTGTTTACTAATAAACGAGTAATGTTGGCTATTACCGTAAGTCTCTGTCTGGTCTATGTGTCTATCTTTTATAATTTCTATCCATGTAGGCATATATAAAGATGTTTTCTTCGTGACTAGTGTGTGACGCTACGTGCACATGGCCGTGGGTTAGATTCCCGTTGGGAGAGACTGACAATTAACTTTTGTAATGATGCATATCCGTAATCATACGTCTCTTTTAGCTTAAATAAGTTAACTCTGGAGCGTTATACAAAAAAAAAAAAAAAAACATTTACTTGATTGGTGTACATGAAATTGTCATTCATAGGTTTGATAAGAGGCCAGAATCTTTACCAGATCCAAAGATTGGACAGAGAATAGTCAAACAACTTTAGAGACACGGTATATGTTCTAAAAACGATCTCGTTCAGTCAACAAACATCTGTAGTTGAACAGAGTGATGTGAATGTACGATGGGCAACACGCATTAAGTGGCAATTATCTTGACTAGTTTAAACTGGAACATTCTGCATTTCTATTTGCATAAAACATTCATAGTGTTTTATGAACGATCGAATCCCACGCCATGGCCGAGTGTAGATATATTTTTCGATAGTAAGGTAACATTGAAAAGTGAGTCTCATGATCGCAACTCAATAATGGCTTTCGTAAACCCTCCGAATAACCTTCAAAGTGCACTTATCTCTCTGAGCTTTCGAAATACACATTTCAATGGCTCGTAAGTCCCATATAGAGGGTCCGGCAAAAGACCTACTGTATTTGGAAGGGACGCTATGTACGTGGTGGTGCAGATAACGTGCCGGAAAAAGTATCGATTAATAGCGGTAGAATGCCATTTGCACTAGTCGCAATGACGTGGCACGATGAGCATCATGCGTTTGTTGTGAAGGAATATATTCGTAATGGTGGTATTTCGGAGTCGGGCACACTTGACTAACATGATTCTATTCCGGATAGAAAAACTATTCAAGTGCGAAATGTACGAATGGCAGCAACCCAATATAATAGTGAGAAAATTTAGAGTATATATTTATTATATGAATACGATGGTGTTGCTCATTTAAGCTACATTTGCTTGAGCATATTCTTGTACGTTGGCTTAAATTTGCATTTTGGTATTTAAAACTAATGTGATTCTAAGTACTGTCACACCTTGGACACGAATCACACCTTGGAGTTTTTCCAGAAAATATATTTGATAAGAAAATTATTTTTTAAGTCATGAAAATTATGTTTTGAAATGTTTATTATATTGTCTTACTTGTTATATAATGTTTTGTCTCTAATCGCTAATGTTAACGTTCTCTATTGAAATATTTTTCTTATAGTGGTCCAGTGAAACTACCGCTAGCTCATATTCGAGTAACTGTTGGCGAATATGATCTTACAAAACGAGAAACTCCACAAGCAGAAGAAATTGCAGTAAATAATTTAATTATGTATCCAGATTACAAGTGCCCTGTCTTTGTTCATGACATCGCTCTTCTGTTTTTAAATCGTGATGTAGTGTGGTCAGAAATTGTTTGGCCAGCTTGTTTGCCTAGTAAGAAAGATGTTTTCACTGATCTCGAGGCGACAGCTGCTGGATGGGGTTGGTTAGAAGAAAGTACATCCAAAGGAAGTAGAGCGAATATTCTTCAGAAGGTTACTCTTCTTGTAGTAGACAATTCAAAATGTCGAAAGTGGTATTTATCTCAAGGAAAAAAAGTTAAAATCTTAGATTCTCAGATCTGCGCTGGTTATGAAGATGGAGGACGAGATGCATGTTGGGTAAGTAAATGTGTGGTTTCACAATGATTATGTTACAAGTTTGATTTATTTGTTTTATATAAACACTCAACTACTTTCGTTAGGGTTCACATTGAGTGAATATACACCCTATTGTCAGCTTAGTTTACATGTGGACAGTTATATAATCTAAATTTCAAGGCTTACTCCTAATATTTTGGAGATCTTCTAATGAATGGGTCAGTGGATTTAGTCATGGATCTAAAAGTTGAATCAAGATTTGTCTTTCCAATTCCACTAATATTGGTTAGGAGATTAACATCCATCGTATTATTTGTATTTAGGGCAGAAAATGCTTCATTTTAAAGTGTGTTATCGTAATATATATATATTAAGGAAAATTAATAATGCGTAAATAATACAGTTTTTGCAATTTTCCACTCTTTCTGTAAAAAGAAAAACTTGATTTTTTCCATGTTGTAAAATTTACGGAAAAATTACAACAGTAGTTGAAACTGTAATCTATTTGTCTTCTTAGCTGTAAAATACTCTTCTCAGCCTGTAGTACGTCTACCATTGGCAGTACGCTAGGTGGTACAGGTGACTCTTGTGAAGTTATTTTTAAATATTCTCTCGCTTAAGATAAAAAATACGAAGTGCGGTCTATTCGAAGACCCAGGCACTTACTTTCCCTTCATCCTCGTACATCTGCCAAAATCGAAAACCTACATTGTTTTCTGAAAAAAATATTCATGCTACAAAACTCTCAGGCAAACGTTCAAGAGGAATGATTTAACATTTCTTGTTAGCAAGAGGAAAAGGAATATGCAAAAATCTCAGATAAAGGTGTAAAATTTGTATGGTGTTACTCCTTTGTGAATATACCGATATTCTTTCTACGTTTGTATCAATACTGCAAAATACATTCATATTAGTAAACAAAACAACGTTCTTCTGCACAAACACCAGCAAACAGCCAACGAAGTAATCAATATAATTTTTTTGTACTCGTATATATATTTTATGAACATGGTAAATATAACTATCCGTGTCTGTATAGCATATTTCGATTTTGTCTTGATATTTTGGCTTTATCACATTATAATGGAAGTCATACATAAAATATTTTGAAAGATCTAATATACTCATCCCGACATATATCGGCTTATTGAAAGTTAATTTGGTTTTAATCAATATTATTGCACATAGATTCTCTGTATAAACAATTCTATTTTTAAAATTCAGTTGAGCAATTAGTTTTTCTACTCTTACTGGGTCACATTCTATTTTAACAGGTTTACATCTGTTTCTAATATTTTCCATTGTTTTTCCTGAGCTTATAGAAGTCTTTTTCAAAATCATTTGTTGCCTTAGTTCTCCTCTGTATGTTTAAATTTGTATAATTCTTCAACTAATCTGATTGCTCAAACCTTATTACTTGATGTATGCTCTTTAATTTAATCCAAGTGATAAACATTAATTTAGGTTTCGATGGTGAATCACATATTTTTCTTTATCATATGGAGTTGTTAATAGCTTTGATTGTTTCGAACGAGGTGGACCTATATTTTGAGGAGCTAATGGATAGTCTGTGATAATCATGTAATTCTTCTAGATAATCAAGATCTACTTCTAATATATAACCAGTATCGAAATTGTCTACTATGTTTGTAAATTCTATTTCTTTTATTTCTCCCTCACTTCACCATCTAAGGCCGCGCCTTCAGTGCTTCCGAATACGATTGCGAATGCGAATGCGAACTGCGAATTCATGTGCTTCTACTACATCCGAAGATTTTGCGAATGCGAATCAAGTTGGAATGTCTCTTTCGAAGCTTCAATGTCAAATATTTTTGCTTGAAAATTTGTACCTTAAAGTCTTGAGAACCTAAATAACACTAATATATATTAATTTCCTTTGTGTACAAAATAAAGTGAATGTCACTTCTGGTATTATTATGCTTCTGTGGTAACCACTACTATTTTCACTTTAAAATAAATTAACTAAATAAAATTAGTGATAACAAAATCAACCTACTTTCTAAGAAAATTTTCTCCATGAGTAAAAAAAAAACGTTTTAGCTACTTGAAACATATTTTTCAATAATTGCACGTATTCGTAAAATCACTATTTGAGGAATAAAAACGAAATATAAATTGAATAAAATGTTGCGGTTCATATTTTAAAGACAAAACAAAAGAAAATATACATTTCATCCACTCAAAGTTCCTTGCTTACATCTGCCCATAATTTGTTCACGACGTATCGTTTGTGATAATCTGGATGAGCTTGGTTCCACAATGGAAATTTATCAAAAACACAATTTATTAAAGATTCAACATCTATTTCCATCTTTATTTTTATTTATTTATTTACTCTATCTCCGCACGTCGCAACATCGTCTGCTTTAACGCAAAGTAAACTTTCTTCTGTCACGTAGCGCTAAATTCCTCTGCAGATGACTCCATTCGCACGAATTCGGACGAACAATCCCAGCATGTTGGGATCGTTCGCATTCGCATCATTTCGTCGCTTTTCGCAATTCGCAGGTCGGAACTAGTCGAGGCACTCCATTTTATTTACATGTGCTGGGAAATTCACATTCGCATTCGCAATCGCATTCGGAAGCAATGGAGGCGCTGCCTAAATCTCTTATACTGCAGATATTGATTCATAGCCCATCCATAAAGATTATTTTCGTTTTAGTACATAATGTAAGAATTTTCTTTATTCTCATCGTAATCCGCAATATATTTATTAATTGCTTTTAAGTATTTTTTCGAACAATGTCTAACTCCAACCTTTCTCTATCATCAAGAGCATATCATAATAAGTTAATGATTCTAATTTTATTTTGTCATTTTTAACATCACATCCCAAGCTAAACCTGGCGCTATCATATACCAAGCTGTATCAAGACCATAAGCCTTAAGACATATTTCTCTAAAATCCTAAAATGCATCTGCTAATACGTAACAACACATCAGTTTTTAGATATAAATCACGGTGCTATCCGAGATTATTAATTTTAAATGTTTCCCACACTTTCTTTCCATGCTCATAGTCCTCATCACTTATATATGTGTTAGTAAGTTTGTTGAAGAATGCTTTCTTTGTTGGTAATTTTCTAAATCTAAACTTATTCTAGTCACTAACATAATCACATAGATAATCACCTTTTCTTATTACAAGTTTGAATTGTTCTTGATCCGGATAGAATTGTTGTGCATGATTAATTTGTTCATTCGTTAGGTTTGATGATAATTTGTCTAAACTACATGCCATAAATCTAAATGAATCTATGAATTTTACTTTCATAATTCCAACCTTTTTACTGAATGGCATGTATCGTTGTTCGTTATTAGGTATTAAAGCTATTTCTTCTTTATTACATCCTAGCTCTTTTATAAATAAGATCCGGGTTTGATTGGGTCCGGATCCTTTGGATCCGGATCTCGAATCTTCGATCTGGATCCGAAATTCTAATCTCGGATGTGGGTCCGAAATTCGGATCTGGATCCGAAATCCAGATCTCAGAGCTTGATTCTTATACAAACCCACATCCCATCCAAATTGTGATAAACTAGAATATATAAAATTCGCTTAAAGTATTTTCACGAAGTCCTGACAGTGAAGTCCTTAAGAAAACAGATAATTAAGACCAATATTGACAAGTCTATTTGTCTCCATTCTATTCTAAAGATCAAATGACTGCCTTACTAAAAAATGTGATTTGATGCGGATGAGAGTTCGAATGTCGAATCTAGGTCCGCCTGGTTCCAGGATCGAGATACACGCCTGGGATTTGGAACGTCTGAATCTAGTATACATTTGATGCCGGAATAAAGAAAACCTCGAATATTTAATATTCCTCAAGAGACCTATTTCATTGACAGTTAAGGAAACAAACTGTTAATCAAAGTATTGACTAGTTTTTTTACGTATATTTATCTTGTTCAGACGGCTCAAAATATCAAATGTATCCCTTACAATCAGATTTACTAATTATTTAGTAAATTACAATATGCGAATAAACTATGAATTTTTATTCCTCTTATCTAGTTTTGAAACTTGTCTGTGTGAGTTTGTGTGTGTGTGTGTGTGTGTATGTGCAATTTTTAAGTTTTACGTCTCACAGATATGCCGAATAGGCCAAATAAGACTGTAATAATGAAAAAGTGGAAATGAAACCCAGGCACACCCACAGCGAGTTGAGATGTAATTGAAACCAGAACTGGCACTGGAACCGGAGTCGGAATCGGTACCGGAACCGGAATTGGGAGTCAGCCACTGAGCCACCGCTCTCCCCAGACTTTGGCGTTATTATTATTTAAGTGCTGCTCTCTTATGTTAAACAAGGGTGCCATAGTCTCTTTTTGCACACCAAAAAAAGTGATCGTAAAAGAGTGAAAGACATTGTAGATTATTTAGGGTCATAGTATTTTATAAAGATTAAAAACTCGACCGCTGATATCTTCCTCGTTCTTCTTTATTCGTAGACTGCTGCCCTCATGTGTGTTATTGGAACTGGAACACGAGTCGAAATTGGAACTGTACTTTCTCTACTAAATTAGAATTTTAATTTTACTGAGCATGCGCCATCAAGTGCTCCGTAAACTGTGTGTATGTGTTAATCTCTGCTTCACTTGGCAGTAAATTTAGGCTATCGATAAATTTTAAATATAAATATTTCATGGCCAAAATTTTACACATAGGCATAATTATTCGAGGAGTCCACTCTTTCCGAAGCATCATTGCGCGTAAAACAAAATGAGCATCATAGTCCTTTGCTTTATGAGCTATGGCTACTATTTTGTTAATATCAGAGCGCCTTTGTGCCAAATAATCTAGAAATTCTACAATACATTTTCCTCCGTAAAATACATGTTCCCTAATACCGCATTCACCACAACATCCACACGTATTATTTTTACAATTGTAGCATATCTGCTGGCTTAATAACAAACTGGGTTCATGCTCTAAAATACCACCGGCTACTTCCTTATCTTGCCGGCACTCAATGTCATAAAACACTAATAACCACTTTTCTGGAGTACGTATTCTGCTCGGTTGAATATAACATAGATGCCTGGATGGCATCGTATTATTACATCCCGTGCAGAAGACTTCTCCCCAGAGATATGTGGTTTCCGCCCTTTTTAAACCACGTATGCTTTAAGATACTGACCGCACACTTTCAAAATATCGCATAATGAAGCCTTATGATTATTGTAGCATTGAGCTACAATATATACACTTCCTTACAATATATTACACTTTCTGTTACGGTGGATGGTGGATTATTCCGGCATATATTACATAAGGCTTTACACTTCCCCACATGCCTGTCTTTAATGTGAAATTTTTTATGACATTCTTCGCAATAGTAAGAGCATGAAAATACCGCAGTTAGGCTAGTGATTGCATTGTGATGGTTGTTAATATATAGTAAATGAATATGCTTACCCTGACCGTGCCCCTCGAAAATTATTTTTTCACCAGACAACCCATCATACACAGTAATTTTATACGCTGTTAAATAAGCCTGATTTTTTTTTTTAATTCCGGTATTCCACCACCGTTCTCTAAACTAACACAAGCCTTTTCACACAATTCAGAGACCTTATTAAACATAATTGTTGAGCGTTGATAACGATATCTATGTCTTTCCTTTCTATTATCTTCATTCTCAAGAAGGCCTATAGTCACTACCAGGGCTTGGCAAAACAATAATAATAGGGAATTTTAATAACAACAATACCTCAGTTATGTTTTGTATACTCATTTATATTAGCGAAATTCTGTTTCACCCGTCCCATACCAACAGGCAGTTCAACATGGTGAAAGTAGACAACGAAACGGTCCTGATATAGAAATGATGTGTTTGAGAGACCTTTTCTAAAGCAGTCCATACATTATCAGCATTCATATTACTACTAGCTCTACATTCATATTGATACAAATAAAACGATTTATCTGGGTGATTTTGATTAATAAACGTCAGCCGTCAGCCCTACACGATGATGGGGGAATATACTTCTCATCACAAGCTCTACCAAATCATATATACCATTTTCTAGCCAGGTAAGGGGTTTTCTCCCTCTGGGGGAGGAGTTAAGTAGACCGGCATTAAATTACCATTATCCTTAAATTGCCTATAATGTTGACGTGATTCACATACTATGCTAAATCTCTCCATTCTTTTCAAATCATGATTATCGTTAATATTTGCTGTTTTACAATAATTTGGTCTCTTCCCACTATAGAATACCAAGAAGTGCTTTTTTGCAATACTATATTATCGTTAATGTTTGCTGTTTTACTATAATTGGGTCTCTTCCCACTATAGAACACCAAGTAATGTCTTCTCTAATAACGTATTACTCTTAACTCTCACTCCTTTCAACGCTATATTGAAAAGAATGCTTATAGCATTTCTACTGAATCGAAACAGAAGCCGGATCGGAATTGAAGCGGAACAGGAATTGGAACTGGTGCTGGCACTGGAACATGAACCGGACTCTTGTGCGGATGTATCGCCACTCCACAGATTATGCCTAAATAAAGAGGTTACCCTAAGCCTCGGACAAGGACTGATAACTTGGCACGACATCAGCAAAAGAAAATGGACATGAGATTTGGAACATGGAATATTAGAAGTCTTTATAGGGCAGGCGCGTTAAAATCTGTAACGAGTGAGTTAGAGAAATACAGGATGGACTTAGTAGGAGTTCAGGAAGTTAGGTGGGAAGGAAATGGATCTGAGAATTCCGGAAATTTTACGTTCTTTTACGGGGAAGGAAATAAAAATCACCAGTTAGGAACAGGGTTTTTCGTTCACAAACGAATATTACCAGCAATTAAACGGGTTGAATTTGTTACTGACAGACTTTCTTTTATTACTCTTAAGGGACGGTGGTGTGATATTATTGTTTTAAATGTACATGCTCCAACTGAAGATAAGGGTGACGATATAAAAGATAGTTTTTACGAAGAAGTGGAATGGATATTTGACCAACTCCCGCGATACCATATGAAGATTCTATTAGGGGATTTCAATGCGAAGGTAGGACGAGAGGATATTTTCAAACCGATTATAGGGAACGAAAGTTTGCATAAGGAATATAATGACAACGGTGTTAGACTCGTGAACTTTGCAACATCCAAAAACCTAATCGTGAAGAGTACAAAATTCCCACATCGCGACGTTCATAAATACACTTGGACATCACCAGACGGAAAAACACATAATCAAATTGATCACGTTTTAGTAGATAGAAGAAGACAATCTAGCATAATTGACGTCCGGTCGTTTAGAGGGGCTGATTGTGACACTGATCACTACCTGGTAGTAGCGATAATACGGGAGAGATTATCGTTGAATAAAGGTAATATTCAATGTCCGAAAACGGAGAGATTTAATTTAAAGAAATTAGAAGAGAGCCAGGTAAGAGAGGAATACCAGATTGAAGTTTCGAATAGATTCTCGGTCTTAGAAGACTCGGAGTGCACTAGTGTTGTGGATACTTAGATTGAAATTAGAGATAGCATTAAAAGTTCAGCAATAGAAAAATTGGGACACGCGGAAATACGTAGGAACAAACCATGGTTCGACCAAGAATGCATTAAACTAGCAGAGAAGAGAAAACAGGCAAAATTACGGTGGCTACAAAATCCGAATGAAATAACTACACAAAATTTCGCAGATATCAGGCGGGAAAATTCCAAAACTTTTAGAACAAAGAAACGGGATTTTTTGAAAGCTAAAATTAAGGAACTTGAAGATAATAGTAAAAATAAAAATATTCGGGACATGTATAAGGGGATCAGCGAATTTAAGAAAGGCTATCAACCTCGTGCTTATATATTAAAGAAATCTGACGGAACAGTTCTCACTGATACGGATAGCCTCTTAATTAGATGGAAAGATTTCTTTGACGATTTGCTGAACACGCAGCCAAAAACTAATGTGCGTGGAGAAAAGGAGATACACACCGCAGAACCGTATATTCCAGAACCCAATCGAATAGAAGTGGAAGCCGCTATAAAGAAATTAAAGAAACACAAATCTCCGGGTGTAGATGAAATTCCGGCTGAGTTAATTTTAGCTGGAGGCGAAAAATTGTGGAAGAAGATACACAAACTCATTCTCCTTATCTGGAACAAGGAAGAATTGCCACAAGAGTGGAAAGAGTCAATCATTGTTCCAATTCACAAGAAAGGCGACAAAACTGACTGTAATAATTATCGAGGCATTTCTCTTCTGTCAACATCCTATAAAATCCTTTCAAATATTCTGTTAGCAAGATTGACCCCATACGCAGATGAAATTATTGGAGATTATCAGTGCGGATTTAGACGAAATCGATCGACTATCGACCAAATATTTACCATTCGCCAAATACTCGAAAAGAAGTGGGAATACAATACCCCGGTACATCAACTATTTATTGATTTTAGAAAGGCGTACGACTCGGTTAGGAGAGAAACATTATACAACGTTCTTACAGAACTTGGAATACCGAGAAAGCTAATTAGATTAATTAAGATATGTTTAAGTGAATCCCAAAGTAAAGTCTGGGTAGGAAAATTTTTGTCCACGAGCTTCCACGTCGAAAATGGCCTGAAACAAGGAGATGCGTTGTCGCCATTATTATTTAACTTTGTGCTGGAATACGCCATAAGGAAAATCAAAGATAGCAACCAGGGCCTAGAATTGAACGGCATTCACCAGGTTATGGCATATGTAAATTTGTAAATTTAATAGGGGATGATAGGAGAACAGTAGAAATAAATGCAGAGATCTTATTAAACGCTTGAAGGGACATGGGTTTAGAAGTAAATGCAGAGAAAACTAAATACATGGAACTGCGTTGGGACCATAATACGGCAAATTCTGGAGGCGTTAAAATATTAAATAATACTTTTGATAAAGTGGATACTTTCAAATATTTAGGATCAATATTAACAGACGAAAATCATATTCACGAAGAAATTAAATGTCGACTAAAAGCAGGGAATTCGTGTTACTACTCGGTTCAAAATCTCTTGTCGTCGCGAATTCTGTCGAGAAATTTGAAGCGTAAAATATATAAAACGATAATCATGCCTGTTGTTCTGTATGGTTGCGAAACATGGTCGCTTACTCTGAGGGATGAACATAGACTGAAAGTATTTGAGAACAGGATCCTGAGAAGAATATTCGGACCCAAGAGGAACGAGAATGGGGAATGGCGGAAGCTTCATAACGAGGAACTACATAGTTTATACGGTTTACCCAACATTGTTAGGGTCGTCAAGTCTAGGAAGCTTAGGTGGGCAGGTCATGTAGCTAGAATGGAAGAAAGTAGAAACGCTTTCAAAGTCTTGACTGGTAGACCCATAGGAAAACGACCATTAGGAAGACCTAGGCGCAGATGGGAGGATAATATTAAGATGGATCTCGCAGAGATAGGAATACAAGGTAGAAACTGGATGCAATTAGCTAAGGATAGAAGTCAGTGGAGAGCTTTTGTGAACGCGGCACTGAACCTCCGGGTTCCATAGGCCATAGAGTTAGTTAGTTAGTTAGTTAAAGAGGTTACCCTGGATCCTAACAGTGAAAACAATGCTTTTATAGCATTTGTACTGAATCGAAACAGAAGCCGGAAACGGAATGGAAGCGGAGGAGGAATGAGAACTGGTGCTGGCACTGGAACATGAACCAGAACTCTTGTGTTGTTGTGTCACCGCTCTACAATTTATGCCTAAACAAAGGGATTATTCTGGATCCCAACATAAGACAATTTCCTCTCATTCTTTTAGAAAGGAAAACACCCTTGTATTACGGGACGCAATCGGCTTTCCTCCCCAGCACCCTGAGGAGGGCTTCCCCCGCGGAGGAAGGAGACTGGGCCGAAACGGTGGCCCGTTCCAGAGTGAAGAACCGGCTGTTGAGGCATCCCTTACTCTCTTGGTGACCTCATTTCGTCCGGCACATGCGCAGTACTTCAAAACGAAACAAGATATTTTAAAATTAATAATTAATTTTTTCCCATTATAAGAGTTATTTTCAATTTGGTTGAAAATACATACATATACTCGGAGAGTGTTTCATTGGCCTACGACCACAGGAATAATCGCGAATATCTAGACATTGCCAAATTTGACATTGCTAAGACACGCAGCATATACTCCGACAGGGTCTCATTGTCCTATGAACAGGGGTGGACCATTCTTTTTGCCAATTTCTCGAGTGGTTAGAGCTAGAAGCACACGGTTTTCAAATTTGACATTGTCTGACAACTCGCGTACCATCCTATGACCATGGACAGGGGCGGACCATTTCTGCCAAAAGTTTAAGAAACCGCCGAGTCACTAAGAAGGCATGTTGTCCATAAACCGCAGTGCCCCAGATCTGTCACTCGCTGCCAAATAGTACTTTGAGCCCTAAATCTTGCCCTTTTATGTAACTCGGTGCGCCGATCACGAATCTGAAACCGTGGAGTCGCTACGATGTCATCTTGAACAATGAAACCGCACTTCCGGTCACGGTGTTTGAGATTTCGAATTCGACACCACCAAATTAATACCGATGTCACATACGCTGATCACGAATTTGAGGACCCCAAATCTGTCACTCAGCCAAATATGACTTTGACATTTAAATTTTGACTCTCGTCAAAGAGAAAAATACAACCCTGCTGTGTTACATAGGGTCAGAATATATGCTATGTTCAAACTCTGCTGTTAAATAGGGCTGAGTAGTCTGCTGCTGCTGTTGTGTTCAATCGGAACCGGAAGTAGAACTAAAACAAAAGTTAAAGTACAATTTTTCTGCGGATTAGTGCAATTTCTACTAAACTAGAACTGTGCATGCACCACCAAGTGTGTGTGTGTGTGTGTGTGTGTGTGTTGTTAAATGCTGTTGTTATTTTTAAATCTCTGCTCTATTATGTTGCCATTGATAAGAAAAAGCTCGTAAAAGAGAACGAGTACATCCATGATGTTATACGAGGGTTGCTATATATATTTCTGGCCTAGGCAACACTAAGTGTTGCCAGGTGCAATCTGACATTTCCATTGGAAAGTTTGACATTTTGTAGCATAAATGTACTCAGAACTTTTTGACTTACGACAATTTTTTTTTCTTTTACAGGTACTTGAAGAAATCAACTTGGCAAAAAAATGGAATTAACTCGTGAACATTTTCGTGCGATCATTTTTCACAACTTTCGACGTGGATTATCACGACAAGAGTGCATCGATGAACTTAAATCTTTGTATGGCGACGAAGCACCATCCTATAGCACTGTGAAAAACTGGTACAACGAATTCAATCGTGGCCGACGCTCGCTCAAAGACGAATTCCGTGAAGGTCGTCCAAAAACAGCCGTTGTGCCAGAAAACATCGATGCCGTACGTGAACTGATAATGCAAGACCGTCATGTGACTTACCGTGAGATAGAGGCATGCCTAGGCATTTCTTCCACCAGCATACATTCGATATTGCATGAACACCTGGCCGTAAAAAAGGTTTGTTCTCGTTGGATCCCGCACAATTTGACAATCGCTCAAAAGAAAGCTCGTGTGGATTGGTGTAAAGAAATGCTGAAAAAATACGATCGCGGTGCTTCAAAAGACGTTTATAAGATCGTCACAGGTGACGAATCATGGATCTATGCGTATGAGCCCGAAACAAAACAGCAATCGACCGTGTGGGTCTTCCAAGACGAGCCAAATCCAACGAAAGTTGTTCGTGGAAGAAGCACTTCGAAGCAAATGGTCGCCTGTTTCTTCGGCATAACTGGTCATGTGGCGACTGTTCCGCTTGAGCAACGTAGGACGGTCAATTCTGAGTGGTACACCACCATTTGTTTGCCTGAAGTCTTCGGAGAAATTCGAAAAATGAACAAGAGAAGACGAATCATTGTGCACCATGACAATGCGAGCTCTCACACATCGGCTCAAACCAGCGCATTTTTGACCGGCCAAAACGTCGAAGTGATGGGTCATCCGCCGTACAGCCCTGACTTGGCACCCAATGACTTCTTTTTATTCCCACACATCAAGAAAAAAATGCGTGGTCAACGATTTTCGTCGCCAGAAAATGCTGTTGAAGCATTCAAAAACCATGTTTTGGAGGTGTCTCAATCGGAGTGGAAAAAGTGCTTCGAAAATTGGTTTGAGCGCATGCAAAAGTGTATAAATCTTGATGGAGAATATTTTGAAAAACAATAAAACCATTTTCGTTGATAAATATTCGTATTTTCATTATTAGGCCAGAAATATATATAGCAGCCCTCGTATAATAGGTGAGAAAGAAAAACACCACCGGCAATGTCATGTTCCCAGTTTTGCCGTTGTGTGTAATGTTTCTCATCATGCGTGTTCCTATGTGGTGTTAATATTCGTAAAAGGCTACTCGTTGCGCGTAGTCTGCTCCGGGGGAACCGGAACAGGTACTAGAACATGAATCGGAACAGGCAAATGCTGGGTTAGTACCTTAATCTACAGCTCAACAGAAATTCATTCCATTCCTTTTTCAATGTTGTTTTCATCTGCTGATTACTACCATGTAAAGTGGCCTCTGAGGATGTACCTGATAGCTTATAGTAAATAAACAATAATGACATATCTTCATGAAACGTGTGGGTTAATTTAACTACAGGCTTACAGTCTCAGCAAATAGCTTAAGTTTTAATATCAGTTTCCTGACTTTTAAATAATATTTTCATATTGTTTTAGCTTTTGTCTCATGTATGTTCCCACCGAGAATTGAACCTGATATCACATGAACAAATGCGAATATATTAAATATTTTTGAACACTTTAATATAAAAGACACAAAACGCTTCAATGATACGATGCATGAATATGTTTTGGTTACGTCCTGTAATGTATGATTAAAGAAACTTGAGGGTGAAGAAAAATAACAGAAATCTCTTTTTTTATTTACTCCTTCAACAAACCCCGACCTCAGAAGGATAAGCCATAAGTTAGATGATAAAGTCATACAGCGAACACTTTTATTAATACTAATAATACTACACAACCATATCGCTCTCCTGAAATTCCTCTGTGTATGTTTAAAAACCTACTGTTGTGCCACGTCAATCAGTCTAGGCCTATACCTTTTTGTACCTTTGAAGTGAAAGATATTCATTATTAAATTTGTTGATGGTTGGACTATAGTGAGTCAGAAACTACAATTAATAAACTTTGTATTCCTGCGATTAGAAGAGCCTTATCTACAACTTATTTAATTTGTATATGAGAAAATAGTAAAGTTCATTTTTTAAGAATAAAATAAATATTTTCAATGGGATGCTAACATTGAGGTTTGAAAAGGAGCTAAACCTAAGACTAATGGTAATAAACTTTGTTACCATTCACATAAGTTTTCAGAGAGTTCACTATACTCTGAAATGGGAAGAAGTCAAAGTTGGAAACATTTTACTAACGAGATTTCGACAAAAAGTACATGTAAATATTGCAAGGTTAAAATAAAATAAAGAACAAAGGTAGCACAAACGTGGAAACATTTAAAAACACAGCATCCTACTATATTAGTGAATCCGAAAAACGTTTCGACGAATTTCAGATATTCAATTTTAACATCACAATTTCAGATGTAGTAATGGATGTGAATCAAGATCTGAGATTCGAATTTCGTATCCAGATCCGTGATCCGGTTCTCATCGGATCCGAGATATCCGGATCCGAAACTTTTTGGCCATCCTGCTTTGCAGTAGGAAAAATGTTCAAATTCATAGAATTATCTTCTCTCTTTACGTGTTAAAGGTAAGTCGTTTCTTTCTTTATATACATTCGATATTTCTTTGACTTCTTTCTTTTACATTCTTATGAACTTTTTAGAAGCAACTTTATCTCTATACACAACAGGACCTGTTTTTGTTCTTTTACTTTTTACAATATAATAACAGAATAACAGAACAGCTTATGTAATGATATTTTTTCGTATATGAGTCGTTTACTGGATAACATTTTTCGCAACACATAATCTTATGCAGAAAACATTCAAAATCTGCGTAAATCATGAATGGTATTTTATCGTATATTCATCGTAGTAGTTCTGAAATTCATTATCTGTATATTCTGTTGACATTTCTATTTCAACAGCTTCGTGAGTAGAACAATCTTCCTCATGTATCTTGTATCTTGTGAGTAAAAGTATAATAAACATATATCAGATAAATATTTTCAAGCTCTCCATTTAGCAATTTGACTATTTACTGATCTACTTAAGTCTTTAATCCAACAATTCTATTTTCTTCTTTTACGTATTAGAAATTAACATGTTCTTTCTTTTTGTTTTGAGTATTATATAAAATGTACACCATGTTTCTCGTTGTATGTATGTACGTTAATGTATATATCGAGCCTTCTTTCAACTTTTGGAAGATCACTTAGTTCTACAGGGAAATCAAGATCCTATTTGCCGTTGTGTGTAATGTTTCTCATCATGCATATTCTTTTAATTTTTCTCTAAGTCTAAAAAAACATGCTGGTACTTTGATGATCGTTGTGGATCTTCTTCAACAGGATATAATGCAGAAGCAATTGAATGTTAGAAACGTTTTTCATCTTTGTTCTTTACACTAATAACAGCCATTTTCCTTTTAATTTCATCTGCTAGTTCAATATCTGATGATCCTCTATATTTATTTATTTATTTATTTATTGAACAAATTCCCAGATACAGCATAACTTTGCCATTTTACACAGGGACATGCTAACAAAAGAAAGAAAAAAAACAAGATAACAATAACAACAACATAGAAAAAAGAGTGTAAGAGTAAAACTATTCCGTCAAAGTTCGTTTAATTGCTCTTTCAAACACTGGGTAGCTCGAAAATATGTCCACATCAGTTGTTACTTGATTATAAAAGTTTGGTATTCTATAAAAAAGAGACCTCTGTATAACAGCCAACCTAGGACGGGCAAGATGGAATAGGTGGGTATTCCGGGTGATGCGGGAAGGGACACGTAAGGATAGTTCCTGAAGTAATATTTCCGATCTTAAGTTTCCATTAACTATTTTATGTAGATATTTCAGGTCAGAGATAGTTCTGCGTACTTCAGGAGTCTGAATATTAAGATGTCGCAAGAGTTCCTTCTTAGATAATATTCGAAGTGCAGGAACACGAAAACGGACTATAGCGATGAAGAAATTGAGAACAGAATCAAGTCTGGAGAGATGTGTAGGTGCCGCCATGGCCCATATGGGAGAGCAGTATTCGATCTTGGGCGCTATTAATGTCTTATAAAATGTTGCTAGTGAAGAAACAGTGCGTAGTTCGGTGAATCGATAAAGAAGTCCCAACATGCGCATTGAATTCTTTAGTATTGAGGAGATGTGGTCAGAGAATGTGAGTTTTGAATCAAAGATGACACCAAGATCATTATGACTAGCAGAATGTGTGATAGGGGAATCGTTGATATGGTATGTGGAGGGAACAGGAGACTTTTTCAAAGTAATAGTAATACTGTCACATTTCTTACTGTTGAGTTTCAAGTGCCACATTTCACACCAGCGTGTAAGGTAATTTATGTCTTCCTGTAGAGCAGTTGTGTCATGGAGACACGTTATTTCTCTGTATAACTTACAATCGTCAGCAAAAAGCAGAAGGCCACTAGGTTGAGCTGATAACTGCGTGTAGAGATCATCCATATACAGGACAAACAGCAGAGGCCCAAGTACACTCCCCTGAGGCACCCCTGAGATCACGGGTTGGGGGTTAGAAGTCGCCCCTGAAAGAACAACTCTCTGTTTACGGTCCTTCAAGTAGCTTGTGATTAGAGAGAGAAATTTGCCATGTACATTAAATCTATTTGAGAGTTTATGAAGAAGATGAATGTGACTGACAGAATCAAAGGCCTTCGAGAGATCAAAATAGATAACATCTAATTGAGTATTGTTATTCATACATTTGACTGCACAGGAAAGAAGAGTACTTAAGTTTGAGAGACTTGAGCTTTTCGGTAGAAAGCCGTGCTGAGAACTATGGATGTAAGGTGAGGTGAATTTAAGTAGCCTGTCTTTGATTATTTTTTCGCAGATAATTGATATTACAGAAAGAAGAGATATTGGCCTATAGGAGGATACATGATCTTTAAGTCCTGATTTATATATTGGGGTCACGTGAGCTAGTTTCCAACTGGTGGGATAATACCCTTCCTTGAAGCATCTATTGAATAAGATAGATAGAGGAACCGTAATAACTGAAGCAGTTTTGTTGAGAAAGAGAGGACTAATTTTATCAGGTCCAAGTGATCTGTGTGGAGATAACGATAGCAAGAGAGCCAGAACTTCGCCCGGGGTGGTAGAGAGATTGGATAAGGTGTCCGAACAGATGGAGCGGAGAGGGGGAAGATGGGTTGTAGAGGGAAGGGAAGTAAATGTTTTGCAGAAGTAGTTATTGAAGAGGTCGGGTCTTTGATCATCACTCGCTTCAGTATTTTCATCTTGAACTGTTGCCGGTATGCCCGGAGATTTTGTTCTAGATTTAATTACAGACCAAAAGACTTTAGGGTTACTAACAGTAAAATTACCAATTGAGTCCATGTATTCAGAGTATTTACGCCGCTGTACCTTCTTGGCAAGACTTCTAATTCTAGCAAAGTTTTTGTATGTGTAGTCACTCGGATGTGATTTCCATAGAGTCCAGACAAGCTTTTTGTTTTTAAAAAGTTCACGAAGTTCATTGTCGTACCAGACCGGAAACCTGTTCGATTTTGATGCTTTCACCGGCACAAAGTCCTTTATGGCTGAGTGGACAACAGATGTAAATAAGTCCACAGCGTCGTCAACAGATCCTACCTCTAACAAACACCAAGGAAACAGTTCAATAGCCCGGCAGATGTCACCCCAGGGGGCTTTCTTCCAAAGAAGTTGTGACCTACTTTTGAGGGGCTGGTTTGTAGTAGTGGAGGGGAGGAAATCGAAAGAAACATCCAAGGAATCGTGATCCGATGGAAAAAGATTTCTGCATGGGACAACACAACGAGGTTCTAAGTTAGAGAGAATATAGTCAAGATTGCTATTATTGCGGGTATTATGCATATTATGTTGACCTAGACCAAGTCCATGAATAAAATTGTCCATGAAATAACTGTCGTTTCCGTCTTTAGTGACGCCATGCTTGCTGTCCTGCCACGTGATGGAAAGGTTGAAATCACCCAATAGGATGACGTCACCGTGTGACAACGCATGCAACAGTGAGTCATGGCAAGCTTCTAAGATGTGCTGGGGGGTGTTCTTGTGCGGCCTATAGAAGCACCCAATAAACAGAGAACGACGCTTTGGAATAAATACTTCCACCCAAATGAGTTCACAATCCCGTTCGAGATCCAGTCTTCTCTTGCTCTTCCACTTATTATTTACACAAATCATCACTCCACCTCCACGAGTTATGCGGTCTTTACGATAAATGGTGAAATTATTTGAAAAGCTCATTTCACTGTCGTTCACTGATTCATTCAGCCACGATTCGGTCACTGCGAAACAATCCAGTTCCCTTATCTCACCTAGGTTCAATGAGCACTCAAGTAATTTGTTTTTAATACTACGAACATTTTGATAATATATATTGAAAGCACTGGTGTAATATGGACAGGGTGGGCCAGGGTTTACGTGAATATCACCACAAAGGAGGAGAAAACAAACGAGAATGATGCACTGTTTTTTTGCTTTTGACTCATACCTTGGCACAAAATCACTGACAGTTCCTCCGTCACTGTTAGCAGTACCAGAGAGAGCACATGGCGGTCCTCTTGGTATGAAGGCAGCAGCAATAAAATGAAATGATCTTCCACTACACTTCAGTCCATGTTTCATTGGCAATGCTTCACTTGGGAAAGTCACAGCACCGATACTACATGAGGACAGTAGAGCACGCACATAAACACTACACACAACCACGAAAAAAAGGTAAACAATAAGAGCACCACTTTGCATCGACTTCGAGCTTGACGCCATAGTAACCTTTTGATATATAACCTATATGATACATATTTATTAAGAGGTAATTTTAAGTGGTTTATATTCACGAGAAGTTACTTTTTAAAAGATAACGCTATAGTTGATGATGACCCATATGATGATATAGATGTTGATGATGACCCATATAATGATAAATGTTATGCTAAAGCTTAGGGTAGCCCATATGATGACATAATTAACTTCTGCATTTCTACTGACATGTTATATAGTTTATTTTAAAAAACTGTTAAACGGAATTGTGTACTCCTTATAAAATGTATTATTAAGAAATGTATTATGAGTTTATCAGATGAAATATTGGATACACTAACCGTTGATAAACGGTCTCATTTACGTATTTAAACCGTTACAATAGGTTTTATAAATAAGTATAAAGATAAAATTCATTGGAAGAACAGAGACTTAGAAGGCTTTGAGTTATTGTTTTCCTTATAATAGTCTATTGTTTTTTTTAAACCTTTCGTTTTCTAACCACCATCCTTACATAACTTAGTAGCACCCATCACCACTATTCTTCTTTTAAATCTAAACCTTTTAACATTTCACTTAATTCATCGTTTTGTATTTCTTCTATAATTTCTTTGAAAGTACTTAGTTCATACTTCAAAAAATCACCTCTATATTTAAATTCATCTAATTCTTTATGTATCAGTGATTCTAATTTCTTACAAGAGACATCACTCAAGTGTCCGGCTCCGATTTCAATGATTTTTTTTTTCTGATAGAGGACATGTATTCAATATTTGTGATGACAGAAATTTTTTCCATGGTGCATGTTTTCTATTTTTCTCTATTTTTAAGAGTTGTGATGTGGTTATTAGAGATTACTGCAAAAGTCCCTTACTACCCGTTGTAAACGGAGTGTTAATGCAAGAACAGCCATGTTGATACATATAAGGCCTCGAGGGAAGTCGTACGGTTGGTATGACCTTGACGGCAGCCATCTTAAAATCCGCCATTTTGAATTAAGGTCAAGTTCTTTAAACGGGAATAGGGTAATATGATACATAATTTCGGGCTAGAATTTAATCAGGAAGACAATGGTGGAGTTAGTTTTAAGATACGCCCATTTACAGGCATATTAATTGTTTAAACTTACTACGTGCGTAAGTAACATACCTCCAGTTCTAACCCGCGTATTAACGATAATAAGTGGATAAAAGCTTCGGTAATACATATTATGCCTAAAGGGAAATGATATGGTAAGGGCATCCTTTACAGCAGACACCTTGAAATCCGCCATTCTGAATTAAAGTGAAGTGTGAAAAATGAAAACCACAGCATGTGACACCTCATTTTAATAATAAATCTTTCCAAAAACCCAATGGTATGCTTTATTTTTCTAGTTAACCAGTATGAATTTAGGACTGCTTCTAATGTGCAACAAACCTCATTATTCGATCTTTCAAATTGGCAACACTCCTAATTTTTACCTCCTGTTTTAAGTTTCCAACTAGCACTTTGCAATTGTTGCCATGGCTCATGTTTTCTAAATTTATTACATTTTTAAGAATTGCGATTTTTCAGTTCGTGAATAGTGTTCGGATAAGCATCCAGCAATCTTTCTGAATTTTGAAAACTTGCAATGCAATAATTTATTTTAACCAGAATTCTTGAGGAACCTATGGACCTATGTGACGTAAAGAAATACAAATGAAATTATAACAAATTGGTGTTATACGAACACAAAATTATCATTAAATGTAGCCTACATGTCGCGCAAACGACAAACAATAAAATATGTTTAATAAATACAACTTTAAAGTAACAGCAGCAATGATAGAAAATATCAAAGAGTCATAATATGATTGTTCCCAACACGCTGTTTGTACCATGAACATAATATGAAAACAGGTAACTTGTTTATAAAGAGGTTTAAATTAATCGAATTGCCGATCAATATTCATTATAAATCTTAAACATAAACCATCAACAACAATCGCTAGAAAACGAATGACTGTCTTGTCTGACCAGCTGAAAAAATTGCCATAGAAAATAAATCAATAAATAAATATACAATAAAAATAAGTATAAAACAAAACAAAAACCATTGATTTACATAACAATCATATTGCGTTTTCCTTTTTGAAGTGAATTTTCATTTGATTTCTCGTCTTATCTACTAGAAGCAACGTCTTCGCAATTACCTGAATGCAAAGTTGGAGTTGTTTCGTTGTACAATGATTCTCGTATGCCTGACTGAACATTGGTTAACAAAAGACAATATTGAACAAATAAAAATACAAAACTATGAAGTAGTTAATCACTTCTGTAGGGATATAAACAGCAAGGGAGGATCCGTAATCCTAGTCGTAGAAAACTTGACACAAGATGTTAAAAAAAAAATAGACATGCGAAGTACCGAGTATGATTATGAATGTGCAGTCATTACTATAGAAAATTAAATTTAATAATTGATGTAGTATATCGTAGCCAACGGGGATCTCTTGACATCTTTAATTCACTCAAATTGTTTCTAGAGGGCATACGGAATATACATAAGAAAAATAATAATATGCAGAGATTTCAACATACATTTCCTAAAAAACTGCCCAGAAAAAGAACGCGCACTTACACTTCTAAACACGTATAACATAACATATATCATAAATAAACCCACAAGAATAGCCACGCACTCAAAAACGGCTATTGACAATGTATTTACTAATATAAAAGATGACATCAAATATGATATAATTGATGGTCTATCTGATCACACATGCCAGATGATGTACATAGAAGCACAACTAAAAATTGAAAATACACACGAAGCACGCACAATCAGAAACTACAGCCTAAGACATAAAGAGAAGTTTATGAGATTAGTAACAAACGAAACATGGGTAGACGTGTATAACAAATCCACAACTGACCAAAACTATAACGCCTTTTTAGATCGTATTCACTGTACTTTTGACGCATCCTTCCCGAAAATAATGATAAAAATAATACAAAAACACTAAAAAATGTTGGGTGACACCAGAAGTTAGGGAACTCAGTAAAATAAAAAGACGCTTACTGAAAAACTCTCAACAAACTGGAAAAAATCACTAAATAAAGCACAAAACAAAATTACGTAATATTAGACAAGGTTACTACACCAACAAAATAATGATAGCAAATAACAAAACAAAATCATTTTGGAATGTAGTTAATGAAAATACACAAAGCAAAAATAAACGTACACAAAACAATATTAGTCTTTGTGTCAATCAGACACAGATCACGGATCCTGACCAAATATCAGAAATATTTAATGACTACTTTATCGATATTGCAGATAAATTAACGAATAAATAAGACGCAAGATAGCGAAAAGGCTATTGAACTAGTAAGAAATTTTAAACCTAGGACATGCAAAACTATGTTTCTCATGCCGATAATAGAACATAAGGTATTTTATGAAATAAATAGACTACCCCCAAATAAAGCTACAAGCGACGAAATTCCAATTGAAATAATCAAGCAGAACAGCCGGAATTTAGTACCAATATTCACATACCTATTCAATGAAAGTCTCAATACAGGAAAATATCCAACAAAATTTAAAAAAAGCTAAAATAAAACCAATCTTTAAACAGCGAGACAGAACATTGATACAAAATTACAGACCGATATCACAATTACACCCAATAAATAAAATATTTGAGAAACTAATTAAAAAGAGATTAATAAATTTCTTGCACAAACAACAGATACTATGCCATGAACAACACGATTTTGTAACTGGGAAAAACACGACTACGGCAACATATACGCTTATAAAAACATACTGAAAGTGCTAAATGATAAAATACTAATTTTAGGCATTTTCTATGACTTAAGCAAAACCTTCGATCTCCTAAACCTCAAAATACTCCTACGAAAACTTGAGCATTATGGCATAGGGGGGAAAGTGTTACAGCTGATGGAATCCTATTTACAGAGTAGGACGCAAGCAGTTGAAGTGACCCACTGTAAAATGGGAATGTAAAAGCATCTTTATCAAACCCAAGACAAGTCCGCAACGGCGTGCCTCAGGGCTCAGTATTAGGTCCAATCCTATTCCTATTGTATATAAATGATTTCCCTGGAATATTGAAAAATTTTGAAGTATTTTATATGCAAATGATACAAGCGTAATTGTGGAAGGTAAAACCATACGTGAGCTAAGGAACAACACTTATAGAGTATTAGATCAAGCCAAAAAGTGGTTCGAAAATAACTGCTTATGCATAGACAACACAAAAACAAAATACGTACTTTTTCACACAAAAATAAAAGAAACCAAAAATAAATTGACTGATCTAAAACTAGATTTCATCCAAGACATTAAATTTTTGGGACTAAATATAAATGAAAATCTAACTTGGGAAACCCACGTAAAAGAAATAATAGTAAAATTAAATTCCAGATTTTATGCACTCAGGATAATAAGAGAAACGTTAAACACTAAAGCTTTGATCTAAGTATACTACGGGCTTATACACCCTATACTAAATTACGGCATGATTTTCTGGGGCAAATCCTCAAGCAGCAAAGCAGTTTTCAGGAAACAGAAGCAAGCAATACGGATAATATTTCGTCTACACATTAGAACATCATGCAAAGATAAATTTAAACAGCACCACATCCTTACCGTACCATCTATGTATGTATACGAAACTGCAATCTATGCAGCATAATTGAAAGAAGGAACTCAAATAAGTCACATTTATAATACCAGAGAGCAAAATGAGAGAAGACTATATTTTACAAAATTGACATTAGTAAGGAAGGTCCAAGGTATATGGAAGTACAAATTTACAATAAGCTGCCCAGAGAAATAAAAAAAAAAATTAAAAATAAAGAAAATATAAATGTTTTTTAAAAAGAAATTCAAGAGATTCCTGGCTGATAAAGTATATTACAGCATAGCAGATTATCTTTGCAATAATGTGTATTATATAATGTAACATGTTTCCTTTTTTTAAAGTGTATCAGAAAAAAGAAAGAGGACTGTCTGAACTCTCCAAACACCAAATGTATCTTGGTAACAAATGGAGTAAATACAATACAATACATGTCAGTAAACGAGTTTTTGATGGACAGGTATAGGTAATAAATAATTACATGGCATAGGAAATAAATAATTACATGGCAAGTCAGAAAAAAGTCAGGCTGGTTATTAATCCCAACACTATTCATGGACTGACAAATCGCAATTCTTAAAAAAATGTAATAAATCTAGAAAACATGAGCCATGGCAACAATTGCTAAGTGCCAGTTGGAATCTTAAAACAGGAGGTAAAATTAGGAGTGTTGCCAATTTGAAAGATCGAATAAGGACGTTTGTTGCACATTAGAAGCAGTCCTAAATTCATACTGGTTAACTATAGAACATAAATAAGCATACCATTGGCTTTTGGGAAAATTTACTATTAAAATGAGGTTCCACAAGCTATGGTTTTAAATTATTCACACTTAACTTTAATTCAAAATGGCGGATTTCAAGATGGCTGCCGTCAAGGATACCCGTACCGTATCACTTCCTTCTAGGCATAATATATGTTGTCGAAGCTTTTATCCACTTATTATCATCAATATCCGGGTTAGAAGTGGAGGTAAGGGACTTACGCACATAGTAAGTGTAAACAATTAATATGCCCGTAACTTTTCCCCAAATGGACGTATCTTAAAACTAACTTCACCATTGTCTTCCTGATTAAATTCTAGCCCGAAATTATGTGCCATATTACTCTATTCCCATTTTTTAAAAACACTTGACCTTAATTCAAAATGGCAGATTTCAAGATGGCTGCCGTCAAGGTCATACCTATTATACGATTCCCTCCGAGGCCTTATATGTATCCACATGGTTGTTCTTTCATTAACCCTTAAGTATTATGGACGAAAATAATCACATAACTACTATGGAGCGGTCCGTCAGACCGTATTGTTCTTTCACATTTTCTGAAAAGTAGTTTTATTGAATATTTTTAAAAATGCTATCCTACATATTTTAGTTATTAATAGAAAAAAAGTAATTTCACTATGTAAAAAAGTTGTATATTTTTTTAAGTAAATGGGAAAGAAAACGCATTCAAAAGTTGCAACAATGCTTTCATTGTTATTCTACAATTCTAATTATTGTTACAATTTGAATTAGGAACAAAGCTTGACACGTTTTTTGTGCGCTCCGTGAATTCAGTTTGATTTGGGGATAAATTTGGTGTTAGCGAGGAGTGACTGGTTTTTGCAAAATGTAAGGAGATGCTGTATCACGAGTTTAAGAAGTTGAGTTTTCTCAAAGACGTTGGTGAGCTCAGCGAAGGTGTTTGGTGACTGCATATTTTCTTCCTATCATCGACTATACTGATAGTTTATTAAGTGAGAATGGAGTGAAACAAGTGAGGATAAATATAAAATTAGATCTTGCTTTAATGAGCGAGATCAACTTCAGTTTTAATCTAATATCAGAAATATCATAATCAAAAGTACATTATTTCAGTTAATGTTCGTTAAAGCTAGTTATTTTGATTTTTAAAATATTAACAATGCTTTTTACTTTGAACCTTATAATGAGTGAAACAAAACAATTAAAAAAAAAACAATTAATGTACAAAACATACATCTAACACCCTTACCAATATTGGAAATAATTGCAAGGATTTCCCGTGTTCAATATGTAACAAACATTTTTTCAATTCCAGAGAGTTAACCATACATAACAGCAAATGCCACAATGATACTAATAAAGATAAGAAACTAACCGATACTTGTGCGAGTCGTTATACAGCTAATCAATTTCCTAGTACACAAGAGTTGGACACAAATGACAATAATAGGGATGGAAACGCGTTAATTTCTAAATATAATAATACTTTAGTAAGATTAAAATCGTCAATAGCTATGCTTCGAAGAGTCCCGCGAGGAGCAAGACATGCTATAGCAGATGCGCTATATGAAGTTCTTCAACAGATAGTGATATCTAATAATCTTGAATCTTGGATGAATCTTTTATTCTTCCCCTACATAACACTTTGTATGCCTCCATCTTCTGTGAAAGTTACTAATCTTACTTACATGGGTGAAACAGAGAATCCAACTATGGTCAAATAGTTGTTGTGACGATATAACAAACCTAACAAGTTTGAAGAACACATACAAACGCAACAAAACTGCTAACAAATCACCTAATGACATCTTAATCAAGCACATAGAGAATAAACTTGCAGATGGAGACGTACATGGAGATGTTCGACTTCTTACTTCTGAAGATACTTTAGCCTCAACAGATGCCACCACATTGAAAATCCTGAAAGAGAAACATCCTGCACATCCTTCTGGTTTTACGCCATCGGACACAGCAGATTTTAATATTAATATTAATAGAGTCATCCAACGAATTCTTAAAAGCGCTTAAATCCTTCCCTTCAGGTTCTGCAGGAGGTATAGATAGCATGCGCCCTTCAATTCTTAAAGATTTAATACTTTACAATACACAAGATTCCAAAGATCGCCTAATTAAGATCACATGTGAATTCCTATCTAAGATTATATCAGGGGATGTGCCTAAAGAATTAAGACCAATATTCTTTGGAGCATCGCTAATTGCACTGACAAAGAAAAGTGGAGGTATTAGACCTATTGCAATAGGGAATATGTGGAGAAGACTTTCATCCAAAATAATTTGTGGGAGAATTAAACAACCTCTAGTTCAATTTCTCTCTCCACACCAACTTGGAGTAGGCATTCGATATGGAGCCGAAGCAGCAGCACATGCGGCTCGCATACATTATTCTTATCCTCACCAGAAACCTAAAGCTTTCTTAAAAATTGATTTCAGGAATGCTTTTAATGAGATAGACAGGAACGTAATGTTATCAGTCGTAAAAGAAAATTTTCCTTCGATCTATCCCTACGTACACCAAAATTATGCTCAGTCCAGCAATTTATATTATGGTAAACACATCATTTTTTCACAAAGAGGAGTACAGCAAGGAGATCCTTTAGGCCCAGCATTATTCGCAATAACTTTACAGTCCATCGTCAATAACATACACACAGATTTGAATGTTTGGTACCTAGATGATGGAACCATAGCTGGAGATCCGGATACCATATTAAATACATTAAAAGTGATCTATACACAGGGAATTACAGTTGGTCTACACCTTAATTTTTCAAAATGTGAAGTTAGCTTTCTTGGAACAACGAAAGAGCATATGCACATACTCCTCACATCATACAATGAGGTAGCTCCAGGCATTCAATTAATGTCTCCTTCAAACGCATATCTCCTAGGAACGGCCCTTTCAACAGAATCAAGAAAAAAAATTATTAACTGAGAAGATAACCAAACTGGAGATGTATTTCGCACGTCTGTCACTAATCTCAGCACATTCTGCCTTTTATTTATTAAGAACATCATTTATTACTCCAAGATTACTATATTTTCTGAGAAGTTCATCTTCATGGAAGGAAGAAGATTTATTAGAACGCTTCGATAACACCGTAAAATCTGGTTTAGAATCTATCCTAAATTGCTTCCTTGAGGATAACACATGGCTTCAGGCTTCTCTGCCAGTTGGTTTTGGTGGATTAGGCATCCGACGAGCCATAGATTTGGCTATTCCCGCCTTCTTGGCATCATTCTATGGTTCCCGATGTCTAATAGAGTCACTTCTCCAACAGGATATAAGCTTCCATATGGATTCTGAAATAAAAGATTGCTCTTTCACTTGGTCACTACTAGTTGGATCTGAATTACCTGAATTTAGTACCAGAGCAAAGCAATCCACATGGGAAGAACCTATCTTTAAATCACACTTCTCCTTTTTGCTACGGTCTTCAGACAGCCTAGAAGACAAGGCTAGAATAATTGCTGCATCATCCATAGAAGGAGGAGCTTGGCTTAAAGCTTTACCTTCGTCCCCTCTAGGCCTTCATCTCAGTAATGAGAGTTTTCGAATAGCTGTTGCGTTACGGTTGGGAGCAAATATATGTTAACCTCATAAATGTCAGTCATGTAAGAATTCAGTAGATAGAAAAGGACTGCATGGACTGTCTTGCATAAAAAGTACAGGTAGATATCCCCGACACTCGAATGTCAATGACATTATAATGAGAGCACTCATTCCAGCAGGTATACCGGCAATAAGGGAGCCAAATGGATGTAGTAGAGCTGATGGTAAAAGACCAGATGGGATGACCTTAATACCTTGGAAGAGAGGCAAATCATTGATTTGGGATTTTACATGCACAGATACTTTCGCCCCTTCCAACCTTCCTTTCTCCTCACTCCAAGCGGGCAATGTAGCCAGTCGAAAGGAAACAGAAAAAAGAAGAAAATACAGTAACCTAACAGAGAAGTACCAATTTGTTTCCATTGAGATTGAATCCAGTGGATCCTGGGGCAAAGAAGGCCTCAGCTTTATAAAGGAAGTAGGTAAACGCATCACTCAATTATCTGGTGATGATAGAGCAAGCACCTTCCTAATTCAGAGAATAAGTATGGCAGTGCAAAGAGGTAATGTAACCTCTATATTAGGAACCATACCACCAGGTAAAGAGCTAGAGGAGATTTTTCTCCTTTAAAACACCTTTCTTTATGTTATCTGATTTTCTTATGCTTGAAGAAGAAGAAATTGATTTGTATATAAAGTTATCTCTACTGTGAGATTTGCTTTAGGATCGTTCTGTTTATAAACATGTTATTTATTCTTGTAATAGTTAGAATTTAATTTTTATCACTTGTTTGACCAGTAGTTGCAAGAAATAATCGTATCATGATGTTATGATTTCTTCAGTAATAGATAGTATTTTCGCAGGTTTAAAAAATTGTTACAATTTTATAGGCAGGACCATTAACAGCTCGAATTCTGAAACTCGGTGCAGAATTTGAGTAGAATTTGAGCTCTCAGAAAAACCATCTCCCAGAATTTCAGCTATCAATTTAAAGGCTCTAAGTCCATGTCAAAGGTGGTCCTGCCAACTTCACGCTGCAGGACCACCGAAAGCTCAAATTCTCAAACTCCGTCCAGATATTCAGTAGAATTTGAGCTTTCAAAAAAACCAACTCCCGGAATTTGAGCTTTGAATTTAAAGGGTCTAAGTCCACTTAAAAGCTGCAGCTTTGAACACATTTTACCAGGACACCAACAGCTCAAATTCTAAAACTTCGTGCAGATATTGAGTAGAACTTGAGCTCTCAGAAAAACCAACTCCCAGAATTTGAGCTTTCAATTTAAAAACTCTAAGTCCATGTCAAAGGTGGTCCTGCCAACTTCACGCTGCAGGACCAAAGAAAGCTCAAATTCACAAGCTCCGTCCAGCCCCAAATTATTATATTTTTCTATTATTCTGTTTGCAATTACTATTCCATTCCTCATTTATGCCTGTTGTTCCATTCCTCATTTTATTTGAATGTCGAATAATTTTGAATTGTAATAAACGTCACAGTGTAAGTTTAAAAATAAGTGAAGAAATAAAATTTAAATTTGTAATATAAAAAAAATTCTAATTGTTGAAATATTCAATTAATTTCTCTGTTTCTATATAGTCAAAATAACACTAATCCAAAATATGTTTTTGTAGATGCACTGAGAATAAAAAATACAGTAAAAGCGGAGAAAAACATGGAATTGTATCTTTTTCAAACCTAGAAGAAAGTATGTTGTTTAATGAAAAGGTTATGAATAAAACTAATTTTTCGTTTTTATATGATGGGGAAAATAAACAAAAATGCATTTTATCGGTAAAGAAGCACTGTACTAACTTTTCTGACTTCATGCACTTTCTTCGGGTAGGCACTTTTTTTGTTGCACTGAAAGCACATCTACACCCCACACCGCTGACATGAATATCTTGCTTTCCGCTTATGACGCAGTGGACAGAACGCCATGATTTCCTCTTCTCGAGCTCCTAACTCGTGCGGGATGGTAGAAAAATCACTTTCAATCTGCAGTATGCTCTAGATTGAAAAACTGAGGCTTTGTGGAACATGTCCGATGAACAAACTACGTTCTATGTGATGCCTAAGCCTCGGTTCAGACGTGCAGAAAAGTCTGTTGCGGGCCCGCAACTGACTCGCAGCAGACTCGTGCGGGCGTCAAAGATCAACCAGTTTAGACGAGCAGAAAAGTCTGCTGCGAGCCCGCAGCAGACTCGCGCTGACGTCTCAGCCCAACCACTTCACACAGACATAGAAAACAGCTCATTTTATTTTCAGCTGCAGTTGAATGAAGATAGAAATTGAAAGAAGAAAACGTGCTGTTTTTGTATACTTAGCCAGTGAAATCCTAAGGAAAAAGACAGAGACGATACTGGGTTCATCCGTACATAAGATCACGACTGCTTAAAGGTGAATTTTCTTCCATGTTTATTGGTTTGCGCAATGACGAAGAAATGTTCTTTAATTATTTTCTCATGAGCATCACTTCATTTGATGAACTCTTATCGAAAATAAGTGATAAAATTAAAGCAGAAGACACTTTCATGAGACTTACGATACCACCAATTGAAATGTTGGCTGTTACATTAATGACTTGATTCTGAGTTTAACGTCCCGTTGCGTAGCGAGGCTGTATGGGACGTGGACCTATTGATTAACGTGGAATCCGAACCACATGAGCTCCCGACGGAAATCGAACCCGCGCCTCCCACGTCAAAGGCATGTACGCTAACTGCTTAGCCACGGAAGAGCTCTGTTTGTTACATTAAGGTAAGTTAGTTATATTAACTAATTATCGTTCGTAAGAGCAAAGAAACTTAAACATTGGGAGACCTATTCATATTCATTTTCAGATGTTATTAGCGGTCACTGGCGTAGTTTAACAATTGCGTGACTAATTTGGATTTTTTTGACATGGTTGGTGGCTTTAAATTATAAAGGAGACATTTATTTGACACTTCCCGAATATCCCGCTCAAGATGGGGCGTTTCAATAATAGTAAAATTTGTATTTTTTTTTTCACAAATTACCGAATGTGAGGATTCGCTTCAGTTAGAGATGTAAAATTCGGCATGTAAACTCATATTAAAATAATGGAGCACAGATTTCAGCGTCTTTGAAAATCTTCTCTTGAAGGGGAGTTGGGAGATTTCCATAGTAATGTGGTATAGTGGCTCAGTAATAGAGTGTTCACCTCTGGTTCGATCCTAGCTTGCGTGAAGTTGGCTTTTTGGTGCGAGAAGCACCGTGTGCGTGAGTTTTCTCGGGGTTCTCCCGTTTCCTCCCACTTTATTCATTCCACCATTTCATTCATTTATCATCACCATTATTATTTAATTTAGCCTACCCGGTATAAGCGTGCAACGTAAAACTCAAGGATTTCATTTCATTCCTATAGTAGTGACATTTCCCGGTGTATATTGAGAAAGTGTTCAATATGAGGACTCGCTTAGATTGGAGATGTGAAATTCTTAATGTAAACTCTTAAATAAAAATAACGGCTTTAGTGTTTCGGAATAATCCATTTCTAAGGTGAGAAAAAGGAAACATTTTTATAATTGTGACATTTAACGATAGAAGGTTTTGAAGAAATCCCCAATACGTGTAGCACACCACAAGGAGGCAATGCAGTAAACGGAAGCAGAAACAGATGGGCCGATTATTTTTTAAGCGACATAGGTAGCATGGTGGAAAGACTACAAGGTGGTTGCATGCGCATGTCGCCTGGAGCGCTGTCGTGCCTGTGACGTCATCTGGTTTGCAACAGACAACGGGAAAAGGCACAGCTTTAAGTGACAAGTGGAAATTCTTTGTTACTTTGTTCTGTTAAATGATATTGAGGATGCCTAACTGTGCAGTGTACGGCTGTGGTAATTATTACAGAAAAACTAAAGGAACTAATATAAAGTACTTTAGATTTCTTCAAAAAGAGGGAGAATGTCTCCAGAAATGGATTTTAGCTTGAAGGCGATAGGACAAAATAAACCTAAAATATGGTAAGTTTCACATAAAAATAATAAATAAATGCAATGTTAAATGAAATTATAAAAAGCGATTTCATTATGTAGTTTCTTTTTAGTATTAATAGTATGGAATAATAGTATATAGGGCTACAGTAGCTTGTGTTGATTCTGCATACAAAACTCCAATAGTACGATTTAAAAAGACGAACTTTGAGGCAAGACCTGGATTCGAAATCATGAGGGGGAGAGCGACAGAGGTGATCATTTCTATCATCGTTTCTTTCTACACAAGATATTGAGACAAAATTTTCCCCACTGAGGCAGGCATGTAACTCGAGAAGCGAGGCACGATATGGAGAGCATTAAACGCGTAGATCCCATTTCGTTCTGGAGGTTTGCATTTCCTGTAGCCTCGGTGCTAAAACGGGACGTTGCACTTCAAATTAACTAACGAATGGAAGGTTCGTAATAACGATTAACGGTTACAAAGATACATAACAATGTATTAGATCAAGAGGATAAAGTATCCACCTACCATGTCAGGGCGACAATGTCGGGACATTTTTACACTCCAATTTTGAAATTTTTGTTCATTTGAATCATAACTTTGGATAATTATATATACATATTTAGGGGCCCCCTCCAGAATTACAAAATTAAGAATGACTGCAGTAAATTTAAAAATATAGTAGATTCTCAACCAATCAAAGAAGCACGGTGGCTCAGTGGCAGAAGGCTCACCTCTGGTGCAAGGGGTACTGGTCCGTTTCCCGGTCAAGTGAGTTTGTGGTGGACAACATCGTGTCCGTGAGTTTCTCGGGGCACTCCCGCATTCTCATTCCACCAAATTCCATATAATCATTCACTTACATTTATCTTTTGTCTTCTTTAGTCCACGGGACAGAAAAGAGAAAATTTATCAAGAAAATTAAGAAAATTATGTAATTTTATGTTTTTTAAAAATATTTTTTAGTCTAGCTGTAAGACACGCCTAGTACTTTGTTTCTTGCTTGAGATAGTCATGTTGTTGCAATTTCTTTGTTTGAGGTGCTTTCTATATACATAGTTATTTCTATATATTTTTGGAACACAATAGTATATGCAACGTTCTATTTCGTACAAATGTTTAATAATACAGTTTGTTATGGCGTAAATTTTGACACTAATATTCAGAAAACTGTCAATTTCACGAATCCTCTTGTTCAAATACAAATTCTATAAATAAGCGATCAGCGATTTCAAATAAGATGTCTTTTTATAAATAAAAAATAAAAATTTTTAAAATATTAAATACGTGTGTCCCTGCTCAATAAAGTTTTTTACCTCCCCTGAGATTCTGATGAAACTTACGTGGGAGCAACCTCTTAAAAAGAAACTGTCCAAGCATAACGAAAATATACGTACGCGCATCTGTGTTTACGAAAACGATGAATTTTCCCTTGAGATATCCTCGAAATTTATATGGGGTCATCAGTAAAGAATTCTCTTTCAAGCAAAATAATAATAACAGTAAATCGAAACCGATCAATGTTACGAAAATATACTTGAGCATACATAAATATATAATAATGAAATGCATTAACAACACACTGTGTTATAGATTATTCAGGCCTATACATACTCGAGTGTATTACTTCAGATGTTTAAAAAAGAAAAGAAAGAAAGAAAGAAAAGAAAATAAATTAAAAGCAGAAAATGTAATGAGCGTTATTTTATATACCTTGGTAATGAGCAATATTGGCTTGTTCAAGCTTCAAAGTTGTTTAATATGAACTGATATTGCTGTTTCTTTTGCTATTTTAAATATCTTCCTTTGAATTCACTTAGCTTAAACATTGATTACATTACGTTCATATAATTATTGTTTGTACTAAAATTTTTACTTCGTTGAAGATCACTATAAATAGAAGAGAAGTTTGCGTGTAAGATACCAGCGAGCAAACGCTTGTTAAATGTTCACCTGACTCTCGTTGGTCACTTCTGCGTCCAATATGACGTCATGCGCCAGAGCGACAAGAATGTAGAACTGCATTGCATACACCTTGTAGTCTTTCCACCATGATAGGTAGAGTTCCATGGCAAGATAATTTTAAGTTGTTCTTTATGTAAGAAAACATTCAGTTGTTATCTCTAGAATAGCAACGACGTGCACAATATTATCAACTGTAGGAGAAAGAAAAATATTTCTGTTACATCTCGAGCATACTTTTTATTTTTTTAACCACATGAGTACCCTGATGTTCAACAATTTTCGTGTTAACTTTATTTTTTTAAAAATTTAGTAATTAACAAATAAAGACAACAATTGTCAGCCGAAAAACGATATTCTTTTCTTTCTTTTCTGTTCTGCTATTATGTTGATGGTTGTTTTGGACTTCAGCGTCCCTTTTGAGCACAGAGGCTGTATAATACGTGACCTCGACCTAAAGTATAATGCAACGTACGTTATAAACTGTCGGTTCATTTCGGAGTGAGTGACAAGAAATCTCATCAAAGAAACTGCATTAACAATAAAGGCTTGTTCTCCAAGCGTATTTGTTTATTGTGATCACAAAAAAGTATTCATAGCCTCGCTGCTGGAAAGGAACGCTAAACGAAAATCAAATGTAAATACTACATGAATATTAGATTTTTACATTGAAAAGTAATAATAGTATATACGAATGCTGCTTTTTTCTTCTTCTGTTTTTTCATTAAATTTCTCACACCAAAAATTCTGTTGCGGACCCGCGAGAACCGGAAATACATTGGTTCTTATCATTCATGCCACACGTGCAGACTTTCCCGCATGACTTTGCTGCGGACCCCCAGCGGGCAAAAATTGAGTTGCGGGGACTGCTGGCTCGCAGCGAGTCCGCACAGGTGTGGCGGGTCGGAAAACCATTGCAGACAATGAGTCAAGCCACACGTGCAGACTTTCCCACAGAAATGAAAAGCAAAGAACTGAATGAAGAACTATTCATTAACGAAATACAAAAATATTACGAGAGATGAAATTTAAAGTCCGAAATGTATAGAGATAAAAATAAAAAACGGGATTCATGGAATAATGTGTATGAAACCTTATGTGAGAAATTTAATGAAAATACAGAAGAAAAAACTAGCATTGGTATGTATTATTACTACTTTTCAATGTAAAAATCTAATATTCATGTAGTATTTACATTTAGTTTTCGTTTAGCGTCCTTTTCCAGCGGCGAGGCTATAAATACGTTTTTGTTATAACAATAAACAAATATGCTGCCTTTATTGTTATGCAGTTCCTTTGATGAGATTCCTTGTCACTCACTCCGAAATGAACCCACTGTTTATAACGTACGTTGCATTATACTTTAAATCGAGGTCACGTATTATATAGCCTCTGTGCTCAAAAGGGACGCTGAAGTCCAAAATAACCATCAACATAATAGCAGAACAGAAAAGAAAGAAAAAATATCGTTTTTCCGCTAACTTGTCTTTATTTGTTAATGTACTAATTTTTTAAGAAAATAGAGTTAACACGAAAATTGTTGAACATTAGGGTACTCATGTGGTTGAAAAATAAAAAGCATGCTTTTTATTTCTCGTACAATTGATAATATTGTGAACGTTGTTGCTATTCTAGAGATAACAACTGAATGTTTTCTTACATAAAGAACAACTTAAAGTTATCTTGCCATGGAACTCTACTTATGTCACTTACAAAATAATCAGCCCATCTGTTTCTGCTTCGGTTTGCTGCATTGCCTCCTTGTGGTGTGCTACACGTATTGGGGATTTCATCAAAACCTTCTATCGTTAAATGTCACAATTATAAAAATGTTTCCTTTTTCTCATCTTAGAAATGGATTATTCGGAAACACTAAATCCATTATTTTTATTTAAGAGTATACATTAAGAATTTCAAATCTCCAATCTAAGCGAGTCCTCATATTGAACACTTTCTCAATATATAACGGGAAATATCACTACTATAAGAATGAAATGAAATCCTTGAGTTTTACGTTGCACGCTTATACCGGGTAGGCTAAATTAAATAATAATGGTGATGATAAATGAATGAAATGGTGGAATGAATAAAGTGGGAGGAAACGGGAGAACCCCGAGAAAGCTCACGCACACGGTGCTTCTCGCACCAAAAAGCCAACTTCACGCAAGCTAGGATCGAACCAGAGGTGAACACTCTATCACTGGGCCACCGGACCCCACTACTATAGAATCTCCCCTTCAAGAGAAAATTTTCAAAGACGCTGAAACCTGTGCACCATTATTTTTATTATGAGTTTACACGCCCAATTTTACATCTCTAACTGAAGCGAATCCTCACATTCGGTAATTTGTGAATAAATAAAGAGAAAGTTTACTATTGTTGAAACGCCCCTCTTGAGCGGGATATTCGGGAAGTGTCAAATAAATGTCTCCTTTATAATTTAAAGCCATGAACTATGTCAAGAAATCGAAATTAGTCACGCAATTGCTAAACTACGCCAGTGGCCGCTAATAATATCTCAATATGTTTATGAATAGGTTTCCGAATGTTTAACTTTCTGTGCTCTTACAAACGATAATTAGTTAACATAATTAACTTGCCTTAATGTAACAGCCAGAGCTCCTCCGTGGCTAAGCGGTTAGCGTACATGCCTTTGACGTGGGAGGCGCGGGTTCGATTCCCGTCGGGAGCTCATGTGGTTCGGATTCCACGTTAATCAATAGGTCCACGTCTCATATAGCCTCGCTGATGAATGGGACGTTGAATTCAAAATCAACTTATTAATGTAACAGCCAATATTTCAATTGGTGGTATCGCAAGTCTCATGAAAGTATCTTCTGCTTTAATTTTATCACTTATTTTCGATAAAAGTTCAAAAATGAAGCGAAAAGAACTTTTATTCGTCATTGCGCAAATCAATAAACATGGAAGAAAAATCACTTTTAAGCAGTCGTGAGCATGCGTACGGATGAACCCAGTATTGTCTCTGTTTCTTCCTTAGGATTTTACTGGCTAAGTACACAAAAACAGCACGTTTTCTTCTTTCAATTTCCATCTTCATTCAACTGCAGCTGAAAATAAAATGAGCTGTTTTCTATGTCTATGTGAAGTGGTTGGGCTGAGAGGCCAGCACGAGTCTGCTGCGGGCCCGCAGCAGACTTTTCTGCACGTCTGAACTGTTTGATCTGTGACGCCCGCACGAGTTGTTGCGGCCCGTAGCAGACTTTTCTGCACGTCTGAACCGAGCCTAAGTAGTCATTTTGCCAACATTTTCATGAAATCAATTGATGTCATCACTTCGGACTTAGCGTAGACTTGATGCAAAACATACGCAACATCCAGCATGCGCAGCATAAAGAAAATTACCAATAGCCATCGTCTTGTTCGAAGACTTGAAGTGTAATTTGTACATGTTTAGTTTAGAGTATCCACTCTGCCTTTAGTCATGTTCAATGGCGTATTTACGATTTTGTTTCGGTGGGGACTTTGCTAACTTTCGGGGGGGGGGACTGCCTGAAAATGTGAGAATTCTGCAAGATATTTAATATACTTTACTCTAATAAGTAAGATTTCGGGGCGTTGCTTAAGCCCGGAAGCCCCCCTTAAATACGCCACTGGCCATGTTGTAAGATATGGTTATTTCAGGTTTTCCAGTCTGTGGTTCATTATTTGATGTATGGCGCCAGACGAGCCACAGAGTAAGACACAACCTGTTATTGGCAGATTACGAAAGACTGCTAAACCGTAAAACATTCACGTAACTACTATAGTAAGTCTGTGAGACCAAGCGATTCCTCCAGCCCCGTGCACAGGGGATCAACTACAACACAAACTTCACAATATGTAACTATTTGCTAGACAGGAAGGTAGAAGAGAATAGAACAGAAGATCCATTTGTAGTGGTAGGGGTGTAGAAAATATAATGATACAAAATGTCGCAGCGAGCTGAGAGACGGTCCATATTACTTACGGGTTAACATTCCGTTTACAAATGGTACTAAGGGACTTCTGCAGTAATCTCTAATAACCACATCACAACTCTTCAAACTTATATATATATATATATATATATATATATATATATATATATATATATATATATAAAAAACATGCACCATGGCAAACATTTCTGACATCACAAATAATGAATACATGTCCTCTATTAGCAAAAAAAATTCATTGAAATCAGGGCCGGACAATTGGGTGATGTTCCCTGTTAGCATTAAATGTCATAAGTTTCTTCATAATAAAATAGTTCACAGTCAAGTCTAAGCTCATTAAACTGACCTAGACGTTGTTCAAGATTTTTTTGTATAACCCACTTTATATATACTCCTTTCTTTGTGATGTCTAGTAGTTGCTATATAAACATAACCTGATGTATCTACCTCTCTTTACAAAGGTCGATCTCTTTATTTATTGAAGTAAACATGTGTGAAGGTATCAACCACATATTATCTTATTCGTTTTGTTACCTCCTGGTTTTATCATATATATATTATTACGCTTGGTCTTAATTTTTCCTTATAATATTCAATTAGTTCTTTAGACTTTATTTTCTAACCAAAGTTTAAATCTCTTATCATGACATAACTTAGAATCGTTAAAATATCATGTAATTTTATCTACAATCAATTTAAAATCACCAAATAAACCATACCAATTATCATCTTTAATCTGTTCGTAGCAATTATCGTTTAACCTGTCCATAGCACTCTTATTTTTCATGAAGATAATAGTTTTATTTTATTTTGCTGGGTCTCCTGGAGATCGGAAACAACCACCATTTTACTAAATATATTGAAGTGGCCGGCCATTAGAGCGGTGGCTGGGATCCTAGCCACTGCTTTTTTCATTATAAGCTCTTTAGATTGCCAATGAAAAAATCTCTTAATGATTTTCATCCTAGGCTACCACAGAATCCTAGAAACCTTTTAAGATTATTACTCATAAAAAGACAGAACATACTAAACTTACACCACAGCATTATATCTATCTATCCAACTATTATAGGAATCATCGAACCCTAGCCATTGAACATATACTTTATTACCTCTCTTACCCAATAGTTTTTCAAAAAGAAACTCGTCTTTGTATTTCGTTATTAATAATTCTTGCTCACTGAACCTTCCTTGTGCATCCTCGTTATCCAAATCTTTTACTCTGTATGTTGATGGATTGGATGGAATAACCTCTTTAATATCAAATACTTCTGTTGACCAGGTAGACGTATATCGTTTCTCAAACAAACCTTTAGATTTACATATACGAACGTAATCATTAATTTTATAGTTTGGTTTAACACGCTTATACTCTTTCCTATATACTTTCTCTAATATTATTTGCTTATTTTCTTTATTCCCTTCTACAGGCTTTATACCAATTGTTCTATGTATTTTATTATTATACTCGCTAAATAATGTTGATATTATCTCTGTCCATTTATGATTTCCTTGCGTAGTAAACCTTTTCCATATGTTTTGTATAAGAGTTCTGTTGTAGCCTTCTCCGATACAAACCTTTTTGCCACTATAAGTTGAGTAACGATTGATATTATATTCCTTCATCAACTCCCAACGTTTTTGTTATAAAATTATTTTCCATGATCAGTTTGTAAGTTACTGGGTTTTCTAATTTTTAATACTGAAACAAACGCTTCTGTAAAATTCTCACTGTTCTTATCTTTAACAGGAACAGCAAACGCATATTTTGAGAGTACATCAATAATCGTTAGTAAATATTTAGAGCGTTTGTTTAATTTGGAAACACCTTTTAATACTCCACTTTCTATTTTTACAAGATCAGCTTGCCGAAGATCATCTATGCCTTTTATAATAACACTTAGCCTAGGATGGTCTTTTGTTATAGGTTTGTGAATTTCTTCTATAATATCTTCCCTTTAACCTTCTTGTATTCAATCTTTCTTTTTAACGAATGAGCTTTAGTAAGATCACATACAGAAGAAACACCTTTCTTAATATATCTTCCATTCTTTGATTGCGCTGTTCTAATGGTATCTTTCTTTGTATCTGCTGACTTTTTACACTTAACACAATACACCCTATTTATTGTGTAGAAAATCATTTAAGTTTTCTTTCTATATACAATAAAATAAATTGTATTTTTCTTCTTCCATAGCAGCATTTTCTTTTATAATCGTATTTATATTATCTTTGTTAAAGCTGAAAGGTAAATTCTCTATCAAATTATCATCACCTGAATATATATATAAATAAGATTTATCAGGATATGATTCTATATGCATTAGTTTACCATTATAGAGAAATCTGTAACTATTTACAGATAGACTTAACATTCTGAAACTTGGATCTTAAACACCTTTACTTCTCAATCGACATAATAAATGTATAGTTTCTTTCTTCATAATGAACATATTTGCTTCTTCGATGTTTGGAAATCTTTAGTAACAAATTTATCTAACATTGACTTAAATTTTCGTAATGTTACAGCATCACCGTCTAGAATTGCATCACGTAAATAACCCATTCGTCTATCTCCGGAGTATATGTATCCATTTGTTATCGAAAATTTTAATAATGATAATTACGATCATTATTTTTAATTTATTTTTCATTATTTATTTATTTTTCATTAAGCATGTGTTTTGTAATGTTTTAGTGCATCTTCAAATTTGTTTCTATAACTTTCTGATTGACTATTTATTGATTCAAGTTGTCCCAAAGTTACTACATCTTGTTGATCAATACAATCATCCACATTAACGATTCTTTTATTTTTCAATTCAACCCATGATTCATTATTTGATGTAAAGGTTTCCTGGAGTTCATTTTTAAAAGCTTCACGACTTACATAGTATTGTTTACGTTTTTTCTGTTATGTGTTATCAGCTGTAATCCTGTAATCCTGTAATAGCTCTTCACTAATGTTAACATCACCTTTCCTTTCTATGACATTACCAAGGATATCCATTATTTATTATATAGAAAATGGTAATTCCCAACATAACTTTTCGAAACATCTTTTCAATACAATGTCACTGTTTCTCGATCTTTTAAATTCAATATCAATATGTATATCATGTTTCCTTAATAGCCAATACAAAACATGCTTTATATTTATAAAGACGATTCGTTTAGCATAAGAAAGTTAACAAAAGCTGTAATATAATTCTTCAAATGCATATTGAAGTCTATCACATGTTGTAAGTTTATTGTCTGTAATGTCAAAATGTATTAAATGAACATCATCATAATATTTTGAGTATTTTGTTTCCTAAATATGTTTAATATATCTTGCACTGAGATTTGATCATTCGGTATATTTTTGAATTCTTCGTCTAACATCCTAAACACCTCTTGTAGTTTAACTCTATCCTGTAAAGCTTTTCAACGAGATAATTGTTAGTTAAATCTTTCTAGAGTATCATACCATGTTTTTCTCATAGCAGCACTATAATAAGCATTTGTTCTTTCATCTATATAGTTGGAGCCATGATGGTTAGCTTTTAGTTTTCTTTTCAAATCTTCTAAGGTAATTATCGATATTAACTTTTCATACTCTTCATCTGTATATAAAAACTTAGGAATACGCGCTTTCCAGATATCAATGACAACAAAAACTCTATTAATCTCATCACACTTCTGAAAATAATCTTAAATTCTATTATGTATAACTTCCATATTTATTTTAAACAAAATTTTATGAAGATTACTCACAAATTCATTAAAATATATTTTTATTCACTTTTTATTATATACACTTCATCGCTAAATATATTCATCACTTAACAATTTAAAATCCTTAACATATAAATGCTTGCAAATAACAGAATTAAAATCGTGTATTCGAACATCATCATAAAATAGATTTTAATTTCCAACATATTTTATTAGCGGCTTAGGTGGTACTTCTTAAGAATCAAACACGTACTTAACGTCTTTATCTTTCCAATAACATATCCAATGTGTACCAATGATTTTTTGATTTGTGTAAATTAACAACGCCACACGCATTTTCTTTAGGTTACCTATGTAATTCATCACTCGTAAACACTGCTCAAAAGTGTTTTATCATTAAGTCTTTCACCAATCTCGGTATGTTGTAGTTGGTTGATGGTTTTAGTTTTTGACTTTCTACCACCACTTGTTTGGCTTCCATTGCTAAATTATATCGTTTTTGTTCTTTTAATTCTTGGTTACTCTTTTTCGCATCAATAACAGCTTTAGCTATAGCTGGTGATCCTCCTGCTAAAGAACATAAATCTCCAACTGCCGTGAGAATAGCTGATATCGTAAATGTAAGTCCACCAATGTGTTGTTTAGGTAAACTCTTAATCTTTTTCATTTGCGACGTGGTTAGAGTTTAATTCATACCTTCTCTTTCTTTCATTTTCTTAGCTTTATCATTTACTTGTTACTTTGTAAGTATATGATCAATCTCTAAATTCTCAAGTTCATTTTGAGGAATAAAAACGTACAACCTTTAATACACATACTTCCTATTTATGTAATAGAAAATGTTTGTAAAATTATTGCTGTTGTTGCTCCACCAAAATCAATTATAGTTTCTTGTTTCCTGTTATAGAGAAAATAAAGGACAGGCGGGTTCCTATATAATACTATGTTTAAACTCAGCAGTTATTTCAAATGTTGCTATTACTCCTGTTTCTCTATGAATATAATCACCACCTATAACGAACATGCCATCAGCTACATTAAAGTGAGCGTTAACTGTATCGAGAGAATGAAGCTTTGGTAATTTACTTCTAATATATATTTCGTTCTTTGGTAATACTGGTAAATCCTGAAATTCAAGAACAGTATTTAAATTTCCTTTACAAAATCACTATCGTATGTTTCTATTTTTACCCTATTACTTGTCTCATCTTCTTTAATGTTATATTTACAGATTGAGACATTAAATAGTCGTTAAGGCTCTTTAAAGTATCTTGTCCACCTGGTATAAGTACTCGTTTATCACCAAATATAACTAATGTACTATCTACAACATTTGGAGTTAGAAAGTTCTACAAAATGCAGCTAGTCCTATACTTAAATCGTTACTACTGTTATCTAATTCGTAATGTAGTTTCTCTTCCAAAATAGAAGTATCAGCAGTTAACTTTAACGCCTGAGCCATTTTCTGTTTAATAAATTAATGAATTTGATTTGCCTAAAGATATTCCAAGAGAAAAAGTGATAAAATTAGTAGATGTCATTAGAAAATTAGAATATGGCTTAAAGAAGAAGAAGGAAATTATGTTACGTTAAATATGCGTATTAGAGCTTAATAACTTCATCCAGATTATTATCTGCAACAAATGGTTTCATTAATGTATTCATCCGTGTGACGGTTTGTTCAATTATAACATCTTTAGCTACAGGTTGCGCAGTTATTACAGGATTGTCTTCTAAGCTTAATATAAGCGAGAAGAAGGATGAATATAAGACTACTGTAAAATGTATCAACTCCTTTAACAAACAATTAGAAATGATAATAACATTGAATGGTGATTTAGACGAGGAATATATTAAAGATATTGTTTATAAGATCAAACCAACGCTTAAAAATATAAAAACACAAGGGAGTGCGAGGGATCAAGATTTGTTATATAATAAATGATTAGGGGTAAAAATTTGGCATGTGCAAGAAATGATTAAAGAAAGAACGACTAAGAGAAATGAAGAATTTATACCTGATGATGTACGTTCTTATTGTAGGTCCGTCTGCTTGTGAAAAAATGTTTCTCTTATTTAGCTTTACACTACAACCAGGTTGGTTAAACAATAATTATTACCACATTTATTCTACAAGCATGAATCAGCCAAAGTATCAGCAACAAGAACGATTTGAAAGAGCAGAATAAAAATCTCAGAAACAAATAGCAACATTTCTAAGTGGTAATAACTCGGTTGTATCTATTCATGAATGTGAAAATAGTCTATTGTTGTATTTGATTGTTATATATTAGAGAATCAAGAGTGTTAGAAAATACTTTACAAGAGGAAGGAGTAACCGTTTAGATTGTTTCTATCTTGCACAAACATATTCCAAAGTACCTAAACAGCTAGTAAGGAATAATGTTAACTTCTCTTGTTTATTTCATCAAGATGATACTAATTTAAAGCGTGTGTACAATGAGTTTGTTGGAGGAGGTATGTCTTATGATAAATTTGAAGAGATATGTTCTACTTGTTGGAAAGATGATTATGGTTTTATCGATATAACAAGGAAAGTAAATTATAGGAAGTATAGAAACAGGATAAAACATTTTATAAACACTTAGCGTTTCCTTACGTTTTTTGACGTTATCTACGCGTTTATCGACGTTTTGTAGATGTTTATCGACGTTCTTGACGTTTTCTAGACGTTTATGGAGGTTTAATGAACGTTTATCGACGTTTCTTGACCCCTTCTAGGTGTTTGTTCGTTTTCTTTATAATAAGTAGGTGAGAAATAATTCGTGATGAACCTTAAGTTAAAGGAGTTTCTTATTTAAGGTTTCAAAAATTAAAAGGAAAAGAGCATGTATGTATGATAAGTACAAAAAGGAAGAATAACCTGTAATTGATGCTTTTAAAAATGTAGGTAGTGAGACTAAAGAAGTAGCAGAACAAAAGAAAAACTTAATAGCAGAACTTGCTCCAGCTATAAATAAAAGTGCGAGAGTGGATTCGAAATATTTTGAATCACCTCCAATTTATGCCAGTTCTGTAGAGGAAGATGATTTACTAGTAATTATAGAGACAAAACAAATGAGAAAATAAACTAAAGAGAAAGTAGGAGTAGAACCTTTAGTAACTCATTTGGTAAGATTGCAATGAGATATTATCCTAAAAGAAATGATTATGTATTTGGAATAAGAAGTGTTGAGGAAGATGGTTAAATAATAAATAAAATAAGGAATTCGAATTATAAAGTTAATGGTGATGATCTAATAATTAATGGAAAAACCTATAAAAGAGCAGAAGGTCTATGGAAGTTGTTAATGAATACCACTTAATATATATGAAGGATTATGATAACAATAATTTTAATAATTATAAAGAAATATTAATAAAATCAGATTTAGCGTTTCAAAATTATGATACAGTAAAAAAGTTGAGTCTAGTAGAAGTGCAAAATAAAAAAAAAATATAAAACTTATTTGGGAGACAGAGATTAAACCAAACTTACCTCTAACTCCTAAATCGGGAGAAGGAATTAAACAATATAATGAACTGCCTAAAGAATATGTTTGGAAGGATGATTTTCGAAAGTTAATAGATAGATTAATTGTTATTGATGGAGAAGAAAAAGCTGGTAATAAGTTTTACAATGAGAAAGTAGGTATAGTAAGAATGATTAATAACGAACTTTCACAATTTATTCCTAACGATCGAAAAGGTATAGGTTGTTTGATAAATATATTAAACACATTGCCCCAAAATTCTCGAATGATGGGGAACTTGGTAAAGGGTTGCTAAATGATTTGATTAATAAACTGCCATTTGAATTACATATTCCAGGATTTAGCTATTGCGGTCAAGTGGACCTCTCTCGTGCTTGAAAGGAGCATGGCAATTCACACCTTTTTGTGGGGACGTCCTTAGAGCCTAATCTAGAATTTCTATTTGGAAACGTTTAAGAGGAACTCGGGTAATGACCGAACACAATGCTAAAAACGATTAGGATTAAATAATCCGCAGGTGAACTCATAGGTTAGCAAAAAGTGAAATATCAAACTTTGAAATAAATTTAGAAATAAATATGAAAGGTGTTATCTATAAACTTATTAACAGTGTCGATGACAAAATTTATATCGAAAGTAGAACTGAAAGATTATCTCAAAGAACGAGTGGTCATAGAGATGGCGCTAAAAATAAAATAATGCTAAAGTTTTTAATGAGTACATGAGAAATTGGAATAGGTAAATTCTGTATTGAACCTATTACGATAGTAACTGTTTTTTCCAGAAATGTCTTAAGAATTAGATTACAACAAGATCTTGAAAAAATTGATAAAGATATTGCACTTGATTTCTTCGAGCTTATTCACTTAGCAGAGAAAAAACAAGAGATCTGGATAAGAGGTGAGCATCAAGATGTTCATTATCATCGCCAAACCAGATCATATTTGGCATGAAAAAGAAAACAGAAATAAACTTAGAATGAAAGAACGAAAAAGTCAAGAGAAATTACTTAAAACTGCATGGAAAGAATTATGCATCATAGAAATATAATGGTCAGTCTAAAGTGGAACCGTCTCACAGACTGAACGGGTGTGGTGGTGAGGAGTCTGACCAACTCCAACAATCCATTAAGATACAGTCCAGCCTTAAGGGAAAATTAAGAGGTTAAAACTGCCAGGTACTAACCTAGAAGAAAGAGTAGAAAGAGGATATAAGCGTATTAGCCCATTAGATGAAGCTTTTTGAGAAGATGATATATAGTACAGCGATAATAAAGATACAGCTTCCAGACATATTGCAGACAAAGAATTAGAAAATCAAGCTTGGAAAAGAGTATGTAATAAATATGCGTCAATTTGTGAAAGACTCGCAGCCTTTGGAGTTTGTACTGCTATGAATGCTAAAGTTAAGTTAGGATGGGAATTGTAATATTCTTTTAATATTTTCTTTATAATAAATAGTATTTAGAGTATTGAGAGTTAAGAGTTGTAAAGTTTTTCAGCAAAAAGAAGGGCATATAACAATTTCAATGAACGAAGGTATTGAATTTGATTTTGATGTAGGAGAGAGATTTATTCATCCTCACAGAGCAGACTGTTTTATGAAATCTGGAGTTGTAGGTCTTCAACGTTTGGATATACATATACAGTAAAACCTGTAAATAATTTCTTACCATTCTTCTTCTCTAGCATAGAAATTAGAAAGCACGGAGTAATTATAGATAAATTTGACCTACCTTTAATAACATCTACAGCTATCGGAACTTTCAAGATTTCTAAACCAGAAGTTGAGTACTTAAAACAAGCAGGTTTCCAAACGAATGATAAACATGGATTGAGAAAAGGTTTTAGTTTTATTGCTAAGATTAACTCCAGGCCTTTTAAGTGATTATAAAGAGATTATGTGGAAAGATGGATTGAGAATAACATTTATAAAGGCTGGTAATAATAATAGTGTTTTATATAAATGAACAGAAGCGGTTACAAAGGCGCTTCATGATGGTAAGGTACCAGTAAGGAGTACGGAGGTAAGAATGCCAATTTTAGAGTATGAACCAAATTAGGAAGTTAAATTTAAACATTTTTAAACAACTTGAAATTATGCTTTCATTTCACACTTATCAACGTGTACAAAAGAAAGTAGATTCTTTCTTAGAATTTGATGTAACTACTCAATTTAGCTCTAGAGAATTTGATATGCCGGGTTTTGTAATTGTAACTTTCCAAACTGATAAAAGCAATAAGCAGACTGCAGATTCTAGTAAATTTGATCACTGTAAAGTTAAAAATCTCTACTTAAAAATGGTAGAGAGGAGGTTTTTTCAAAAGAAACACTAAATCTAGATATTGATATTATGATCATTTTAAGATATATGAAGATTACTCTACATTTAAGAGAATAACTAGAGGAAATAGGGAAATGTATTACAATCCTGGCGAGTTCATTAAAAATAGACCAATGTATGTGATTGATTGTAGTAAGAGAAAGAATATATCTATAAATGACAGAACTAATATAAAAATAGTAGTAAATTTTGCAGAATAATAGCTAATAACACAATTTGTTATGTGATTTTAATTGATAAAAGCAACTTTACTTATGATCCTCAGAATGAGAAAGTAGTAGAACAGTTTTAGGTTAGATTAAGTTTGTTTTTAGATTTAGTTTCTAGAACTTTTTAGAGTATATTTTCATAAAAGTTGTTATAAAATATATCCCATAAGGGTACACAAAAATGATTTTTTTAAAATAAAGATTTCATAGTAAATAAATATGTCAGAACACATTGAACTTCTAAATAAGCATCAAAACTTAGAAACCAGTTATAGGTTTACGGGAATTAGAGTTAAACGTAGAATATTAGATTCTAAAAATGGACAAAATAAATACTAAGTTCAGTTGAAGTGTTTTAGTTGAGTATGTTAACTTTAAGTCATCTCTTCCACCTAGATTTAGGAAACACTTAACTCATAAAATAAGTGATATAGTTAAAGGTGGATTAAACTTAAATATACTGGACTAAAAGATAATTACCGAACTGTTGAATTCTGTGTTTGAGTCAAAGAAAATTTTCTATAATATAAATAAATAATGTCATTCTAATTAAACAAGAAAACTGATATTACTGTTTGAAGACCTGTAAATTTCCAAGATTTAGAGAATAGCAAAGCTTACGAAATCACATTATGAAAATTAGATCAAACACAATATACAGGTGAAAGAGTTGTAATACATTTAGATGGAAAGTATAAAACTTTATTGCCACAAAGATATAATGAGCATACAGAGCTAGTATTAAAAGATATGAAAAATAAACTATTTATCTGTTATGGAGGTATGAAACAGTTAAATAATGGCTATTCAGTGCATCAAATATTTTTCAACAATTAACCGTTAAAAATATTTTTTTAGAAAATCTAAGGGAAAATGTCAGTTACAAGTATGGAACCTCAGGGAAAGGATATTATTACAAACACATTCGGCGTAATTATCAGGAATGTTCAGGACCATACTGAAATTGTGTTTGAGGTAAACGCTGCTTATTTTCTTTAAACTATGACCAATGGACAGAGTTTAAGAAGTCATTGTTTCCCATAGAGAACGAGATGACCAGCAGATTTCGCTATCCGTATCGAAACTTATAATCATGTAAACATATAATACATTCACCTTAGGAAGTAAGAATTTATGGTTATATCATCAAAGCTATCCTTAGCAATATGCAACCTAAGTATGGAGCAGTTTATTTTTTGGATTAGATCATCAGTGGCGTATTGGACAATGTCAGTGGTGTACTGCGGCGGGTGTGCTATAGTCAGTGAGGGGCGGTGAGGGGGTGGCGTATAACCTACATTTATCTTCTACTTTCATCCACTTACTGGGAGAAGTCGGAAAGATACTTTTCTAACAATTATATTTCCTCCTTTGCGTTATGCCACTTTTAATTTAATCAACTTTTTATTTCTTGCATCATTGTCGACAAATGGAATCCTAAGTATCCTCTGTGATTTCCTATACGAGTTTTATAATGTTAATTTATCTCCAACCGTTTTCATATTAATTGTACTGGACGTTTTACTCGTATATGATAAGGCACCATGTGTTGGTGACCACTTTGAAAACGGTTACCCATATGATAATTATTTTGTCACAGCTCTGTTAAGTGTTTAAAGATCTATCGAATGAGGTATCACTCGACCACTCGACCAATGTTTCCATTTAAAATTTCGGAGTTGGTCTCTGGGCCCCCATGAAAGGCACCCTGTGGGATACCAAGGCAACATCAATTCTACGTGTCCTATGCAATTTTCCTGTTTCACTTCTTTGCTGTTTAATTGCGTCCAGCCGATTTCATGTTAGTGGTACTGGACGTTTTATCTGATACAGGCACCGTGTCTTGGCGGCCATTTTGAAAACATTGACCGATATGAAAAATGTTTTTCACAGTACTATTAAGTTTCTAAATATGTATTAAACGAGATATAACTCGCCCCATTTTCCATTTAAACTTTTGAACTTAGGCCCTGAGCTCTGATCAAGGGCGGCCCTGGAGGGCACAGCGACATTACCATTCGACGTCCCCCATAGCATTTTCTATTTAGTTATTGTACGGTTCAAATATCTTCAACCGTTTTCGAGATACTTTCTTGGAAAGACTGAAATAGGCCACAGGAATATATATGTATATATGTATGTATATAAGGTGTCCTCATGAAACTTCCCTGATCACAAATATTAATTGCATTGAAACTATTATTGCCAGAAAATAATGATGATATTGTATACATGTAAACCAGCAAATGCACACCAGATGCACAAATTTTATAAGATTTCAAAATATATGATCAAAAAATTAAACATTTAAGCTTGGAGTTAACGACATCAGGAGTGTCGCTATACACCTCAGCGAGCACAACATCTATGGATTCAACATCGTTGTTTCGAATATTTTGTCATGTTGTATTCCCCTTCAACTTCCCTCCTAAAAACTGTTCGGATCATTATTCTCGCTGCATTAACCTATATTTTGGAAGGTGAAAATCCTAGCACCAATTCAAATTTCCCAATAGGAACTCTAAAAATTTCTTTGCTGGGTTATTTATTACTTACCGTTAGTTGTCTTTTCATATAATACTTTAAGGAGATAGCTAATTTTTACGAGTTTCAACTATATTACTTTATACACATAAACATATATTTCTTTTATTTTAAAATTAAGACATAAAAATATTATGCGTAGAAAACTGCACAGGTTATCGTCCGAGTCCAAGGGTTCTTTATTGTTGTGTGCAAAATCAGTTTTATCTCATATCTCTTCATCGACACCACACACCCATTTCTGTGCATGGTAAACTTCGTGTTTTACACATGCAATGTACAACAAAGCATCCTTTCCCACAACCACTATATTATAATAATTATAGCTCTCATAATATTTATATAGCTCTAATCTATAATTTCAGTAACCATTCAGTTGCTGTCATCGAAGTCATCATAGGAAGATACTTGTTTCCAGATTTCTCCCATCCAAATTATGGTGATTCTGGGAGGTTTGGCTGTTACCTGTTAGCATTGCGCCACTCCAACAATTAAAATATGTGGTGTCAGGGAGGATTTTGTTGGAGGTAAATTTTCACTTTCCACATCTTTTCTTGAACACATCCACGAGCGCAATTTGCTCATGTCTGATATTTTCTCCCTGGCGATTAAACTTGGCAAATGAATCGGTCGAATAGTTGCTCGTGTTCTAGTTTAAACTTTTCTAGAGATCTAAGTAATACCTGAGAAGAGAAGCAAACTTCTTTATCTGATGTTTGAAAAGCTTTCCGAAAAGTTAACTTGCCTTTACTCTTGAAAGACCCAGTAATATCACTGCCCGAAAGTGCATGAAGAGCTAACAATGCCTGAACTTTTGTCGGTCCTATGCTGGAATAGACAATATTGATATCAATAAATTGTTTATTAGCACTAACTCTTGTGACATAGTTTGTTTTGGAAAATCTTGCAGAAACGGAACTGAAAGGATGAAAACGTCTGTATCTGCTGAATATAAATACAGGGCAGTAGAATGATGTAAGATATGTTCACGAGCAAAAGTGCATTCACACTCCCAAATTTCATATCCCAATTTTCAACGTTAGACAACCAAAAAGTTTGTGAAGGTTTATTGGTTGAGAACTACACAAGGCGTTCTAAAATGCTCTACTTTGCTTGAAAAATATCAGTGTAACAAACAGCTAAAAACCAGGAAAATATCTATGCCTTCCCAACGATTACAAAATCAGTTAGAAGACACCGTTTAGTATCTACAGAGCGATTGATGTGAGAGAGTTACAGAGATATACCAAGGAAAAATCAATGTGGGTCATACATTCATTTCATTTCAATCGAGATCCCATGTGCGCTTCACCGGATCCTGCTTCTACCCCAGACTTGCTCAAACTGACAGGCTTCCACCTGGCTCCCAGGTTTTGTAAAACCAGGTAGGTTACAGCATATTGCAAAATCTCTGAATGTTTTACATTATTCGTTTCAACGTTACCTTCACTTTTGTTAGTTACCAGTTTTAATATCTCTACTAAAACTTTATTTTAAAAAATCAGGTCGAGATGATTTAACTCTCAACTTTAATTCGTGAAAATATTTTTTATCAGCAAAACCATCGTACTTTTTATTTTTAAAATATATTATTATTCATTTACACATTAAACCTAACAAGAATGTTTTCTGGTGTTATATTACTGGTTTCAATGTGTTCCGAAAATGAAACAAAAAGAAAAAGAAATACAGCAGAGAAAGAAAAACAATCTAAGAAAGTAAAAACAAGATGTGCAGTGTGTCAGTTCAATTTGCGAAAACCACTGCAAAACTAGAAAACGTGTCATATGTCTCAAATATGACAAATAGTCATATTACCTGTGCACTATAATTTAGTTTGTGTAGTTTAAAACCCAATTAATAATACAAGCATGTTTTTTTATTAGAAGCATATACGATATCAAAAGAAGACAAGTTCCCCCCTTAATACGCCGTAATATATCATTCAGTATCTCTTGCTATATTCTAAGCAATCGACAACTGTAATTTCGAAAAGAAGAATAAACAAGAATGAACTGAAACATAATCAAATATGCATATCGCTGAGTGTTTAGGATAATATTTCAAGTGGGAACATCTCCACTCTCTTTGTCTCAGTTAACATAGGCATGAGTCTCGCATTTCATTTCTAGATGGAGAACTTTGAGGAAAGAAAAGTCGTCATACACCTTGCTAGAACAAATTAAATTTAAAAGTATTAAATTGACTTCTCTTTGCGCAGTGGATTTGAATCCAAGACCCCGGATTTCTAACCTAGTGCCTATAACACCTTGACTATTCTTTCACTACTGCCGAAGTCTCCTAACTTGAGAGTTCTGTCATAAAATGATGGTCGGAGGGAGAAAACGGAAACAAAACTTTGATTTTAAAAAATAATAAAAGAATAAGCAGAAACTTCGGTTTGCCGAATAAAGGCTTAAGTAGTCAAATCTCGGTTAGGACAAACCTTTTAAAGAAATCTTGAGTATGATACAATATTTCTTTCCTACCACAGAAACCTGTGAGTCTTGGTAGATATTTAATTAATTACGCTGAAATCTATAGAAAAAAGCGTCTTTTGTGGTAAAATAATACATTACTATCTGCCGGAAAGATTTCTGTCGCGAGTCTACATTGTTTAAACCTTCCTGAAATCTATGTTATGTACAATCAGTCCATACAATACGCATCCACTTCGTATTTATTAATGTTTAACAAAGCTATTCAAGTAGCAAATATGAATAAAATATTTATTTACATTCATTTTACTGTTGCAGATCACAAAGCAATAAAAAAATAAAAATCAGAACATATTTTCATAGTTTAGCACTTATTACAACAAAAGTACAAGAACTAGTCCCAGATATTACGTTCGTTACAGAAACTTCTGTTGTATTTCTTTGGGCAGCCCTACCCGTTGGTCTAGTGGATAGCACATCTGCCTTTGTTGTACGGTGTCAAAGCTTCGATTCCCGGTGCCTTTGGAATTTTAACTGTCCTGGATATGTATGTGTTCGTATCCCTGTCGAATTTCGTAAAATTTAAAGAAGCCTTGCATACGAGAAAACTGAGGTATGATCGGTTGAGGTTTTCGAAGAATAAAAATGTTGGCTGAGTGAGTATCGTACTTGACCACTGAAATAGCCATGAAGTTTCTTACATTGGATTTTTAGCCATCTATTTTATGATTCTTTTTTCTAATGCTTGTTTAAAAACAATCACAAATAAAGGAAACACTTCAATAATTTCCATTTGGACCTGACCGCGTGATCCTTACGCCTCAATACTACGTCCAACAAACGTTTGCTCATAATTTTCTTTTATTTTCAGCCGGCAACTATATTCCTGTATTGTGGTGTGTGTATCGCTCGCTGTGACTTCCTACATTCAAATCTCGCCCTAGACATGGATGTTTTTAACTGTTTACATCTACTTGTATTTTTGCTTGATGTAATAAAATTTCGGAATACTTCGTGCAGAGCTAGAGAAGAGAACGCTATTTGCTGGCAGATATCACTTTTGTCATATGTGAATGAATATTATAGTTGCCTACCAAATAGCCATGTTGGATTCAAATCTTTGCTAAACTAGCCTTGAAGAAAGCGATAGGTACCGGAATAGTCACGGTCAACAATTTCCTGTACACGGTATTTAATATAGTTCCCGGAGGGGAAGTGTTTTCAATGATTGCACCACACAACATGTATATCAACAACTCTTCTTGAAAGGAAGCGTTCTGTCCCAGAGTTAGTCACTTCTGTTGATCCACTTCGATACACGATTTTTAGCGCAGTTTCCAGTGTAAATTCTTTTAAGCAATTCCACACATGCAACATTAGTCTTGACGAAAGAAAACGATAAAGGCCAAAATTACTCACTTCCGGTTACCACTTTAGGTATACGATATCTAAAACAATTTATTTGAGTGAAGTGTTTTGAGCTATCGCTCACATGCAACGTATATATTAATCAACTCTTCTTGAAAAAAGAAAATGTTCGTTAAAGGAATTATTCACTTTCGGTCAAACTTCTAGGTTTCCACACATGCAATCTATATATCATTCAACTCGTCTTCACGAAAGAAAGTGATCGCTAACGCAATTCCGGTCACTTCCTGTGAACCACTTCCATACGGTATATATTACAGTTTCAACGGGGGGTGTCAATACGAGTTAATGAATGTTTTGCGTGTGTGCAATCTTTGGAAACATTCAACCGTCGGAAATTCTAAAAACTGTATTAGACACCGAATAGTGGAAGCAATTGAACGGAAGGGACCGATTGTGTACCGATCGCCTTTTTTCGTCAACAAGAGTTAAATGATACGTATGCTGAATGTGTGCAATCGTTGGAAAGACCTCACTCTCTGAAACTGTATTGTATACCATGTACCGGAAATAAGTAATATCGTTACCGATCGCTTTTTTCGGCAAGTCGATTTGATTGATATATACGTTACATATGTCCAAAAAATGAAATGAATTCTTCCAGTTTTACATCCCACAGGTATGCCGGCAAGGCTAAGGAGACTGTGATGAGAAATGAATGTAATGGTGGAATGAAGACCATGGTACGAAATCCGAGAAAACCCACGCTGGTTTTTGTCCATCACAAAGCTCACTTGGCACGAGCTGGGATCGAACCAGGGACCCCATGCACCAGAGATGAACGCTCTATCACTGCACCAACGCGGTCCCTATTACACATGTTCAGTCGTAGGAAATAATAATAATAATAATAATAATAATAATAATAATAATAATAATAATAATAATAATAATAATAATAATAATAATGAAAATATCGCTCATTTGAAGCCAAATTGATTCAGGAAACATTAAATTCGCGTGGTTTTCCAAATTAATATGTGTCTTATTTCGCAGTATTATAAAAGGAGGAAAGTGAGGTATTCTACTTTTTGTGATGAAAAGTATTTTTGTGAAATCTTCGTTAATACCTATTTTCATTTATAAAGTCAGACAATATCTAAGGAACAATCTGAACGCTTTCCAGCATGGGTGTTCTTTCCTTGTCAAATAATGTTTGTTTAGTGACTTAGGGATACAATCGGAGCTTCAGAATTATTCTGTGTGACTAAAATAGTTGTAGCGCAGTTCCTCTTTAGTGTTTTCAGGCGTTCAGTTACGCCTATACTCCTCCGAGAGGCCTGAACCACTCTCAAGGAAATTTGAAATGGTGATCCGAGATCACATGCTGAGTGTTGTAAGGGATCATATATTCTGATCGGACATATCATTGCGGAATAATCATCGAAAAACGTGATCACTGAGATGCCTGAACTATTCTTTATCTAATTTGACAGGTGATTCGAGAGCACTCTCGAAGTGTCGTAGGACGTCGTAAGTGCAGATCGGAGATTCTATTGAGGAATAATCATCGAAAACGTGTTGCACATAGACAATATTGGAAAATCGGTTGGTGCTCAAGTCCTAGTTGTAAACAATGTGCAATAGAATTTTCAGCATTAGAAATAGGGCGAGGTCCTTTCCAATCAACTTAGGAGTTCAGTTGATCGGATACTTCTCCGAAATGCCTGAACCGTTCTTCACCAAATTTGCCGTAGTAATTTGAGCGAGTGCGCTGAATGTCGTTCTGGGCGCGTGTCCCGATTGGAAATACCATTGAGAAATAATCACCGAAAAACTGGTATAATCAATAAAGGCAGATCGCTTCACTCAAAATTTGCAATACTATATTCCTAGTACTTAATAGTTTTACCAAATAGTATAAAAATGTTAGTTAAATTTGTAGCGGACGTGGTTCCCTGTTCGATTCCTAGTAGAACTAATTTCCGGTGTTGACCTGCATAGTGGAAAAAATAAGGAAATCGGTGAATAAATAAGTAGGATCCGAATTCCATAATTATGGTATTTAGTTTATATAAGAAATAATATCAAATTTCTGATTTAGTAAGATTGCAATCAAGTAAAATATATAATATGAATGAAATGAAAGTGTCTAAAAGTGTAGTAAAATATATTATGCTTTTCACCCTATGAACATTAAAGTCCATATATCAGTCGTCGACAGTTCTACAGTAACAACCAAGATTTATAGCAATGTGATACAATTTTTCATCAGCAGCGAGACGATGTGCCTCTCTGAGAGAGTATCGAACCTAAAGAGCTTATATTTTAGACATGGTATTCACGTCAAGAGTTGAGTCAAGAACAAGCAGCATGATTTTCTATTAAAAGTGAGGGGAGGAAGTATTGTTTATGTGTTAAGGGTCAAAGGAACGTTTTAGTTTCTCTTGTATTTTAAATATAAGCAAACTTTAGTACGTAGTACATGGAGTTTTCCTTTATTTTGCAAAATACATTACAGCATTATTCACAGCCACAATAATCTTTCCACTAGCAAGCGACGATAATTCACTGCTGAAAAACAAATTACCAGTTACACCTCGGAATGTTCTTGCCTGTAATGATCTGGAAACACGCTGTTCTCTACAGAAAAACCTGAGAGACAATACGAGCTGCACTTCAGAACGTATACCTTTCTATGTGTCTTGTTCTTTGTGTGTGTTCGTGCGTGCGCGCGTGTTGAAAATAGACATATTTTTTTACAATCGCGTAAAAAAAAGCGACATCATTCGACATGTTCAAACTATAAATAATATTCTCCAGATTTTAATACAACGCTATTAAACTAACTTTACCACAGAATATAAATATATACGCATATATATATATATATATATATATATATATATATATATATATATATATATATATATATATATATATATATATATATATATATATATATATTTAAAAAATCATTTGGAAGTAGTAATTGGGAAAAAAAATCCTGCAAAAAGAAAACAAATAAGCTTAAGTGAGCTTCAAACTCACGACGGTTAGTTAACAGTCAAACACGCTAACCACTCAAACAGCCATCCACAGCACAAGTACATCTGATACACTGCAAACATGGATACACTGCAAACATAAATCTAGTCCTAATACTTTTGTTGTGCGAAACTTCGGAGAAAGTTTTATAAGTATGCTTCTTGTTTTCGTTTCGAGTTTCGTTTGTCTTGTTTTTCGAGTTAGATATTAAGGAAGATTTTACGAAAATATTTTTCATCACAAAAATAGATACCTTACTTTTTATTGTTTTATAATACTGCAAAATAAGACATATTAATTTGGAAAACCACATGAATTTAGTGAATCCTGAATCAATTTGGTTTCAAAACAGCAACATTATTATTATTATTATTATTATTATTATTATTATTATTATTATTATTATTATTATTATTATTATTATTATTATTATTATTATTAACAGTTTCCGGGTGTGTGATGTTTCTACCAATTCCCATATGCAAAATATATATCAACCACGCGTGTGAACGAAATAAAGCAAACGGTACGAAATTGGTTACTTCTGATATACGGTACCTAATACAGTTTTCAAGTATGGAAATTTCGAAAGAGTGGACACATGCAACATATATCATTCAACTAGTCTGAAGGAAAAAAAGTGATTGGTACCAAGATTGATCACTTTCGGTGAATCACTTGCGGTACGCGGTACCTAATTAAGTTTTGAGTTGTGGGGAACTTCCTACGACTGAACGTATGTAACATATACATCAATCAAGTCGGCTTGGCAAAAGAAAGCGATCGGTAACAAAATCAATTACTTCACGTTAACCACTTCTGGTACATGGTATATAATACAGTTTCAGGGAGTGAGGTTTTTTCTACATTTGCACACATTCACCATATGTATCGTTTAACTCTTCTTGATGAAAAATAGCGATCGTTACTGAATCGGTCACTTCGGTATAATTGCTTCCACTATTCGGTATCTAATACACTTTCGAACGGTTATATGTTTCCAGAAGTTGCACACACGCAAAATATATATAAATTAATTCGTCTTGATACCCCACCTCGGAAACTGTAATATATATATATATATATATATATATATATATATATATACCGTATGGAAGTGGTTCACTGGAAGTGACCGGAACTGCGTTTGCAACGACTTCCTTTCGTGAAGAAGAGTTGAATGATATATACGTTGTATGTGCGCAAATCGAGATACTTCGCTAAAAGTGAATATTCCGTTGCCGAACATTTTCTTTTCTCAAGAAGAGTTTAACATATATCTTGGGTGTGTGCAATCGCTCGAAATACTTCACTCCAATAAATTCTTTTAGATATCGTATATCAAAATTGGTAACTGTAAATGAGTAATTTTCTCATTAATCGTTTTCTTTCTTCAAGACGAATTGACTGATATATATGTTACATGTGTGTAATTGCTGGAAACAATTTACCCTGGAAAATGTGTTAAATATCGTGTATCGAAGTGCATCACCAGACGTGACTAACTCCGGGACCGATCGCTTCCCTTTAAGAAGTTTTGTTGGTATACATGTTCTATGCGTGCAATTGTTGAAAACATCTCACCTTCGGAAACTATATTAAATACCGTGTACGGGAAGTTTTTGACCTTGACTATTCCTGTATCTATCGCTTTCCTCAGGGCAAGTTTACCAAAGATTTGGATCCAACATGGCTTTTACGTATCTACGTACGTAACTACAGTATAATGTTTACTTATATATGTGACAAAATTTTTAATTATTTCATAGTATCTTCATTCTAAAAAGTGAAGAAAACATCTGAGACCGAGTTTCGAAATCTCGATCTTCAAGTTTCACAAGGTCCTTACGAATTCTAAGAGGTTTAACATGCTTGGCTACTGGCGGCACATATACAGGTTGCAGCTAGTGTCTATATAAACAACGGAGGGAAAATGCAATTCCTCTGTTTAAATCTGCGGGAATTGTGACGAATCTATGTTTATTTTTTGAACTTAGTCTTTGAATAAGTTTATAAGTTTAGGTGAACAGGAGTATACCACTGAAACAGCCGAAAAATGCCTCAATCTTGTTGGAATAGGACGTAATGTTGAGATGTCTAATCTTCAGTAATAATAATAATAATAATAATAATAATAATAATAATAATAATAATAATAATAATAATAATAATAATAATAATAATAATAATAATAATATAGAAGAATATTCCGTATGAGGACAGATTGCATTAAAATCTAAAACCATCCGAAACATTAGGCAAAAGATACAAAATAGTCGGGATCCGACAGAGGCGTCCAGACCACCAGGACATATCCCCTGCGTACGTCCCTACAACTAGCAAGCACGTTCGCTGCGGTAATGTAAAACTGAGTTTGGATCTCAGTGCTATACGAGTCAGCATGGAACCCTTCCCCAGAGATTCTTAGGTTAACACTGAACAAAATTACACTTTAACACGTTCGCTGCGGTATTGTGAAACTAAGTTCGTATCTCAGTGTTCATCGTGTGTCTCGTTGAAGCGCACAGAAATGAAGTATCGCACGAGCCACCGGTGAGTCGTAACGCAGCGAACGTGTTTTAAACGAAAGGTTTCCAATCAAATTTCATGTAGAAAGTAGTGCTAGTGAACTCAGATGAGCCTTATGAAAAATTGTTTTTAAGTTTTACGTTCCATGGATATGCAGGCTAAGCTAGAGGAGACCTCGATGACGAGAATGAAAGAAAGAGTGGAATGAAGAAAGTGGGAGGAAACAGAACCCCTAGAAACCTACATACACACCGTTTGTCCAGCACAATGCACATTGGGTGGGTGCTGGGATAGATAGAGAAACAGAAAATTCAGAGTGAGCGGGCTATGACTAAAACAATCTTAAAGAAAGCGTGTAGTAATTGTAGAACAGGGTAAACCATCTAATGCACAAAACTTCAGTAATAATAATAATAATAATAATAATAATAATAATAATAATAATAATAATAATAATAATAATAATAATGGAAGTTCCCTTAAAATTAGGCAAAATTTACAGAAAAATCGAGGAGGGTCCGGAACTCCAGGACACACTTCTGCAACTAACAAAATTTCAAAAGCGTTCCACTAAAATTTCATGTAGAAAGTATTCTACTGTACGTTTTAAGGAAAATAACTCTAATAAAATTAACTGAATATCACTGAAAAGTAAGTATATAATAAACAAACTTTTAAGATATGCAGAAGTAATTATAAAAACTTCGGTACAAAAATACGTACATAGACCATAATTCAATAAGCTCAGAAAAACAAAGTAATAAAATAGCGCTAAAGATTCAGTCTACAGAACAATTGTTACTTAAAGATTGGACATATACTATTTCGTCTCGACTTTCGTCTCTAAAGCGAAACTAATTATGAGTTAGCCTTCTCCCGTCTCGAAAGTAAAATAGTAGGGTACATATGTATGTTCTGCAGACATCTTTCCCCCTCCCAATATTCTTTGGCCAGCACACAGGAAAACACAAAGCATTTTACATAAGGTCCAACTAACTAAACATAGCGCACAGTATTTAGATGAGAAGCGTGAATAAGATAGAAACCTTTAATCTAACACACCTAACACTGAAAGAAATAAACAATCTAGAACACTTTTTATTTTCCCCCAATACAAAAAATCACTAAATCTAGTTACAAAATTACAAAAAATCACTAAATCTAGCTACAAAAATTACAAAAAATTACTAAATCTAGTTACAAAATTACAACTACATAACATTCATTCTATCTTAAGTCATCTAACACAGGGAGTAACGAATCGTTACACCCTTACATAATATTCTAACACAGGGAGTAGCGAATCGTAGCACAAAGTGAGATTGGGTATTGTTTCTGCACATAGGCTTTTATGACATTTAAAATCGCAAAAACTTACATCTAAAATTTATAACTGATAGTGCTATCTTTGATTGAAAAAATAGTTTTTGTTTGGTGCAAATCGGTTCAGAAATAGCTGCATTATAAAAGCTTAATGTTTAGTATATTACATACAGCTGTTATAGGTATATATGTATATACACTTGCTCTCATCGCACACACATGCATTCAGTTGAGAGAAGCAATAACATACATGTACACGAGATTTATGATCATTCTCCTTCTTTCTTTTTTGAAGCGCGACATGCAATCCGATTTTCTTTTCCTTCTCCTCTCACGCAAACATACATATATACATTAGCTTAACAAAACTTTTAGCTTTCAGCTGCGAGAGGGCGCTATATCTGACGTAGTCTCCACAACCGACACAACGTAATAATATGACGTCATTGAATCCATGACGAAATATCTGTTGGGTCTCTTTCTCTCTTTCCTTCTCAGCTCTGAACGATAGAGAGGTTTCCCTTGTTCCAACTTTTCCCACGTAATGGTCAGCTTTCAAGCGAATGCATGTTCTCTGTTATAATGTTTATCAGCGGAGTTAGTATGTAGTTCTAAAACGTGCCACATACATGCGCTAGTGTCTCTCTCTTTTCTTCTCATCAACACTCAGTGATACCAGAATATTAGAATTAAATCCTAAGTTGTGAGACAAAATTCTAAAAACAGGGTTGGAAACTAATTCTCTTTAACATGTTTTTCCAGAATTGTTATAATTACGAATTAAGCTTTGAAACTATTACCAATGAGCTACCAATAAATAAGGTAAACACGATAATTTTTTGGAAACGATAACTAACCCTGTCATTAATGGCGTACTAGAGGGATACTATTTTTTAAATCGTTATATTTCCGTTGTTTTTCAACCGATTTTCAAAATTCAAACGGCAATCAATAGAGAAATAAATTACTATTTATCGGATGTCTTCTGGGTTGCATAACTCTAGGGATATTATTACAAAAAACAAAAATAAATCTCTTATTTATACATGTATCTTTAAAATTCAAATGGCATTGCGTTCTGTATGTCCAAAGGTCTTAGTTTTTATAGTCTTGAAACCATAAAAACACTTACACACTTAGAACATACTTAAAATTACAAGTTCGGATATTGATAATGGAATCTTCTGCTAACTTTGTTCTCTATAGGAAACAATGACTTATTAAACTCTGTCCACTGATTGTAATTCAAGCTGAATAGACAGCCGTTAATATCAAAAAATACTTGAACTTCGGTTTGCACATTTTTCACAATTACATTGAAATTATTAGTAAGAATGAAATTTTTGGGGATCCATAATAACCACTCCATTTTTTACTTCTGAAGAAATATTTTTAATCATTTTTGTTATTTTGTCATTTTATGGATTTATTTCTAAAGTAAAAATTATGTATTTTATAACCATTATCTAAATCTTTCACACCCTCATACTTAACAAACATCTTAATTTTTTCATGTCTTTCAACACTTGCTCAGTATCGTCATTATATGTTTGTGGTAATAACGTCTTATATTTCTCATCTAAATGTACTAAAACTCTTTGACCATAACGCTGTGTTTGAACCAATTTCCATAATGTTATCTCGTACGGTTTACTTTTTTCTAACTCATCTATGCGAAGGAATCTCAATGCTTTAACGTCATTTTTCTTATTCAAATAATTAGCCATAGCTTGTTTTTTGTTATAAGGAAAATGTTCGTTTTATGAAAAAAATTCATAAAACCGCTTCCCCCATTTGAAATTTACGTACAGAACTCAACAGTTCGATAATTATCTTTCAGACCAGTGTATTTGATTTTTAATCCGTCTTTAATGATCTCATCAATCATTTTATCTGTTAAGCGTTTTGTAAATCTAGGTGGAAGAAATACCTTTAACTCTTGGCATTCAACTAAAATGCTCTTTCCAAACTTAGTTTTAATCCTTTCCATTTTCACAATCTTATATTGTGTATCTAATTTAATTCTCTTAAACCAATAACTTGTTTTTGCTCAAGACTTCCAAGTTTATCTAAAAGCTCAATATGATTTGCCATCGTATTTACTATATAGAAAATCAATAATCACTCTTCAATTTTTTATCTTCACCAAAAACTTTTTAATCATTTTTATTAATTTTAGAATAACGTTTATGGAAAACCTCCACAAACATTACAAAAAATACATTTAACTATCTAAAACTCTTCTACTACTTTCTCATTCTTAGGATCATATGTAAAGTTCTTTTGTCCAATTAAAATCGCATAGCATATAGTATTATCAGCAACAGCTTCTGCAAAGTCTACTACAATCTTTATGCTTGTTCTCTCATTTACCGATACATTCTTCCTCTTACTACAATTAATAACATACATTGGTCTGTTATCCATAAACTCTTTAGGGTCATAGTACATTTCTGTATTACCACGTGTTATTCTCCTAAATGCAGTATACAGTATTTGTACAAGACATCCTTATTGTTGTTAGCTTTTGTAAATGTTATTCTCAATCCACCTTTCCACATAACATTTTTATAATCACTTAAAAAGCCTGGAATTAATCTTAATGGGTACAAAACGCTAAAGTCCTTTCGTAGATTAAGTTCATGATCTGTTTCAAATCCTGCTTGTTTTAGATATTCAACTTCTGGTTTGGAAATGTTTAATGTTCTAATAGCTGAGGATAGTATTCCAAGTAGTTCAATCTTACCTATAACAACTCCATGCTTTCTAACCTCAATTTGAGAAATGAAGAATGGTAAGAAGTTACCTACAAGTTTTATAGTATCATTTGCAGCAAATGTTCCTCCAGCTGATGCACCAACAACTTCAAAAGTCATATAACAATCTGCTTTGTGTGGATGTATGAACCCATCCCCCATATCGAAATCAAACTCAATATCTTTGTTAGCTTCATTTAAATTATTAAATGTTCTTGTGTTAGGTTTAAAACTCCGTAACTCATAACTCTCAATACTATCCATTTATTATAAAGAAAATCTTGAAAGAACGCTTTTATGGAATGTACCCATAAAAGAACTATACATAATAACATTTAAAAACTTATAATCCCCATCCTAACTTAACCTTAGCATTCATAGCAGTACCAACTCCAAAGCAGCTAATCGTTCACCAATTGATGCATCAATACCAAATGCTCTATTCCATGCTTTGGTTTCTTGTTCCTTATCTGCAATATGTCTTGACTCTGTATCTTTATTGTCTCTGTAGTATATATCGTGTTCTTTACAAGTCGCATCTAATGGGTTAATACTCTTATCACCTCTTTCTAATCTTTCTTGAAGCTTCGTAAAAGGCCCGCAAAATTCGTAGCCTGGAATATGCAACTCTGGTATCCCCTTCATGTTTAAAATCTTATTCATTAGTCGTTTTCCAAGTTTCTCATCATTCCAGAATCGTGGTGGTAATGTATTTAAGATCTTAATCAAATAACCTATAACTTTCGGATCATTAGGAATAAATTGCAAAAGCTTATTATTAATCACTCTCACTATACCTACTTTCTCATTATAAAAGTTATTATTACCAGCCTTTTCTTCTAAATCTATAACTATTAACCAATCAATTAACTTTCTCACATCGTCCATCCATATATATTCTTTAGGTATTTCGTTGTATGTCTTTATTCCTTCTCCAGACTTTGGTGTTTTCTTTCTTGGTGGTGTTGGAGGTAAATATGGCTTAATATAATTATCCCAAATAGGTTTATTAATATTCTTGTACTTAAAACCCCTATTAGATGCTACTTTTTTTTATCTCGATTATATTTTTGGAAGGCAGCATCTGATTCTATTATTATTTCCTTGTACTGTTCAAAATCGTCATCTTCATAATCTTCAATGGTTTTACTCATTTTAACTTCAGAATTTCCTATCTTATTTATTGTTCTTCCATCTTCTTCAACTCTTATTCCAAACACACTGTCATTTTTTTACTATAATATTTTGTTGCAATCTTACCAAATGATTGTGCTCTTGGTAAAGGCTCTACTCCTTCGACTTCGTCTTTAATTTGTTTTCTCATTTGTTTTATTTCTCCCGTTATAGTTGTATCACTACTACTTGGAGGACCATCATAAATTATCTTTTTAGGTGTTTCTAGTAGACTAGGATCTATTGAAGCCGTCTTATGTACAGATGGAACAAGTTCAGTTATTAGATTTTTATTTTGTTCTGTTACTTCTTTTATCTCACTTTCCAAATTGTGGATAGCATCAATTACAGGTTGTTCTTGTGTCTTAAATTTATTGTATATACATGCTCTTTCTTTCTTCCAAGATTTGAAGCCCTTTATCAAGTACTCCTTTAACGTAATATTCTTATTAATTTCTTTCTCATCCATTTATTATATAGAAAATGAACAAACGCCAATAAACGTCAAAAAACGTCAATAAACGTGAAAAACGAGAAAAAAGTTTAAAGTTTATTCTTTAAGACACAAACGTTTAAGAAGTGTTTTATCTTGTTCCTATACTTACCATTGTTTACCTTCCTTGTCATATCAATTACTATAAAACCATAATCTTCTCGACAACATTTTGAACATATCTCTTTAAATTTATCATAAGGCATATCTCCTCCAACAAACTCGTTATACACATGTTTAAGATTAGTATAATCTTGTCTAAATACGCATAGGAAGTTAACGTTGTCTCTTATAAGCGGGTTAGGTACTTTTGAATATGTCTGTACAAGATAGAAACAGTCTAAATGTCTATGTCTACCTCTCGTAAAGTAATTTCTAACAGTATCTTGGTTGTCTAAAATGTAATCATCAAACACGACGACAGAGTATTTTTCACATTCATCAATAGGTACAATACAATCATTACTGCTTAAGAACGTTGCTATTTGCTTCTTGAACTTTAGTTCTGCTTTTTCAAATCGATTTTTTGATTGTTTATAATTTGGCTGATTCATGCTTTTAGAATATATGTAAAAGTAATAATTGTTTAACCAACCTGGCTGTAATAAGAAGTTAAATAACAAAAAAGTTTTACCACAACCAGATGCACCCACAATAAGACATCGAATATCATCAGGTATAAGTTCTCCATTTCTTTTCTTAGCTGTTGTTTCTTTTATCATCTCTTTTACATTCCAATTAATAGCTTTCTTACTCATTTATTATAGAGACAATTTTGGTTCAGACCTGATAAAATTGTTAGGTAATTATATCTTTAAGTTGTTCTCTGATCTTATGCAGCGTATTTTTTATATATTCTTCATTCATTTCGCCATTTAATGTTATTATCGTTTCTAACTGTTCTTTAAATGAGTTAATACAGGTGACAATGGTTTTATATTCATCTTTTCTTTTGCTTATGTTTAACTTAGAAGACAAACCTGTTTAATAGCACTTCAAGTTGCAAGAGACGTTGTTAATATTGAGCAAATTGTTACGGGTATAAAAATATTAATAAACCCAGTTGTTGCAGAAAGTATAACCGATAACGTGATCAAAGTGTAGTATGTATATCTAACAATTCGCAGTTTTCTCTTTTTCTTCTTTAAGCTGTATTCTAACTTTTGAATGATATCTTTTATTAACTTGATTACTTTCTCTCTTGGAATATCACTAGATAAATCAAACTTGTTCATTTATTATATAATAAATGGCTAAGGTATTTAAGTAATGAGTGACACTTCTGTTTTAAAGAAGAAACTCCATTATGAATTACACAATAGTAGCAACTATTTAAGTATAGGACTAGTTGGGTTTTACACAACATACTTAACACCAAACATTACAGAGAAAAATAATATGTTGACAATTTGTAGTGATGAACCTAACTATCCTACTCTCGCAGAACAACTCATAGTTCAACCTGGTCAATATAATTTAAAAGAATTAGAAGAATATATTAAATCAAATCTTCCATACATCACCGATAATTTTAAAAATATTAAATTTACTGAGGACAGAGAAAAAATAGTTAAAATATTTAGCGAGCGTTGTGATATAATCTTAGATACCATTAATACTGTATTAGGTTTTAGTGAGAAGTTAGTTAGAAACAAAACACATATTGGAAGTAAGTTAACAAAGTTTAAAACATTTGATACAATTAATGTTCACTGTAATATAGCAGACGGTATGTTTGTTAAAGATACGGAGCACACATAAGAGAAACAGGAATTATAGCATCATTTAAAACAGATGCTGAGTTTAAACATAGTATTATTTACAAGCCTACTTATCTATTGTTTTTGCCTATATCAAAAGACAAGATTGATAATTTTGAGATAAGAATAACATATGAGAATGATTCCTTAATTGATTTTGGTGGAGCTACAACAACCGTACTTTTACAGACCAAGATTTTCTCTTAAATCAATAGGAAGATGTGTTCTATTAAAGGTTGTATGTTTAGTGTTCCTTACAATTAACTAAGAGATTTAAATATTGATCATATATTAACAAAAGAAACAACTTAACGAAAAATCCAAGAAAATTAAAGAAGGTAAAGGAATGGATTTAACTTTAACTACTGCACAAATGAAAAAGATTAAGAAAGAGCATATTGGCTGTTTTATCTTTACAATTCCAGCCATTCTAGCAGCTTTAGGAGCAGTTGGTTCATTAGCAGGTGGTGCAGCAGCGATTACTAAAACTGTACTTGATGCTAAGAAAAATAAACAAGAACTTGAAGAACAAAAAGGCACAATATGGCTATAGAAGAAAACATGAAGCAGGTAAACCAAAGAAGTCAAAAAACTAAAACCATTGACCAACTTCGATATAGAGAGGTTGGTTAAAGAATTAAAGATAAAACGATTTAGAGGTGTATATGAGTGACGAACTTTCACAAAAACCCTATGTAAGTGAGTGCGATGTAGTTAACTTCGATAAATCAGAAAACATTGGTACTCATTGGATATGCTATTGGAAAGATAACAGCGAAAAGTGTGTGTTCGATTCTTATGGTGGTGTTTCTCCTAAGCAACTAGTACAATATCTTGGTACCAAAAACTTATTTTACAATGACGAACGAATACACGACTTCAATTCAGTTATATGTGGTGATCTCTGTGTTAAGGTTTTAAATCTTCTAAATCAACGGTATTCTTTTAGTGACGTTATGTATATGATTAAATATTATTAAGTGCTTTTATGGTTTATATCCATAAAAGTTTTGTTTAAAATAAATATGGAAGCTGTACACAATAGATTTTTAGATTATTTTCAGAAGCATCCGGATGAACTAGATGCACTAGATAGATATAATTTTTATCAGTATTTTGAGTATGTTAGTGAGATAGACTTAAAAGATAGAAACAACGTATATAATGTTATTGGATTTATGGAGAACGTTAATACTTAAATTTTTGTACACGGAAGAAGAGGTGGAAAAGTTATGTCCAATAATTACCTTAAAGGAGTTGTTCTCAAATTATAGCTTTAGACCATTAGAATGCCGTAATTGTGGTAGTAAGTCATTAACAAAAGGCGTGAATAACTACATTTGTGATGATTGTTATGTAAAAAATTGTTGGGTTTACAGTACCAAGGAAGAAATGAAAGCTGGTTGTGCAAGAAAACCATGGTGTGATACTACAAAAAAATTTAAGTTACAGTTATCTCGTTTACAAGCTTTACAGGATAGAATTATCCCCGAGGATGTGTTCAAGGTGTTAAATTAAGAATTTATAGATATACCAGAAGATTTAATATCAACAAAAGATATTCCAGAAGTACTAAAGAAAAATACACAAAATATTATGATGATGTCTATTTAATACACTGTCAAATTATCGATCATAAACCATTAAAATTACGACATATGGAAGAAACACTTATAAACGAGTTCGAAAACTTACACGAGACCTTTAAAGAACTGTATCCAAAAAGAGTATTGTTTATTAACTTAAAATGTGTTTTGTACTATTTGTTGAAAAAGCTTGATGTTCATGTTTATATTGATTTTAAACACACACCTTAACAAATAGAGATGTTAAAGAAATGTTTTGAAAGATTAGGATGGACATTTTCTTTGTAATAAAATGAGCATGGATATATTTGGTAATGTTGCGGATAGAAAAGGTGATGTTAATATTAGTGAAGAAAAATTAAAATTGTTGGAGAATTTAAATGATGTTGTTAGCGTAAGTCAACTTAGATCAATAGAAGCTCAATTAGAGAACGATAGAAAACGATTTGAAGATGCATTAGAAACGTTACAAGACACATACATAAAGAAAGAAGATTTTCAAAAGATTAGAACGGATACTACTAAATTGATTACGCAGAAAGAAACCATACCTCTATTATATCGATTGAGAACTAAGAATGTTAAAGACCGAATCTTTAGAATATTCAATCTTTCTAATGGTTATATGTTTCTCTATAATGGAAAAATAATGCACAAGGAATTAAGTTTGGATAAATACTTTCTAGAGCTATATTTGGGTGATACTTTGATTGAAAATTTGCCTTTTAGCTTTAATAAGAATGATATAATTACAATTAAACCAAATAAAAATTCAGCTATGGAAGAAGGTCAATTATTGTTTGTTGTAATGTACATACAAAGAGAGTTTTTGTAAAGACGTTTGCTATATAATAAATATGGATATTTTTGGTAACATTAAAAGTATAAAAGAAGAATCTAGAGAAGTTTTTACATCAATTTACAAATCCTGGGTTGATTTTAAGAACAAAAGATAGAATAATGTATCTAATGCTATCGATACACAAGATGTTGTAACATTAGAACAGCTTGAATCAGCGAAAGAAGAGTTTAATTTACTTACAAGAAAAGAAATTGTTGAATTTCCATGTCGATTGGCAGAAGATGATTTTAGGAAACCAGTCTTTTTTTCTATATAATCTAGCTGCTGCCTACAAATTTCTTTATAGAGGTAGGTTAATGCATAGAGAATCAAGTCTTAATAAACATCTTATAGACCTATTTCTAAATGAGACTAGTTGAAAGTTTTCCATTACACTTTAATATGCATGATCAGTTAACAATTAGACCATCCAAAGATTCTAATTTGAAAGAAGGTAAATTATTATTGCTTATTATGTATATAGAAAAAGAAGATGAAGATGAAAACGAATCAAGTGATGATGACGATAATGTTAAAAGTATAGTATTAGGTAATGATAAATTTTATATGTTTTTCTTGATTTTCTTTGCAATAAATAATGATAATGTATTGCGTTAAATGTAAGAAATCAACACATACAAAGAAAGATACCATTAGAATTGAACAAACAAAGAATGGAAGATATCTGAAGAAAGGTTTATGTTCTGTATGCGGTGTTACTAAATCTCAATTCGTTAAAAAGAAAGATTGACTATATGAAGGTAAAGCTATTAGAGAAGACATTATTAGAAGAAATTCACAAACCATCTAGAAAAACTTTGACAGACTAAGTGTGGTTATAAAAGGCATCGATGATCTTTGGCAAGCAGATCTTGTGGAAATGGATAGCGGAGTATTAAAAGGTGTTTCCAAATTAAATAAAGGCTATAAATATTTCCTAACGATTATAGATGTGTTTTCGAAATATGCGTTTGCTGTTCCTGTTAAAGATAAGAGTGATAAGAATGTTACAGAAGCATTTGAATCCATTTTAAGAGCGAGAAAACCTAGTAACTTACAAACTGATCAAGGTAAAGAGTTTTACAATAAAGAATTTAAGAAGTTAATGGAGGAAAATAGGATTAATCATTACTCAACCTATAGTGGTAAGATAGCTTCTGTTGTTGAGAGATTTAATAGAACACTTAAACAAAACATGTGGAAAAGGTTCACGACACAAGGGAATTGCAAATGGATAGAGATATTACCAACATTGGTTAGCGAGTATAATAATAGAGTACATAGAAAGATTGGGTTAACAGCCTATAGAAGTTAGCAAGAAAAATGAGAGAACAATATTGGAGAAGGTTTATAAGAAAGAATATAAGCGTGTTAAATCCAAATACAAGTTAGGTGATCATGTTCGTATAAGTAAATCGAAAGGGTTATTTGAGAAAGGATATATACCTAATTGGTCAACAGAAGTATTTGTTATTAGCGAAGTTATTCTATCTAATCCACCTACGTATAGAATTAAAGATTTAGAAGAAGAAGATGTACAAGGTAGATTTTACGAACCAGAACTATTAAAGACGAAACTTAGATGAATACTTGGTAGAAAAGGTGTTGAGAAAGAAAGGTGACAAAGTATTCGTTTAGTGGCTAGGATTTGATGATTCACATAATAGCTGGATAGATAAAAGTAATGTTGTAGTGTAAATATAAATGTTGTCTTTTATGAAATAATAACCATAAAAGGTGAATACAGGTAAATTCAATGCTACTAAGTTATGTCAAGATGGTGGAAAAGAGTTTAAACATTGGATGGAAAACAAACAAACGAAAGAACTCATAGCATATATTTCCAAGGTCGGCATTCCGTCTGTAGAAATTATTAAAAAAGTATCAGGAGGTAAAGGAGAAATATGGAACAAGCTAAGAGGAACGTATGTATGTAAGGAATTGATTTTGGATATATCACGATGGTTATCTATAATGAAAAAAATAACAACGGAAAAGAGCAATGGAGCAAAAGTGCTCCAGCGCTCTACATAATTAGCTGCCTTACATTCAAGCCAGCAAAAATCATAATTTTCTATATAATAAATATGAGTACAATTGATAGTCTTTTTTAGTTTAAACGATATTTGATACGAACAGATTAAAGATAATTATTGGTATGGTGTTTTTGGTGATTTCAAATTGATTATAGATAAGAGTACAGGATACTTTAATGCTACTAAGTTGTGTCAAGATGGTGGTAAAATATTCAAAGAATGGTTAAAGTTACAAAAATCAAAAGAACTAAGAGACTATTACAATAAAAAGGCGATGGGGACGATTCTACCAACCGCTCTATGTACACAATCAAAGGTGGAGAATGAGAGACAAATATAAAGTTAACAGGAACATATGTAAGAAAACAACTAATATTAAGTATTTCGTTTTGGATCTCGAATGAGTTTTACGATAAGTGTTATAATATTATAGATGATTACTTCACACAAGATTTTAAACAAATTCAAGAAGACCAAGAAGAGTTGCAAAGAAGAGTAGGAAAGATAGAACAAACAATGGAGAGATTGAGAATTCAAAACGAGAGCTTAAAGGAAATAGCAGCACCATATACAGATGATGTTTCAAAAGATAATTGCCTAATCATATATAAGAAGAATAAACCTAATGATCCTTTCCCTTATTATGCTATTCGTTGTCGGAAGAGAAGCCTATATAAGCCTCTTAATGAAGCAGAAGAAAAATATCCAAATCATTTAATAATATACGAAAAGTTTAGAGATCTTAACAGTATTAAGCGATTTAACCTAATGCAGCAAGAACTAGATATTCGTAAAGGTAAGGGTAATGAGTTTTGGACATCACTATCAGAAGAAGTTTTGGTTAAAGAAATTGATTGTTTATATGATCAGTTAATATCTGATAATTAAGGTTATGACTTTTATGGTATAATAGCCATAAAAGGTGATTAGTTAAACATTAAACAGACCATCTGTTGTAACATCGAATGCTAAATTCAATATACTACCTAAATCGGAATTATTATGGTATCTTCTTATTATAACTCTCCAATCTACGAAATATCTAAATAAATATATAAACTCTACACAGAGGTCTTGATAAATTTAAATGTTATGCCAATGAACACGGTCTTTGAACTCTGCAATAAATCCTTCTGTTAAATTTTGAAATATTGAAATCATTCTCCAATCTACTTTGTCAGCGTAATCTCTTATAAGGTTTTCTGATAATTGCTGGGTCCCACATAAGCGCCACCAAGAAAGTTTAACTGCATGTTCTCGTATAAAAGCTTCAGATAGTTTTGTTCCATAAGATATAGCATGAAAATCAACTTTGTCTATAAACTCATTAATAAATTCTTCAGATAGGTTTTGATTTAACGATATTTCGTTCTAATGAACTCTATCTGCAAATTCTCTTATAAAGTCTTGTGATAAGTCTTGGCTTTCCGAAATAATCTCCCAATCAACTTTATCAGCCAATTCTCTTATAAACTCTTCTGATAACTTTTTCCACAAACATATTTCGCTCAAATTAACTTTCTGCTGATATTTGCATATAAAGTCTTCTGTAATGTGGTCATAGTTATATTCCTCCTCATAATCATCATAACCTATAGATAACCATTGTTCATCAGTCAGTGAATCAAACAGCTCATCGGACAAGTTCATAACGTTTGCATAGAGAATGTTTTGTATAAGAAACGAGTTCTTTTCTTTAGTAGTTTTCTTGAACAAATGATCTAACATACCTATGGACACGCTAAAATTTATTTTGTCTTCATCATTATAGCCATCAATATCTAAATGTTTACATACACAATCAAATATAGGTTTGTAAGATAATATTTCCTTAGTACTAGTCATATTCACCTGCTCGTTTTTATTCTTAGATTTTTAAAATTTATTTCATTTTTTATTTTCTATATAATAAATATGAAGAAACATTTTGATTTATTACATGATAGACTTGAACTAATTCATCATGATCTTAAACTCTTACCAACACTATTAGAGAAGCAAGCTCTGTTAATAGAGAAGCAAATAGTGTTAAAGGAAAAAGAATTATGAATAATACAACAAAAAACATCTGATTTGAGTAGTGACGATGAATATGGATATGGTAGTGATGATTATGACGATGAGTAAGCTTACAAAAATGATTAAAGATTTAAAATGTGTATATGTAACTTTGATAGGTTATTCCCATGAAAGCCATGCTCTAGTACACCGCGTAATATGTAGACAATGGCAGGAGTGTACAATGTTAAGTGTTGTATTAGGATACATGAAAATAAAAATAGTACAAAAATGATTAGAAATAATCTGATGAAAGAAAAAATGAAGAGTGATAATAAAGATTCTCTATATAATAAAAGATGAGTAACTATAGTAAATTTAGTGTAGTAGAGTTAAGACAGCGCTGTAAAGTAAAGGGGATAAAAGTTATTCCCGATTACGAAAAGCAGAACTTATTAACAAACTTATTGTATATGACAATCTTATACAATTACCATTCTACAATGTAGATAATTATAGCGACTTGAATATAGTACATCTTAAACAAGAAGCAAAGAAATTGAATATACGAAACTATGGAACGTTAAGAATAGATCAACTTATAAGAAGACTAAACAAGAAAAACAATAAAGACATTTTTCAAAATACAAAACTAGAACAACAAGAATCGACAGTAAAAAGTAAACAATTAAAAAGGAAATTCCCATTTGATGATGCTGTGATTGAAAAACCGAAACCAACACGTATACCTATAAAAGTAGAATTAGAAGAAACAGCACTCAAGAAGCGTTTACAAACTATTAAAGTTGAAAACACAGGTGGTTATAAAGATCCGATGAAATTTTTAGATACCAGTGGAAGAGTTGCTATTAACAAAATCAAAGAGGAATTAAAATTTCACCCTGTTAAAGTTAACCATGTCTTCATTTGTGATTATATAAAAGATAAAGAAATACAAGAAAGCAATTTCAGAACATCAAACGAGAGTATATTAGAATCAACTGACTTAAACGAATATATATCTTAATGCAAAACAAAAACTTCGTAGAGAAATGTCAAAATTTGAAGGTAGAGGATCAGGATGGACATTACATCAAATTAAATACTTACAAATCAGATTAAACAAATATGTATTATACCATTAAGAGCTTGTTCCTATATTGAACTTCCCAAACCAATTAAAGACAAGAAAGCAGTGATTAATATTAAAAATAAAGACAATAAATGTTCCTTATACGCTATTGCAAGTTACATAAAACCTTTAGATAGATGTTCCCAGTATCAAAGACCTTCACATTATAAAAGCTTGTTAATAAGTTGCAAAAGAAGTATTGTGATAGCATTGAATTTCCAGTACAATTAAAAGATATTCCAAGATTTGAAAGAAGAAGTAATATTTCCATCAATGTTTACAGCTATGATAAGAAATATAATGTATACCCACTTCAAATCACAAAAAACAAGCGAGAAAAACATGTTAATTTATTATATATAAAAGATGATCAAAATAATAGTCATTTTTGTTGGATAAAAGACCTATCACGATTAATAAGAAGTCAAATAACAAAACATACTCAGAAGTTATACTTCTTTGATAGATGTTTAACAAGACACTTTCGAAATCAGAAGCAGTTGCAAAACCATGAGCTATATTGTAAAGAGCATGAGGCTGTTAGAATAGAACTTCCCAAACCATATAACAATCAAATAGAGTTTCAAAACTATAATCGATCATTAAGAGTTCCATTTGTGATACTTGCTGACTTTGAATGCATCTTATGTAAGTTAAAAATAGAACACAATTGTAGTAAAACAGTAAAATATCAAAAGCATGAACCAATGAGTTTTTGTTACTATGTCAAATATTCAAATGGAGATTATGAAGCCCCTGTTAGTTATATAGGTCCAGATGCTGCAAAAGTATTTATTGAAATGTTACAAAGAGAAGCAATAGAAATTATGGAAATATATAAAAGGATAGTTAATATGAATCCGCTTACCGAGGAAGAAATAGAAGCTTATAACAGTTCGGATACTTGCCATATATGTGAGAAAAACTTGAGTGACTTACCACCAACCGTTGAGAAAAAAATAAATATATTAAAGGTGAAATACGGTTCTACAAGGATAAAGATGATATGAGCGAAAAAATAAAAGAATGGAAGCATGACTTAAAAAAGTGTTTGTATAAGATAAATAAAAATAAAGCAAAAGTAAAATATCATGATCATTTAACTGGAAAGTTTAGAGGTGCAGCTCACAGTTATTGCAATTTAAACTATAAAAATCCTAATTTTGTTCCAGTATTTCTTCACAACTTAACGGGCTATGATACGCATTTGTTTATTAAGGAGTTAGCTTATGGCACACAAAAAATTAAACTGATCGCGAATAATGAAGAAAGGTACATAACATGAAAAATATATAAAAGCAGGACCAAAAGATGGAATAAATTTAAGATTTGTTGATTCATTTAGATTTATGTCAAAGAGTTTAGCAGAATGAACTAGTAATTTAAAACCAGAACAATTTCGAGAAACATTAAAGTTTTTCCCGATTGATAAACTTGATGTAGTTACTACTAAAGGTGATTATCCATTTGAGTTTGTTGATTCATTTGAAAAATTGAAAGAACCTGTTCCATTATCTCCAGACAAATTTACAAACAGATTAACAGGAGAAAAAATGAGTCCTGAATGTCATAAGCTTCATGCACGAGTTTGTAAAGAATTCGATCTGAAGTTAACAGAGGACTTAACTGAACATTATAACAAAAGAGATGTCCTTCAATTAGCAGATATACTTGAAAACTTTAGAGATGTGTGTTTAAAAGCGTATGGATTAGATCCTGCATGGTAGTATACAGTACCTGGCTTATCGTGGGATGCAATGTTAAAGATGACTAAAATTTACTTAGAAATGTTAACTGATTATGATAAAATACTAATGCTAGAAAAGGGTATACGAGGAGGAATCTCACAATTTAGTAAAATATATGTAAAAGCTAACAACAAATACATGGCAAATTATAATAGAGATGAGTGTTCAACATACCTAGCATATCTAGACGCAAATAACATATACGGATGGGCGATGAGTCAATACATGCCTTATAAAGACTCTAAGTGGGTTAAAACTTACACAGATATAATGAACATTCCAGATGACTCAGAAACTGGTTACATATTAGAAGTAGATTTAGAATATCCGAGGTACTTACACAACAAACATTCTGATTTACCATTAGCTCCAGAAAACATGTGTCCACCAGAATCTAAACAATCAAAACTACTAACAACACTTTATAACAAGGAAAGATATGTAATTCACTATAGGAACTTAAAACTATATATGTCGCTTGGAATGAAATTAAAGCAAGTGCATAGAGTATTAGAATTCAAACAATCAAACTGGTTAAAGAAATACATTGATTTAAATACAAGTATGAGAACACAAGCTAAAAATGAGTTTGGAAAGGATTTTTATAAGCTCATGAATAACTCAGTATTCGGAAAAACAATGGAAAATATTCGAAAGAGACAGCACATACAATCAGAATGTTATCCCGAAAGAGTAGAAAAATTAATTGCAAAACCAAATTTTGATTACAGAACAATATTTGCGGAGAATTTGTGTACTATACATATGAAAAAAGAGCGATTGACATTTAATAAGCCAATATATGTTGGTATGAGTGTATTAGAACTATCAAAACTATGATTTGATTTTCACTATAACACTATGAAGCGGAAATATGGAAACACTATAGATTTATGTTACATGGATACTGATAGCTTTATATATGAGATTGAGACTGAAGACTTTTACAAAGATATAGCAGAAATAATTGATCAATTTGATACGAGCGAATACGAGAAAAATAACATATATGGACTACCACTAATAAACAAGAAAGTAATAGGTAAAATGAAAGATGAGAATAAGGGTAAGATAATGACAGAGTTTATTGGTTTGAGATCAAAGATGTATGCTTATAGAGTAGAAAATAATGAAAAGGAGAAGGCTAAAGGAGTAACTAAAGCTGTGATATCAAAGGAGTTGCAGTTTAATGATTATAAAGAAAGCGTATTTAAAAATGTTAAAACATATAAAGACATAAACCTCATTAGAAGTTATAAGCATGATATATATAGTATAACCGTCCATAAGCTAGCATTAAATTCCTCAGATGATAAAAGATATATAGCGCGAGATGGTGTAAATACATTAGCTTGGGGTCATTATGGGATAGAGTAAAAGTGTAATTATAAGTAGTGTAGTGTAGTATAGTTTTAGATGTAAGTTTTTAGATGTAATTTTTTAAATGTAAGTTCTTTATAGTTTAGTGCTGTAAAGTTCTAATTAATTTGATTCCTTATAAAAATTCTTTTTAACTAGATTTAGTGATTTTTTTGTAATTTTGTAACTAGATTTAGTGATTTTTTTGTAATTTTGTAACTAGATTTGGTGATTTTTTGTATTGGGGGAAAATAAAAATTGTTCTAGATTGTTTATTTCTTTCAGTGTTATGTGTGTTAGATTAAAGTTTTCTATCTTATTCACGTTTCTCATCTAAATACTGTGCGCTATGCATAGTTAGTTGACCTTATGTAAAATGCTTTGTGTTTTCCTGTGTGCTGGCCGAAGAATATTGGGAGGGGAAATGTTGTCCGCAGAACATACATATGTACTCTACTTAAAATGTTCATTTTCGTCTCGATTTTGTTTGTTTTGTTTGAGAAATGAGATGAGAATTTCTTCTTCTTGTGGGCAGCAATAAACAAAACCGAAATATTCTTGGCAAATGTAACGTTTTTGCTTGTAATGGTATGGCCTGAGCGATAATATACTCCTAACTTTTAATCCTTTACGAAATAATAATAATTATTATTTCTTTATTATTATTATTATTATTATTATTATTATTATTATTATTATTATTATTATTATTATTATTATTATACGTGAAGATTTGATAGTTCAAGTATTAAAACATTCGAGTACTCTGATATCTGAAGATAATGAAACGTGTATCATCGCCGACCAATCGCCACCAAAAATTCTAAAGTGAGAAGGTATACTTGCTCTCCGTGGATCCAATCCGATGACCTTCAGACTACTGGCCGAGCGCCTTGTTCACTGAACCACGATCACTAGATAGTAAAAGATTCGCCCTTAGTGTATCACAGTAGGTTTCTTCGCCTCCAATTACAAAGTTCTACGTTATTTTTAATTGTTTCGAAAGGTCTTTCGTATTTCATTTATGATGATGAAACTCAATAATTTCGCATACTTTATATTTTTAATTGAGTTGTTCTTAAACTTCTGGTTCTCAATTTTGTTTCTTCTTCACACCTAACTACAGGTATGAGTGACGTAATTCTCATATTCCTCATTTGGTTTCAAAGCATTTGCTATTATCTGGTCAAGGACTTATATTCGCCACTAAAAAAAGTTTGTCCTACGTATTATTGAAGCACAAGTATCACATGGTCAGCTCCAAATTGAAATGAGCAAAGTATTGCCTTCTATTTCTGATTGTTTCTTTTAACAAACATTAGAGAAAGGGAATCATAAAATATTTAGGGCATAGATTCGAACGCAAGACACCTAATAACTACCACACTGTTCAAGAGGGTTCGATTTGTTAATTTACCAGTGGGAGGACAGGTGAATCACAATGTGTAGTGCATTTGCATATACATTAGGGGCAGTGGGGCTTCAAAGTTCTGAGGTGGCCAAAAATATTTCCTGGTGTCTCCTCTAACCAGAGTAATATTTTATGTTCAAATTCAAAATCTAGCTAAACAAAAGATTCAATTATCAAAAGTAACAAAACTATAACCAAAAAATGTAGTAAAGACAGAGTAATACAAGAAGTACGTATATTCAACAAACTAAAGTTGTCTTTTTTTAAAAGAAAAACATTACTTACGTTTTAGTTGAAAAGGCGAGATGCATGCGAACATTCTTCAAAATTTCTTGCTTTCCCGGTAGGATTGTCTCTAGCACTATGACGCTTCAATTTTATCCACATTGTTGCATATTTTTCGGCATTAAAGAAACGCAAAGGTGGACCATTTATAGATACAAAAAGGTGTTTGCTAACTGTTACAATCTGCATGCGATTCCTCAGATTATTCTATGCTTGATTCATATCACTAAACCCACGTTCACATTCTGCCGTTGATATCGATATTATTTCCACAGCGTTCTTAATGTTCAAAAATAGCGTAATTTCCACAGCGTTCATAGCGTAATTTGACTGGCGTAGTACAATGACGTACTGAATGAATACGCGCCAGCTCGTGCCGCGTTCGTGTACTAATGAACTGCCATTTCGAGTGTGACAGTGATATGGAGCGGTGGAGTGCACAGCATCGTGCCTTTTGCTGTTGAAAATTGTTTCAAGTATAACGACTCTGTTATTGCTACCCAGCGTCTATTTCGGCAACATTTCAACTTGGGACGTCATGGGAAAGTTCCAGATGAACGGACCATTGTGAGGTGGGTACGTGCATTTCGAACAACAGTTTCTGTTTGCAATGGCAAACCGGGAAGAAATTAAAGAACTGTGCGAACACCGAAAGCCGTGGAATATGTTTGTGCTGCAGTATTGCGTAGCCCAAAAAGATCTGCTCGTCGTCATTGGCAAACTGTGCATATGTCCGATCGCTCATTGAGGAGAATACTGCACGAAGATCTCCATTTACACCCATATAAGCTGCAGATTGTTAAGGAAATTAGGCTTCGCGATTGCGTTTCTCGAGAAACATTCTGCTTAACCATGCGTGATCTCCTTCACCAAAATCTACAAATGTTGCACACCATCCTGATGTCAGATGAAGCTCATTTCGAGTTAAGTGGTTTAGTGAATAAACAGAATATGCGTTATTGGAGTGATATAACCCGCATGAACTGCACATCAAGCCCTTGCACAGTTGTCGTGTCACAGTGTGGTGTGGAGTTGCTTCCTTTGGGATTAATGGCCCTTACTTCTTTGAGAGTGACAGCGGTGTGGCTGTAACTGTCACCAGTGAACGCTACCTAAAGATGCTGCAAGACTTCATTCTTCCCCAATTAGGTATGATTGATGTGGATGTGGAACAATTATGGTTTCAACAAGGCGGAGCGACCTCGTATACAGCCAGAATTTCCATGGATTTATTGCGACAGACAGTTCCAGATAGAGTAATTTTCCGTTTTGGTGACATTTCCTGGTCGCCTCGCTGACCAGATCTTTCATGTGAAAACTTTTCCTTTGGGGCTACCTGAAGCGAGAAGTGTTTCGAACACGTTGTGCCACCATTCCTAGGTTGAAGGATTGCATCAGATCTGCTGTCGGCAATGTCCCAGGGAATACATTACGCCGAGTTATGGAAAGCTTCCAACGCCGACTAGATGAATGTGTTGTGCAGACGGGACATTATTTGACAGGAATCATATTCAAAAAGTGATCCGCACAATGTACAATGACTTACATAATGGTAAATGGCATACCTTTAACTATTAATTGACATAAGAGGTAATAAATAAATTACAGTTACTGCCTGATGGTGTGTTTTAATATCCTACTATGAACGCTGCCGTACCCTGTATATATAACACAGGCCTACAGAAAAAAAAATTTTTCTTGGTGCCTAAAATTTTAGAGCTGATTTTAACTATGTGTGGGGCGTTGAATCCAATAATGTAAGCAGTTTTTTTCTATCAGCTCTACTTTGGTAGATACAGGCTACTGTACCAGTAGTGTTATTTACGTTACAATGTATGTGGAAGAAATATTACAATCCAAAATAAATATGTAAATTATAAATGATGTAACCACTATTTCTGCATGCTTCTTGCAATAGTATACAAAATAAGCAAAAGAAATACAAATATTCTCGTAATAACAAGTTTGAATATGATCTTATAAACTCTGCAACTCAAATAAATCCTACTGTGCTCTATAGAGATTTCTATTTGGAAGAACGGCGCTCTTTTCTCATTAGTGCTGCTATCTGTCGGTACTAAACGGAAACTAGTCATATAGTAGTTCCAGGAACGTCCACTAGATTGCATTGGTATTCTACTTGGCTAGTGGATCGTAGTTGTTGTCTTGCAGGTGGAGTGACATGTTGGAACATGTGAGTTTTGTTCTGAAATCATAACTTGTATCGCGTATACTAAGGCTTTATATTTAACATCCGTGTTAGTGGCCTGAACATAAAATGAGTTCAAGTCGAAGAAGTTGTGTTAACCATCCTGATGTGTTTTGCTACATATGTGGTGAGTACACATTTAAAGACAATAGAAAACATATCAGTGACTTTGTAAAAAAAGCATATCATGCATATTTTGGTGTACGCCTAGGGGACCAAGATAAAACGTGGGCTCCACATATTGTGTGTAAAATGTGTACTGAACACTTGCGACAGTGGACAACTGGAAAAAGAAAAAGTCTTAAGTTTGGTGTTCCAATGGTTTGGAGGGAACCCACAAACCATGTTGATGACTGTTATTTCTGCCTGGTAAATGTTACGGGTATGAATAGAAATAACCGGAACAAGTGGACATATCCTGATCTGCCTTCAGCAAGACGTCCAGTTGTTCATTCCGATGAAATACCAATCCCAACGTTTCACCACTTGCCAGAGCTTTGTGAGACTGAAAACGAACGTAGTGAACATTCTTGTGACATGGATGATGGAAGTGACAGTGATTATGAGGGAATGTCAACAATTCCTCAACAGTTTAATCAAGATGAGCTAAATGATCTAGTTAGGGACCTTAATCTTTCAAAAGAATCGTCTGAATTACTTGCTTCCAGATTGAAGGAGAAAAACGTACTAGAACAAGGAACTAAAATCACATTCTACCGAACAAGGGAAAAGGAGTTTTTACCATTTTTCACTGAAGACACAAATCTCGTATTCTGTCACGATGTTAGAGGTCTCCTAGAACACATGGGTCTTCCAGAATACAATCCAGATGATTGGCGCCTGTTTATTGATAGCTCCAAGCGAAGTTTAAAATGCGTCCTTCTACACAATGGCAATAAATATGGCTCAATTCCAATCGCTCATTCAACACGACTGAAAGAAGAATATGAAGCTTGGTTATGGAAAAAATTAAATATCAGGACCATCAGTGGGTGATTTGTGTGGATTTAAAGATGGTGAACTTTCTTCTTGGACAGCAAAGTGGCTACACAAAATATCCTTGTGTTCTATGTCTGTGGGATAGCAGAGACAAAGCAAACCATTGGTCAAAAAAAGAGTGGCCGCAGAGAGACGACATGGTTGTTGGTAAGAAAAATATTATTAACATGCCTATTGTTGAGTGTGACAAAATCATTTTGCCACCTCTACATCTCAAGCTCGGTTTGATGAAGCAGTTTGTAAAGGCGCTAAATAAGGACGGGCCGTGCTTTGCTTACATGGGAAACAAGCTACCTCAGATCAGCACAGAAAAATTAAAAGCTGGAATATTTGATGGTCCCCAAATAAGACAACTCATGAAAGATCCGGCTTTCGTGGAGTCCATGAATGAGACTGAACGTAGAGCTTGGACCTCATTTGTAGAAGTTATCAAGAATTTCCTTGGCAATAATAAAGCTGATAACTATGTTGAGCTAGTGAACCAGATGCTTAATGCATTCCAAAAACTTGGATGTAATATGAGTATCAAAATTCATTACCTGCACAGCCATTTGGACCGTTTCCCAGGCAACGTAGGCAGTCTGAGTGAAGAACAAGGTGAAAGATTTCACCAAGATATTAAAACAATGGAGGACCGCTACCAAGGAAGATGGGATGCCCATATGATGGCAGATTACTGCTGGAACCTAAAAAGAGACTGTGCAAAGAAACATTCAAGGATGTCACGAAAACGAAGCTTCCGAAGTGTTGAATAGATCGTTTTGAACAAATTATTTGATTTTTTATTCATAAAAACTATTATAAAATGTAGTTACAGAGTTATTATGTACTTGATGTTTGTGTTTATATGGTTTTCATTATTTTCAAAGTGTTCCAAATAACAGATTTAAATGTCATAGTTTTCTTTTCATTTACAGTAAAACAGCACCTATGCAATTTTCAACGTTGTAGCAGGTCAGTCTTGCAATTCCTATATCTCAAAAACTAAATCTGTTAGGGGAAAACTAACGCCATATTTGGATTCAGCGTCCCAATTCTACTTCAAATCAGCTAAGAAACACCCGGCACCAAAACCACTGTAAGCCAGTGTAATAAACTACCAGAATATTGATCGATATAAGTGGGTATTCGGTTTACACGATGTAAAATGCACTCCGGGTAAGAACGAACGCACAGCTACCATCCACCCAACACGAGAGAATACTGAAGGGCTCATCAATATCTAACTTGCTGCGAACAACTCTAAAGTCCTGGCCCTGCCTATTTCTTTTCTTTTTCTTTAAAGCAAAGTGAAACCTATATAACTCTTCGATTGTTTGAAAATCCACATTAACCGAAGTGGTGTATTGTTGTCAATTTAACGCCGACCCCCTATGTGGCTACGACCGATAGAGGAAAGCATCTATGTTTTCCTACGCTCAACGAGCAATAAAACTTGATGTTACAAACGGATCTGTTACGGCGACAGCCATAGACAAAAAACTAATATGGCATTGACCCTGCATGCGCGAATGTATAGTAACTTGAATTTCCTCTGTACTTGTAATTTTGCCAATTGCCTTTATTCCTCTCAGCAACCATTCTTTTCTACTGTTAGTGTAGGTTTCCAGTGTTCTCCTGATATCAAATTTTCCAGTTCTATTTCTTTATTAGCTATTAAAAAGAAGACTACTGTTCATGACAACACAGACTTTTATTCATTCTTACCTTTGGTTGGGGAGGCTGTTGGATCCACAATTTCAAACATAAGTTAACCGCAAGAGCAATAACCATTTCTTCCTTCTGTAATGTGATGCACGGGGAAAGAGGGAAAACTCTGGCCACACTTCTGCTTTTGCAAGTACCTCAATTGTTTCTTTTCTTGTAGGCGGAAGAAGAAACGCATTATTGGTATATTGGTGTCGGGTGCTCCGAGTTTCCATAGTAAGCTTAAATATCAAATCTTCATCTTTGCTCACAAAGAGGAAGGGGACCTTGCAAATAACTAGAGACCTTGAAACAACACTGAACTTTGGTTTCGTTTTCTTGGGAGATTCGTTTAAGACTCCCCAAAACTGTATGTTTATGCGAGTAGCTAGCACAAACAAATACAGTCTCATGTACGGGAAAGAAGAAAGGGGAAGTAAGACATAAGAAGCGTCATCCATACTTAGAAAACAGAATACTCTAAGAGTGATTTTAAATATATTCCATGATAAAGGAACTATGTGAAGAGAGGGGGAAACCACTATTCCTGGTTGGGACGACATTAGCTAAACCAGAAGCAGGGATGTTTTTTCCAGAGGTGAGATATCCCAGGCGTCCCACATACAAATCGAACACTGACTGTTCAAGTACGTTAACCACTCACCCACCGTTACACAGCACAAGTTTCTGTAACACACATGTGATCTCGGATTAGTTATAATACTTTTGTTGTATTAACGTTAAGTGCTAAGGTATGAAGATTTGTTCTGATTTTTTCTTTTTACAGTTTGTTGTCTGAACTTCAGCATTAAAATAAATGTAAATAAATATACATATTTGCTACTTGAATAGCTTTGTTAAACATAATTAAATTAAGAAGTGGATGCGTAACGTATGGACTGACTGTTCCGTTGCGGACACAAGTCATTCATCACCTAATGGCGACTGCTTTGAAAAACACAGAGTATGAGAATTACATCTGTTATATCCGTAATTTCGTGTGGAGAAGAAACAAACTCGTGAACAAAAGCTTTAAAAACAACTCAGGTTATTAATATAAACTTTGCCGAAGATCATTCACTTATGTCATCATGAAAGAAATACGAAAGATGTTTTGAAACGAAGAAAAAGGATATAGAAGTTTGCAAGCACTCAGGCGGGAAATCATTTCCCAGTAAAATACAATTAAAAAAACAGGCCTGTCTTCAGGTTTCGGTTTGGAGGCGGTATTAACTGTAGCAAATGAAGTTTCGTCACTGCAATTCCATTATCCGACATTTTCTCCCTATGGATATGTGCCTGCCTTTACGGGTATTTCTTTACCTTATATCAGTACCGAATTTAGAAGAAACCATTTTTCATTAATCTCGGAATTGGGGGAGAGAAGTGGAGTTTTTAAACATAGATATAATTAACAGTAGCTTCTTTTTTCTTTAGAAATTCCAGAATTTACGGACTTCAGCCCCAAAGACCACTTCCTGTAAACGTCACTGGCTTATATAATAATAAGCTACAGTATAATTCTCAAATAAATATGAATAACATACCTGACATTCACATTTCAATTGCTATTTTCTTTCATTCTCTATTTAACACGTTAACTGCCGGCAAAAATTAGCTGGTTGGGCCCCAGGCGCCATTCATGCAGTATTATGTAACTCTCACTTAAATATTCACTGCTTGCTATAATCCACCTCAAATAAAGTTAGTATACAAAAAAATCACTGACCATTAGTTCCGGTATACTGCCGTGCGCCGTGTTGGTTCCAAAGCACGAATAAGTAGCTTTAGTTGTAAGCCAACGTCTGGGAATAGAGTCATAAACTCAATATTACGATGTTGGTCCCATCGGACCAACGTGGGCGCAGTAGGAATGTTTACTGTTGGGCGCATCGGCCCAACACGGCAGCCAACGTGTCTATTATGATGTTGTTTGTGTTTCATATCCAATAGTGCTGGAACATTCTTCATTAGTTCTATTAATTAGTGAGAGTATAAGACCTCTCGAGTATACACATGCAGAATCCTCTGCAGACGAAATTTTCAACAAATGAAGACTTTATTCCGTGCAGTGCTTCAGGGAGAACCAAAGAGAACATGACGCACAGCGACGTTCCGCTGAACATCGATGTAAAAAAAAAATACTCGGTTGTTTACCATCGCGACCACTAATTCACTCTCGTGGTCGATCTCTAGGTCGCGATGTAGCGTACATCTTCGGCATGAGCATATCTATTTGAATCCATGTGCTTGTGCCAGTGTCGAGGCTGCGACCGCGACTGAAACCTCGACTTCGATCACGAGGTCTCGTCGGTATCTATGTTTCTATCCTTAGGCCATATTTCAACAACTTATGCCGGAGGTTCCAGACTTCCTGGCTCCGCAAGTGCTTGGTAGCATGCATTCTTCATAAACATCATCAGTCTCTGTTCACTTCCACGTTCAGCCAAAAATTTATTCTTTCAAGTCAAAGATTACATTCGTTCTCCTTCGCATTTGTCGTTCTTAAAAGTAAAATTATGTTATAATTAAACGTGCGATTTTGCCATTTTCAATGTAAATTTCTGCCCCTCCTCCGTAAAACAAATCTCATGGGCGCAACTTGCGTGTATGCTCCCCTTTGTTCCAAATAAAAAAAAATTGAATTTGGATATTTTCTGCAAGACTGTTGGCGAGATATACAATTTCATATCCAGTATTTGTGTTTACTTGGTACTGGAATTAATAGAATTGGAAGAATTGTTTTGTGTAAGTATAATTGTGCAGAACAGCCATGGGCAAATGTTTTGTGCTGCTATATTAAGTTAGTGGCAGGGAAAGAAAAACTAAAGACGGATAATTTCCTTAGCTTTCACGCTTACAAAAACGTTTTGTAAGTAACAAACATTCTGTGTCTGACGTATGGCTGCCTATCGTTCTGTGTGGCTCCGTGGACGAGTGAGTAGAGTCATTGCTTGGTAATCGTGAGTTTCGTGGATCGACTCCTGCTCAGGGCAGCCGGATTTTTTCATTCTTAGTTTCCCATATCTGAAGTTGTTTCTCCCCCTCCGGAATCATCTGATACTGTCAACTGAGTTCTCTACTTGAATTCAACAATTGGTAGTGGGATACTCTCAGGTTCGGGTAAGCTTTTACATGTCTACTTACCAAATAACATTTTTCGACAAAATATGGATGCTATCCGATCATTTGTCTTAAATTCTAAATTTGCGCATATGACTGTATCTCCCTTTCATCTCTCGTTCTCCAATGTCATCAGCTATGACATAAGATGGCTTGGGAGCAAAACTTCAAATCATAAAAGCGCTGTACCAATGGGCTCACTCTCACTAAGCATTTGATTAAATGTATGTGTTTTCATACTGAAGGTGGGGGATTCGCTCTTCCTATCCTCTTGAAGTGACAGAATATTTATTCAGACTCTGCAAAGTAATTTCAGATTAAACGACTGAAAGAGTGTTCATTCCAACAGCAACAGGGTTGGACTTTAATATTTTGTTTTAGTTTATCTTCACGAATAGGACAAATATCAAGTAATATATTTGCCCTAAGAACTACGTCTGAAGTTCATCTCATTTTGGAGAAGTGATCTGTAAGCGATAGTGGGAATTTCGCCGAAGTGTACGGGAATTTTCAGTGCCTGACGATTATGCTACCCGCCTTCTTTTAAAGTTAATTCCGTTGCATACTTCCCGGCAAATGCTTCGGACTAAACTGGTGGAGCACTTTAGCCGTAAATCTCCATATAGCTGTCCCATCCAGAAGCGTCCCTCACTGTACTCTCTTTCGGTAACAGTTGCTCTGTAGACTGAATCTTACACGGTATTTTGTTACTTTGTATTTCAGAGATCACTGAGTTATGGTTTGTGTATATATTTTTGTAGCAAAGCTTTTACAATTACATCTGCATATTCTGCAAGTTAGTTTATTATATGCCTTACTGTTCAATGATATTAACTTATTTTTATTATATGTAATTTCCTTAAATCGTAGAGTAGGACACTTTCCACATGTACGTTTAGTGGTACGCTTTCGTTTAAAATTTGGGTAATTGCAGATGTAAAATTTGAAAAATGCGAGAGAGAGATCCCGGTGGTGTTCGTTTCTAGCGCCAGATTTTGTAATAATAAAAATAAAAAAATGAGATGGCGGGTTTCGGGTTCACATTCCGTCTGTCACTATTTATTCCCTTGCACCACCGTTAAAGTCTCCGTTCCCCGAACTAAAATGGTTTGTGACTCGATAAGGACTGGATTCACGGTTTGGAAATCCTATCTCCCCGCGGTGTCCCAGGGCTTTAGGGAAACAAGATCCCTCTAAAACTGTGCAAGCAAATGAAACTTGATACTATTCGCATACGTATCCTGTATTCACATGCTGCAACGCTGAAAGAGAATTTTGCTCTAATGTTTGGTTTGTGTGGACGAACTAGACTGACCTTCACTTTCCAAGTGGACTGAATGATAATAGTAGTAATAATAACAATACCAGAAAATAAACGAATATCTACAATTTAGAATTTTAGTTGAAAATTCCGAAAATCAGTCTAATCCCCAGTAGAATCGAGAAATGCTTATATTGCCTAATTTGCGTAACAGATCCTTTGAAAATCAATCTTATGTTTAAGGTTAGGGACACAACTTGTTTATAAAAGAAAAAGCTTACGAATTTGGGGTTAACAATGTAATAAAAGTTTTAATGAGCAAACGAAAACAACAACAAAAAATGTTTTTCTAAAAAAATTTAGCAGGCCGAAAATTAACATTGAATTTTGAGTTTTATGACAACAAATATTCAGAATAAGGCATAAGGCCTTAACACAAAAAGAAATCAATTTAAGTAAATTACATCTGGGCTTTCTTTCTTGAACTATGTAGTGAATGAATTGCTATCATTAACCTGACACACATAAACAAACTATGGAATTGATGTATATAACCAGTGCTAGATGCAATCTTGCATTGTTTATATTTTATATAGAGCTTTCATAATTTACATATATATATCATACCAAACTGGTTAAATTACAATCTTGCATTTGAAAATACCTAATTATTTGACATTGTATGCTAAGCATATAGTTTACGTTGATCAGCTGATATGTTCTGACTATGACCTTTCCAAGATTTACGAAATTAAGATAATTATTATATTGCTTGACGGAATTTGAATATAACTACCTACATCTTATTTGGGTGAAAACTAAATATTGGGATGATTTAAAAATAAGTTGAAACGAGTTGAAATAAGTGGAAATAAGTTGAAGTAAATTGAAATAAATAAATAAAACATAAGTCGAAAAACAAGTCATGACTTTGATTTGAGATTCGTGGGAAGTATGAAAGAAACATAGAATGATCTAAAGGAGTTAAGTAAACCTACTACCTGACTGCTAACCATTTCTAATTATTGAAATTATTAACTGAGAATGGGGTATAAGTACACTAAATATGCAATTCGACATTGACCTAATTAACAAGAATACACCATTATATACATAAAATCAATGAGTGTAGCATTACTATTTGATTATGCATAAAGGCTATATACATACACATATTAGCACAAGTAGAAAATCAACAGACACAAACATATATAGATATATATAAAAAAATCATAAGTAAAGACATGCATACATACATAAAAATCAAATAACATATGAATATTAATAGTAAATGCAAAGACGTCTATCGAGATTTTAACATAAATGTATCGAGTTTTCGTGATTTTCTCTCTGTATCATCAATAAGATTGGTATATGACCGTATATTTTCACTTATTTGTCTAGTCTATGCGCATAGACTTCTGATCGCTCTATTGTTAGAGGATCAGAATGACGTAATAATTGCGGCTTTACTTAGCCTACTTTGTGTTTTTCCATCTGTATTCTACCTGACTGAAAATAATGTCAGTTCCGCTTTATTTACAGATTACGTATGTCTAACCAAGTAAATGCTTAATGGCGAGACTAGTCGCATATATATTATAATTACTAATTAATCTTTTAGCTCTCTTACATAACATACGTTTGCGGAGACATTACAGTATTATTTATTAGAGTTTTACTAGCATATAGATCGAAATAGATCCATTTAGTCCGTTAACTTCTATGCAAAATGACTTTACACACACAATAATCTTTGGACAATTGGAGCAATGTCTTGAATATATTTTCTAGGAATACATATTACGCCTTGTTCTAAATTATCTTAAATTTCTAATATTGCATGTCCATAGCGCAGATGATGCACTTTCGCTTCATACAAACTTCAATATGGTAAGGTAAATACTTCTTTCATGACAAATTTCACAGTTCGAGTCGTTAAAGGTCTTCAACCTGTTATTTGATCTACATTTAAATTAACTTTCTTGATATATTATTTAAAAATCCAAAGTAACAAATAGAATAATGACATAAACTACTATCTCTTTAATAAAAACAATGACATGTTCACTGAAGTCACAGAATATATGTAAAAGTACCATTGTAAAAAGTCTCTCTATTTTCAATAAGCCTTGCTCAAAAAATATAGAAAAAAAAGAATTCTAATGTTTAGTAATTATAGTTTGAATTGGAAAATCTAATCTAAAATAATTTGGATGGGTCCTACCTTTTGCCGTCCACACTGCTCTCACCACTTTCGTAGTCACCACTGAGCTGACTACACACATACAGATGTCCCAGCATTTCTTGGCTTCCTTCTTCCGTGAGAAGTGTCCTGGATCCGTAGTTTCTCTCTTCGACTCCTGCTGCGTCCTCCTCTTAAACTGCAAGGGGCGTCGCTCTTGGGCGTCTCCTGGTCCATCATAGTGGGGCTTCTGTTGGTCCATTTCTGATAGGATGCACTTCACTTCTACTCTTAACAGCACTTTTAAATGTGACACTGCACCACCATCACTCTTTGTGTCTGAAGTGTAGTGTTACACGGATAAATAGTATTTATTGTTTTTAAGTGTTGTTTATAGTACTTCAAAACTGATTATGTATTATTGAAGCTAGTCTAAGTACTTTCGGTGAGTATGTAGGCCGTCCGTTATCGCTAATTGTCTGTAATTGCTCGTGAATATGTTTATAAGTGCGAAAATTCTGTCACTCAAAAAAATGTCTGTAAGCGTTTCGCGATATATATATATATATATATATATATATATATATATATATATATATATATATCAGCGTTAAAAGTTTACATATATATATATATTTGAAGAAGATCAATGTGTAAGTTCCTATGCCTTAGAAAAATTGCCAGTCCGTACACTCGGCTTCGGTGAGTTTAGCCGCACATTATTCTCGGTTGATTAACTTTTGATTATCAATGTAGTGTGTGTGTAAGTTCCGGGTGTGTTTTTGTGTTGTGGTGATATGATGTTTCCCGGTGATGAATTTTTTTACGACTGACTTGGAGTTTTGAATTTTTAACCTGTCGATCTTTTTGGATACGCCTCGAACGGTGTCTTCGATTTCGTCTCTGTTTTCTTATTCGTTAGATTATTTTGATGTCCTAAATTTGCTGTTGTTTATCTCCGCCCCATATACGTTGTTTGAGCGTCTTCTCTCCACCGTACGTGATGTTTTTAGATTTCACATGTAATATAGAAACTTTTTGTAGGGGTCTATTCGGCGCCTCGTAGTCTCGTGCATGCTTTTGAACCAAGTTACAGACCTGTGTCAAAATTTTATCTTGGTACTGCATGGCGACATATGGTCTATGATGTGATTTTGACAAATTCACAGAGATTATTTTCCACTTGGATTCTATTCAATGTGCTCAGACTTTATTATTAATTTTCTCAATTTCACAAAAATATGCTAAAAGCTGTTTTGTTTTTCTTTCTTGGGCTCACGCAGGGTCCTCTGTATGTGTGGTCTTCTTCGCATGTAGCTTAGGCAGCGGTATTAAGAGACAATAGAAGGGTCTTTCAACTCTCCTCCCCGGAACGCCAGGTATACAGAATAATAAAAAAAGAAAACATCTTACTCTCGGAGAGTGAAGGAAAATAACGAATGTCCTTTGCTTCTTTAAACACACAAAAATGAAAATGAAAATGATATTCACTAACGTTCATAATTATATGCAAAATTGAATTGAAAAGATTTATTGAAAAATTAAATAAAAATGGTGATGATGCAACTGTCACACAGAAGTGGATCTTGAAGGTACGGAAACTATTCCCCAAAATCCCTACTTTTAAGTAAGTTTTGCGAAATTTTAGGGCAAGTTTAAAACTTTTGATACCATTCTTCTCCTTCTTCTTCATCTTCTTGTTCTTGATGTTCTTCTTGTTCTTGTTCTTTTTCTTTTCTTCTTCTTCTTCTTCTTCTTATAATTAGTATTACTGAAATGTTGTGAATTTAATGGTTCACTCTCTTCCACCCAGCTCCCACCTAGTTGAATTGTGCTGGGGAAACCCCGTGTGTGTACGTTTTCTCCGCGTTCCCCTTCCTCCCACTTTCTTTATTTCTTTCATTCTCATCATCGACGTCTCTGTAGCTTAGCCGGCATAATCATTACTTAAAAACAAATTTTCTTAGGGCTCTTGGGAGTTTAGTAGCCCTACTTTCTACATGAAATTTGCATCGAAACTTTCCGGTTAAAAATTAGCTAGTTGTGGGGACGTATGCAGAGGGTATGTCTCGATGGTCCTGACACCTTTCGTATCCCCACTATTTTGTAACTTTTGTTGAACGCTAGAAGCGATTTTACAGATTTTAATGCAATCTGTCCTCATACGGAATTTTTCTATATTATTATTATTATTATTATTATTATTATTATTATTATTATTATTATTATTATTATTAGTAGTAGTAGTAGTAGTAGTAGTAGTAGTAGTAGTAGTAGTAGTAGTAGTAGTAGTAGTTGTAGTAGTAGTAGTAGTAGTAGTTGTAGTAGTAGTAGTAGTAGTAGTAGTAGTAGTAGTATTGCTGAATATATTGAGACATACATACTACGTCCTATTCCAATGCAAATTAGCATACGCAGGTTAAGAAAAGTGAAAAAAATTTTTTTGGATTTTCTGTGAAAATGAAGTGCCTTATAAGATATACTTTGGAAGGAAAAGATGGTGAAGAGGAGGATGTCAGGTCCTGGACAATATGAAAATCGTACCTTCGGATGCCTTAACTGTAACTATAAATATAACTTGCTATATAAATTTTGACTGCGATCCGTCGTAAAATTTCAAAATTAGTGGTTCGGATCCCACCTTAAACAAAGAGTCTTTACTTCTATACCATTCCTACTGATCCAAGATTGCAATCAAACTAAACAAACTAATTTTATGCGTTTCGAACAAACTTGGGTTGCAGGATAAATTTAGCTCGAACTTAATTTTCATAAAATATTTTCAGATATGGGACGTTCAGAGCAAAAAGGATTCAATCCAAGTCCATTTTCAGAAAAGTTCACATTTGTTTAGCAAACATAGTTTCTTCGTAGCCAAAGGTACGAAATAAATTTAACTAAAAGCACGTGAAATAGCGTGGACTACAGTTTCACAGGACAACTGCTAAACAAGGGCGTTGCTGAAATGGAGGAGGTGGTCTAATTTCCTTCTTTCTTGCTCATAAATTTGTAAATGTGTAAATTAAATAATAATAATAATAATAATAATAATAATAATAATAATAATAATAATAATAATGAAATGAAAACTATGATGGCTTTCCTGATAAAAAATATTCTCGGAAAACAAAAATTGAATTCAAAACAGCTTGACCCGATATTTTTTCATAAAGTTTTTGTAGAGATAATAAAACTGATAACTAACAAACCTAAGGTAACGTTGAAAGGGATAATGTAAAACATTAGGGGATTTTTCAAACTGCTATAACCTTTGAAATGAAATGAATGTTTGGTCCACATTTATTTTTCCTTGGTATATCTAAGGTTAATTAAAATTTCTCTTTAACTCTCTCATGATTTCAATCACTCTGCAGATACTTAACGGTGAAGTCTACCCGACTTTTTATTCGTTGCAGAGGTATGGATATTTTTCTATTTTTTGGAGTTTGCTACACTGACATGTTTCGAACAAACTAGTGTACTTATAGAACGGTTTGTGTAGTTCTTCACCAACGAATCTTAAGATTATTGTTAGTTGTCTAACGTTGAAAGATAGGAAAATTGGAAGTGTGAATTCACGTTTGCTCGTGTGTATACAATAAATGTAGAATCAATTTGGTATCAGGTTCCTCTTGAGTGTTTTGAAATTCTCTAATATCATTTCCATCTGATGACTTTGCCTCATTCCTTCAACTAACTATCAGTTTTTGTTTAATCTTTTGTGCATGCAATATGGGCTTTATTTGCAAGAGATGATGATAATGCATCCTTACTTTTCGAATGAGACAAGGGAGATCTTACTGAAATCTTTGGGTATTGGTAGAGTCTCTAATTTTGCACTCAACAAACATTTCTTTCCCAGCTCTTTTTTTTTTTTTTCACCACGTAGAGTTCTTGAGTGAATCTTCTAGGTAAGTGTCAAATACCAAGTGAGTTTGGTTGTACTTCAGGAAGTAAGGTTCTATCTTCCGATTAAATTCAACTGCAAGGTCACAGCAAATTTTGACATATGGAAGTTTATTCAGAGCTTGCAACTCTACCAACCCATCAAGAATAGCTGCTGCAGGTGTTGGCATTATATGTTCTTGCGGAAGTGATTTTTCATTTCTACCATCTGGAAAAAAGTGGGTCGAATTGGTTGTTTTTAAATAATGTTGCTGTTCAACAACTTTAATGAAATTGTTATTGAAGGTAAAATCATTGTAGCAGCTAAGTTGAACAATGAAGGAGGTACTGTCGAAAATTCATAATTACCAAGATATTCTTTATTCTGCTCTTTATCGCAAAATAATAATCTTTTCCAATCCCAGTTTGGAATTAAAGATCTTGTAGTGTAGATCCGCTCTATTTATCTTGCCGACTTGAAGTAGGGAGCTTTGGGTCACATAAACTCTATTCGTAGTCTTTAACTCCTACGCATATTAGACTTATGGGTAATTTTTTTATAACAGTCAGAATACCATGACGCAATTTTTATTTTGAAACTCTTCGAACGATATGTCACCTTAAACATTAGCAATATTTACATATTCAGTATCATTCCATTTTGCTCCCTTCCTAATTCAAATCTAACACTTTTTCATAGCATTTTGGATTAACCAAGGGAGATCTTTTACTTTCTTGACAGAGTTTGTTTTTAAATACTTTCTTTTCTTTTGCGTTGATGATGGGGGAAGTTTTCCTTTGAAACAACTTTCAATATCCGGAAGCATCGACATTTTTTATATCTGATTTCTATATAATTCTTTAAGTCCAATTTCCATATTTGGTTCTTTCACTAATTAGAACTCAGAAAACTGATACGTATTTCCATTTCAGAGTTTGAAACAAACAAACAAGCAGAAACAGAAGAGAACAGATATTTAATTTCAATTTAAAAAAAAAAACAGAAAACAAAACTGATTATATCTCTGAAACGCTAACAGATATCAAAATATTTATAATGAATTTTAATTTAATGTCTACCTTCTCTCATTCCGGGCAAAATATGTTATTACAAAATTTGCATAGAATTAACCATAAACGAGTTACAGACGAAAATAGATATTAGTATCTATTCTGCGGCCATCTTGAAATTATGACGCTATACAATCCGTCAGCGATGAAATCAGGCAAAACGGTTGGTAGTAAATGATTGTATGATTCATTACAAATATATCGCGAATAGTCAGGATCTCGTGATTCAAAATCTCGAATATTTCGTGATTTAAAATCCCCGCCCCCCGAGTGGAACATATTGATATATGCCCATGCTATTGAATGAAAAATAACTGAGAAAACTTAAAACTGTGACTATATCTCAGAAACGGAAGGAGATAAGAGTATTATAATTATCCGCCACGAGTGTATAATTTTCCGCCTGACATGATTGACAAGACCAACTCTTCAACCGTAGTAATTTTCTAAAAATTTGGTAGTCCCAACGATAGACCTTGTTTGTTGTGTCGTAATCTGTAGGAATTTGGATGGAAATTAACGTTAAGCGGTGTAGTTTTACAGTGTCACTCTCTTGCCACAGTTCTTCGACCTGAAAGTCTTCATGGAAACTTTTTTCGATGAAATTTGTCATCCTCATGTCCGTTTCGATTTATGCGTAGTGTATTACACAGAATTTTCGATTTTTCACAACAGCAAATATCTTTTCTTGTTGCAATTGTCGTCTGTCTGACTGGCTTCTTTCTGTTTGCAATTCTTCTTCAGAATAACTGAGAATACGTCGATTCCAGGATCCCAGGATTATTATCAACTTAAAGACAGACAAGAACACAAAGATCATAACATATTGTTTAATAATTACAATAAATAAACTCCATGGTTCTGGATAATCACAATAACATTTAAAACACAGTTCTGACCAGAACAAAATGAATTATTTAATAACTATACGTTTTTGTTTTTGTTTTGTTACAGTTTCAACGACCTAACGTGTCTTCATCAGACATTGAGAAACGACAGATGACAGCAAATCTTATATCTTCCTCAGCCGTTAGTTAGCATATTCATTTATATAATTTTAATTGTTTTTATACATATAAAAATTTAAATTGATAATATGTAACAATATCATATAATTACATTGATTTATTCATTTTACCATAATACAAAAACATGAGCATTGATTTTTCAAATAGGCCTAACGAGACTACCTGTAAGCTTTGCAACAAATTATGTGTTAGTTTAAAAGGCCTAGCAATTCATAATAGCAGGTGCCATTCAATATCCTGCACAAAAAATTTCTGGGTGCGCGCCTGGTTCCAATTTATACCTTAAGAATCTAATCACAAACTTGAGTTCATTAATAATAATAATAATAATACTAATACTAATAATAATAATAATAATGATAATAATAATAATAATAATAATAATAATAATAATAATAATAATAATAATAATGAAAAGCAACAAACGACATGACTTTTGAATGCGTGTTGTATGCATGTATGTGGAAGGCAACAATCGTTTGAGTTTAATAGTTAAAGAATTCGTCTTTTTCTTTGTGTACTTTCTGTTGTTTTTATTGTAAATTAATAATTTGCTGAGAGAATATTAACTATTCGAATATTATTATGCTATAAATAAAATAATAACACTAAGACTGGTTTATCATACATACGATATGAACAAGAAAAACTTACTATGTCAATAATGTTAATTACTTGAAATATTACAAAAATAATTTACAGTAATGAAGCTATGAAATAAAAATAACGTATATAGCACAAATTGGGAGGTCGCTATACCTGCCACTATCACAAACGTCCAATGATTTTATTATTCGTATATCCAAGCACCATACCAAATTAAAAAAAAAAAAAAAGAAATCGAAGGGCAGATTAATATAGACAGTATTAAACATGTCAAATGCAAGCATCACTAAAATTGTTATGCGTAAATTCAGATAAATTAATAACATTATTTTCGTCCAGTAGAAAAATTCTGGGAAGGGCCATCTTTGCTTCTTGGAGGCGCCGGCCCTCCCTGGCCCCCCTCTATTTCCGCCTATGGGAACAAGTGCCCAATCTTATTGTAGTTCATTGTATACTTTATTTCAGCCGAAAAATAAATTAGGGGAAATTTCAACGGTATTTTTTTAAAAGGAAAGGTATGTTAAGCGGTTACTTTCCCCCCCTGGCTCATTTCCATTATGTGGAAGTTCGCTACTTCCTAGCGAGAGAGCAGGAGTGAACGTCGAAATTTAGGAGACTCCCGCATAATGCGGAAGAGTTGGTAGGTCTGCCAATATGTGCTGTTATTTTATGTTACAGATGTGGATTCTTTTCGGTCTCATATCACCGTACATTGACAGTGACATCTTGAGTGTATATCGTAGCAGGTTTTGGTACTTTTGCGGCTTTTTTGTTTTTTTTACCAGGATATTGTATCCTTTGAGAGTGGGTTGAGATTATGATGAATTACTGCATGTATCCCTTCATCAGACACTCCAAAACCAGCCGTTTCTTAATTAACTAATTTATACTGCTTTTAATTAGGCTCTAGCAATAGCCCATGTCGAAAACGATTTGGTTCTCTCAAGACGAATCGATTTTTCGAGGCATCATGATCGCAAAAGTTCTTACTCTCTCACACCTTCTACAGAACAGTCTGCTTCACGTGTAAGGTTTACGGTATGGTACTGGAGCAAATTAAACAGAACTGCTTGCGCCTGCAATTCTACAATAAAAATGAAATGATATTGTGTATGAAATATTATAAAAACTACGAAGTATATATACGACTCTTAATTTTATTCTACCTTAATTTCCAGGCTGACAGTGGTGGACCTCTGATGATTGGAGAATCTAGGAATGTAATGGTAGTTGGAGTGGTGTCTACTGGCATTGGATGCGCTCGGCCGCGATTACCAGGACTATATACGCGAGTCTCGGATTATGTAGACTGGATTCAACAGACTGTCACTTAACATTGATTACATAAAACATTAGTTACCATCAATTAAGGAGTTTGATGCAATGAGCGCAGAAGTCTGAAACATACAGTTGGCAAAGGCGATGTTGAAAATTCTTGTAGCAGTGTTTTTCTACTATGTAGAAAACTAGTGTTTTTTTCTTACATAAAACAATGTAATATGCAGCATTTTATTCCGATATTGAATTGAAATGTTACCAGGAAGCTAAACAAGCATGGCAAAAGTCACAAATGCGTTTGATGCAAAAAGGGCGTAAACTCGCTTATGCCCGTATCACGTCAAACTCCTCAATTGTAACCATCCCTAGAGGTGTATATTAGTTATAAGCGTCCATAGTGGTGTATATTAGTTATAAGCATGTTCATACACGTAAGACTGTTGACAAAATATTCTTGTTATATTGTGGATATATACTTACGACAGTCTTAGCTCAATTCAACATAATTAAATTTACAAGATTTGATATTATTATGTATCCGTTTATGTTAATTAAAATACATTATTGTATGGTTTTGAGATATTAAACAAAATGTATTCAAATCTCTTCAATGGTCATCTCTCTGCACTCAACATTGTTAACACTTCGTTTACAATGTTGTTAAACCTTCGGCTCCAGTCTATTCTATACAGAAAATTCGGTAAACGCCTAAATAATCAGGCAATATTCATAAACAACATTCATAAAAGATGGAATTAAGTCCTTTCTGCAATCATATATTTATTTAATATTACACTTATATATGTTTTAAAGTGGCATCTTCATAATAAACTCTTAAAATTATATTTATTTAATTAATTAGTGATATGTTAATACTATTTACATAAGTAATGTTTTGATTATGTTGAAGTAAACTTTTTCTTTTTTTAATAGACTGTGATTTTTCAGCTTATGAAACAATCAAATAGAAACACAGGTTTCTCCATTGCTGAATGTCGCTATTTATCTATCTTTTGGCACCAACAATTATCCACTTGTATCAATGTAGTTTCTTAAAAAATATACTCGCAACAAAAATGATGGATTTTTGGCATTAATGAGGGTGAAATGAGATTTGGTGTAAGAGTCTGCTTAGACCAATGCTTTCACAACTAGTCCCTCATAAAACTAATCTGGTTTAAGAGATGATGCTGTAAGAGAAGCATCATACTTCTAATGATTTTATTGTAGAAATCGAATAATTAAAAAAATGAAATTAGGTAAATCCATTTGAAATTCAAAACTGGGAAGCAATTTCAATATTAAAAGTTGCTACCTAAATTTATGTTTTTAATTTTCATACTGAAAGTTGTTTTACGTAGCTGTTCAGTACTTTTCAATTGGGCATTTTGTATAGACAAGTAAGCGTATTTGCAATATATAAAGGTTTACAAAAACACTCTAGTTCCTTTATTTCTGGAAATAATTTCATACCATAATGTACTCTGGAAAGAATTTTATGACCAGAGCACATTTAAGGGTAATACATTCGGAATACCTGAAATACTACTTAAAATTAAAGCATGAAAATCAAATTGTCATTTTTAAAATGTCTTTTTTTTTTTTTTTTTTTGGCTATGTTCAACTTGCCAGTAACAGATAAAGCGGTCAGTGCCCGAACATGAAAATGCTTGTAGACTAACGAACCCGTCTGTGTATGAAACGAGAATATGATCATAATAGTACGTGGTGCGTGTGTTCATTTCCTCATCATTTCCCCTTTCCACTTCTTTTCTGTGCTCATATAACTAAAGGCAATAAATTACTTTAAACAGGCTATAAGTAGGGCCATTAGTTTTTCGCAATTTGAAATTAAACATTTCGAATTTTAAATTAAAAATTTCGTATATTGTCGCATTTTGAGGTATAAAATTTCTCATTTTGTCGGTAAGTAAATTATTTTACACGCTCTAATATCTGCCCAATATAAGTAATAAACAATAGGACTACTTAGGACAATGAAGTTATTTTTATGCAGTTACTAACAACACATTACTTATTTCTTCTTTTACATGTCCAAAAACTTAAAATACACTAGCACACATTCTTCACGATTGCCATCACAAAACAACATACATTGCCTTAGCTATACATCAAAAACACATACAGATGTGAAAAAGGGAAAACATATATTCAATACATTAGCGCAGTATCTTCTTGTATATCTCGTCTGCAAATTATTATTCTGATGAAAAGTACAGCATGTTGCACGTTTCCATATTTTCTTCTTTTATTTGCAGCCTTCTATCATTGATTACCGAACTGTATTTCGAAAAATGCCTTTTACAATCAGTATTCGTTATTGGAAGCCATATTGCAAACAGGCACAATTTACTGAAATTTAAATTTTGCTCCCCTTTGGTTCTCTGTGCAAGTAAAACATCCATCACACTGATATTGCCATCTTGATTCTGCATCACAACTTCCTTCAAACTCTTACGGAAATAACCATACAAAGGTTCATACATTGCAGTCTCCTTTGAAAATCCTGGTATATAAACGGAAAGCTTGCACAAAGACTTTATATCAGGATTTGAGAGGACCCCAACGAGTAAGCCATCAAATAATTTTCAAAGGCTTTCGTACATTTCATTTAATTTCTGCTTTTCTTTCCTCAAGGTATGTAACTTTAAAAGGGACTTTTCCCCGCATCTTTTAAATATCTTTCCCCATTTTCTTCTTATCATCCTCTGACAACTTCGTACGACAAGTATCTGTGTGAGAGCCAGACGACTCATTTGCGATTAAATTAAAACGAGACGTCAGGTGTTCTAGACGAGCATGCAAAAGATGGGTACATGCCTTTTTTTCTGTCTCGGTGAAAATAATTAGATCCACCAAAAATTTGCTGTTTTCAGAAACAAAGTAAATCTGAGCTTGCAAGTGATCTATGCATATGTTGCACTTCAGCTACATCTCGGTAGTCTCATTTATGAATTCAGTCTTTCCTACGTTTGCCTTCTGCGTATTTGAAAAACCTTCCAATGTAATTTGTCGCTTCGCACTGCTTCGCCCACACTCAACTCTGTCTCTGTTACATTTATGTCCTGCCCACTTTATGTGATTTTGTACAGTATCTTTCTTTTTCCGTTCAATGCGCGAATTACAAAATTTACACATTAATGTTTGGATATCACTTACGTACAAGCCTTTACTGGCAAATTCACTTGTGCGATCTTGTACCGTCCCCTTTTTATTCACCATTTTTAAAATTATATACTCTTTTAGCGTACGCAGGGCCGGATGTAGGGGGGTGCACCGGTGCACGTGCACCCCCTTTGTTGGAAATATACACTATCTAAAATGAGAAGCTAGCAGTGAAAATAGCAACATTTTCCGAAACTTTCGGCCGTCATGTTTCCGTTTGGGTCTTAAAAGAAAGAGGAGTTTTGCAAAAGCAATAAGTTCAGTTGATTTTCTGAAGGTTGAGGGAAAGGAATTCATCAAGCAAAGCAATCTAACATTTGTCAAGTAGGGAAGAAAACAGAAGCCAGGAAGAGAGCAGAACAACATTTCTGACCCTTTTTAAAATACTCCCTCCCTCCGTTCTATGTATCAGCGTTGACAGGTGTAAAGAATATTGTCACATGTCACTTTGAAGAGTTTCAACCAGACGGATCATACTGGTTATTTTTGTAGTTACACTGCAACCCCCTAAGAAAATTCTCGATTCTTTGGACCCAAGAGCGTTCGTACTCCACAAAAACACCGAAGTGAGGATTTCTGCTGTTTTAACACGACGCTGAATGTTCCACATTCCAGAACTATCACCTATGAACTGAAACGGAAGTTAGTTGTAATCAGTGTTGCCAGTTGCAAAAAGAAATCGTTGCTTGGAAAAGTACTTTTTATTTCTGTATTTTAACAACTGGAATTGCCGTTTTAAAAAATTCGCAATTTGTCGCGTTTTGCGGCATATTTCGCTCAAAATGTCAGTTATCGCATTTTGTCGCTACTTCAAAATACCTATTAGCTTACTCAATCTGAAGTAGTTCGTTGAAAACCCAACTCTTGGCTTTGTCGGAGAACTTTCGCGATTTCGCAGCTTGCGAAAAACTCCTGCCCCTAGCTATAAGCGCTCTCCTCCTTGCTTTTTATTTAGTTAATATGAGAATCCAAATTGAGGAACTATTTCCCTAATGATGGAGTCAACAGTTAACTCTAATAGACCAGATTGGATTGTGTTACTTCTAGGAATATGATGGATTGAAAACAAATGGACCGTTACTATTTCTATGATAGTATAAAAGAGAACTACTATTTCTACGAATCCAATTTACTCTGAATATAACTTATGATAAAACATCTTGTATATCATAGAGTTTTTATGGAGGCGTAATTGTGATGCTTAGAAAGACAGATTACCGTGCGTGGAAGTCTTGTAGCATCAGCTGTGACCTCCCCATACTCATTGTGCCTGAATCTTCTGCTTTAGTAATACAAAGTATACTCCACCTTAGCGTGACCTGTTCCTCATACATAGTGATTTGTGATTGAATCATTTGCTTTAGTAATACATACTGGACTCCATGGTAGCGTCATCTGTCACCCTCCCATAGTTACATGTTCCTGTTCCCATTTCCTATATATATATGTTTTGTATAGACACATACTCTGTTATTACATTCTCTTTGTTGTAGATCTTCGAAAATCTTAAAATTGCATCTTTAATAGCATGTTTAGTAAACTTCTTCCAGCTGGCTGTGCTTACACCAGATGGGCATGTTTCCTAACGCTCACACTCATCCACCCTCACCCTCATGTCATTTACGCCCTCACTTTCACTCACATTTACACTCACCTTCACTCACCCTCATTTTCACTAACAATCACGAGCACTCCTCTCAATCGGCTTCTTCACATTAATTCTCACTTGCCTTCAACTTGAAAGTTTATTGAAGCTCTCACTCACACTCAGAGCACTGCACGGCCGGGCGCGCCCGGTTTGGCCCGGAATGTCCCCGGCTCGACCCGGACACCCTGAAAGACGGATCGGAAACTAATGTTAGCCTATGCTAATCGTAATGTGTTTGGGAAACTGACTCTTTACTCAAGACTGCAAAGTACTGTAATAGCACTGCTATTACTACTTCTATTATTATTACCACGACAACTGCTAATACTACTACAACTGCTACGACTTCGCGTCAGAGTTGACATGTCTGGTGGTACCGAATTTGCTTTTTAAGTACAGAAAAAATAGAGGAATACTAGTTACTATGGCCGGTCTGCGTGGAATGTGAACCGATGCTTGATCTACGAGGGACAACGGTGGTTCATTAAGAAAAGTACTCACATCTGGTGCTAGAGGTCGTCGGATCAGTCCCTGCTCGTGCTATGTGAGCTTTGTGGTGGACAAACATCGTGTGCGTGGGAGTTTCCGGAGTGGTCTCGCTTCCTCCCACTGTTTTCATTCCACCAATTCATCCCGTCATCATCCATACGGCCTGAGCCGTAGTTACCTAAAGAACGTATGATAAAGTCAAGTAGTTGACCTACTAAGTAGAATTTGGTACGCTACCATTTGACCACGGAGGCCAAAACCGTGAACTGGCGTGATCAGCGCTTCAATTAGCAAGGGAAATACCAAATGGTATTGTATGTTCCTGTATTGTTTATAGTATGATACTACAAATATAAAAAAATATAATGATTAAATAAATCACCAACACGCCAGGGTCGATTAGGTGTTCCTGGAACGGTGGCTCAGTGGTTGAGCGTTCACCTCTGGTGCATGGGGTCCCTGGTTCGATCCCAGCTCTCGCCAAGTGAACTTTGTGGTGGACAAACACCGTGTGGGTGTGGGGCTTTCAGAAATCACCTGTTTCCTCCCACTTGATTCATTCACTATTTCTCCTTTAGCCTAGCCGGAATAACTGTTGGACGTAAAACTCAAAGATTTCATTTTCATTGCTTTGTTTTCGTATTACTACTAATAGCAGTAGTGGTATTCACTGTCGTATTAGTATAGTAATGAATAGCAGCAGTAGTGGTAGTACTAATAGTAGTAGTAGTGGCACCAATAGGGGAATAAGCACTAGCATTCATAATCGTAATAGTAATAGTAGTGTTAGCAGTAGTAGTTGTAGCATTAGTATAACATATGGTGTAGCACTTTTACATATCTTCTCTGTTACTCGTAACGCACTAATGAGAGACTCACTCATGATAAGACTTTCACGTCCATGAGCTGTATTATTGTACAGTTCGCGGCATAGAAATTGTTACAAAAATTCTAAGTCCAAATTAATAACAAACTCTTGCCCTGTTTTCTTATGCATCCAGAAAGTCTCAATCGATTAGTTCTTCTAGTACGATCCAACTCCAACTCCTCCTCTCCTCCACCTCTCCTTTTTAAAGGAATGTGTGTGACGTAGTACACTCTTTCCATTCAGACGAAAAAAAACAGGAATCAACTTTCCAATGTTATAGCTCTAAAACAGTCTTTTTCATTCGTTTGTTCTGAAATATCTTTTAACCTTTAGTTTCATTCTTTCCCTTCTTTAAGGACTGCAAGCTAGTAAAATGCTCCCTAAGAAATCTATGGAAATTGCGAATAACGGCAGTAAGTTTTGTGCTTCCGAAAGTCTGTAATGCACGCACAGAGCTCGAGAATATCTACAGACAGAAATGGGTGTTATTTAATGATTCATATCATTTCTTGTCAGTAATTGCAAGTAAATGTTCCAAGAGTGTCATTTGGGCAGGACAGGAGGGTGTAATTCCCCTCCCCCTTGAGCTTCATAAATACATATTGTTTGACCAAATGTATAGTAATACACTAATAAAAAAGTAAAAATCTTATGTCGGCGGAGAATGTCCCCCTCCCCGCCCGAATAGAATCTAAGATGACATTGCGTTTAGAAAGAAACCTATACGATAGCACATTGCTAGAAAGCTTACATTTTGTTTCAAGAGTCGAAGGTTTGAACACACGCCATATGAGTTCCTGGGAGACATTGAGAGAGACAGAGAGAGAGAGAGATTGAAATATGGAGAGAGAGAGGAATGATTTATATACAAAGATTTAGAACTGCGGAAAAATGATCGGACAGCATTCGTATTATGACGAAAATTGTGATTTTGTGAAACACAAGAAGGGAAGGTTTCGAACTGCGAGGATCACATTAGGCACTTGTAGAATTAAGGTGAACACTTTTTAGAGCATCAGATGATTACATGGAGATAAAGATATTGAAAACTGAGAAATAAGAATTTTAAATAATCTGCAGTTCCGAGACGGGTTTTGAACCACGGACCTTGTAGTTATCGACTTTATGGATTCTGCTACGGGGAACTATGTGTACTCATTCACATACGTTTTCTTTAATTGCGTTGAAAGCTAACTCAATGGGATATTCCAAAAGTTGACTTGGTGGATGCGCCGTTCTGATAGGATATAAACCTCTTGTAACTTAGTTACAGTGTGCACAATAAACTTCTTGTTCAGAACAGTTTTTAGGGCAGTACAATTTGTTACTATTGTGTTAATTAGGTTACATTTGATAGAACCATCTGATAAAGTAGTGCCAAACCCTGTGCGTCATTGTCTGTTAGGTGAATGTAAGTTACTCCTACGTGTATGGTCAGAGCTTCGAATCAAGACCATTCTTATTGATTATTTTCTTTGAGCTACGCTCATACTGTGCATTTCACAAGTTCAATTTTGAAGTAACGTAGTTACAGCCAGTTTAATTCGAAATTAGTTTCAAATATATTTGTTATTACATGCGTTTCTTTAACTTGCGATGTTTCAAACTTGATATTAAATCTTACAACATTAATGTAGCTCATTTCCCTACGGCATATCATCATGAATGTTTGCACAACGACGGCAGTCGGTCGTTAATACAAAATTCAGTTCTTACTGTAATATATGTATATATATTTAGGAAGTTTGATATAGAAAAAAACGTACAGTGCAACATTGACTCTTGGAGGAATTTCAAACGAATTTACTACGCGTATAAATTACCATCTCAACAATTTACTGTGGGGCCTAAGACACTGAAACCATTCCAGGGAAGGAAAAAGGTTACAAGTAAACAAGTAATAGAATACGAAAAATATTGATGTCAAATTCATAGTTTCCTTACGAAGAGGTGGTTCGAAGGTTTGAATAGTGGCTACCAGATGGCACTCCTCAGTTGTTTGTAGCCTTGCATAAATGCAAAATTGTTTTAAAAGTGTATTTTGCATTCAAGTATGATTGTTCAAAAAAAAAGCTTGTCCTTCAACATTATGTTTTATAATTATTTTGTAGCGTATTTCTTATTTATAATAACATATTTTCTATTTATATTGTATTTTGTGTTATACGTTTCTTATTTACATTGTATGTTTTACATTTGAAGGGGAGCTAATCACAATTAAAGCGGCAGGGAGATGCACAGTATGCAGGTTTTGGCAATCTAGAGCTCCTGCCCCACGAAAACACCCTTTACTCAATTTTCAACGAAGTTGCACCTGGAATTCAACTTATATCATCCGACAGAGCCTCCCTTTTAGGTGCAGCGCTACACACTGATACTCGACGCATTTTGATGTTGGATAACATATCTAAATTAGATCTCTTCTTCACTCGCCTATCTAAGATATCTACCCACTCAGCTTTTTATCTCCTACGGGCCTCACTAGCCATTCCTAGACTGTTATATTTCCTTCGTAGTTCTCCATCCTGGCGTGAGACAGATCTTTTGGAACAATATGATGAATCCATCCGACTTGACCTAGAATCTCTTCTCAACTGCTCTCTCACAGATAACTCATGGCTACAAGCATCTCTCCCAGTGGATCACGGAGGTCTAGGAATTCGTGGAGCCCTTGACTTGGCTACTCCATCTTTCCTTTCATCCATGTATAGCTATGCCTTTGATCACTTCTCTTCTTTGTCGGGATATTCATCAGGATTCAGAAGCTGAGATAAATGATTGTATTTCCCAGTGGATATCGTACGGCGGACTCGATCTACCTGATCTTGACAAGAGAAGTTTTCAATGTTCATGGGACGCTTCTCTTATAGACTCCAGATTATCTTCTATTCTTCAGTCCTTCACCAATCCTGAAGATAAGGCACGTATTCTTGCTACTTCTTCCCCTGAAGCAGGGCAGGTGCATGGTTACAAGCTATCCCATCTTCATCCCTAGGGCTGCATCTTCTCGACGAAAGTTTTCGAATCGCTTGTGCGTTACGTTTGGAAACAGATGTCTGTGAACAACACCAGTGCCCTGCTTGCGGAAGTTTAGTGGATAAGAAAGGTATACATGGCTTATCATGTGTTCACAGTGCTGGCAGATGCTCTCGACACTCCACTGTTAACGATTTCATTATGAGAGCCCTCATCACCTCTGGAACACCTTCCGTGAGACAGTCAATGGGGTGTAGTCGCTCTGATGGCAAGAGACCTGACGGGATGTCTTTGGTGCCTTGGAAACGAGGAAAGGCTTTAATATGGGATTTCACTTGTACCGATACCCTAGCCCCGTCTAATCTTCCTTCATCTTCCACAAAAGCTGGCATAGTTGCAATTCGCAGAGAATATGAAGAGAGACGAAAATATAACAACCTCTTGGACAAATACCACTTCGTCACCATAGCCACTGAACTTGTGGGTCCTGGGATCAGGAAGATCTAAACTTCATTAATGAAATTGGACACCGCATAACTCTTAACACAGGTGACACCCGAGCTTCATCCTATCTTATACAAAGAATAAATATGGCTGTGCAAAGAGGAAACATAGCAGCGATGCTAGGAACTCTCCCCTCGGGGAAAGCTTTGGACGAAATCTTCCTTTTGTAATCACTCTCCTCTCACCAAAGTCTCGCAATTGCTAATAAACGAAGAATAAACCATTTTCATATATTTAAAATGTAATTGGCCCTAGGACCGTTTCTTGTTGCATTCACTTCGAAAGTTTCCAATTTTGGACAACATATTTTATGTGCTGATATGAACAAAATGTTTGTAGTTTATTTCAGTTTTGTAAATCTCAACTCAGTTGTGATGTATAAATTAAATAAAAATTGTACCTTGTTTAACAGAGAAATGATTAAAGTAAGCTAAATATTCTATTTTTCTGCAAATTGTATCTAATTTTAGAGATGATGATAGACATTTTAGTAAAACATGGCCTCAAAAAGCCTTGTCTACGCTCCTGCAAAGCAGTGGCGATTTTAGAGAGGGCTTAGATACTGATACCTCACTGGAGCAACGACACTTCCCCAGAAGTCATATCTCCGATAATTCCGAATGTGACATCAGTATTTGTGCATTATCACTTTTCACCCGCAGTGTATAGGATCAACCTTGGACATATCGACATCTAAAATATCACCTTTTATGTCAGTGATCCCGAAAACTATCCATTCGACACAATAAAGGATATTTCCGATTCTTTTTGCCTGTCACTCTCCCATTGTCAAATCCATGCCAACCAAGGCTTAATTTGGACTTACGCAGCATCCACAGTGTCACTATTCATCTTTGCACATGAATTCGACTCGTATCGTTCTAATATCGTTCGTATTTGATTTCTTCTACATGTCATCTTCACGTCTTCGTAGGGGTGATTTCATTGTCTCCCCCATAACTATGGAGAAATTTCAACCAACGTAAGTATAATTATAAATTTCCATTTGAAAAATAACTGTACAGCTGATCTTTTTCGGAGAGGCATTCATTAACTACTTTTCAGATATCAATGTATTGCTTTTATTGCTTTCCATGCCAAAGCAAAAAATTGGCAAAGGGCTCAACTTCATCTGCACAATTGTGCTATGAATATAGGTTTTAGTGGTTTAATTCACTGAATGCTCGCTTAGATGTTGCTCTTGTCAGAGGAAAAGCGAGATACAGTTATAAAAGAAAATTGGAAAGAAAAATATTTAAGTTTTACGTCTCACGATTATACCGATTACGCTAATGGAGACATCGATGCTGAGAAATGATGAAATCGTGGAATGAAGAAGTGGGAGGAAACGGAAGAAACCCGAGAAACTCATGCACACGGTGTTTGTCTATAATAAAATTTAATCGTATTTGATTAAATGTTACGTATTTGAAGAGAAAAAGAGCAAAACATTGATTGAACAAACGTATAACGTACATTTGCATGCAAATTTATAACTTATAAAAGATGTTGGCTCGATAGATGAGGAGTTAGTGAACGGGTTTTGTGCTGGTGGTCCTACGTTCGAATCTCGTCCATTCTTGTAGCGTTTTTCTTTTAGCTACACTGAGTTTGTGCATTCCAGATCTTCAAGCTCTTTTGCTCTTCAAAAACGCACCATGTATACGACGATTCGTTTCGTTTTCCATTACAGCTTTCAAAGACATGATTTGCGTTTGAGTATAGTATCTTTCGTCTCCTTTGAAAAGCAGTTCTAACAAATACAACTCAATTCACACAGCAAAAAACAAACAAAAAAAAACTCGTACTGCCTTAGGAAATATCCCTAAGAGGGCGAAACTGTATCATGCACCCGGCGTAACTAACGCGAGTGTGGTGAGGGAGGCCTACAGCAAAAAGGGGCCCACTGAAGTTTCGTAATTCCACTTTGGAGGGTTTTATATAATTTCACACTTTTTCCTCAATGTCTAAAATGCAATTACTTTAGCCTTAGATGAAACAGAAGTTGCGAAGGAGCTATAGACTGTGAAGTCTACTGAAAAGATTTATCACGCCCTTGCAACAACAACTTTAAGTTTTCGAATAGTAATGATGAACAAGATTGGTTGAAATTTTAACTTACAATAAAATAACTAAAGATCTAATCTTATCTAACTCTCATTGATAGTAGTGTTCCGTATTTGTTTAGACGCCTATTCTTTTATATCCTTACCTATGGTGCATGGGGTCTTTGATTCGATCCCCTCTCGCGCCAATTAAACTTTATTATGGACAAACACCGTGTGCATGAGATTTCTCGGGTTTCTTCCGTTTCCTCAAACTTCTTCATTCCACGATTTCCTTCATTTCTCAGCATCGATGTTTCCATGAGCGTAATCGGTATAATCGTGGGACGTAAAACTTAAATATTTCAGCTCATTTCTTTTTTATAACTGTATCTCACTTTTCCAGTGACGAGAGCAACATCTAAGCGAGGAACGGGTCGCGGTGGCTCAGTGGTACAGCGTTTACCTCTGGTGCTTGGGGTGCCTAGTTCGAACCCAGCTCCCACCAAGTGAACTTTGTGGTGGACAAACACCGTGTGCGTGGGTTTTCTCGGGGTACTCCCGTTTCCTCCCACTTTCTTCATTCCACCATTTCATTCATTACTCATCACCACCGTCCCCTTTAGCCTAACCGGCATAATCGTGGGACATAAAACTCAAAGATTTCATTTCCTTTCATTTTTTCGCTTTAATTGGATTGCATTCTCTCAGGGACTGATACCATCGGATCATTTCATGGTATTTCCCAATTTTTGGACCACATTTGCCGACTAATCTCCTACAAGTGTGTAGCTTTGCTCAACAACATTTGGGACAAATTGGGAAAATATAGAAGGTATTTCCTATATTTTTTGTATTCAGCTGCTTCATTCGGGAGTTGTGCACATGAAAACATACACAAAAAATATGCCAGTACCTTTTTATCAAATGCACGTATCTTAAAACTATAGCTACCATTGTTTTTCTATCTTCTTCCAAATAATTCGCCAACTAATGAATCATATTGCCCTATTCTTATTTACAAAACTTGACCTGCATTCAAGATGTCTGCCGTCAAGGTTCACCTTACCGTACGACTTCCTCTTAGCTATAGTGTGTACCCACATTGTTTTACTGACTTTTTATTATTAACAGGCAGTTTACAAGGGGTGGATCTGGGTACTGAACGTATTGCGCAACTGTTGACATGGATTACGCGACATTTCAATGTGCTATTTTGGTTAATTCCACTTCAAAAACGCACCTGCTTTTTTGTGTGTGGTCTTTCCGTGGGACTTTCTTCCTCTGAGTGAAATTTTACGGTAGGTTTCGATATGAGCTCATTGATACTTCCCTTGTAAATATAATAGAGACAAGTGACATGGATACTTTCGGTCAATTAGACAAGAAAGTGTTCTGAGGCACCAGCTTCCAGTTAAGGGTTCCAATTACTCATGAAACCAGTGTTTACTTCATGTTCCTTCGTGTTTGTATCTCTATTTTTATTTTCTAATTTAAATTTGAAGTCTCTCGACTATCGTATTTTATCGTGCTCGAAATCAGTGTGTTTCGTCGTTATCGTAAAAGTTTGCAATTTGCTACATATACAAGTGTTTTTTTGACTCTTACTAACTTAGCGTAGAGGTGTCAGCATTGGTTTTGTAATTCAGGGATCCCGAGTTCGATTCCAGCTGCGCTATTTAACGAAATTTTTATCAACTAGATGTGTACACTAGATCAATTCATACTTCTGATGTGTAATCAAATGTAAAAAACTCAATTTCTTTCGGTCTTACAAGTTAGAGTGGGAACGGGAAAATACATAGGGGAAATACCAGTAATAAGACATCACATGTCTGCCTACAACCTTGATTCGTACTGTATGAAGACGTAACGTGTTTAGAAGACAATTCATGAATACGTACGGGTCATGCATAGGGCCTAGTATCAGCCATAAATGTGTTTGTAACGGTATTGTTTCCTAGCAGTTATTCCGAACGTCTTTCACTATTACTCCTACTGCTAGAAATAATAATAATATTTTCATTCGCCGTTTCCAACACGTTCCACATATCCATTCGAAAAAAAAATTGTAAATAGGAACTATTCTTGTTCACATTCGTATGTATATTCTGTTTAAATATCAACATAACGCATACATAATTCAAAGTCTTTTATCCAAAGAAAGCGTGTTACTATGTATCGTGATGATGGCAAATTCTATTCAGTTTCTGTTCCATAAGTTTCGATATTAATAATGTTTAACCTTCTTTAAGGAACTAATACCTTCGCACCTAACAGATTCGCACCTTCTTTCGCACCCGCGTTTCATTTTGAACACTACACCTTCGAAAGCATCTCTTGTTTTTTCTTTCCCTTTTCATATGAACTTCAGTATGATTATTTACATAGCAATAGGACGTAATATTGAGGTCTTAAATTTATAATAATAATAATAATAATAATAATAATAATAATAATAATAATAATAATAATAATAATAATAATAGCATTAAACTTTCTAAAGTTGCCCTAAAATTAGGCAAAACTTACAGGTAAGTCGGGGTTTTGGGATGGTGTCCGGACCTTCAGGACATACGTCAGGAACTACCAAAATTTTAAACGGAAGCGTTCCACCAAAGTTTCGTGTAGAAAGTATTCTATTGTACGTTTTAAGGAAAATAACTATAATAAAAATAATTGAATATCACTGAACAGTAAGGCATATAATAAAGTAAGTTTTAGAATACGCAGAAGTAATTATAAAACATCTGCAACAAATTACCTACACAGACCGTAATAAATTCAACGAGCTCCGAAATACAAAATAACTAAATAGTGTATAAGATCGAGTCTACAAAGCAATTCTTACTTAAAGAATGGGCACAAGCTATTTCGAGATTCTAGGAAAAAGCAGAAATGTTTACGATACTTTTCGTCTCGTCTCGATTCTCATCTCCAAAGCGAGACGATAATGTGAATGTAAAATGTTAATTCTCTTCCCTATTTTGTTTGTTCTGTCTCAGAAACGAGATGCGAAATTCCTCTTGTCGTGGGCAACTCTAAACAAAACAGAAATATTCTTGCCGAATATTAAGTTTCTGTTTGTAATGTTATGCCCTAAGAGATATTAAGCTACTAACTTTTAATCTTTTATGAGATAATAATTATTATAATTATTTTATTATTATTATTATTACTACTATTATTCCTGAAGATTTGATAGTTCAAGAATTCAAACATCCGAATATTCAAATATCTCGAGATAATAAAACGTGAGTCATCGCCGATCAATCGCAACCAAACCTTCTAAAGTGAGAAAAAAGTACTGGTCGCTCGTGGATCCGATTCGATTCGATTACGTTCAGATTAGTTGTCGAGCGCTCTGATCACCTTGTTTTTCGAATAACAACAATTTTTAAGTTGCAGTATCAAAAGTTTTATACCCCTCTACTTTTTCCAAAATTTTGATCCCCCATAACTTCGGATCCCTTCAATTGCACAAGTTGAAGTTTTATGTGTAGACTAAAAAAGACATTCAAAATCGAATAACATCAATTTTGAAGTGAAAATATCAAAAGTCCTATACCTTCCAAAAAGAATTATTTTTGGCAAAATTTTGAACCCAATAACTTTGGATCCTTTCATTTGCGGAAGTTGAAATTTAGTGTGTGGACTAACCAAATCGTGTAGAAACGAATAAAATCAATTCTGAAGTCAAAATGTCAAATGACCTGTGACCCAGTACATTTTTCGGAATTTTGACCCCCCCATAATTTCGGATCCCTTAATTTGCGCAAGTTGAAATTTAGTATGTAGACTCTTAGTAAGTTTAAATGGACCAGAAATCTAAAGATATTTTCTCCTAATACTGATATCTTAATGCTAGCGAGGAGTTTTAACCTCAACTTCCACATGATACCTGGTTTGTTGCCTCAGCTTTGTTTAATCTTAAGTTTGTTTGTTTAAGTTTAAGACTTAAGTTTGTATGGTATATCAAGCGATAAGTCACAACCGAGCTCATGCTTTAATTGGATGGGCCGCGGTGGCTCAGTGGTACAGCGTTCACCTCTGGTGCATGGGGTCCCGGGTTCGATTCCAGCCCCAGTCAAGTGAACTTTGTGGTGGACAAACATCGTGTGCGTGGGTTTCCTCGCGGTTCTCCCGTTTCCTCCCCCTTTCTTCATTGCACCATTTCATTCATTACTCATCATCACCGTCTCCTTTAGCCTAACCGTCATAATCGTGGGACGTAAAACTCAAAGATTTCATTTCCTTACATTTTTTCGCTTTAATTGGACTGCATTCTCTCAGGGACTGATACCATCGGATCATTTCATGGTAAAACGAAAACTGGTTTCTTTAATACATTTATGAACGTTGATGAGAAAGTTATTGACACTTTGTCATTACTGGGAAAAAATGTTTTTAATGATGAAACATTCCGAGTTCTGGAAGATTTTATATGCTCTGTATACCTAAGAATCCCGAAGATAACATACCTGAAAGAATTTCGTGGGGGAGGGTCACTAATAAGCAAGTCGATGTATCATGTATGACACCAACACAAGATACTCTGCATCCGGCCATAAAAAGAGCACGTTTTCAAGCCCTAATGTGGCGTAAAGCACATATTGCAAATCCTGAACTACCTACAGTAACTGACTGGAGTTGAACTGTTAATGGCAAAGGGTAATACGAGTCAATAATGTATTACATTCCTTGTGGACCTAAAGAGCTTCTCTCAGCGATGAACTTGAATCATGGTTATGAGATGGGTACCTCAAAGCGGACTACGCAGATAGGGAATCTGTTATTAGGATAATGCGAAGGCAATAAACTGTCGTGGAACAAGAAGAAACTGAGCAATCTCATAGCTCGGTTAAGTGAAAGCCTTTGTTATGTGACTTGTTTTTCTATTCTTTCATGATCCAGTCCGTCCGTATTTCGACCTGCTGACGACTTGTTGAACAACGTAAAATCTCTCTGACCTGAAGGAACGGAAATCTCTAAGTGTTCGAGTGTGTCTTTGTTCCCCTTTTTACCATTTCTTGTTTTCGCTTTGTGTGTTCCGAATATGGTGTCACAGTGTAGTGTAGTGTATATTAAAATATTAAGAAGAATTAATGTTATAAAGATTGAAGTAAGAAAGACAACTTCGGATTCTGAAAGTGTCCCGATGACTAACGTGAGGATTCAAACCAAAAGAAAAGCATCCTTTACTTCTTAGTAAATGAATATAATAAGGAAACACATAATTGAAGTACTTATTCCATGATAATTAGAACATGTTTGTCAAATACTTATGAACATCTAGAGAATTAATATTAATATGGATCACATCAGGTGTAAAAGTGACGGGGAACGCGAGGGAAGCCGTTACCTCACTTCCAAATATATCTATCGCATCCCTACTCTTCCTAAAAAAAAAAAAAAAAAAAAATACAATGGGCAAGGATATGCACGGGAGACAGCGTGACGCCATGCGTCCCCCTACCTTTTCAGAACTACTTTTACCCCTACACACAATTATCACACAATATAATAAATTGTAAGCATAGATGTAATGATAATTAAAATATATTACTTACTTCTTTTGAGTGAAATGTTCGATTTTATGTGTTGTTCTTTTCCTTACGTTTTATATAACAACGGTTTTGAAAATAAAAATTTAATACTAAAATCAATTGTTTCCGGTCACAGCATTAATCGCCTGCTTTTTTCGGAGATCGCAACAGCGACAGCTGATTTTCGGGATCGATTCAAAAGGACAAATATGACACCTCTATCTCGCTATTAAAACCGGAAGTGCTGCTCATTTACTATCACTTTCGGTTTCAATATAGAAATCCTCATAACGTAAACGGTAATAAACAGCGAAAAATACTTCCGGAGAGAGATATAATTGTAATGTGAGTTATTCTACAGGATCAAGTACGTCTGTTTCATTTTAATTATTTTTCCTCTACTGAAATCGAAAATAGTATATAGTAGTACTTGTTTCGATTTCAGTAATAGTTTCTATACCGTAAGAAATAGCAATAGACTGTTTCTCATGAAATTGGAACGAAGTTGCGTTTTGGAAAAGGTATTTCAAATCACACTGCAAGAAAAGAGCACCCGCGATATTAGTGACCGGTTAAGCAATTTTATGATTTAAACATAGCTCCGAGAACAAAACGTACATTACGTTTTTCAACACGAACTATCCACAAGAAACATCCTAGAAGCTGTTCTCGTATTTTGAAATAACACCGGAAAAAAGAAAAAAAATGTGATGGGGTCAGTCGCTGCCATTAGTATGCGAGGGTTAATCAGTGTTCACATCAAATTTTGAATTGTGCAAAGTACACCCGATCATTGAGCTGAGCGAAGCGAAGCTCTTATACTCGGGTTAGCCGTTTGGTTGTCCGCGAACTCCTCCTAGACCGCGAACCCGTCCTAGAGTATGTCGTGCTGAGTGACAACATAGGTCGAAATCAAAAATCCGATGTACCATCGAGGAATAATCACCGAAAAACGCTTCCTCCTAGACCGTTTGGCCGATCTCAACCAAACTTAGCACGCTGATAGAGTATGTCGTGCTGAGTGAGAACATAGGTCGAAATCAAAAATCCGATGTACCATCGAGGAATAATCACCGAAAAACGCTTGCATAGACTTAACATGGGGAAAAAGTCATGATTACGTAGTTTAAGCTCGCTCAGCTCATTTCATTGCAATCGGGTATATCCATTGCATTCCTAGTAAGTAAAGAGAGATTCATTTTGCAAATTGGTATAATATTAAACATAAATTTGCATAGAAAATGAGCAGGATTTGGCAATGCCGCTTTAATTATGCATAGAAAAGTGAAGAAAACACGTCAGTCCTTATCTTGTATTCGTTTAGGTATGCTAACGCGATTGCTTAGAAGTGTTGTTTTTCGTGTGATTGTAGAAAACTATTATTGTTCTGAGAGAAACAATATACCGATCGCGCTCTATTTTCATTATACCTAGTTTATTTTCCCAATCCTGGAAAGATGGCCAAGACTAGAAGGCATTGATGAAACCAATTTCAATGATTATTTCAAGAATGAAGTAGATTCAATTGCATTCCTTGCAAAACATAATCTTATTCTGACAAGAGAAGACACAAAAAAGTGAAGTGTAATATGTGTGGATCCGATACGTACACAAAAGATAAAGATAATTACAAAATTTGGCTTTGTTTTCATATACAGCAAAGGGAAGTGCCCAAAACATAAAATATGTAAATCGTGCAAAGAAACAGCAGGAGAACGCTGCACTGAGGAATGTAATAATCAAATCAGTCCGCTCTCGAACACTATACGAACATTCTCGTCTGTCATACAAACAAATAATGTTGTTTTTGTTCATATGGTCAGTGGTCGAAGTGAGACGGTATGCGGTGGTATGCCATACCGCCTCTGGTTTTTCCATGATGAAGGCATACCGCCTCTGCTTTTCAGTATCAAGACATACCGTCACTGAGGAGTAGATGCTAAATAACTTTAATAAATCCATTTAAAAACACAGTAACTGACGAATAGCTTTTCACGTAAAACGATTTTATTTCTTATGTAGAAATAGTTTCTAAGTTGACAACTACGACATTTTTGTTATCTTTTCCCACCTTTCGTTTTCAAAAAGTGTATTTTCAAAGAAGTTAATCTAGTTTATAGTTTGATGTGCCATATTGAATTGTTTCTTTCTTATGTATGTGTATGTTTTCTCTACAATAGAACATAAGGGGATATTTATATTTTTCAGAAAGTTTTTGGCGAAGGATCAAAATCTCTGCATACCCACGTTAACTAAAGAGAAACTCTCCAATGGTTTTTAGTCATTATGCAAATTGGAATGCAATCTTTTAGGCAACATACCCTCACTCTATTTCAATATTTAGATAGCCGGTATGTCGAATTAAAATCATAATGAAACATACCGCCTCTGCTTTTTTTCCCACTTCGAACACTGCTTATGGTTGCAGAAGGCTTATAAACGGTGTAAGATTTCTGATCTTACTGAAATATACGACAGTACACCTTCTGATTGGTCGTCAGTTTTGAGAGAAGTGTGTCGTAAATCAAATCAGAAAGAAAAGCGAAATGGTATTATTGAAATTGATGAGTATCACTTGTACACAAGAAAAGACAGTAAAAGAAGAATTCTGAAAGGCCAATCGTACTAGGCAGTTGGTGAGAACGAAAGAGGTTCGAAAAGAACTTTCATTGGAATAACAAGAACTCGTGATGCCTCATGATCTGGCGAAACATAGAACCACGAAACATTATAATAACAAACTACTCGCGTACTTATCACATTAAAACTGAGTGCAATGGAAGGTATTGCAAAATAAATGACAAAAAAACTTTTTCATTGTAACCAAGGGGTCAGAAAAGAACTCAAAGCATCTTCTTATCACTGCTAACCACATTGAACGAAAATTTGAGGGACTTCGTAAAAACCTGAAGTCAATTAGAGCTTATAGGGATAAGGATGGCAATGAGATTGAATTCGCCCTATCATACGCCGATGAATATATGTACATCAATAATCCTGCCAAACAAATCACTAAAAAGCGCCGAGGAAGAGACTTGCCAGACCTGCCAGCACAGTTTCGACAAATTCTGTTGGATATCACAGTCACATATCCTGGGCTATTTGGAGCCAAAGCTCAACACCATAAACATAAAAAAGTTAAGATTGGAGTAGATTAAGATATCCGAGAAAAATGAACTAATTTGAAAGCGATGAAGAAGTCGATCAGAAAGAAATGGACATTTTGTAACAGCCATCACTCATACAACCTATCACTTCTCAACATCCGACCCTACCTACAACTATAGATTTACAACTACTAAGACTCGAGCGAAAAACAGTAACAGCTTTGCAAACTATAAGACAAAACGACGAAGTGCTTAACGATTATGGAAGATTAAAAAATGTTTTGACTCACATTGGCGTCATCTTGCGTAAGTTGACGAAGTAACTGTCTTACTTTAAGAACAAAATGCTATCCTTATGATGAACACAACCAACTCTTAAACGATCCAGAATAGAATTCCAAGGCTCCAATAATATTTATCAAATATACAACACATCATGAAACGGAAACTGCCTCTAACTCAGTCAGTATTGCTTTGTTTGGCCATGAGCAGTATGCCAAGTTTCTTCGGCTTGCAACCATTAATCGCATGTATAACAAACAAACACATATTTACTCGAATCAAAAAATTTATTAAATATACAGCGCATCATCAAACGGAAACTGCCTCTTTAACTCGATCAGTATTCTTTATTCGGTCATGAACAGTGTGCTTTCTTCGACTTGTTACAATTAAGAGAATATGGGACAAACAACCACATAATTACTCCAATCAACAACAAAAAATATTAGCAGGAATACTGTACAAGGATGATTTGCTCGCCAATGTGTATAAATTATCTGAATGTATAAGAGATCTATACTTTCGTTAGCCAATCAGGGTGCGGTCGAAATGTAAATTACCTCATGCCCGCTGATGCTGTCAATAGAAATCTGAAAATCTATTCAATGGGAGAAGATTAATGGCACAAGAAATTTGCTCACTGACTTGCCTGCCCACAAAGCAATAAACAAGATCAGGAACGGGCTATGGGCTGTGAGATATCATTCACAGCAGAGAGCCTATAGCTCAATACACATTTGTTACGATGGAATACATTTTGAACCTATTATCAAACTTTAATATGTGTGCAGAAGACATTTTGGATTATTCAAATTCTACTCCTAACTAAGAGACAGTTGTAATTTAGTACAGTCTTCGCTAGGGAAAATGTGCAAAGATAAAACAACAATCGATAAGCTCATTAAGCTAAACAAAATATTACGAGTGTATTTTCTTATGCGTAGTTTCTGAGGAAATCCCGTTTCAAGTTTGTTTTGGAATACGCGATAAGAAAAATTTAAGATAGCCACCAGGACCTGGAACTGAATGGCATATGGCATCAGGTTTAGGCATATGAGAGATGATATGAGAACAATAGAAAGAAATGCAGAAGTTCTATTTAATGCCTACAGGGACAGGGACAAGTAAATGCAGAAAATCGCCGAGACCATAGAACTGTGAATTATGAATATGTTAAAAAATCAAATAATACGAGGGTTGGAACTTAAATAGTGGCAACACTGCTGTGGAAACACTATGCAATGAAATGTACTAGTGGCACTGATAGCGCACGTTGTTGACATACCTACGTACCCTCCGAGTAAATAGATTCGCTCCTCCCACGTCACCGGCAGGCGCACAGGCGAGGGAAACACAGTCACTTGTGAGCGAGCGGTGTAACGTAAAGGTGTCACTAATTTTTCGAAACAGAAACAACGGAGTTGGATCAAGATTGAATGTGCCAGAGGTAGTACAGCACGACAGTGTCATCAAGGACTTGAAGAGGCGTGTGGGGATTCGGCATTGTCGTACAGAACAGGGGCACAGTAGGTAAAAGCCTTCAAAGAAAGTAGGCAAACTGTGGCAGACATGCATTGGGCAGGTCGTCCTAGCATCTCCGAAAAGAAAATTGCATCACGATGGGTTCCGTATGAGTTGACGGAAATGCAGTAATGGATGCGTTACGACGCTGCTCGGACGCACTTGCAATTTTGCACATGCCCAGGCGTTCCTTCAGGATGCGAAGCACAGTCGTATGCTCTAATCCGATTTCGTGGGCGAGCTCACGAATCGTCAGGCGTCGATCACTGTCCACTAACGCTGCAACAGCTTGCATTTCTTCTTCAGAGACGCTAGGACGACCTGACCGATGCATGTCTGCCACAGTTTGCCGACCTTTGTTGAAGGCTTTTACCCACCGTGCCACTGTTCTGTACGACAATGCTGAATCCCCACACGCCTCTTGAAGCCCTTGATGACACTGTCGTGCTGTACGACCTCTGGCACATTCAATCTTGATCCAACTCCGTTGTTCCTGTTTCGAAAACATAGTGACACCTTTACGTTACACCGCTCGCTCACAAGTGACTGTGTTTCCCTCGCCTGTGCGCCTGCCGATGACGTGGGAGAAGCGAATCTATTTGCTCGGAGGGTAGGTAGGTATGTCAACAACGTGCGCTATCAGTGCCACTAGTACATTTCATTGCATAGTGTTTCCACAGCAGTGTTGCCACTATTTAAGTTCCAACCCTCTTACTTTGATGAAAGTAGACACTTTCAGAGATCTGGAATGAATATTAAAGACCAAAACCACGTTCATGAAGAAATTAAATGCGACTAATAGGAAATTCATATTATTATTCAGTTTAAACTCTTTCGTCTTCGCAAATTTTGTCAAAAAAAATTGCAGCTTAGAATATTCAAACTATTACTGTTGTACTTTACGTTCACTTACTTTCAGGGCAGAACGCAGACTGAAAATATTAAAAAAAAAAGAAAAAAACTAAAACGAATATTAGGGCCAAAGATACACGGAGATGAGAAATGGTGGAAACTTCATAACGAGAAGCTTCCTTATACTGTTCTAGTGCCAGTGTTAAAATCATTAAATCTATAAGCTCAGGTGGACAGGTCATGTAGCCAGAATGGAAGAAAGTAGGAACTCTTTCAAAACCGTAACTCGAAACCCAATTGCAAACATCATTAGGAAGATCTAGGCGTAGATAGGAAGACAATAATACGATGTATCTCGCAGAAATAGAAATACAAAGTAGAAACTGTACCCAGTTCCAAGACAGAAGTCAGTGGAGATCTTTCGTGAATATTTAGTTTGTTTTTGAGAAAATCCAATAAAACATTTTTGTAGACCCGACAATAGTTTCAGAGAAAATAAAAAAAAAGCATTCCTGTAGACAGAACAATTTACATTGTACGATGACAACGCTACGCACTAAGATGAAATTAAAATTTACATACAATGAACATAAGAACAGGAGATTGTCTGGTGAAAGAGAGCAGAAATTCTTTCACTGGGGGATAAAATAAGAACTGATAATAGGTGCAATCAAGATATAAAATTAAAATCTTCTAACCTGAAACAACAGGGAATTTAAGAAGAACCTAAAGAAAACATATACATTGAGTGTGGTATTGCATTAATGTAAGATATGGACCCTAGAAGAAGAAGAAGAAAATCGGAGTTTGGAAGCCTTCGCAAAGCCATGATATAAATGGATGTTAAAAACTAAATGGGTGGATAAGGTGTCAAATGTAGGAGTATTGAATGTGGAGGTTTAATATACGAGTATATTGAAGAATATTTCGAAAAGAAGAAATGGGACGAGTGCACATGAGTCATGGAGGAACTACGTTATTAGCTATGGAGAGAATGGAGGAAGGAAAAATTGGAATATATGGATAAAAAATGAGTGTTGTTTCACAGTATGAAACTACAGTGCACTTCAAAACTATGCAAATGTATGCAAACTCAGAATAGAGTTCCGAAAATTTGTTGCTAACTATTACTGATTTGGAGTTTTAGCCATTACTATTGAAACTGGAAAAGATCGATTTCCCTGACTTTCGGTTTAGGTATAAGATTGTTGAAGGAGATGCAACCTATTCTTGAGATGCTAAATCAAATCCCGGAGACCGCATGTCGATAGCTCTTGCCATTTCAGATGTATGAAAATCAATATTCAAACCGGAAGCACTAGTCAATTTTCCAGAAGTAATACAGGAGTAGAAATGGTTTGTTTCCTTGAGACCCTAAATCGACTTCCGGAAACCATTTGTCACTAGTTATTACCGTTTCGAGTCATGGTCATTACTATTGACATCTCATCTCACATACAAGAATACTGGAGGCATGATTTCCCAACCCCCATAACTTTCAAGTTGCTGTACAGTTTAAGTAAGATGTGTAGAATCCAATAACATAAATCTTGAAATCAATAAGACCTAAAAAAAAAAACCTACGTTTTTGCAAAATTTTGACCAGCCATTTCATCGGATTCATTAGTTTCCACAAGTTGAAATTTAGTGTCTAGACTCATACTGACGTGAACAAACGAATAACAACTTTGAGGTCAAAAAATCAATCGTAACATCCTATATTTTTGGCAAAATTATAAGCTCCTATAACTTTGGATGCCATTATTTGCGTAAGTTGAAATTTAGTGTGTAGATTAAGTAAGACGTGTATATCCGAATATCATCAATTTTGAAACCAAAATATAAAAAGCTCTATAACTTCCTATATTTTTGGTATGATTTTGACTCCTTGTAACTTCCTATCCCTTCATTTTCGCAAGTTGAAGTTTAGTATGTAGACTCAGTAAGACTCGTAGAATCAAATAACATCAATATTAAAGTAAAATTATCAAAAGCCATATAACTCCCTTTATTTTTATCAAAATTTAGACCCCATAACTTTGGATCCGTTCGTTTGCACAAGTTAAAATTTAGTGTATAGACTAAGTAGGGCGTGGAGAATCGAATAAGCTCAAAACGTCAAACGTACTATAACACCGTATATTTATTACAAAATTTTGATCCCGCAAAAGTTTGGATCCTTCGTTTGCGCAAGTTAAAATTTAGTGTGTAGACTAAGTAAAACGTGTAGAATCGAATAACAACTTTGAAGTCGAAATATTAAAAGTCCTATAACTTCCTATATTTCTTGCAAAATTTTGACCTCACATAACTTTCGATCCCTTCATTTACGCAAGTTAAAATTTAGTGTGTAGGCCAAGGATCGAATAACATGAATTTTGAAGTAAAAATACCGAAAGTCCGATATTAGATCTGCGCCGTGTATGACCCTAACCAAAGTAAATCTTCTTAAATAAGACCTCTGAACTACAATATACGTAAAATCAAATATTTAGTTATTTTGAAGATAATTATGTTTCTATAGGGAAATTCAAACATACTTCCACCAAAAAACAACAAAATGGTCCATTCTACGACGTCTGTAGAATGATACATTTCACTACCTGAGGAACGTAACATCACACATCTCGTGTTCTAATACTTGAGCCAGAAAGTGGCTTTCAATAAAAAAAATCAGGCATGAAAGACTACTAACATCCTACAGACCCTGTGGGGACATTCCCATATAAAAATTTCTCACGTTTCTACAGAGTGCTTTCATTCTACTATATCACATGATAAGTTTCATCGATGTTGAAGAAGTTCAACTCAATTATTTCTCAGATTAATTTGGTTATACATTTGGGAACCCAAACCCTGCGAAACGCAATACTAGGCGATATTTGTAGAGTAGGTCATGGTCTATCGTCATGAAAAGTTTCAACAGTATCGGAGAAGTTTGACTGAATGAGTTGTTCAGTTACGTCGGCAATAAACTCGGTAAGTAAAATCCTGCGGAACACTATAGTAGCCTAGCTTACAGAGCAGGTCAAGATTATTTTGTACGAAATGCATGACGATTTGAATCATCATGCAAATTTTCAACAAAATCTTTGAAGTTCGACTAAGTTAGTTCTTCAGATTCATGGGCATGAGTTCCAACTGAATAAGTTTATCAATTTCATGGACTATAAACTCGGTAATCGAAAGTCTGCGTTAAAAATAGCATCCTAGCTTGTAGAGCAAGTGAAGATATACAATCGTGCAATGTGTGTCAACACCCAAGAAGGGCGACTTAATTATCTTCTGTTTCATGAGCTAGAAACTTGCGAATCAACAACCTGCGTTAAGAAACGTCACGCTAGCTCCTAGGGCATGCCGAGATCTATCATCACGCGAAGCTTCACCAAAATCGGATAACATTGCATAAATTAGTTTAGACTCTTGGGCTACGATGCTTGGAACCAAAAACCTGCTTAACACGATAATGAGCTAGCTACAACAATCAGGTTCTAGAAGCATCCAGAGTTTCAACGAGATCTGTTAAATATGGCTGAATTAACTTTCCAGTTCCAAAGGCTACAAACACGGAAACCAAAAGACTGCGGAAAAAATACTAGCAGGTTCTAGAACAACTCAATGTTTAACATCGTGCAAAGTTTCTTCGGAATCGATGAAGTTCGAAGAAATTATTTTTCAATTGAATGGTCTAAAACCTAAGGAACCAAAAGCCTACGGAAAAATTAGTAGTCTGGTTTGAAGAGAAGACCAAAATCTATCATCGTGCAAAGTTTAATCCAGATTCGAGCAACTCGAGTAGATAACAGTACTAAAATTATTAGTTAATTTTTATGATGTGCATATTTTTAAAATAAATTTTCAGCATCACCATTTGTCTCAGATAAAATTATCTAATATAATGAATTTTCTCTAATGTGAAAAGTATTAATATTTGAAATTCAATCTACGACTCGAATTTCTGCACGTGTATCCAAGTTTGGTATTACTGCACCATAGCACCATACAACTTCAACAAATGATGTAGTAAACAATTGATCACGTACATTTATAAACTTTTTACAAAGCAAGCTTTACCAGTCCTTAAGAAAAACAATAAAATGATAGAAGGATGAATAAACTTCACCATCCTCTTGCAAAATTTGTATAAGCAATAGGGAACTCACGTTTTATATTTCACTCACCTAATCACATTCACTTATAAGAGAATTTTAAAAGCACTTGAATTTGCACAGCAAACGAAAAATAAATAAATAAAAATGACTAGAATGTTTGAAGCTCTCGAGTCTGCACAGCAAACAAAATATAGATAAACATGACTAGAATATTAAAGGTCTCCTGTTTTCATAGAAAACGAAACTTACCCAAGAGCAAATTTTCATAGAAAACGAACTGGCACGCACACATCCATTCGCATTTGAAGATTGTGAGTCAAACATTGTCACTTGGTAACCGTGCGCATTTGTCCTGGTCTTTTGTACGTCATACAAAAGAATATCGTCATCGTCATTGATTTCTTTCCGTTTCTTGTTAACCATACAGTGTATTTTAGTCTATCGTCTTGAAAAGATTTGGAACCATGGTTTTCGGATAGTATTTCTGGGATTTTCAATTACTAGAGAATCAATTTCTCGCACTAAACCATACAAACTCTCAAAATATTTTTTCTAATGTTCTGTTTCAGTGTTATTCCCCTAATTTTATAAATGTGCCGAAACTCGCCTTAAATATTACGCAGGCACAGGCAATATTTCTTGGGGCCAATGGCGCTGAATTGAAGTAATTACAAAGAAATAGTAACAATATAGACGAGTTGAACATAGTTCCAATGTTGAACATAACCGCTGATGCTTCTGCCGACACAAGAGTCTAAGGATTCATATAATTTCCGCATTGATGCGTCCCACAACGTTGCTGCGAGGATGATATGGCGTGCAGAAATGAATCTGGATGTTATAACGCTCCATCTCCTGACGAAATATCCAGCTGGAAAACTGGCTACCATTATCACAGAGTATGTGCGAAACTAATCCAAAATGAAGAAAGTATCTCTTGGCAAAGCATATGATGGTATACGATCTCGCCGTCCTTAACAGATAGATGACGGTATACCTGGAAAAGGTGTCACAGATAGATAGGATCTAGACATAGCCTTCCTTAAACCGAGGAAGTGGCCCAATAAGATCGATCGGAATAATGTAATTTATTCCCTTGGTGGGAATAGATTTAATTAAAGTTGGAAGAGGATGTTTATCAGCCTTCGTTCTGTGGCAATCCAGACAATTCGTAATGTATCTCTTAATGTCATTTCTCACGTCCTTCCAATAAAATAATTTGGATATAAGGGTCCAAGTCTTATCTACACCAAAATGTCCGTAACTGTCATTCGTGTAAGATCTTCGGTACGAACTTGGGTGGAACGCAAATTCTCAAAACATCATGAAAATGGAAATCTCGGTTTACAAGTTTTCCATTCTCAATTTTGAAACATTTATGTTAGTTTGTACTACCAGGAATGCTTAATGACTGATCCTGGTCCTCATTTTGTTGTTCCAGATACTTGATGGCAAGGTAAGTTTCGTGATTCCTTTGAGCTTCCTTCCAGTGATCTAAAGAGATATCCAGTACATCGTCTTGAAGAACTAGTACTGGGTTAACGCGTAAGGTTTTCTTCCTTTCTGGAAATGCACGTGGCAGATAGTCGCTGAGAAGATTATCCATCCCATTGATATACTCAACGGAAAAATCGAATTGTTGAATTTCTAAAGCACATCGCTGTAATCTAGCATTCCAACTCCTGAATTTGTGTAAATAAATGAGGTTCTTATGGTCGGTACGAAAAATAATCTTGTTGCCAACCAACCATGATCGCCATTTACGTGTACACCACACCAAGCAAAGACATTCTGGTTCCACGAAGGAATAATTTTTCTCAGATTTGGACAGAGATCTACTCGCATATTCCAAAATCTTCTTACGTCCATCGATAATCTGATATGCGACGGTAGCCAACCGAAAAATGGATACATCCGTGTATATGAAAATGGGTACTGAAAATCCGGGTGCGACAATGAGATATTTTCGGCTAATCCAGCCTTCAGAATCTCAAAACCCCTCTTATGCTCTTCAAGCCACTGCCATTTCTTCCCCTTTTTGGGCAGAGAAAACAGAGGATTAGCAATAACTGCAAAACATGGAATCGCCCACGAATGCCATAGAAATGCACTAATCAAACTTCTCAACATTTTCAAGTTATGTGGTGGTGGTAACTTCATTAAAGTCTCCACGGCTGACGGATTTTTCCGTGTTTCATAAGGTGTGACAATATTCCCCAGAAAGTTTAGTTCTTTTACTCCGAAAATAGATTTTTCGAGGTTAACTGACATATTAGCATTGAGCGAACAGGCAAGAATTTTTCAACTGTCTCAAGGAATTCGTAAAACGTTCTTACTCCCAACGTCGTCAACGTATCGTATCAATTTGTCGTTTAGGTATTCGGCAAACATCTTATTCAGTGCCAGATGAAGTGCAGGTCCGCCGGCTTTATGTCCGAATACATAGCGTTCATATTCAAATAAATCACCACCAAACGAAAATGCCATATACTTCTTCGACTCCTTAGTTAAGGGTACTTGGCTGTATGATGAGACGAGATCAATCTGTCCAAGGTAGGGTTTATTGGCGAATTTGTGCAATAGGTCGGGTATTTTCTCTACTCTCAAGTTTGAAAGTAACGCCTTCTCATTATGAGCATGTAAATCAAGAACTAGCCTTAGTTTACAATTGGCTTTGGATACTATATGTAACGGGTTTAAAAACGGACTATAGCTACGCCAGATGACTCCGAATTTCTACATTTCCCGAAGTTCTTCTAGGACTTGTTCGTTGTACTTCACTGGATACCATACAACTGTTCAACGATAGGTTTCTCATCCGGTAACTCTATCTTGTAACTAAACTTATTACATTTGCCTGGAAACTTGGCAAATTCTGGTCTGAACTTCATTAGTAATGAGAATAAACTGCGTTTTTGCTCATCGTTAAGCATTTCTGCTTTACCGACACATTCCCGTATATCTTGAATTGAAAAATATAAATCTTCCGGAAATTCTCCTTTATTAGGAATAATGAGTTGTTTTGCAGCTTGGTAAACCTCTTCGACATTGGTATCAACCTGGTTTCTACTAAAACTAAACAGTTTTCCTAAATGTAACTGATCATTAAGTTGAGCACACTTATCATCTGAAAGATTAACATTACATGAATTCAACGGCAAGGATAAGAATGAGGCACCAAAATTTTATCGCCAAAATGTTCACTCTTAATATTAATTACCGTACAAGAGTCTTCAACACAAATAGACTGTAAATCATCTGACTCTTCTTGTAATTCCGTTTTCCTTTACTTTAATTGACAATCATGGACACTAGTGCGGTTAACTCAATTAATTTTGAACATTAGATTCGCTGAATTGATAAAATGTAGGAGACGGGATACAGCTTCTTTAATGCAAACCAAACAAACATCAGGCGAACATTCGTCTTTCTGCGGCGGCAATATCCGGGTTGTAACACAAACATTGACCTTACATAGTGTTATTTCTTAACCTCTTAATCTCTTAACCTCTCTATAACTACAAACTCAGTCAAGACATCAATTTCTCCAACACGGACGGGTAAAATAACAGTTCCTAATACCCTACGGACTGCAACCTTTCCACTGAAATCACACAGTTGTAAATTTTCCTTATGGGATAAACTCGCATTGAAAACCTGGCCGGCTACAGACTTGTACAGATCCTTGCGTAGCAACGATTTTTGAGATCCAGAATCAACTAAGCGACTTAATTTTCGGCCATTCAAATGCGCAAAAATCCCCATAGATGATCTACCGTCGTCCATGGCAATGATCGAAGTATCTTCACTCTCCCGATCACCTTCTATACTAGATCGATCTAACTCGGCATTACAAACTTGTATCTTCTGACCTCCATTTTCATCCCCTATCTTGATGGTATGGAAATAGGTTCATTCCCACGAGAGTTTTCCCATTATAATCTGTCACAACTTCCATTTAAATAGGTGCCCCCTTCGTCTGGTTTAAAACAAGTATGCTGGGAATGTTCCGAGAAATTTAGAGCGTCATTCCTCGCCCACGGTGTACAGTCTGAACAAGGAACTACATGTCTAAAGGATCATCCCTTTGTTCGCCCTTATTATGTGAACATCTCCAATTGTCAGCTGATTCCGAGCATCTACAAGAATCTTCTACTTGGCTATCCGGCTCCCTATCTCGACGATCTCCCCATTGTTCCGGTTAAAGCTTCGCCCTCGTCGACTTCTTCCAAAATTCTTGCCCCTGTGACTTCCATTAAAGTTGCGTCGGCGCTGATCGGAATTCTGATAATTGCCGCTGTAGCCATCCTGTTTACTGCGCTCTTGGGAATAACTGCGATTGCTGACACCACCTTGTCCTTGGTATCCACTATCTTAATTGTTGGTATCCCTTCTGAAAACTTCATTCTTCACCAGTGTTTTATTGCGCCCTCGAGATTTCGATTCTGCAGAAAAATGTTTGCTTTGCACATTAACGTTATTCACACGCTTCACATTATCAGATGATTTGCTTTAATTCCCTTCCCATTTCCCATTTTAATGAAAAGATGTTTCGACATTTTGTACAGCTTGTATTAACTCGGACAAACACGATATTCGACGTCCCAAGAAAGCACATTGAACTTTATAAGGAAGTAACTTTACAAAATTAGACATAAGCATTTCCCCTTCTTCGCTCGGCTGAGCCATCTTCCACTTGTACTATTGGATTAAGAGAAAATCTACGACATATTTCTCTTCCTTGGGATTGAAGCGAGAATTACGCAACTTGTTCAAACCCGTAGCAGCAATGCAAGTATTTTCAAAGGTATGCAAGAATTTTGCCTCAAAATCCTTCTAACCACTAAGCCAGTTGCTTAGGTACCATGAATTAGCACCATCAAAAGAAACATAGGAATGTACCTCAAGTATTCGTGTTCGGAAATGTTACTAAACTCCTTTTCAGCACGAAATTTACGTAAGAATTCGGAAGCACTCTCCACCATTACATTTTCTGAAAATTTGTTGAGACTTCAAATCATTTAAGCGTAATTGCGAATGACTGTGTCGACTACTCTGTGAAGGACGATCTCGATCATGAGGAATCTTACGAGGTTTCCTTCGATGAAATTGTGAGAACGCGAAAGGTATATTCGGCAAAATGTCATCACTACTCTGGTTTGAGAAACTATTAGCATCGGAACTATATTGAGAGTCTGAATTAACTTGCCCCCAACGCATATTGGAATTCAGTGAAGACTTCCTAGAATTTACATGCTTAGGCGTACTATGACCAACAGGTGAAGAACGAAAATCACTACCGACAGTAGGAAGTTGGAACGTAAATCTACGTTCTTTCTCTTCTACCTCCGTTTTCACAAACGAAATTGTAACTTTTCGGTTTTTTTCGACTTCCTGTTTTAAAGTACTAATTTGTCCAGTAAGGTCAACAAGTTCATATTCGGTCTTAAAGCTTCAATGTGTTTAAAAGCATTATCAACTTCTTTTTGTAAACTTTCTGTGGTTTGCACGACATACGCAATCTTAAGATCAGTCTCGTCAACGCGATAAAGAACATTAGTAAGAGATAACGTCAAACCATGAATATTATCCTTGAAAGATTGGTTGATCTTAGCTTGAATTTCCATTTGAATATTTAACTGCTCTTGGAGAGTTCTAGTACTATTTTCGCAAGCTACTTTGACTTCAGAAATTTCAGCACGCACATTAGCAATTTCTGTAGATATATGCTTAATGACCTTTCGAAAATTTTCATTAACATGTTTAATAAATTCACCATGGCAGTTACGTATATCACGAAGTTGATGTCTTCAGTAATGCTCGTTTTAACACGATTAACTTTATTTCTGACAGAGCTGATTTCAGAATTAAGATCCACTTTCAAAGAAATAACCTCGATCTTTACAACACCCAAATTAGCTAACATAATCTTAGCTAGGTCCTCAATTGTCATATTAGACTTAATTTCCGGAGTACTAGCCATTTCATACGGTTCCGCTAACTCTAGCGCGCCATCATTGACATTTATGTTATCATCAGAAAACACTCCTTTTAAATCACCTGTATTCTTATCCGTTATGTTAACAAACAATATTCTTAGTCAAAGAGAAAATATTTCTTACTAGAGAGACAAATAACCTTCATATATGTGATAAATAAACCAAAAGTAATTTCTTAAGCAAACAGAAAGCATACAATGTTCTGTATTAACTTAAAATTTTGTTTTTGTAGCAATAGAACACAAGAATACTTCTATTTTAATATACAACTTTCAAAAATACTTTGTTATAGTCTGTTTTTAATAATATTTTTACGGCTAGTGTTAATTGTTGACACAAAATAAATACCGGCACCACTTCTCTATCACCGACCTAAAGGGGGGAGTTGCATCTACTTTAACTACTGAGGCATTGTTCCCTCAGGTGTATTTGACAAATTAATATTCTTAAGGAGCAATAGTTCAACACACTGGTTTCCCTGGTAATTTCTCCTTTCCGCCGTACTGAGTGGTCTCTGTACACTTCGGAAAAGGTTGCGTCAACAACATGAAATGGTTGTGGAAATCTAGCAAGATTGTCAAATTCCAGTAGTAACACAAACTTTAATAGCGCTAGTTGAATTGAAGTAATTACAAACAAATAATAACAATATAGGCGAGCTGAACATAATTCCAATGTCTAAAGTTCTACCTAAAGTAACAGAATGTCATTGTTTCCATAAAAACATGTGCTGACATATTGCAAAAAATTATGATCGATGGACGAAAACAATTCTCGACTGAGTACCATGAGGAAAAAACAGCCTAGGAAACGTCTCCATACAAGAAGGTGTGAAAGAATCAGGAACTGTCGAGCAACCTGCAAAAGAATTGCCTAAAGTAGGTAATTGTGGAGAAGGATTGGAAAGGCTTTTATCCATCAGTGGATTGAGAATGATTGATTAAGATGATGGTGATGATTTTAACATATCTGGATCTCAGAGGTAAACTAAAACCAAGTCATAATTAAGTAATTTTACAGTAGAAGCGAAAAACCAGTTCCTCAAGTAAGACCAATAGTACTGTTTGTCAAATTATACTAAGTAGTTACAAAATAGTAGGATGCTCTTAGACTTACATTATTATGCCACTAGAAAGAACATAGTCTATTGAAAAGTATTCTAAAACCAATTTCGACCAAAAAGTTGGTTTGCAAAGTTTATATCTAAAACTTATATATATATATATATATATATATATATATATATATATATATATATATATATATATATATAGATAGATAGATAGATAGATAGATAGATACAGGGTTTGTCGGGGAAGTAATAGGACTGATTTTATTCCGCCATGACTGTACTTCGGAGCGTGCACGCACCGACTGGATCCGGGAGAGGGCGTTTCTAGCTGACGAACGAGAGGCTTGTCAGGTGTCTCCCAGTACACGGAGAGTCAGGACAGGCTTTTTCGCGCGACGTGTTTCTGTGAGTGGTGCAAGCCGAAAATGCAGCGTTCGTTAGAGCAGAGGTACGCGATTAAATTCTGTGTTAAACTCGGTAAATCTGCGACAGAGACGTTTGATATGATCAAGCAGGCTTACCCAGATGATGCTTTAGCAAGAAGTGGTGTGTTTCGGTGGCACAAGGCCTTTTCGGAGGGCCGGGAAGAGGTCGCCGATGAAGACCGTCCTGGAAGACCTTCGACTTCGACAAACACCGACAATGTGACTCGCGTGCGCGAAGTTTTAAACTCAGACCGTCGACTAAGTATTCGTTTAATTGCCCAGATGTTAAATTTACCAAAAACTGTGGTTGATGAAATTGTGACGGAGCATTTGAACATGTGCAAGGTGTGCTCGAAGATTGTCCCAAAAGTGCTCACTGACGACCAGAAATTGCGGCGAGTGGAATTGTGCCAAGAAAATTTGAATATGTGTGAAAGTGACCCCCAATTTTTGAATAACGTAATCACAGGTGACGAATCATGGATCTTTGAGTATGATCCCGAGACAAAGAGGCAATCTTCCGAGTGGCACACGCCGGCGTCTCCTCGCCCAAAAAAGGGAAGAATGAGCAAATCCAAAGTGAAAACGATGCTCATTGTCTTTTTTGACATCAAAGGCATCGTCCACCATGAATTTGTTCCTCCTGGACAAACCGTCAACGCCAATTTTTACGTGGAAGTGCTCAAGAGACTCAAACGAAGGGTCAGTCGTGTCCGACAAGACATCGGGGCCGACTGGAAGCTGCACCACGACAACGCCCCGGCTCACGCCGCCTTTTTGTGAACAGCTACCTGACCAAGGCTGGCATCCCAACGCTTCCGCAGCCGCCCTACAGCCCAGATGTGGCCCCCCGGACTTCTTTTCGTTTCCTCGCCTGAAACGCCCGATGAAAGGCAAGCATTTTGAGACGGCAGAGGGGATCCAAGCAGGTTGCACCGCTGCTCTCAAGGTTATTCCGGAGAATGACTTCCGTGACGCCTTCAATGCTTGGAAATCGCGCTGGCAGCGCTGCATCGACCCAGAAGGAGCCTATTTTGAAAGTTTTTAAAGAATTGTAACGATTGGCTCAATATTTTTTTTAAATCGACTCAGTGCTATTACTTTCCGGACAAACCCTATATATATATATATATATATATATATATATATATATATATATATATATATATATATATATACATATATATATAGATGGTGATCAGAAAAATGGAAACACCTGAACGAAATTGCTAATGTTGAATAAAAATTTAAAACAAACACGTCATTTTGAGCAGTATAACAATCACTGCCGATTTGTTTGGTATCTCTGAAACAATTTGAAATAATTGTTCTAAATGGCACTATTATTATTTGAGTCTTTCGGAAGCACCTACATGATAAGACGAGGTATGTCAGCACAGTTTCGAAGTAAAATCTTTAGAAAAGTTAAATTTTTCATTTCTTGTAACTTTGTTCCTTCCTTCATTCGAATACATTATACCATTATCATAGTATTTGACGCTAAGATACAATTGATGCACATTGCACTGTCCATGCCAAATGTTGATAATGTATGTGGTATTCTGATTTTATTTAACATCTAAATTAGAACTATGTAATACCGTATGTAGTGCGATTTGAGAAAATACAAGTTTATGTTGCGTTAGCAACACTGCTCATTTATCTAATGATATTGCAGAGTATCTTGAAGAAGTTCCCCTTCAATATTTCACACAACTTGGTACAAATTTGAGCATTTTTAATATATATATATATATATATATATATATATATATATATATATATATATATATATATATATATATATATATATATATATGTGTGTGTGTGTGTGTGTGTGTGTGTATCACGGATCAATGAAAGGGCTATAGAGCTATAAACAATATAGAATGGGCTTGAATCCTACTTTCTTTACAATGCATAAAGAAGCTAACTATGGTTTAGCCCCTCTCTTGATCATTTCCTGGATCAGCGATTGATTATATATATATGTATATATATATATATATATATATATATATATATATATATATATATAAGGGATGGCCAATTCCGGAATTTTTACTTTCTGGAATCCGGAAAGTAAAATCGGAAAAATTCCGGATTTTGGAAAAAATCCGGAATTCAGAAAAATTCTGGAATTCGGAAAAATTACGGAATTCGAAAAAATTCCGGATTTCGGAAAAAATCCGGAATTCAGAAAAATTTCGGAATTCGGAAAAAAAATTTTTCTTTTTGTAATCCTAAGAATTTTGTTCAAATGCAAACGAACAAATTTCCTTTTTGTAATCCTAAGAATGTATGATGCAAGTTAAGCTGAAACTTACATCCTAAAGGATACACTACTCAATCTTCCCATGGTTAATGAGATGTAGTCCAAAAGTACGATGTACTCCTAATATTTAATTTTTGTTTTACTGTGATATTGTCCAGAGGTAAGACATATATCACACTGAGATAAACAACTTGACATAATGAAGATATTATCATACGTAGTTTTCCAGAAAATCGTGAGAAACGATTTTTTATGAAGTTAAAATATGCGTCGCTTATTGCCAGTGTGATGCAATTGATAACTTTTATGCTGGAATAGTCTTATTATTATTATTATTATTATTATTATTATTATTATTATTATTATTATTATTATTATTATTATTATTATTATTAATCGTTTATGTACTGTAAAAGAAAAATATGAACCGTTAAGTAGTAGATTTTATCTGTTGTTTTTTGTTATCTTCTAACAGTAATAACAAACTGCTTGTAAATACGCAATGATTATCAAGGACAATGGCATATTAATGCAAGGACTACTCTGCAGACTAGCAATAAACAATAACAGATAAACAATAGTTCCAAAAAAAAGTAACTAACTTGGGCACGTCAGAATGTTCGCGAGAATATAGGGACGCATTGAGACTAGCAAAGAGCGTGGTGTTATTATTACTCAAAAGGCATTAACGTTAATGATAATGGCACTAATGAGCACTTACTTGCTCTAACGGTTAACCTCATTTTTGAGATGTTTCTTAGAAGTGGGCGTGTTGGCATGCAGTTAAAAGATTTATGTCCATTATTTAAAAAGCACACGTTATCTGTGGAGTACTAACGATTTGCGTCACTATCGAACACTAACGTAGCACTAGCGACGTTTAAAGTCGAAATTGGAGTCTGACATAAGTGGCTTGTCAACTTCACGGACATTATATTTTCCTTGAATGCGAGAATTTTCCGCCCGGGAAATTTGCGCCCTACCACAAAAATAGGAAAAAATGCGCTCGCAATATATTTGCACTGGGATGTTTGCGCCCTACCCCAAAAAGAGGGGAAAATGCGCCGGCTATATATTTGCACTGGGATGTTAGCGCCCTACAATTCAACTTATTTTTGTATTGTGTAAAGTAACTTCCACTCACACTTGAACTAGGCTTCCTCTCATCGTCTCAGTGAGTTACTCCATCCGTTATAATATTTCGAACAAATGAAAAAAATACAATTTTAGTTCACTAAAGGGTAATCCATACAAATACAATTTTTCATTATACTACAAAATTTACAATAAACGTATAAATGACTGATATATAATTATTTATTAATATAATCAGAGAGTATAATTTAATCTACAAAAGGCTGTTTGGCTCTACCCAGATATCTCTGTTCACAACCCTTGCGAGTTGTTTGGCTTTTCAGGACACAAAATATAGAAAAAAAAATGTAAAGTGAATGTAAAATCAGTTCAGTAATATTATCAAGAAAACTATGTACAGTGTGTTTAATTGCTGGAATTACACTTCAAACACAGAATTGCGTTCAGTCGTTCTTTCAGGAAAATTGTTCCAGGGGGCACATTTAGTATTCCGGAGGGGGGTCACTGCTCTTACTATTCTATTTATTATTATATTATAGACGTATTATTTTGGTCTCCTCCGAGGGGGCACTCTGAGAGCTCTGGGGAGGCCAGTGTTCCCCCAAAATCATCTGTGGAAGAAGCAGTGATGGCGTTGATCCGTTGTGTTCTTTTGGCTTATATTGAAGTTTATTCTCTCCTTATATAGCCACAATGAAAATAAATCACAAATGGCATGGTTGTGGGGGGAGGATTGCTTATGCTGTAATGTCAGCCCCTCCGAGCAAATGCGTAAGCTCCAATAGGTTCTTTTATTTCGCAGGGCTCAAGCTTCCCGGTGGAGGTATATCGCAAGCGCAATTTTCCCTGTTCTTGAGGTAGGGCGCAAATTTCCCAGACGCAAAATTCTCGACACCGTTCGAATGACCTCGGAAGACTATATCTTTTTCAATACTTTTTATATTCTTTTACTCGAGATTTCTTCATAGCTTCTTATTAAAATACTTACTAATATATCACTGCTCTTACTAATACTTACTAATACTTGTAAGAGGGTAACCTGTTAGCCAACCCATCGTACCAAACTTCATCGGAATAGGGTCAAATCGTTTCATTGTCGTTTGATCGCCAAATATTACCGTTTGATTGTTACGCGTAGTGACGTAATACAAGTATTTAGATAGGGAAGAAAAAGTTAACCTGTTACCCTCTCATCGAACGAAATTTTATCGGAATTGGGTCAGATCATTTCAATGCCGTTTGATCCCATTTGATCAACAAAACCAATCGTTTTATCGCCACGCGTAGTGGCGTAACACGTGTAATTACGTAGTAGGGGTAACAGATTCACTATCGAACCAAATTTGATCGGAATTGGGTCACATCGTTTGATAGTCGTTTGGTCGCGTTTGTTCGCCACGCGTAGTGACTTAATATCAGTAATTACTTAGGGGCTAACAGGTTAACTTCTTAGCCCCCGATCAAACAAAATTTCATCCGAATTCGGTCAGATCGTATGTAGTTTTATCGCGTTTGATCGCCAACAATCATCGTTCGATCGCCACCTGTAGTGAGGAAATACAAGTAATTAGTTAGGGGGGCTAACAGCCTAACCTGTCACTCCCTCCATCGAACCAAAGTTGATCAAAATTGGGTCAAATCGTTTAATTGTCGTTTGAACGCAATTGCTCGCCAATAATTATCGTTTGATCACCACGCGTAGTGGTGTAATACATGAAATTACGTAAGGGGTTAACATGTTAGCACCCCATCAAACTAAATCTGATCGAAATTGGGACAGATCGTTTCACTGTCGTTTGATAACCTCTGGTTCTCAAGAAAATGGTTTGATCGCCACGCGTAGTGACGTAATACAAGTCATTATCTAGTGGGACTAACAGGTTAACCTGTTAGCCACCCATCGAACCAAATTTGATGGAAATTGGGTCACATCGTTTCATTTTCATGTGATAGCGTTTGGTCGCCAAGAAATATCCTTTGATCGCCACCCTCAGTGGCGTAACACATGTAATTATGTGGGAGCGTAAGAGGTCCCCCATCGAACCAAATTTGATCGGAATTGGGTCAGATCGTTTTATTGTCAATTGATAGCGTTTGCTCGACAACAGTTATCGTCTTATCGACACGCGTGGTGACGTAACATACGTAATTACGTAGCGGTGGTTAACAGGTTAACCTGTTATCGCCCCATCCAACGAAATTTGACCGTAATGCGCTCACGTCGTTTCATTGTCCTTTCATCGCGTTTGATCGCCAACAATTATCGTTTGATCGCCACGCATAGTCGCGTAACACATATACTTATGTATTGTGTTAACAGGTCCCCCATCGAACCAAATTTGATGCGAATTGGATCAGATAGTTTCATAGTCGTTTGATCGCGATTGATTGCCGAATATTGCCGGTTGATCGTCACGCGTAGTTACGTGATACAAGTAATTAGGTAGGGAGGCTAACAGGTTAAACTGTTAGCACTCCATCGAACCAAATTTGTTCGGAAATTGGTCAGATCGTTTCATTGTCATTTGATGGAGTTTACTCGCCAAAAATTGTAGTTTGATTGTCACGCATAGTGGCGTAACACATGTAATTACGTTGGGGGTAACAGGTACCCCATCGAACCCAATTTGATTTTAATTGGGTCAGTTCGTTTCGTTGTCGTTTGATCGCGTTAGATTGCCAAGAATTGTCGTTTCGTCACTAGGTGCAGTGACGTAAAGCAAGTAATTACGTAGGAGTACTTAGAGGATATCGTGTTATCCCCCATATCGTACCAACTTTGATTGGAATCGGGTTTGATCGTTTCATTGTCGTTAAGTGCGTTTGATCGCCAACAATCATCGATTGATCGTCACGCGTAGTGAAGTAATACAAGTAATGAGGTAGGGGCTAATAGGTTAACTTGTTAGCACCCCATCTAACCAAATTTGAGCGGAATTGTTTCAAATCGTATCATAGTCGTTTGATCGCGTTTGATCACCAACAAGTAACATTTGATCGCCACCCGTAGTGACGTAATACAAATGATTTCGTAGGAGGTGCTAAAAAGTCCCCAATCGAACCAAATTTGATCGGTAATGGGTCGGATCCTATCATAGTCGTTTGATAGCGTTTGATCACCACGCGTAGTGACGCAATACAAGTACTTATGCGGGCTAATAAGTTAACCTGACATCCTCCCATTGAAACGAATTTGATCCGAGTTCAGATCGTCTCATAGTCGTTTGATCGCGTTTGATCGGCAACAATTATCGTTTTATCGACATACGAAATGACGTAATATAATTAATTACGTAGGGGTGATAAACAGGTTAACCTGTTACCCCCCGTCGAACTAAAATTTTATCGGAATCTGATCAGATCGTCTCGTTGTCGTTTGATCGCATTAGACTGCCAAAAATTGTCGTTTCATCACTTCTCGCAGTGACGTAAAGCAAGTAAATACGTAAGAGGGCTAACAGGATAACGTGTTATCCCACCTATCGAAACTAATTTGATTGGTCATTGGATCAGATCGTTTCATAGTCGTTAGATGCGTTTGATCACCAAGAATTATCGCTTGATCGCCACGCGTAGAGACGTAACACATGTAATTACGCATTGGGCTAACAGGTCGTCCATCGAACCAAATTGCATGCAAATTGGATCACATCGTTTCAAGGTCGTTTGATGGTGTTTGATCGCCAACAATTATTGTTTGACCGCCACGCGTACTGACGTAGTACAAGTAATTACTTAGGGGGAATAAGAGGTTAATTTATTATCCCCAAATCGTACCAAATTTGGTCGAAATATAGTCAAGTCGTTTCACTGTAGTTTGATCGCGTTTCATCGCAAAAGAGTTTCATTTCATCGCTAAGCGTACTGACGTAATACAAGTAATTAGAAAGGGGGTTACAGGTTAACTTGTTAGCCTCCCATCGATCCAAATTTTATTGGAATTGGGTCAGATCGTCTCATAGTTTGACTGTCATTTGTTCGCGTTTGATCGCCAACAACAATCGTTTTATCGCCACGCGTAGTGACGAAATACAAGTAATTAGGTACGAAGTCTAGAACGTTAACCTGTTAGCCCACCATCAAACCAAATTTGATCTGAATTGGGTCAGATCCTTTCACCGTCCTTTGATCGCGTTCGATCGCCGAAAATTATCGTTTGACCGACACGAGTAGTGGCGTAACACATGTAAGTACGTAAGGGAGTGAAACATCTCTATCAAACCAAATTTGACCGGAATTGGGTCAGATCGTTTGATAGTCGTTTTTATCATTTTTGATCGCCAGGCGTAGTGACGTAATACAAGTAAGTACTTAGGGGGGCTAACAAGTTAATCTGTTATACCACATCGAACCAAATTTCATCGGAATTGTGTCAGATCGTCTCATAGTCGTTTGACCGCGTTAGATTGCAAAAAAGTAAGGTTTGAGCACCACCTGCAGTGACGTAACACAAGTAATTACGTAGGGGGGCTAACAAGTTAACCTGTTAGCCCCCTATCGAACCAAATTTGATCCGAATTCTGTCAGTTTGTTTCATTAACGTTTGATGACGTTTGATCGCCGAATAGTATCGTTTGATCCCCATGCGTAGTGGCGTTTCACATGTAATTACATTGGGGTAAGTGGTTCCCACCGAACCAAATTTTCGAAGAATTAAGTCAGATCCTTTCATTTTCGTTTGATCGCCAACAATTATCGTTTTTTCGACACGTGTAGTGACTTAACACATGTAATTACGTGGGAGGGTAACAGGTCCCTCATCGAACCAAATTTGATCCGAATTCGGTCACACGGTTTCATTGTCATATGATCGCGTTTGATATAGAAAATATCGTTCTATTCACATGCGTAGTGAAGTAACTTAAGTAATTACGTAGCGGTGGCTAGCAGGTTAACCTGTTACCCCCCCCCCCAATGAACCAGGTTTGATCGGAATTTGATCAGATCGTTTCATTGTCGTTTAATCACGTTTGGTCGCGAACAATTATCTTTTGTTCGCCAGGCGTAGTGGCGCAAGACATGTAAATCTGCATTGGGCCACCAGGTCCCCCACCGAACCAAATTTGATGCGAATTGGATCAGATAGCTTCGTAGTCCTTTGATGACGTTTTATCGCGAAAAATTATCGTCCGATCGCCACGCGTAGTAACATAGTAAAATAATTACGTAGGAGGGGCTAAGAGGTTAGCCGGTTAGCTCCCCATACAACGAAATTTGAGCGGAATTCGGTCAGATCGTTTCATAGTTGTTTGATCGCCAGAAACAATTGTTTTACCGTCACGCGTCGTGGCGTAACACATGTAATTACGTCGGGGGTAACAGGTCCACTATCGAACCAAATTCGAGTGGAATTGGGTCAAATCGTTTGATTGTTTTTTGGTCGCGTTTGGTCGCCAAAATCTTATCGTTTGATCGCCACGCGTAGTGACTTAATACCAGTAATTGCTTAAGGGAGCTAACAGGTTAACTTGTTACCCTCATCGAACCAAATTTGATCCGAATTCTCTCAGATCACTTTCGATCGCGAAATATTATCGTTTGATCGCCATACGTAATGGCGTAACACATGTAATTACGTAGGAAGCTAAAGGGTCTTCCATCAAACCAAACTTTCGCGGAATCAGGTCAAATCATTGTCCTATGATCGCGTTTGATCACCAACAATTAACATTTGTTCGCCACCCTTAGTGATTTAACACAAATGATTTCGTAGGGGGGGGCTAAAAAGTTAGGCTATTAGTCCCCCATCGAACCGAATTTGATCGGTAATGGGTCGGATTATTTCATAGTTGTTTTATCGCGCTTGATCGCCACGCGTAGTGACTTAATACAAGTAAGTACTTAAGGGGCTAATAAGTTAACCTGTTATCCCCCCATCGAAACAATTTTGTTCTGAATTGGGTCAGATTGTCACATAGTCGTTTGGTCACGTTTGGTCGGAAACAATTATCGTTTAATCGAAACGCGTAATGACGTACTATAAGCAATGACGTAGGGGTGACAAACAGGTTAACCTGTTACCCCCCATCGAACCAAAATTTTCTCGGTATTTGGTCAGATAGTTTCATTGTCATTTGACCGTGTTTACTCGCCAAAAATTATCATTTGATTGCCACGCGTAGTGACGTAACACTTTTAATTACGTAAGGGGTAACAGGTACCCCATCGAACCAAATTTAATTTTAATTGGGTCACGTTGTTTCCTTGTCGTTTAATCGCGTTAGATTGCCAGAAATTGCCTTTATCACCACGCGCAGTAACGTAACGCAGCTAATTACGTAGGAGGGCTAACAGGATAACGTGTTATCCCCCCTATCGAACCAAATTTGATTGGAATTGGATCAAATCGTTTCATTGTCGTTAGATGCGTTTGATAGCCAAAAATTACAGTCCGATCTTCAAGCGTAGTGACGTAATACAATTACTCACGTGGGGGCGACTGAGAGGTTAGCCGTTTAGCCCCAGTCCAACCAAATTTGATCGGGATTGGGTCAGATCGTTTCATACTCGTTTGATGGTGTTTCATCGCCAACAATTATCGTTTGACCGCCAAGCGTACTGACGTAGTACAAGTAATTACTTAGAATAGGCAAGAGGTTAATTTATTAGCTTGAAATGAAATGAAATGAAATCTTTGAGTTTTACGTCCCACGATTATGCCGGTTAGGCTAAAAGAGACGGTGATGATGAGTAATGAATGAAATGGTGGAATGAAGAAAGTGGGAGGAAACGGAAGAACCCCGAGAAAACCCACGCACACGGTGTTTGTTCACCACAAAGCTCACTTGGCAGGGGCTGGGATCGAACCCAGGACCAAAAGCACCAGAGATGAACACTCTACTACTGAGCTACCGCGGCTTTTCTTTCATTTCGGATTCGTAGTTGTGAAAATATGACGTTTTCCGTCTGTGTATTCTTTCGAACACTGGGTTTATTTAACGTAATTATGCATAATTGACTATGGCATCCGGGGTTTGACTTGTTAATCATTCCCACACTGCAGCATACACAATATTATATTAATATTCTAAATTTATGAGCAAGGAGAGGCAATTAGCCCTTCTCCCACATTTCATCAACGTCCTTGTCTAGCGGTTGTCATATGAAATTCTAGTCCACACACGGAGGGCGCGGTGGCTCAGTGATAGAGCGTTCACCTCAGGTGCTTGGGGTCCCGGGTTCAATCCCAGCCCCCGCCAAGTGAACTTTGTGGTGGACAAACACCGTGTGCGTGGGTTTTCTCGGGGTTCTCCTGTTTCCTCCCACTTTCTTCATTCCACCATTTCATTCATTACTCATCATCACCGTCTCCTTTAGCTTAACCGGCATAACCGTGGGACGTAAAACTCAGAGATTTCATTTCATTTCTAGTCCACACACTTTCACGTCGTATTTCTTTCATTTATTTCGTACCCTTGGCTACGAAGAAACTACCTTTGCTGAGCAAACGTACTTGGATCTCTTGTGCTCTAAACGTCCCATATTTAAAAATATTTTATAAAAACTGAGTTCGAGGTAAATTTATCTTGCAGCACAAGTTTCTTCGAAACGCATAAAATTAGTTTGTTTAATTTGATTGATTACAGTCTTGCATCTGTAGCAAGGCTAATGAGGTAGGGCAGTTTGTTTAAAGTGGAATCCGAACCACTAATTTTGACATTTTACATCGGATCGCAGTCACAATTTATACAGCAAATTTCGACGTCTCTTGCCTCTACCCTCAAAATTAAATGTTAAAAGACCGAAAATTGCGCCCTGAAGCGTGGTGCATACATACAGACCTGTTAGCTACCCATCGATCAAAATTTTATCGGAATTGGGTCAGAAGATTTCATTGTCGTTTAGTCGCGTTTATTCGCCAAAACTTATCGTACGATCGCTACGCGTAGTGGGTTAACACATGTAATTTCGTAGGGGGGTAACAGGTCTTGCAACGAACCAATTTGATCGGAATTTGGTCAGATCTTTTCATTACTATTCGATCGCGTTGGATTGCAAAAATACCGTTTGATCAGAACGCGCAGTGACGAAACACAACTAATTACATAAGGGGACTGCTAACAGGTTAACCTGCTATTCCCCTATCGAAAAAAAAAAAAAATAGATCGGAATTTTGTCAGATCGTTTCACTGTCCTTTGACCACGTTTGATCGCCAAAAATTATCGTTTGGTTCCCAATCGTATTGGCGTAACACATGTAATTACGTAAGAGCCTAACAAGTCCCACATTGAACAAAATTGGTGTGAATTACGTCATATCGTTTCATAGTCGTTCGACGGCGTTTAGTCGCCAAAAATTATCGTTTGATTGTCACCCATTGTGGCGTAACATATGTAATTACGTATGAGGGCTAAAAGGTTCCCCCAGGAACCGATTTTGATAAAAATTTGGTCGAATCGCTTCATTCTCGTTTCATTGGGTTTGATCGTCCACAATTATCGATTGATCGCCACGTTTAGTGAAGCAATACAAGTAATTAGGTACGGGGTTAAGAGGTTAACCTGTTAGCCCACCATCTAATGAAATTTGATCGAAATTATTTGAGATCGTTTCATTGTAATTTGATCGCGTTTGACCACCAACAATAACCGTTTAATCGCCACGCGTAGTGCTGTAACACATGTAATTATGTAGGGGGGCTAACAGGTACCCCCATCGAACCAAACTTGATCGGAATTGGGTCATGTTGTTTCATTCGCTTGATCGCGTTTGATCGTCAACAATTATAGTTTGATGACCACGCGTATTGACGTAATATAATTAATTAGGGAGTGAGGGTAAGAGGTAAATCTTTTAGCCGCCCCAATCATTCAAATTTGATCGGAATTGGGTCAAATATTCCTATCGTAATCGTAATCGCGTTTGATCGCCAACAAGAATCGTTTGATCTTCACGCGTAATGGCGTAACACATCAAATTACGTAGGGGAAGGATAACAAGACCACATCGAACGAAATTTCATGGGAAGTGGGTCAGATCCTTTCATTGTCGTTTGGTCGCGTTGATCGCCAAAATTATCGTTTTATCGACACGCGTACTGACGTAATGTAAGTAATTAGGTAAGGAGGTTAACTGGTAAATCTGTTAGCGCACCAAACGAACCAAATCTTATGAGAATTGAATCAGATCGTTTCATTGTCGTTTGATCTCGTTTAATCGCCCACAATTATAGTTTTATCGACACGCATAGTAACATAATATTAGTATTCACGTAGGTGTGATAACAGGTTAAACTCCTACCCCCCCCCATCGAACCAAATTTTATCGGAATTGCGTCAGATCTCTTCATTCTCATTTGATTTCGTTTAATCGCCAAAATTACCGTTTGATCGCCACGCGTAGTGACGTAATACAAGTAATTATTTGCGGGAGCTAAGAGGTTAACCTGTTAGATTCCCATCGAAAGAAATTTGATCGGAATTGTTTGAAATCCTTTCATTGTAATTTGATCGTGTTTGATCCCCAACAATAACTCTTTAATCGCCAAGCATAGTGGTGTAACACATGTAATTATTTAGTGGCCGCTAACAGGACCTCATCGAAACAAATGTGACCGGAATTGAGTCAGACCGTTTCATTGTCGTTTGACCACGTTTGATCAGAAACAATAATCGTTTGGTCTAAATCGGTAGGGGTCTAAAAGGTTAACCTGTTTGCCTCCATCGACCAAATTTGATCGAAATGGGGTGAGATCGTTGCATAGTCATTTGACGCGTAGCGACGCAATACAAGTAACTACTTAGGAGGGCTAACAAGTTAATATTTTAGCTCCCCTATCGAAAAAAAATTTGGTCGGAATTCTGTCAGATCGTTTCATTATCGTGGATCGGGTTTGACCGCCAATAATTTTCGTTTGATATCCATGCGCAGTGACATAATATCAAGTAATTAGGCAGGAGGGCTAAGAGGTTAACCTGTTAGCCCCATCGAACCCAATTTGATCGGAATCGGCCATCTAATGAAATTTGATCGGAATTGTTTGAGATCGTTTCATTGTAATTGTGATCGCGTTGGACCGCCAACAATAATCGTTTGATTGCCACGCGTAGTGGCGTAACACATCCGTCTACGTGTGGGGGCTAACAAGATCGTTCCATTGTCGTTTGATCGCGTCTTTTCGCCAACAATTTCTGTTTTATCGACACGCGTAATGACGTAGTACAAGTAATTAAGTACGGAGGGTAACAGGTTAATCTGTTAGACCCCGAAACGAACCAAATTTTATCAGAAGTATGTGAAATCATTTCATTGTCGCTTGATTGCGTTCGATTGCAAACAAGATTATCGTTTGATCACCACGCAAAGTACGTAATATAAGTAACGACGTAGTTGCAAACAGGTTTACCTGTTATGCCTCCAACGAACGAAATTTGATCGGGTTTGAGTGAGATCGTTTCATTGTCGTTTGAATCGTTTTATCGCCAACAATCATATTTTGATCGCCATGTAATTACGTATTGGGCTACCAGGTTGTCCACCGAACCAAATTTGAAGCGAATTGGGTCAGATCGTTTCATAGTCGTTTGATCGGTTTCATCGCCAACAATCATCGTTTGACTGCTACTCGTACCGAAGTAATACAAGCAATTACTTAGGGAACCTAGAGGTTTACGTTCTAGCCCCCATACATCGAACCAAATTTTATCGGAATTGGGTCAGATTGTTTCATTGTCGTTTGATCGCGTTTCATCGCCAACAATTATTGTTTGATCGCCACGCATAGTGAAGTAATACAAATGATTACGTAGGGAGGCAGAAAACTTAGCCTCTTAGCCGCCCCATCGAACCAAATTTAATCGGAATTTGGCGAGATCGTTTCATTGTCGTTTGGTCGCGTTTGATTCCAAAAAATTATCGTTTGATCGCCTTGCGTAGTGACGTAATAAAAAAATTAGGTGGGGGGTAAGAGGTTAAGGTGCTTGCCCCGCTTCGAACCAAATTTTATCGGAATTTGGTGAAGTCGTTTCATTGTAGCTTGATCGCGTTTGATCGCCGGAACTGATCGTTTGATCTCCACGTTTGTTGGCGTAACACATGTAATGACATAAAGGGTGCTAACAGATCTCCCATCGTATCAAATTTGATCTGAATTGGGTCAGATCGTTTCATTGTCCTTTGATGGTGTTTGATCACGAAAATTTATCTCTTGATTGTTACGCATGGCGAAGAAATATAAGTAATTAGGTATGGAGGGAACAGTTAATATGTTAGCCGCCCCATCGAACCTAATTTGAACGCAATTCGGTGAGATTGTAACATTGTAATTTGATCGCGTTTTATCGCCAACCATAATCGTTTGATCGCCACGCGCAGTGACATAAGACAAATAATTAGGAAATAAGGGCTAAGAGGTTAGCCTGTTAGCCGCCCCATCCAACCAAATTTTATCGGAATGGGTCTTTGACGCGTAGTGACTTAATACAAATAATTACTTTGCGGGCTAACAATTTAAACCGTTTAGTCCCCCATATCCACCCTAATTTGATCGGAAATCTCTCAGATCGTTTCATTGTCGGTTTATCGCCTTTGATCGTCAACAATTATCTTCGATCGCTATGTGTAGTGACGTAATACAAATAATTAGGTAGGGAGCCTAAGAGATTAGAGATTAACTGTTTGCCCCCAATCGAACCAAATTTGATCGGAATTGGGTTTGATCGTTTCATTGTAATTGTGATCGCGTTTGACCGCCAACAATACTCGTTTGATCGCCACGCGTAGTGGCGTAATACGCGTAATTACGTACGGAGGCAAACATTTCCTCCATCGAATCAAATTTGATCGAAAATGGGGCAGATCGTTTCATTGTCATTTAATCGCGTTTGATCGCCCACAATTATCGTTTTATCGACACGCGTAGTGACGTAATGTTAGTTTTTAATAAAGGTGACTAACAGGCTATACTGCTACCCCCCACAATCGAACCAAATTTTATCGTAATTAGGTCAGATCGTTTCATTGTCGTTTGATCGGTTTTAATCGCCAAATTATCGTTTGATTGCCATGCGTAGTAGCGAAATACATGTAATCACGTATGAAGGGCTAAGAGGTTAGACGGTTAGTCCCCCATGCACTGAAATTTGATCGCAAATCGGTCAGATGGTTTTATAGTCGCCTGATGGTGTTAAGTCACCAACAATTATCGTTTGATCGCCATGCGTACTGACGTAATAAAACGAATTACTTATGGCCATAAGATGCTAATCTTTTAACCCCCACCCCCATCGTAGCAAATTTGATCGGAATTGGGTAAAATCATATCATTGTCGTTTGATCGCGTTTGATTGCCAAGAACGAATGTTTTATCGCAACACGTAGTGGCGAAGCACATACAAACACGTAGGCTGGTAACAGGTCCACTATGGAACCAAATTTAATCAGAATTTGGTCAGATCGTTTAATGGTCGTTTGGTCTCGTTTTATCCCCAATATTATATCCTTTGATCGCCACGGGTAGTGACGTAACACAACTAATTACTTAGGCGGGCTAACAGGTTAAACTGTTAGACCTCCCATCGAACCAAATTTGACCGGCATTGTGTCAAATCGTATCTTTGTCGTTTGTTCGCTTTTGATCGCCAAAATTTACGTTTGATCGCCATGCATAGTGACTTAATACAAGTAGTTATGTAGCGCGAGATAACTGGTTAACCTCTTAGCTCCCCATCGAACAAAATTTTATCGCAATTGTGTCAGAAGATTTTATTGTCGTTTAATCGCATGTAATCGCCAAAACTTATCGTATGATCGCTACGCGTAGTGGGGTAATCCATGTAATTACGTAGGAGGTAACAGGTTCCCCTACAAACCAAATTTGATCGGAATTGGGTTAAATCTTTTCATTGCCATTTGATCGCAATGGATTGCAAGAAATATCGTTTGATCACCGCGCGAAGTGACGAAATGCAACTAATTACGTAGAGGGATCTAACAGGTTAGCCTTTTAGCCCCCCCCCCATGGAACCAAATCTTATCGTAATTTGTTGAGAACGTTTCATTGTGGTTTGATCGCGTTTGATCGCCAACAACTATCGTTTAATCGCCACTCGTAGTGCTGTAACACAAGTAATTAATGTAGGCGGACTAACAAGTCACCCCATCGAACCAAATTTGATGGGAATTGGGTCAGGTCCATTCATCCGCTTGATCGCGTTGACCGCCAAAATTATCCCTTTTTCGAAACGCGTACTGACGTAATATAAGTAATTAGGTAGGGAGGTTGATAGGTAAATCTGTTAGCGCGCCAAAAGAACCAAATCTTAATGAAATTGAGTGAAATAGATTATTTGTCCTTTGATCGTGTTTGATCGCGAAAAAGCCTTTGATCGACACGCTTAGTGGCGTATCACATGTAATTACGTAGGAAGGAAAACATTTCCCCCATCGAATCGAATTTGATCGGAATTGTTTCAGATCGTTTCATTGTCATTTGATCGCGTTTGATCGCCCACAACTAATTATTGGTGATCCCTACGGAATTATAAGTAATTGCGTAGGGGTGGTAAACAGGTTAAACTCCTACACCCGCATCGAACCAAATTTTATCGGAATTTCGTTAGATCGTTCCATTGTCGTTTGATCGCGATTAATCGCCAAAATTATCGTTTGATCGCCACGCGTAGTGACGTAATACAAGTATTAGGTACGGGGGCCAAGAGGTTACCCTGTTACCCACCACCAAAAGAAATTTGATCAGAATTGTTTGAGATCCTTCCATTGTAATTTGATCACCAGCAATAAGCGTTAAATCGCCAAGCCTAGTGGCGTAAAACATGTAATTATGTAGGGGCAGCTAACAGGTCCCCCATTCAACCAAATTTGATCGGAATTGGGTCGGAGAGTTTCATTGTCAATTGATCGCGTTGGTTCGTCAACAATTAACATTTGATCGCCACACGTAGTGACGTAATAAAAGTATTAGTTACGGGGGCTAAGATGTTAACCTGATAGCCCCCATCGAAAGAAATTTGATCGGAATTTTTTCAGATCCTTTCATTGTAATTTGATCGCGTTTGATCACTAGCAATAAGCGTTTAATCTCCAAGCGTCGTGGCGTAAAACATGTAATTATGTAGGGGCAGATAAAAGGTCTCCCATTGAACCAAATTTGATCGGAATTGGGTCGGACAGATTCATTATCATTTGATCGCGTTTGATCGCTCACAACTAGTTATTAGTAATCCCGACGTAATTATTAGTAATTACGTAGGGGTGGCAAACAGGTTAAACTCCTACACCCCCATCGAACCAAATTTTCTCGGAATTTTGTCAGATCGTTTCATTGTCGTTTGATCGCGATTAAACGCCAAAATTATCGTTGATCGCCACGCGTAGTGACGTAATAGAAGTATTAGGTACGGGGACTAAGAGCCTGTTAGCCCTCATCGAAAGAAATTTGATCGGAATTGTTTGAGATCCTTTCATTGTAATTTGATCGCGTTTGATCACCAGCAATAAGCGTTTAATTGCCAAGCGTAGTGGAGTAAAACATGTAATTATATAGGGGCCGCTAACAGGTCCTCCATTGAACCAAATTTGATCGGAATTGGGTCGGACAGTTTCATTTTCAACAGATCGCGTTGGTTCGCCATGAATTATCGTTTGATCACCACGCGTAGTGACGGAATACAAATGATTACGTAGGAAAAGCTAACACGTTACGTCTGTTAGCCGCCCGATCGAAAATTTATTTATCGGAATTTGTTCAGATCGTTTCATAGTCGTTTGACGTGTAGTGACGTAATACAAGTAATTGCTTAGGGGGCTAACAACTTAACTTGTTACCCACCGATGGAAGGAAATTTGATCGGAATCCTGTCAGATCGCCTCATTGTCCTTTGATCGACAACAATTATTGTTTAGTCGTCATGGGTAGTAACGTAACACAAGTAATTAGGTATGAGGCTAAAAGGTTATCTTGTTTGCCTCCATCCAACCAAATTTGATTGGAATTGGGTGAGATCGTTTCATTTTAGCTTGATCGAATTTGATCTCCAACAATAATTGTTTGATCGCCACTCGTAATGGCGTAACACATGTATTTACGTAGGGGGACTAACAGGTCCCCTATCGTACGAAATTTGATCGGAATCAGGTCAGATCTTTTATTTCTCGTTTGATGAGGTTTGATCGCCAACAATTTTCGTTTGATCGTTACGCTTTGAGACGTAATATAGGTAATTATGTAGGGTGACTGAGATTTTAGGCTGTTAGCCGCCCCATCTAGCCAAATTTGATGGGAATTGGGTCATATCGTTCAATAGTCGCTTGACGCGTAGCGACCTAATACAAGTAACTACTTAAGGGTGGTAACAAGTTAACTACTTAGGGGTTTGATCGTCAATATATTACCTTTGATCACCGTGCGTACTGACATAATACAGGTAATTAGGCAGGGACTAAGAGGATAACCTGTTAGCCCCATCGAACATAATTTGATCGGAATTGGCTCAGGTTGTATCATTGTAGTTGTCATCGCGTTTGATCGCCAACAATAATCGTTTGATCGCCAGGCGTACTGGCGTAACACACCCAATTACGTAGTGGGGTATCAAGTCCCACATCGTACCAAATTTGGTTGCAATTGGGTCAGATCGTTTCATTGTCGTTTTATCGCGTTTGATCGCCAACAATTATTATTTGATCGCCAAGTGTAGTGACGTAATACAAGTAATTAGGCAGCGGCCCTAAAAATTTGACCTGTTGCCCCATATCGAACCAAATTTTATCGGAATTGTGTCAGATAGTTTCGTTGTCGTTTTATTGCGTTTAATCGCCAAGAATTATCGCTTCTTTGCCACGTGTAGTAGCGTAATATAAATCATTACGTAGGGAGGGCTAAGAGGCTAGCCGCTTAGCTTCCTCATCCAACCAAATTTTATCAGAATTGGGTCAGATCGTTTCATAGTCGTTTGATGGTGTTTGACCGCGAATAATTGTCGTTTGACCACCACGCGTACAAACTTAATAAAAGTAATTACTTAGGGGAAGTAAGAGGTTAATTTCTTAGCCTTCCAATGGTATCAAATTTGGTCGGAAATGGGTCAAATCGTTTCATTGTCGTTTGACCACGTTTGATCAGAAACAATAATCGTTTGGTCGCCATGCGTAGTGCGTAAAATCTGCAATTAGGTGGGGGGGCTAACAGGTCCTCTATCGAACACAATTTGATGTGAATTGGGTCAGATCGTTTCATACTCGTTCGACGGCATTTGGTAGTCAACAATTTTCCTTTGATCGCCACGCGTAGTGACGTAATAGAAATAATTACATAGAAGGGTCTAACAGGTTAGTCTGTTAGCCCCCCATAGAACCAAATTTTATCGGAATTTTTAGAGATCGTTTCATTGTCGTTTGATCGAATTTGATCACCAACAATAATCGTTTGACCGACACTCGTAATGGAGTAACACATGTATTTACTACGGGGCCTAACAGGTCCCGCAACGTACCAAATTGGATCGGAATTTTGTCATTTTTTTATTTCTCGTTTGATGGCGTTTTATCGTCAACAATTATCATTTGATCGTTACGCGTGAGTACGTAATATAAGCAATTAGGTAGGTAGGGTAACAGGTTAACGTTGTAGGCCCCGCCACGAAATTTGATCCGAATTTCTGTCAAATCGTGTCACTGTCGTTTTATCGCGTTTGATCGTAAAAATTATCGTTTGATTGCCACCCGTAGTGACGTAATACAAATGACTACGTAGGCGGGCTAACAGGTTTGATCGCCAACAATTTTCGTTTGATCGTTACGCTTTGAGACGTAATATAGGTAATTATGTAGGGTGACTGAGATTTTAGGCTGTTAGCCACACCATCGAACAAAATTTGATAGGAATTGGGTCAGATCGTCTCATAGTCGATTGGTGGCGTTTGATCGCCAACCGTAGTGAAATAGTACAAGTAATTAGTAGGAGGTAATAGGTTAACCTTTTAGCCCCCCATAGAACCAAATTTGATCGGAATTGGGTCAGATCGTTTCATAATCGTTTGATGGTGTTTGACCGCGAACAATAATCTTCTTATCGACTCGCGTACTGACGCAATATAAGTAATTGGGTAGGAATAGTAACAGGTTAATGTGTTAGCCCCCCAAAGAACAAACTTTTCGGAATTGGGTCAGATCGTTTCATTATCGTTCGGTCGCGTTTCATCGCAAATAAATATCGTTTGATCGCCACGCTTATTAGTGTGACACACGTAAATACGTAGGGGGTGTTACAGGCCCCCCATCGAACCCAATTTCAGCGGAATTATGTGAGATCGTTTCATTGGTGTTTGGTCGCGTTTATTTGCATAGAATTATCGTTTGACCACTACGCGCAGTGAATCAATACAAGTAATTACGTATGGGGCTAACAGGTTAACCTGCTATCCTTCTATAAAACATAATTTAATCGGATGTGGGTCCTATCGTTTCAGTGTCTTTTGATAGCGTTTGATCGCCAACAATTATCGATTGATGAACATTCGTAGTGACGTAATACAAATGATTACGTAGGGAAATTAGCACGTTTAGCCTGTTAGGAGCTCAATCGAAACAAATTTGTTCGGAATTCTGTCAGATCCTTTCATTTTCGTTTGATCGTTTTTGATCTCCAACAATTATCGTTGGTTTACCATGCATAGTGGCGTAGTACAAGTAATTATGTAGGGGGGCTAAGAGGTTAAAATGTTTGCACCCCATCGACCAAATTTGATCGGAATCGGGTCAGATCGTTTCATTGTAGTCGTAATCGCGTTTGATCGCGACGCGTTTTGGCGTAACACATGTCATTACGTTGAGGAGGCAAAAGGTCCCCAATCGAATCAAATTTTATCGGAATTTTGTCAGATCCTCTCAATGCCGTTTCATCCGTTCGATTGCTAAAAATTATCGTTTGATCACCACGGAAAGTGACGTAATAAAGTAACTAAGTAAGGGGTAACAGGATAACCTGTTATGCACCATCGAACGAAATTTGATCGGAATAGGGTCAGATCGATTCATTGACATTTGACCGCCTTTTATCGCAAACAACTATCGTTTTCTCGACACGAGTAGTGACGTATTATAAGTTATTATGTAGGGGTGGTTCAAAAGTTAACCTATAACCCCCCATAGAACGAAATTTTATCGGAATTGGATCAGATCATTTCATTGTAGATTGGTCACGTTTAATCGCAAAATTTTGTCGTTTGATCGCCACGCGTACTGACGTAATACAAGTAATTACTTACGGGGGCCAACAAGTATACCTGTAAGCCTCGATCCAAATTTGATCCGAATTGGGTCAAATAGTTTCATTGGTGATTGATCGCGTTTGATCACCAACAATTATCGTTTTATCCCCACGCACAGTGACGTAATACAGATGAATAAGAATGGGGAGCTAACAGGTTAGCCTGTTAGCCGCGCCATCGAACCAAATTTGATCGGAATTGGGTCAGATCGTTTCATAGTTTATTGATCGCGATGCAAATTTGATGAGAATTTGGTCAGATTGTTCGATTGTCATTTGATCCCGTTTCTTGCCCACAATTATCATTTCATGGACACGCTAGTAACGTAAAATATGTTATTGGGTTGGGGTACTAACAGGTTTTCCTGTTACCCTACATCGAACCAATTTTTTTCCGAATTTGGTCAGATCGTTTGATTCTCGTTTGGTCGTGTCTGATCTTCGAAATTTTATCGTGTGATCGCCACTCTTTATTACGTAATATAAGTAATTTCTTGCGCCAGCGTAACAGGTTAACCTGTTAGCCCCCCATCGTACGAAATTTGATTGGAAATGGGTCAGATCGATCCATTGATGTTTGATTGCGTTTCATAGCCAACAGCTATAGTTTTCTCGACACGCGTATTGACGTACTATAAGTTACTACGTAGCGGTGGTTTAGACGTTAATTCGTAACATCCCTTAGGAACCAAATTTTATCGGAATTGGGTCATTTCATTGTGGTTTTGTCGCGTTTAATCGCCAATATTTTATAGTTAGATCGCCACGCGTATCGGTATTGGGTGAGATCGTTTCATAGTCGTTTGATCGAGTTTGATCGCAGTGACGTAATACAAGTAAGTGTTTTGCGGGGGCTAACAGGTTAACCTTTTTGCCCCCATCCAACCAAATTTGATCACGATTGGTTCAGATCGTTTCATTGTCGTTTGATCAAGTCTGATTGCCAAAAGATCGTTTGATCTCCACGCTTGGTAACCTAATAAAAGTTATTAAGTACGGGGACTAACACGTTAACCTGTTAGCCCCATCGATCCAAATTTGATGAGAATTGAGTCACATCGTCTCTCACTTGTTTGGTCGCGTTTGATCACCAACATTTATCGATTGGCCGCCAAGCGCAGTGACGTAATACAGATAAATATTTAAGGGGCTAACAGGCTAACCTATTAGCCCACGATCTAAACGAATTTCATCGGAATTGGTTTAGATCGTTTCATTGTCGTTTGATCAAGTCTGATTGCCAAAAGATCGTTTGATCTCCAAGTTTAGTGACCAAATAAAAGTTATTAAGTAGGGGGGCTAACACGTTAACCTGTTATCCCCATCGATCCAAATTTGATCAGAATTGAGTCATATCGTCTCATACGCGTTCGATCGCGTTTGATCGCCAACAATAATCGTTTGATCGTGACGCGCAGTGATTAATACAAGTAAATATTTAGGGGGCTAACAAGTTAACCTATTAGCCCCTCTATATAACCAAATTTGATCGGAAATCTGTCACATCGTTACATGATCGATTTTTCGCGGTTGATCACCAACATTATCATTTGGTCGGCAGGCGTAGTTACGTAATACAAGTAACTACTTAGGGGAACTAAGAAGTTAACCTGTTAGACCCCTTTTGCAAATTTGATCGGAATTCTGTCAGATCGTTTCATTGTCGTTCGTTTATGTCTGATGACCAACAATTATCGTTTGATTGCCATGCGTAGTGTGTAATACAAGTAATTAATGAGGGGGCTAAGAGGTTAACTTCTTAGCTTCCATCGAACGAAATTTGATTTTAATTGGGCGGAATCGTCCCATTGTAGTTTGATCGCCTTTGATAGCCAACAATAATAGTTTGATCGGCACGCCTAGTGCCATAACACATGTAATTACGAATTGGTTGTAACAAGTCTCCCATCGAACAAAATTTGATTGGAATTGGGTAAGATTGTTTCATTATCGATTGATCGCGTTTGATCGAAACGCGTAGTGACGTTATATAACTACTTAGGTAGTGAGGGTAACAGGTTAATCTCTTAACCCCCTCATCGAATTTTACCGGAATTGGGCCAGATAGTTTCGTTGTGTTTTATCTCTTTTGATCGTCAAAAATTATCGTTTAACGCCACTCATAGTGACGTAATACAAATGATTATGTATGTTGAGCTAACAGGTTAGTCATTTAGCCGCGCCATGGAACCAGATTTGATCTCAAGTTGGCCAGTGCGTTTCATTCACGTTTAAGTGCGTTTGATTGCCACCCGTACTGACAACCGCAAACCGTAATATAAGTAATTATGTACGGGGAATAACAGGTAGACCTGTTAGCCCCCCGATCTAACCAAATTTGATCGGAATTGTTTCAGATCGTTTCCTTGTCGTTTGATGAAAGTAGGTTGTTATGCTCACTACGAGCGCAATTCCCCTCCACCCCCTAACTACCAAAAAATTATGAACCCACCACTAACCATAGTACTTAAACAAAGTTACAGGGCGCAAAGTATTCCCATAACTATAATTCTAAAGTGAGATTGAGTAAGGTGCTTTGAGCATAAGACTTTATGATGTTATAACCATAAAGTTTAAATGATTAGAAAATACATTTACAATTTAAACAATCCTCATTACCGCATAAAGACTTGGAGTTAATAAATATAATTCTATAACAAACTCGATTATATTCATTCTGGTATATATGTAATTTTCCGTTTTTAATATTTCTTTTAAGATGTTCATAATGCTTTTCGTATCTAGATGGTAGTTTTAATACAGCTTTTTCTTCTTCTTTAGATGATAAAACAGCATAAATTTCTCCATTGATAATTACATAATCAAAAACATCTTGTAGCCCTTCTAAATGAGTACCTTTAAGTATAGTATATTTAAAGTTCGGTTTATTTTTTCTACATTCTATACATTTTTTAGCATTTGCACATCTTGGGTCTATTTTAAATTCTTTTTGACACATTAAACATGTTTTGGGTGGTAATGTTTCATACAGACATTCACGACAAAGAGAATCTTTTTCTATATATCTAAACTGAGCTTTATATTTCTCTTTTTTACATTTCTTACAAATTTTAGTTTTACTATTTTCTTTATGTGTTTTAGTCTTATTATGTTTTTCTATATCTAGTAAGTATTTGTTACATGGTTCACAAAGTGTCTTATTCATGTTTGTAAAATATAATAATTTTTAAATTTAAATTTCATTTTTATATTATCCCTCTGAAACTAATACTAAGTTGCATAACCCAAAGTGAGATCGCATATGCTTTTATGACATTTAAAATCATAAAAACTCACAATTTAAATATCTTACATCTAAAACTACTACTCTTCTAACTTATAATGACCCCATGGTAGGGTATTGATCCCATCCTTTAAAACACATCTCTTATCATCCACGCAACTTAAAGCTAACTTATTTACTTCTATACTGTACAAATCGTGCTTATAACTTCTAATCAAGTTCATCTTCTTATAATATTCTTTTTGGCTAATCAAACAGTCCTTATATTCGTTAAATGAAAGTTCTTTATACACAACACTCTTCTTAACACCTTTAGCCTTCTTACAACACTTTTCTTTATCGAACTTACCTTTAAAGTCATTATCTGTTAAATCTATTTGAGGTGCTTTTATACTGTACATCTTACTTCTTAAACCTACAAACTCTTCTATGATTGTACCTTTTATCTCATCCTTCATCTTACCAAGTATTTTCTTATTGATTTGTGGCATTCTATATTTGTTATCTTTAGGGTAATCACTCGTATCGAAGTAATCAATGTAATTTTTCATGTCCTCGTACACATCTTCTGTTTGGATATGGTATATATAACTATCGGTATCTGTATAACATACTTCTATTTTGTCTTGGTATTTTGGCTTCATCACATTATAATGGAAGTCGTACATTAAATATTTAGACAAATCTAGAATTGACATACCAACATAAATCGGTTTGTTAAATTGCACTTTAACCTTGTTCATGTGAACTGCTACTAAATTTTCCGTAAAAACTGTAGTACTCTTATAATTCGGTTTTGCTACAAGCTTCTCGTATTTTTTCTCATCACTTACAAGTTTGATATTAACTCTCTTTCTAATATTTTCCATAGTCTTTCCAAAAACTGAATTGTTCATGAGCTTATGAAAGTCTTTTTCAAAGTCATTTGTTGCTCTAGTTCTCATCTGCGTGTTTAAATCAATATATTTCTTTAACCAATCTGATTGTTCGAACTCTATTACTCGATGTACTTTGTTAAGTTTTAATCCAAGTGAAAGACATTGTTTTAGGTTTCGATAGTGAATTACATATTTTTCCTTGTCATATAGGGTTGTTAAGAGTTTTGATTGTTTTGAACTAGGTGAACACATGTTTTGAGGTGCTAATGGGTAGTCTTTGTGATAGTCATGCAATTCTTTAGGATATTCAAGATCAACTTCTAATATGTAACCAGTATCAGAATCATCAGGTATATTTGCGAAATCTATTTCTTCAATCTCATCTTCACTTAACCATCTGAATCCCTTATACGGTAAATATTGACTCATTGCCCACCCATACAAGCTATTGGCATCTAGATACATTAAGTAAGAATCTTCTTTATTCATATTGTAATCTTCCATATACTTATTGTTTGCTTTCACATATCTTTTTGAGCATTGACTAATCCCACCTCTTATACCTTTCTCTACCATTAATACCATATCATAATCCCACAACAATTCTAATTTTATATTTGTCATCTTTAACATTGCATCCCAAGCTAAACCTGGTGCCGTCATATACCGAGCTGGATCAAGATCATAAGCTTTAAGACATGTTTCTCTAAAGTTCTCAAACACATCTGCTAACAATAATACATCTGTTTTCAAATATAAATCATGGTATTGCCCGAGATTCTTAATGTTAAATGTTTCCCACACTTTCTTTGCATGCTTATAATCCTCATCGCTTATATGTGTGTTGTTAAGCTTGTTGAAGAATGCTTCCTTTGGTAGTAATTTTCTTTCTCTAAACCTATCCCAATTGTTAACATAATCATATGGGTAAACACCTTTTTTTATTACAAGTTGAAACTGTTCTTGATTAGGATAAAAGTGTTGGGTATGTATCATTTGCTCAGGTTTCAAGTTCGATGACAATTTGTCTAGACTAGATGCCATAAATCTAAACGAATCTACAAATTCCAATTTAATAGTTCCAACCTTTTTACTGAATGATATGTATCTTTCCTCGTTATTGGGTATTAGATCTATTTCTTCTTTATTACATCCGAGCTCTTTTATAAACAAGTGAGAGTCATATCCTGTTAAGTTATGTATGATCACTGGTACAAACTTTGGTACTTTAACTTTTAAATTGCAGTTATTACATAGTGGTGCTATAAATTTTCCTGTTATATGATCGTGATGCTTAACTTTATGATTTTCTTTAGTATACTCCTGCTTACAGTAATAACAACATTTAGATTCATTGAACTCTTTTCTCTGACATTTTGTTAATGGTAATTCGTTATTTTGTTTGTATATGTTCGATATGTGTTTAGCTTCTTTTGTTAACAGTCTTATAAATTTATTAGCAGCGTTCTTACCTCTATACAAAACAGGATTGGTTTTACTTCCATCACTCTTTACTACATAATAACAAAATCCAGATGGTTTATGTTGTTGATATTTTTTTCGTATATGGCTCGTTATCTGGATAACATTCTTCACAACCCATAACTTTATGTAACAAACATTCAAAATCAGCATAAATCACAAATGGCATTTTCATTGTGTATTGGTAGTTTTTAAATTCAACACATTTACCTTTTTCAGGCATTATTATTTTTACCGGATCATTTAACGAACAATCTTGCTCATGTTTATTTAAAGCGTCTTGTGAGTAAAAGTATAACAAACATCTATCACATAAATATTTTCGAGCTCTCCATTTAGTTAACTGTGCACATACTAGTCTCCTTAAATCCTTAATCCAACATTAGTGTGTTTTAACTTGGTCTTCATTTTGTTCTTTTATATATAATAAATTGACATGATTTTCTTGCTTGTTTTGTGTGTGATGTAGTATATAGATTGAATAGTCTTTATCATATGCATAAACATTTATAGAAATACTAAGTAATTTTCAGCTCTTGGAATATCACATAGTTTTACAGGAAAATGAATATTTTTTTAATTTTTCTTCTAAGTATTTAACAGCTTGCTTGTACTTGGAAGGTCGTTGTGGATCTTTATTAACTGGGTATAGTGCAGAACAAATTGAATATAAGAAACATTTTTCATCTTCGTTCTTTACATTTATGATTGCTTGTTTATTTTTAATTTTATCAGGTAAATCTATGTATGTTGATCCCTTATATGGTGTATATTTGACGATTGCTAGTTGTAAAAAGTTAATGTTTATAAGAGCCCAGCCACAACCTCTAGCTTGGAGCTCATCCATTCTTGTTCTTAACCTTTGTTTCATCTTAGTTATTTCTTCTTTCAAATTACTTGATCGATATATTTCTTGGTTTTCAGTGTTAAAATAGAAGTTTTGAGTTTCTTCACCTTTCTTATATGTACAACTTATATAAAGATTAGCTTTCAATGAACTATGTTTACTTAAGCTAATTTGTAATCTGTTTGATATAGCTTTAGATGTTGCAGTAATATATTGTTCAAGTGGATCTTGTGGTTTGTAATCTGTTGTAAATCTCCATGTTTCTAATCTTGATTTTAATGCAATGTTCTGCCGTTTTACATCGATTGGTTGTGATTCAACTTTGATTCTTGGTTCTTCAAATACTTCTTGTTGAAATGGGTATATATTTCTAATCTGCCTTCTGCTTTGTTCATCGTCATGTTGTTTAAGAAGGTCTATTAGTTCTGCTTTTCTTAATCGGGAATATCTTCTGATTCCCCTCTCTTTACATTGGCGCCTTAACTCTACTACAATAAATCTATTATAATTACTCATCTTATTTATTATATAGAAAATCTTCGTTAGTACTCTTCACCGGGTTATTTCAGCTCATTTTCATTGTTTCTAACACATCTTTTAAACATCTGCACGCGTCTGCCATTGCCTACGTATGTTTCCTCGTTGTGTTAGTCTAGAACTTTCATGGGATTAACCCATCAGAGTCACATATACACATTTAAAACTGAATCATTTTTGTAAGCTTACTCATCATCATCATCATAATCATCACTACCATATTTATATTCATCATCACTACTCAAATCAGATGTTTTTTGTTGCATTACTAATAACTCTTTTTCCTTCAACAGTATTTGCTTCTCTAGTAGTGTTGCTAAGAGTTTAAGATCATGATGAATTAGTTCAAGTCTATCATGTAATAAATCAAAATCTTTCTCCATATTTGTTATATAGAAAACCAACAAAAATGAAATAAATTTAAAAATCTAAGAATAAAAACAAACATGACTAGTGCTAAAGAAATATTATCTTACAAACCTATATTTGATTGTGTATGTTAATATTTAGATATTGGTGGTTATAATGATAAAGACAAAATACATTTTAGCGTGTCCATAGGTATGTTAGATCATTTGTTCAAGAAAGCCACTAAAGAAAACAACTCATTTCTTACACAAAACATTCTCTATGCGAACGTTATGAACTTGTCTGATGAAATATTAGATTCACTGACTGATGAACAATGGCTATCTATAGGCTATGATGATTATGAGGAGGAATATAACTATGATCACATTACAGAAGACTTCATACACAAATATCTGCAGAAAGTTAATTTGAGTGAAATATGTTTATGGAAAAATTTATCGGAAGAGTTTATAAGAGAATTAGCTGATAAAGTTGATTGGGAGATTATTTCAGGAAGCCAAGACTTATCAGAAGACTTTATAAGAGAATTTGCAGATAGAGTTGATTGGAAAGAAGTATCGTATCACCAAAAGCTATCTGAAGAATTTATTAATGAGTTTATAGATAAAGTTGATTTTGATGCTATATCTTACAAAAACGAACTCTCTGAAGCCTTTATACGAGAACATGCAGATAAAGTTAATTGGTGGTACATATCTGGAACTCGTCAATTATCAGAAAACTTTATAAGAGATTACGCTGACAAAGTAGATTGGGAAATGATTTCAATGTCTCAAAATTTAACAGAAGAATTTATTGCAGAGTTCGAAGGTAGAGTTCATTGGACTAACATTTCAACTTATCAAGACCTATCTATAGACTTCATATATGCATATAAATATTTTGTGGATTGGAGAGCTATAATAAGAAAATATCATAATAATCCCAATTTAGGTGATATGTTGAATGTAGCATTCACTGTTGCAGCAGAGGGTTAATGCATAACTAATTATCTTTTGTGGCTATTATACCATAAACGTTGTATGTTTGAAAGGGGTCCAGTGTTGGTAGACCCCCAGTTGTAACCAAATCTTCTTCTTATAAGAACGTCCGAAACTCATTACCTTTACCTCTACAAATCTCTTATACTTGAAAACAAATCAATAACAAACTCATCATCTTCTTCTCCATCTGCATTCTTTAGATCTACATGACAACCATGTGAAATAACACAATCATACTTTTCTTTTACTTTATTGAGAAGGTTAATGAATCGTTAACGAATTTTGATAATCGAGTTTGGGTCTTTGGTTTTAGACAGTATAGTCATATCTGGATATTTTTCTTGGAGACATTGTAATCTTGTCTTTATATTGCACTCTTGAATTCTTCCAACCCAATACCTGTAACTCTCATAGCTCTTTACTTGTTCTCTTTTGTCTGTTTCGTACTTGTCTAATATGTTTTGTAGTTGAATAGGAGATAGATTCTTTCTAATAATAATTAGTTTGTGTACTTTTCCTGGATCTTCTGTATGTTCTGCAGCTATTGACTTGAGTTTTGATATTTCTTGTGCTTGTTCTTCGTTTTCTATTTTTAATCTTTCCATTACTTGTTCTATCTCTTCTACTCTTGATTGCAATTCTTCTTGGTTTTCTCTATATTGTCTAAAGTCTTTTGTGTAATAGTCGATAATGATTTGATTGCATTTAAGGTAAAACTCAGGAGAAACCCATCGAGATATATCTAAAATCAACTCTTTACATACATATGTTCCTCTTATTTCGCTCCATGTTTCACCTTTACCTCCTGTTATTGTTTTGATAATTTGATCTCCTATCATGAGAGTAGATGAAATATACTCTATCAGTTCTTTAGAATCTTTATTTTTAAGCCAGTTGTCAAACCTCTTACCACCACTCTGACACAGCTTAGTAGCATTGAAGTATCCTGTATTCTTATCTATAATCAATTTGAAATCACCAAAAATACCATACCAATAGTTATCTTTGATCTGTTCATAGCAAATATCATTTAAACTAAGAGGACTATCCATAGTACCCATATTTATTATATAGAAAATCTTTATTTTTAACTTCATTTTTGTGGGGTCCACCAGTACTGGACCCCTTTCAAACATGCATACGTCGCTTCTTTGAAGTGGTCTATATCTAGACCGCTTATCTCGTTAATGAAGATTGTATGTTGTTGTGGATTAACGTGGTCCCCGTTTCGAGGACCTCATATTTGTTTGTATGTAACTTTGTTTTGGAGCAATCCCTCGTGTATGAGGAGTTGCTTATTTTTTGATAATTTCCACAGCTCGAATACAAGCGCTGGAAATATATGTTATGGGGTTTCGTTTCGTTACCCCCTTATCTCGTTCAAACTATCCTTTTATGGCATAATAACCATAAAAGACAAACATCTATATTTACACTACAACATTACTCTTATCTATTGAAAGGGGTCCAGTGCTGGTGGACCCCAGTTGTAGCTCTGAATTTCCTACATTCGGAGGAACTTCGAAGTTTGTTGTAGTAATCTAATAACTCTTTAGAATCTTTATTATCCTCAGTTACTTCGTAGCCGGCGCCAGATATCCCGCACCGGCTTTGATTTATGTAAGAGACCAACCCTATGCTATGTTTGCTGCATTTCCAATCTCTAAACCTTTTACCAGCACTCTGACACAACTTAGTAGCGTTGAAGAGCGACCCCTATGATTGATTAGAGGAGTCGGTTATTTTTTGAAAGATTTGATCGGCTCGCATGTGAGTCCTTGAAATATAATCTATTACTTCTTTTGATTCTTTATTTCTCAACAGTTATCAAGCCTTTCTCCACCTTTGATTGTGTACATAGAGCGGTTGGTAGAATCGTTCCCATCGCTTTTTTGATAATTTCCACAGCTAGAATACAAGAGCTGGAAATATATGTTATGAGAGTAACGTTTCATTACTGTGTAAGATAAATTTTCAAAGTAGCCCGAATTCGGTCCACTTATTTTTTGATAATTTCCACAGTCGAAATACCGACCCCGGAAATATGTTATGGGAGTATCGTTTCGTTACCCCCTTATCTCGTTCAAACTATCCTTTTATGGCATAATAACCATAAAAGACAAACATCTATATTTACACTACAACATTACTCTTATCTATCCAACTATTATGCGAATCATCAAACCCTAGCCATTTGACATATACTTTGTCACCTTTCTTTCTCAACACCTTTTCCACCAAGTATTCATCTTTATGCTTCGTCTTTAATAGTTCTGGTTCGTAAAATCTACCTTGCACATCCTCTTCTTCTAAATCTTTAATTCTATATGTAGGCGGATTAGATGGAATAACTTCGCTAATAACAAATACTTCTGTTGACCAATTAGGTGTATATCCTTTCTCAAATAACCCTTTCGACTTACTTATACGAACATGATCACCTAACTTGTATTTGGGCTTAACACGCTTATATTCTTTTTGATACACTTTCTCCAATATTGTTCGCTCATTCTTCTTATTAACTTCTATAGGTTTTAAACCAATTGTTCTATGAATTTGATGATTATACTCTTTAACTAGTGTTGGTAATACCTCTATCCATTTATAATTTCCTTGTGTCGTGAACCTTTTCCACATGTTCTGCTTAAGTGTTCGATTAAATCTCTCAATAACAGAAGCTTTCTTACCACTATAGGTTGAGTAGCGATTAATCTTATTTTCATCCATTAACTTCTTAAACTCTTTATTGTAAAACTCTTTACCTTGATCTGTTTGTAAGTTGCTAGGTTTTCTCGTTCTTAATATGGATTCGAATGCTTCTGTAACATTCTTACCACTCTTATCTTTAACAGGAACAGCAAACGCATATTTCGAGAACACATCTATAATCGTTAGCAAATACTTATAACCTTTATTGATTTTGGAAACGCCTTTTAATACTCCACTATCCATTTCTACAAGATCAGCTTGCCAAAGATCATCGATACCTTTTATAACTACACTTAATCTGTCAAAGTTTTTTCTAGATGGTTTGTGAATTTCTTCTATAATGTCTTCTCTAACACCTTTACCTTCTTCTAGTCAATCAGGCTTTTTAACGAATTGAGTTTTAGTAACACCACATACAGAACAAATACCTTTCTTTAGATATCTTCCATTCTTTGTTTGTTCAATTCTAATAGTATCTTTCTTCGTATCTGTCAATTTCTTACACTTAACACAATACATCCTGTTTATTATATAGAAAATTAATAACTACCGCTGTTTAATATTATGCTATCAACATTCTCACCATCATCATCACTATCTTCGTCTTCTCTTTCTACATGCATAAGAAGCAATAGTAATTTACCATGTTTCAGATCAGAATCTTTAGATGGTCTAACTGTCAATTTATCATTTGTATTAAAGTGCAATGAAAAAGTTTCAACTAGAGAATCATTTAAATATATATCTATATAATACGTATTGTAAGATGATTCTATATGCATTAACCTACCTTTATAAAGAAATTTGTATGCGATAGATAGATTATGTATTAAAAAGAACGGAGTTTCAACATTTTCTGATATCAATCGACTATGAAGCTCTATAACATGACTCCGTTTGGTGAAGTTAAGCTCTTCTTTCAACATAGCAATATCTTTTCTCACAACTGTATTATCTAACTCTGATGTCATTTTAACATTACCAAAGATATCCATATTTATTATATAGCAAACGTCCTTTAAGGTAATTATTGGACGTAACTTTTCCAACTCTTCTTCCGTGTACAAAAATTTTGGTATTAACCTTTTCCATAGATCAATAACATTGTATACGTTGTTTTTATCTTTTAAGTCTATCTCGCTAACATCCTGAAAATACTGATAAAAATTATATCTATCTAGTGCATCTAGTTCATCCTCATGCTTCTCAAAATAATCTAAAAATCTATTGTGAATAGCTTCCATATTTATCTTAAACAAAACTTTTATGGATACAAACCATAAAAGCACTTAATCATTTTTAATCATATACATAACATCACTAAAAGAATACCCTTGATTTAGAAGATTTAAAACCTTAACACAAAGATGACCACATATAACTGAGTTAAAGTCTTGTATTCGTTCGTCATTGTAAAGTAAGTTTTCGGTACCAAGATATTGTACCAGTTGTTTAGGAGGAACACCACCATAAGAATCGATAACGTACTTTATGTTGTTATCTTTCCAATAGCATATCCAATGAGTACCAATGTTTTCTGATTTATCAAGGTTAACTACGCCACACTCATGTACATAGGGTTTTTGTGGAAGCTCATCACTCATAAATACACCTCTAAATCGTTTTATCTTTAATTCTTTAGCCAACCTCTCTATATCGAAGTTGGTCAATGGTTTTAGTTTTTTGACTTCTTTGGTTTACCTGCCCCCTGCTTTTCTTCCATAGCCATATTGTGTCTTTTTTGTTCTTCAAGTTCTTGTTTATTCTTCTTAGCATCCAGTACAGTTTTAGTAATCGCTGCTGCACCACCTGCTAATGAGCCAACTGCTCCTAAAGCTGCTAAAATGGCCGGAATTGTAAAGATAAAACAGCCAATATGCTCTTTCTTAATCTTTTTCATTTGTGCAGTAGTTAAAGTTAAATCCATTCCTTTACCTTCTTTAATTTTCTTGGCTTTATCGTTAAGTTGTTTCTTTGTTAATACATGATCGATATTTAAATCCTTTAGCTCGTTATAAGGAACACTAAACATACAACCTTTAATAGAACACATCTTCCTATTTATCTAAGAGAAAATCTTAGTTTGCAAAAGAACAGTTATTGTTGCTCCACCAAAATCAATTAAGGAATCATTCTCATCTGTTATCCTTATCTCAAAATTGTCAACCTTGTCTTTGGATATATGGAAAAATAATGGATCAGTAGGCTCGTAAATAATACTATGTTTGAACTCAGCATCTGTTTTGAATGATGCTATAATTCCTGTTTCTCTATGTGTGTATTCTGTATCTTTAACAAACATGCCATCTGCTATATTACAGTGAACATTTATAGTATCAAACGGATGAAATTTTCCAACTTACTTCCAATATGTGTTTTGTTCTTTTTTAAAACTTCAAAAACATTAAACCCGAGGACAGTGCCTATACTCCCAATTGTAACATCATTACTATCAGTTTCAATTTTAACTCTATTTCTTAAATGATCTTCTGATAATGTTATGTTGATGGATTGAGATTTTAAATATTCATTAAGACTGTTTAAGCTGTATTGCCCTTCTGGTATAAAAACTTGTCTATCACCATATGAGAAACTGTTTTTTTGTGTTCTTGTGTTTGGTGTCAGATATGTACTGTAAAACCCAACTAGTCCTATACTTAAATAGTTGCTCCTGTTGTCTAATTCGTAATGGAGTTTCTTCTTTAAAACAGAAGTATCACTCGTTAGCTTAAATACCTTAGCGATTTATTATATAATAAATGAATGAGCTTGATTTACCTAGAGATATTCCAAGAGAGAAAGTAATCAAGTTAATAGAAGATGTCATTCAGAAGTTAGAATACAGTTTAAAGAAGAAAAAGAGAAAACTACAAATTGTTAAATATGCATACTACACTTTGATCACGTTATCAGTTATTCTTTCTGCAACAACTGGGTTTTTTTAATATTTTTATACCTGTAACAATTTACTCGATATTAACAACGTCTCTTGCAACTGGAAGTGCTATAATAACAGGTTTATCTTCGAAGTTAAACATAAGCAAAAGAAAAGACGAATATAAAACCATTGTCACTTGTATTAACTCATTTAAGGAACAGTTAGAGATGATAATAACATTGAATGGTGAAATGGATAACGAATATATAAAAGATACGTTGCTTAAGATCAGAGAACAACTTAAAGATATAAGATAGGCTATGCAAATACAAGTCAAGCCCTTAAAGACAACGTAAGACCTGGAGACTACAAATGGCGTACGCATTACGGACACCCTTCCAAATGAACAACCTCACACAACCTTCATCAACGAACCGAGTCTGTACTAGTACTATGAGCAGAAAATTAATCATCGGAATTCCGAGGGTTTTTAAACAAGCATCATATGAGGTCAAATTAGCAGGTAACAAAAAGCAATCAGAGATCGTGTAAAAACAAAATATCAACGGGTATATAGAGATTTTAAGGGTGAGCAAAACGCTCACCCCCTTTCAAACATACAACCTCAAATTGTTTGAAAGGGGTCCAATGCTGGTGGACCCCAACGTGGGCGGTGAATTGCCGCTCTTAACTTCTGAAAAATTTTTCTTATCTTCTTCGTCTACATGATCTTGGATGCTGTTTCTAGGTTATGAATACTCTAAGACAAATAAGATCATAAAAGGTGATGATTTTCTCTATAATAAATGAGTGAGAAAACTATTAATTGGGATGTAAAAGAGATGATAAAAGAAACAACAGCTAAGAAAAGAAATGGAGAGCTTATACCTGATGATGTTCGATGCCTTATAGTGTGTTCGTCTGGGTCTGGTAAGACGTTTTTGTTATTTAACTTCTTATTACAGCCAGGTTGGTTAAACAATAATTACTTCTACATATATTCTAAAAGCATGAATCAGCCAAAGTATGAGCAGTTAAAAGATCGATTTGAAAAGGCAGAACTAAAGTTTAAGAAGCAAATAGCAACGTTCTTAAACGGTAATGATTCTATTGTACCTATTGATGAATGTGAAAAATACTCTGTTGTTGTGTTTGACGATTACATTCTGGAGAATCAAGATACTGTTAGAAATTACTTTACAAGAGGTAGGCATAGACATTTAGACTGTTTCTATCTTGCACAAACATATTCAAAAGTACCTAAACAACTTATAAGAGATAACGTCAACTTCCTATGTATATTCAGACAGGATGATACTAATCTTAAACATGTGTATAATGAGTTTGTTGGAGGAGATATGTCTTATGATAAGTTTAAAGAGATATGTTCAAAATGTTGGCAAGAAGATTATGGTTTCATAGTAATTGATATGACAAGTAAGGTAAACAATGGTAAGTATAGGAACAAGATAAAACACTTCCTAAACGTTTGATGTTTATTGACGTTTTACGTTTTAACATTTGACGTTCTTTGACGTTTATTGACGTTCTTTGACGTTTATTGACGATTATTGACGTTTGTTCGTTTGCTATACAATAAATGGACGAGAAAGAAATTGATAAGAATATTAAGTTGAAGGAGTTCTTGAAAAAGGGCTTCAAATCTTGGAAGAAAGAAAGAGCAGATATATATGATAAATTTAAAACACAAGAGCAACCTGTAATTGATGCTATTCAAACCTTAGGAAGTGAGATCAAAGAAGTAGCAGAACAAAATAAAAATCTATTAACTGAACTTGTTCCAGTTGCACATAAGACGGCTTCAATAGATCCCAGTCTACTAGAAACACCTAAAAAGATAACTTATGATAGTTCTCCAAGTAGTAGTGATACGCCTATAACGGGAGAAATAAAACAAATGAGGAAACAAATTAAAGACAAAGTGGAAGGAGTAGAACCTTTAACAACAGCACAGTCATTTGGTAAGATTGCAACGAAATATTATAGTAAAAGAAATGATACTGTGTTTGGAATAAGAACTGTAGAAGAAGATGGAAAAATAATAAACAAGATAGGAAATTTGGAAGTTAAAGTGAATGGCGATGATTTGATAATTAATGGTAAAACTTACAAAGGAACAGAAGGTCTATGGGAATTGTTAACGACGAATACTAGTAAAACCATTGAAGATTATGATGATGACGATTTTGAACAGTACAAGGAAATAATTATAGAATCAGATGCTGCCTTCCAAAAATATAATCGAGATAAAAAGGTAGCATCTAGTAGAGCTTCAAAGTACATTAATATTATCAAGCCTATTTGGGATAATTATATTAAACCAACTTTACCCCCAACTCCTAAGAAGAACACGACACCTAAAAGGACTGGTGAAGGAATTAAACAATATACAAAGATACCTAAAGAATATGTATGGATGGATGACGTGAGAAAGCTTATAGATAGGTTAATAGTTATAGATGGAGAAGAAAAGGCTGGAAATGATAACTTTTATAATGAGAAAGTAGGTATAGTGAATATGATTAATAACAAGCTTTCACAATTTACTCCTAATGATCCAAAAGGTATAGGTTATTTGATTAAGATCTTAAATACATTACCACCACGATTCTGGAATGATGAGAAGCTTGGGAAAGGACTAATGAATAAGATTTTAAACATGAAAGGGATACCGGAGTTACATATACCAGGCTTCAGATTTTGCGGGCCTTTTACGAAGCTACAAGAAAGATTAGAAAGAGGTGATGAAGGCATTAACCCATTAGATGAGGCTTGTAAAGAACACGATATATACTACAGAGACAATAAAGATACAGAGTCAAGACATATTGCAGATAAGGAACTAGAAACTAAAGCATGGAAAAGAGCATTTAGTAGTGATGCGCCAATAGGTGAACGATTAGCTGCTTTTGGAGTTGGTACTGCTATGAATGCTAAGGTTAAGTTGGGATGGGGATTATAAGTTTTTGATTGTTATTATGTATGAGTCTTTTATGGATACGCCCCATAAAAGCGTTGTTTCAAGATTTTCGTTATAATAAATGGATAGTGTTGAGAGTTACGGGTTACAGAGTTTTAAAGCTAACACAAGAACATTTAATAATTTGAATGAAGCTAACAAAGATATTGAGTTTGATTTCAACGTGGGCGATGGTATCATACATCCACACAAAGCAGATTGTCATATGACTTTTGAAGTTGTTGGTGCATCAGCTGGAGGAACATTTGGTGCAAACGATACTATAAAACTTGTAGATAACTTCTTCCCATTCTTCTTTTCTCAAATTGAGGTTAGAAAGCATGGAGTTGTTATAGATAAGATTGAGCTACCTGGAATAACATCTACAGCTATTGGAACATTAAAGATTTCCAAACCAGAAGTTGAATATCTAAAACAAGCAGGATTTGAAACAGATGACAAACTTGGTCTAAGAAAGGACTTTAGTGTTTTGTATCCATTAAGATTAATTCCAGGCTTTTTAAGTGATTATAAAGAGGTTATGTGGAAAGGTGGATTGAGAATAACATTTGCAAAAGCTAACAACAATAACGATGTTTTGTACAAATGGGCTGGATCAGGAGCAGCTCCTCATGATGGAAAAATAACAATAAAAAGTATGGAGATAAGAATGCCTATTGTTGAATATGAATCTAATTATGAAAACAGGTTAAAGTTGAATATTCTTAAAGAACCTAAAGTCATGTTTTCATTCCATACTTATCAATGTGTTCAAAAGACTGTTGTAGGTTCTTTCTTGGAGTTTGATGTTACTACTCAATTTAATTCTAGGCAATTTGATATGCCTGATTTCGTAGTTGTAATGTTTCAAACTGATAGAAATGGCAAACAAACAGCAGACGCAAGTAAGTTTGATCATTGTAAGGTAAATAATATCTATCTTAAGAATGGGAGGAATGAGGTATTTCCAAAAGAATCAAGAAATTTAGATATTGCTAACAAGGATTACTTTAAGATGTACGAAGATTATACTGCATTTAAGAGAATAACATGTGGCAACACCGAAATGTACTATGACCCTAAAGAGTTTATAGATAACAGACCAATGTATGTGATTAATTGTAGTAAGAGGAAGAATGTATCGGTAAATGAGAGAACAAACATAAAGATTGTTGTAGACTTTGCAGAAGCTGTGGCTGCTGATACCATATGTTATGCGATTTTAATTGGGCGAAAGAACTTTACATATGACCCTAAGAATGAGAAAGTGGTAGAAGAGTTTGAGATAGTAATTTTCACTGTCCTTAACCTCGACTTACTTTAAGGGTATCGAAAAGATATCCTTGCATCCCCAAACTGTTTTCATTAACGATTGTTTTATGGAAGTTTTTCCATCAAACGAAATTGGTAAAAATGATTAAATATTTTTAGTGAAGATAAAAATTGAAGAGTGACAGTTGATTTTCTATATAGTAAATACGATGGCAAAACACGTTGATTTTTTAAACAACCTTGGAAGTCTTGAACAAAAACAGGTTATTGGATTAAGAGAATTAGAATTAAATACAGAATATAAGATTGTAAAAATGGGAAAGATTAAAACTAAGTTTGGAAAGAGCATATTAGTCGAGTGTGATAAGTACAAGGTTTTTCTTCCACCTAGATTTACAAAACACTTAACAGATAAAATGATTGATGAGATCGTTAAAGATGGGATAAAAATCAAATACACTGGTTTAAAAGGTAATTATCCAACTGTTGAGTTCTGTATGTAAATCCAAAAAATGAACGAAAATGAACGAAAATGAACAAAAATATGTTGTCATAAGTAAAAATGGAGTGTTTAGAAATGGATCCCCAAGATAAGTCCATTCTTACTAATAACTTTAATGTAATTGTAAAAAATGTGCAAACCGAAGTTCAAGTGGTTTTTGATATTAACGGCTGTCTATTCAGCTTGAATTACGATCAGTGGACAGAGTTTAAGAAGTCATTGTTTCCTATAGAGAACGAGGTTAACAGAAGATTCCATTATCAGTATCCGAACTTGTAATTTTAAGTATGTTCTAAGTGTTTTATGGTGATAAAGCCATAAAACTGAGATCTTTAAACATACACAATGCATAAGGAGAAGCAGTACTTTTGAATGTCATTCGAATTTTAAAGATACATGTATTAATAAGAGATTTATTTGAGTTTTTTGTAATTATATCCTTAGAATTATGCAATTTATAAGACATTCGATAGATTGGAAATTTATTTGTCTATTGATTGCCGTTTGAATTTTGAAAATCGGTTAATAAACAACGGAGATATGACAAATTCGGAATAGTATCCTTAGAGGTATGCAACCCAGAATACATTCAGAAGATGGTAAATTTATTTCTCTATCGAATGTCGTTTGAATTTTGAAAATCGGTTAATAAACAACGGAGATATAACAAATTCGGAATAGTATCCTTAGAGGTATGCAACCCACAATACATTCGGAAGATGGCAAATTTATTTCTCTGTCGAATGTAGTTTGAATCTTGAAAATCGGTTAATTAGGGGCCGAGGTATTAAATAATAACGTTATTTGGGGGTGGTCTGCAAGTGTTGCCAACTCATGTTTAACAATTATCATATTTATTAGTAATAGGGTGAATTAATCCCGATATGTTTTAAAGCGATATCTTGAAAAATTAAAATCCTGAAACGTTCCGAAAAAATATATTGAGTTGGAGACACTGACTTTTTTTGAACTTTAATTTTTTAGCTATATTTACCAGCTAGATGGCTATGATCAAGAAGTTACTCACCTACTCAATAGATGGTGTCTCATATCATGTAGTTTATCACTGAGTGTTGATGGGAAGGAAAGAGAGAGAGATATTTCATCATGTATTACGTTTTCTCCTCGAAGGAGACTGCGTCACGGATTGAATGATGTCATGTATGGCGTATTCTCTCCGAAGGAGACTACGTCACGGATTGAATGACGTCACAAGAGCGCCCTCTGTAAAGTGCTAGCAAGAAGTACTGTTAAAGGAAGAGGCTAATGTATACATGTATCTTGATATGAGAACAAGGAAAGAGAATCGGATTAGCCAGTCCTGCGCTGGTACTGAAATCGTTCAAATGAATCAGTGACAGATCACCTTTTCCGGAGTTGTATGTATTCTTTGTATGTATTCCTTCTCATTGAGTTTTTAAAGCTAATTATTAACGGATTTTCATGATTCAAGTGTCAAATGAAAGCTTTTAAACTGGAGATTAAGATGCAATAAATATATTTTGTGTAGGATTCCATTGTAATATTTTAAATGTCATAAAATCATATTCAATCTCACTTTGGGGTATCCTTCTGTGTTAAAGTACAATGGTCAGTGGCGGCTTCATAAATTTTTTTTGGCAGTTAGGGGGTGGAGGGGAATTGCGCTCGTAGTGAGCATAACAACCTACTGATGAAGTCTGATTGCCAAAGAAATCGTTTAATCTCCACGCTTAGTGGCATAATATAAGTCATTAAATACGGGGGCTAACAATTTAAGCTGTTAACCCCACCGAACCAAATTTGATAAGAATTGGGTCAAATCGTTTCATTGTCGTTTCATTGCGTTTAATTCAGTCCGACATCGAAACAAACTTGATCTAAATTGGATCAGATCTTTTGGGTGTCTTTGATCGCGTTTCATCCCCAACAATTATCGCTTTCTCGACACGCGTAGTGACGTACTTAAGTTATTACGTAGGGATGGTTAAAAGGTTAAGCTGTTACTCCCCTCCCATCGAACCAAATTTTATCGGAATTGGGTCTGATCATTTCATTGTAGTTTGGTCGCGTCTAATCGCCAAAATGGTATCATTTGATAAGGCACGCGTATGGAAGTAATAGGAGTAATTACTTAGGGGGCTAACAGGTATACATGTAAGCCCTCCCCCATCGAACCAAATTTGATCGGAACTAGGTCAAATCGTTTCATTGACGTTTGATCGCGTTTAACCGCCAAAAATTGTCGTTTGATCGCCACGCGTAGTGGTGTATCACGTGTAATTGCGTATGGGGTTAACATATTAGCCTCCCATCGAATCAAATTTTATCGGAATTGCCACAGATCGTTTCATCGACATTTGATCGCGTTTAGTCGCCAACAATTGTCGTTTGATCGCCTCGCGTATTGTCTTAATACATTTAATTAGTTTGAGGGGACTAACTGGTTAACCTGTTAGTCCGCCAACGAACCAATTTTGATCTGAATTGGGTTAGATCGTTTCATTCGGTTCTGATAGCTATCGATCGCCAACAATTATCGTCTGATCGTCTTGCGCAGTGGCGTAACAAATGTAATTACGTAGTGGCTTAACCTCTTAGTAAACTATCGAACGAAATTTGATCCGAATTGGGTCAGATCGTTTCATTGTCGTTTAATAAAGTCTGATTGAAAAAAAATGTTTGATCGCCACGCGTAGTGACCTAATACAAGTCATTAAATAGGGGGCTAACAGGTAAGCTATTAGCTCCCATCGAACCAAATTTATTCATAATTGGATCAGATCGTTACATTTTCGTCTAATAGCTTTCGATCGCCAACAATTATTGGTCCCACGCGTAGTAGGGTAACAAATGTAATTACGTGTGGGCTTAACCGGTTAGCCCACCATCGAATGAAATTAGATCCGAATTGTGTCAAATCGTTTCATGATCGATTTTTCCTGTTAGATTGCCTTATCATCCTATCGACACGCGTAGAGACGTAATATAAGCAAATATTGAGGGAGGGTAACAGGTTAATCTATTAGCCCGCTATTGAACCAATTTTGATCGGAATTGAGTCAAATCGTTTCATTGTCGTCATTATAGCGCTTGATCGCGAGCTATTATCGTTTGGTCGCCACGCGTAATGGGGTAACACATGTAATTAAGCAGGGAATTAACCTGTTCGCCCACCATCGATCCAAATTTGGTCCGAATTGGGTCAAATCGTTTCATTGGTGATTGATCGCGTTTGATCACCAACAGGTATCGTTTGATCTCCACACATAGTGACGTAATACAAATGACTAAGTATGGGGAGCTAACAGGTAAGACTGTTAATCCCGCCATCGAGCCAAATTTGATCGGAATTTTGTCAGATCGTTTCATTCACGTTTGAGTGTGTTTCATCGCCATAAATTATTGTTTGATCGCCACCCGTAGTGACGTAATACAAGTAATTATGTAGGGTGACTAACAGGTTAACCTATTAGCCTCCGGATCCAACCAAATTTGATGGGAATTGGTTCAGATCGCTTCATTGACGTTTGTCCGCGTCTAATAGCAAAAAATTATCGTTTGATTGCCACGCGTATTGGTGTAATTTATGTAATTATGTAGGGGGTTAAAATGTTATCCTCCCATCGTATCAAATTTGATCTGAATTGGGTCAGATCGTTTCATTTTCTTCTAGATATCGATCGCCAACAATTATCCTTTGATCGCCACGCGTTGTGGCGTAACAAATGTAATTACGTAGGAGCTTAACCTCTTAAGTAGTGTACATTGGTTACTTCTGGTCCAAAATTACAGACCAACCCATATTAGAAATATCTTTGTGCAGCACAGATTGAGTAAGGTGGGATTGGGCATTGTGCTTTGCGCATAGGCTTTTATGACATTTAAAATCCTAAAAACTATTTCTTATTACCTGCAGTGGAATCCTATACAAAATATATTTACTACATTTTAATCTCCAGTTGATAAGCTTTCATTTGGCACTTGAATAATTAAAAACCGTTAAAAATTAGCTTTAAAAATTCATGAGAAGGAATGTATAATAAATATAGCATTTATTCTGAAACAGTTGATATATCACTGATTCATTTGAGCGATTCCTGTACCAGCGCTGGAACGCCTAACACTAGATATTTTGAAATAGGTTAAATAAATATATTTTAAAAATCAGAGTTTATTTGAGCAAAACTGCCATCGCAGAAATCCAGGATCCATCTGAGAGGTTAGCGCTGATGTTTGTTGTTGTTCTTTCCCCCATATGGATCCTAGGAGTTTTTCTTCAATTTGTATCTACCTTTCTTTGAGGTCTCTAAGTGCTCTTGTGGCTTTCCATTCAGCCTCGGTTTTCCCTATCTGAATATGAGTCACAACATTCTCCTTCACAGCTCACAACCTTATTCCTTCTATCTTATCCCTGGCGCCAGGTTTTTTCCCCTTTCATTTTAATTTGTTGGTTCCAAGTATCAGAGAAGCCCAGTACATCCCACACCTGGGTCAGAGGTGAGAATGAGGTGCCCAGTACATCCTAGGCATCTGTATTGTAACACAACCGTTAGCTCAATTCACTTTATAGTTCCTTGGGAAATACAAATTTATACCCCGGCCCCAGATATAAATTTGAAAGACCTCGGCAAGGATTCGAACCTACGTTGTTAGTTGCGAACCACAAGCTTTATGGACCGCGCACTAACCAATTGAGCTACTGGCTAGTGCTGTAGGATAGTGAGAAAATTCACTCTTCTTCAGAGGAAGAAACTGATGCATAAAGCAGAGCCCCTTGTTTGATAAGCCTATAACTATTTCGAGAGTTTGGTAACAGCATGAGCCATCTATTAGCAAAGTGGTAAACTAAATGATTTGTAACGCCATGGAAACTGATGCATAAAGACAGAGCCAACTGTTAGATAACCGTCTATTTATTTGCAGAGTTTGGTAACAGCAAGATCCATCTGTTAGCAAAGTGATAAACTAAATGATATGTAATGCCATATATTGAGTAAGTGAGAAACTGCTTGAATATGTTCATCTAGCCGGCATATTGTAAACAAAAAATATAAAAATTGTGGATATCTTAGTTTGTATAAGATATAGAGGGCTGATATTTAATTTTTGGCAATTAGCCCTTAGCCGACCCATAAGTGCTGCCAACCCATAATATTAGAAAATCAGCAAGTCTAGCAACAAATTCGATCCTAAGTTTGCAACACTGCAAAATCATAAAATTGAGATATTTGAAAAATAAAAATACTAGCATAATCTACATAAAACTTCAAGACTTTTTTAAAGTCTTCGGAATAAAACTTTCCCGAAAACTCAAAGATAAACCCGTAAATGTTGCCTAAATTTTGATTTTGATATAACTGCCACATATTCATCGATTTTAAAAATTCAAACGAAGATCAATAGAGAAATAAGTTTACTATCTTCTGAAGGTCTTGTAGGCTACATAACTCTAAGATATTATTACAAAAACTCAAATATCTCTCACATTTATATACGGATCTTTAAAATTCAAATGGCATTTAAAAGTACCGCTTTTCCTTATGCGTTGTGAATGTCTAAATCACAGTTTTTAAGAGTTTATAACCATAAAAACAGTTAAAACATACTTAACATTACAAGTTTGGATACTGGTAATGGAATTTTCTGCAAACTTCGTTCTGTATGGGAAACTCAGTCCATTGGTAATAGTTCAAGCTGAATAAACAACCATTGATTTGGAAAATTATTTGGGTTTCGTTTTGCACATTTTTTACAATTACATTGAAATTATTAGTAAGAATGAATTTCTCGCGAGATTCCATACTAACTACACAATTTATTACTTTAAAAAATTTAAATCATTTTTGTTACTTTTCAGATTCATTTTAGAAGAACAGTTGATTCATTTTATAACCATTAAAAAACTCTTTCATTTTATCATACCTCATAAACAGTTTCTTAGTTTTAATTTCTTAAAACTTGATCAGTATCTTCATTATATCTCTGGGGTAATATGTTTTTTATTTTTCATTTAAATGTACTAATACTCTTCCACCAGTGTATTTTGTTTGTATTAATTTCCATAAGGTTATTTTGTATGATCCTCCTTCCTCCAGATCTTTCAATTTAATAAGTTTTAAAATGTTAATATTGTATTTCTATTTTAAATATGATGCCATTTCCTATTTACTGTACAAAAAACTTTTAAAAACTTGTTCATTTTTGTAATGACCTTATCTCGTTATATATACAGTTTATTCTATCAACAATGTCTTTTATATGTTCGTCTGTTAATTCTTCGTTCATTACTTTAATAACATTAAGCTAATGCCTAAACATTGCTATTTGAGTAATCATATTTTATAATACTGTTTCTTCGAAGCTATATTAAATCGTGTTGATAGACCAGTGATAACGGCAGAAGTAGATGCAAATGTTGTTTTAATAATCGAATAGATTGTAACAGGAATAAATATATTTATAAACACTGTTGAAGCAGAAAGCAGTATCCAAAATGCAATAAGAGTAATATAAATGCATTTTAATCTCTTAAATTTCGTCTTATTTTTCGCTAGTAAGTTCTCGAGTGTTAATATAGTATCCTCAATTAACGCAATTAAATTCTCTCGTGAAATGTTACCTGGAATATTCACTTTTCTTAAGGTTTTAATATTACAATAAAAACACAAAGTAAACAAATCTAATAAACATATAATTGATTTATGTCTTCTCAGACGTTTTCTTCTTTTTGCACATCATATCCAAGGTTCTTCTTACCGATCATTGCAACATAACAAATCGTTTTATCTGGTACAGCGCTTTCAAAATTAACAGTCAATTTCAAATTAGTTCTAACACTTACAGTTACTGATTTATGCCTGCTTGTGTTAATTACAAACATTGGTCTATTTTTTTAGAAACTCTTTAGGATAATAAAACATCTCAGTGTTTCCAATTGTATCTCATATATTGTATACATTTCGTAAGCTTTGAGATAAAAATTCTAAAAAAAAGACTAATTTCTAAAATTACGAAAATGGATATTCTGAACTTTACAATAACCAAAATAGCTTGAATCTCTTTCTTGATTATCATTCCTATCAGTTCGGAAAAATGCAATCACGAAATTAGGCATATCAAATTCACTTGAGTTAAATTGTGTGGTTAGATCGAATTCCAAATATTTGCCTGTAACTGATTTCTGTAAACATTCATATGATTTGACGGAAAGAGGAATATTAACCTCTTTTAACAAGTTAGATCTTAGCAAGGTAGCATAGTTAGGTTCATAATTAACAATAGGCATTCTCAACTGCATATTTGTAATCTTAACTTCACCTGGATGTGGTTGATCATTCTCATATGTTCCATCCTCTTTTTTGTTTTCCAAATAGCAAATACCATCAGAACCACTTGTTTTAAATGTATATTTCAATCCTCCTTTTAACATATTTTTATAATCAGAACAAAATCCTGGTAAAAGACTTAGTAAAAATTCTATTTCTTCGTCTGTTCTTCCCCAAGTAATTCCTTCCCATCCACATTCATCATCATGATTTGCTTCTGGTTCTGAAATCGTACATGTGTTTACAGCTGTCGAAGTTAAACCAGGATAATCTATAATATCCAATATATGTACATGCTTACTAACTTGTTTTTGAGAAAACAGATGTGGGAAGAAATTAACAATAAGTCTAATATTTTGACCAGTAGTATATTCGCCATCTGCATCTCTACCTCTAATTTCAAAAGCTACATAAATATCAGCATAATAAGGATGAACAAGCCCATCTCCAACATCTATATCAAACTCAATAGATCTGTTTGTTTTATTTAAATTTTCGATTGCTTTTTGAGCAGGTTTAAAGGATTGTAATTAATATGACTATCTTATCCATATTTATTATAAGGAAAGAATATATTTATCGTTTTATGAATTAAACCCATAAAAACAACTTAAATATATCTTCTTCAAATATCCTTATTCCTATTCATCTGACATAATTTTTGAAAAACTATATCCATCTGTAAACATTTTTAATGCTACAATACATAAATGTCCACAGATTACCTCCTTGAAATGTTGTATACGATTGTTACTGTACTGCATATTATGACCAAGGTATTTTACGAGTGTCTTTGGTGGATTAGCTCCGAATGAATCAAACGCATACATTCTATTTCCTTCCTTCCAATAACAAATCCAATGAGTTCCTATATTTGTAGACGTATCAAAATTAACAATGGCACATTCATTCTTTTCTGGCTCTTTAGGTAATTCATCACTCATAAATACACCTCTAAAGTTTCTTATGTTAAGCTGTTTAACAAGATGAAATAGATCCAAGTTACTTAAAGGCTTAATTTCTTTACTTTTTTGGGCTTTACATTTTTTAGAAGCTTACCACCTTGCTTCTCTTCCATTGCTAAGATATGTCTCTTTTTTTCTTCTAATTCATTTTTATTCTTTTTCGCATCATTTACCGTTTTGGCTATAGCAGCAGCTCCGGTAGCAACAGAACCTAGAGTACCTATTATAGCTAAAATTGTTGGAGGAGTAAATATAAAACCGGCACAATTAATATTATCTTTAGTTTTCATTTCTTTGTTTATTTTCTTCAAATTTGGTATTGAAAGTCAAAACTCCATTTCTCAAACTTCTTTAATCTTCTTAGCTTTATTATTTAACTGTTTCTTTGTTAAAATGTGATCAATATTTAATTTCTTAAGTTCTTCGTTAGGTATTGTAAACGTAAAACTACTTAACTTCATACTTATAATTATTATAAAACTTTTATGGAAAATCCATGAAAAATTAAACACAATACTTATAAACCTAAACCAAACCTTATTTTTGCATTCATAGCCAAAGCAGTTCCAATAGCTAGTAATCGTTCTGTTATCAAGTTTCCATCTTTAGCAAAAGCTCTTTCCCATGCTTTATTTTCTAATTCTTTGTCTGCTATATGTCTAGGAGCTGTATCTTTATTATCTCTGTAGTAAATATCATGTTCTCTACAAGCCTCATCTAGGGGCTTAATACCTTTATCTCCTCTTTCTATACTTTTGGTAGCTTCGTGTAAGGCGCGCAAAATTTATAACCTGGTATATGTAACTCTGGCATTCCCTTCATGTTTAAAATCTTATTCATTAATCCTTTTCCAGACTTCTCATTATTCCAAAATTTTGGTGGCAACGTATTCAATATCTTTATCAAATAACCTATACACTTGGGATCATTAGAAATAGATTGTGAGAGTTTAGAATTAATCATATCCATTATGCCTACTTTCTCATTATAAAAGTTATCATTTCCAGATTTTTCCTCTCCGTCAATAACTATTAATCGATCAATTCACTTTCTCACATCATCCATCCATAAATATTCTTTTGGTAATTCGTTATATATATTTTGATTCCCTCTCTTGTTTACTTTTTGTTGGCGTTGGTCCCAAAGTTGGTTTAAAATTTCTTTATATTTTTCGCTTCTACTAGATCGTCGTTTTCTTGTATTTGGAACATTGATATGAAATATTACATTTGAATCAATGACTTTTTGTCTATATTTATCCAGATCATCTTCATTACAATTTTTTGGATTATGTTTTGTTAGTAATTCCCATAAATCTTCTGTTCCTGTACAATGTCGATTATTAATAACTAAATCATCACCATGAATTTAAACTTCCGTATACCGTATCATATGTATGATCTTCCCATCTTTATCATATGGTTGTATTCCAAAACTTTTATCATCTCTAGTTGCCTAATATCTCGAAGCAATCTTACCAAAATGGGTAGTTGCTAAAGTTTCTATTCCTTCTCCTTTATACTTAATTTGCTTTTTCATATGAATTCTTTCTTCTGTTATAGGTGTATCGCTTTCAATTATAGAATTCTCATACATAGAATGTGTTACTAATAAGCTCGAATCTGCTTTCGCGCTTTTATTTACAACTGGAACTAACTCTTGAATTATATTTTTATTTTCTTCTGCTACTTTTGATATATCTTGTCCTAAATCTTTTATGGCATCGATAACAGGTTGAACTTTTAATTTTTCATATTTATTTCGATTAGCCTGTTTAATTTCCTTAAATCTTTTAACATTATTTATTTCTTAGCTTTATTAACATCCATTTATTATATAAAGAAAAACAAAAAACATAACACAACACAACGTAACGTAACATATACGTTCACCTACGTTCATCTAGTTCATCTACGTTCAATTACGTTCATCTAAGTTCAACTACGGTCGCTTGCGCTTCTTTACGTTTAAGGTTTACTACGGTTTGATTTGACCTCATAATGAGATAGTACTTTCGAAGTTCGTTTAATAATCACTGTGTGAAGATGTATGTTTGACAAGGGGAGCATTTCATCCACCTTTGATCCATTATACTTTTAGAAACTCTTTAATTTTGTTTCTGTTTGCCATTATTCGTTTTCCTAGTCATACCTATTGTTAAGAAACCATGCTCTTCTTCCCAACACTTATTGCATAAAGATTGTAATTTTTCAAACGACATATAAGATCCACCAAATTCATCATATATATGCTTTAGATTTACATTGTCCTGTCTAAAGATACAAAGTAAGATTAAGTTATCTCTAATTAATTGTTTTGGTACTTTAGAATATGTTTGTCCCAGATAGAAACAGTTTTAAACCCTTATGACGACTTCGAGTTAAATATTCTCTAACGTGGATTTGCTGTTCTAAAATGAAATCATCAAACACTACCACAGAATCATTCTAACATCCATCTAATGGAATAGTCGCTTCGTTTTTTCCTCTTACTACTGCTATTGTGTCTTTAATATCACATTGTATATCGCGAAAAAGTTGTATTAGCCGTTGGTATTTAGGTTGATGTAGGCTTTTAGAATTGATATTAAACATTTGCATATTTTAACCACTCAGGTGCTAACAAGAAATTATCAATCATTAACGTTGTTTTTCCGCACCCACTAGGTCCAACTATTAAACATCTTATATCATCAGGTAACAACACACCGTTCCTTTTTCTTTGTGGCTTTGTCTGTTAACCTTACTTTAATATTCCAATTATCCATTTTATTATTTATTATATAATTAATGAATGTATTTAATTTAAATGGTTATTCATCTGTATTAAACATGTCTTTGCATTACCCACTTGAAAGCAACCTTAGAAATAGTTCCTGCAGGATTTTACACAACATACATTACAGAAAGAAATAATAATTTAACATTTTGTAGTAACTTTTCTAACTTTCCTCAATTTTCAAAACAACTCATACTTCAAACTGGTCAATATAATTTAAAAGATTTAGAAGAACATATTAAATCAAATCTTCCATACACCACCGATACTTTTAAAAATACTAAATTTACTGAGGACAGAGAGAAAAATAGTTAAAATATTTAAAGAGCATTGTAACAATCTTAGATACCATTAATACCGTATTAGGTTTTAGTGAGAAAAACTTGGCAGAAAACAGAACATGTCGGAGATTAGGTGCCAAAGTTCCATCCATTTGATAGTATAAATATTCACTGTGATTTAGAAGAAGGTATGATTTTAAAACATAATGATACAACACATAAAGAAACAGATTTAATCGCAACATTTAGAACGAATGTAGAATTTAGAGAACCAATTATATATGAGCCTAGAGAAAGGATATTTTTCCGAATACATTACAATATATTTAATAATTTCAAAGTTTCAATTCGACATGAGAATGGCGATTTGATTGATTTTGGTGGAGCTCGTAAAACTGTTCTTCTCGCTTGTTAAACAGATATAAATTTTTATATAATAAATAATGGATATTTTTGATAATGATAAAAGTGGGGTAAGTGGTATTAATATTAGTGGATATAAATTAAAACTCTTAGAGAATTTAAATAGTGTTAACGTAAAACAACTTAAATCATTAGAAGCCGTTATTAATAGTCAATTGAAGAACCATTGAAAACCATTTGAAGATGATAAAAACGTGACAGGACACATATATCAAGAAAAATGCGATTGATGCTAAGATGAATGCCACACAAGAAGACTTTCAAATGTTGAAGAAAGACACCGAAAAATTAATAATGCAAAAAGAAACTACCCCTGTAATGAAGACTGAGAGCTGAAAACGTTAAGGAGCCAATCTTTAGAATATTAAATCTCTCTAATGATCACAAATTTCTCTATAATGGTAATATAATGCACATGGAGTTAAGCTTTGACAAATATTTTCTAGATATATATTTGGACGATACCTTAATGGAAGAGTTGCTTTAGCTTTAACAAGAACGATATAATTACGACTAAACCAAATAAAAATTCTGCTATGGAAGAAGGACAATTAGTGTTTGTTGTAATGTACACAGAAAGAGACCTTTCGTAAAAAAAAAACTTTGGTAAAGAATAAATATGGATATTTTTGGTAACATTAAAAGTAGGAAAGAAGTTTTTACGTCAAATTATACATCCTGGGTTGATTTTAAGAATAAAAGATTGGTTAATGTATCTAATGCTATCGATAAACAAGATGTTGTAACATTAAAACAGTTTGAATCAGCGAAAGAAGTGTTTAATTTACTTACACGAAAAGAAACTGTAGAACTACCATGTCGATTGGCAGAAGATGATGTTAAGAAACCAGTCTTTTTTGTATATAATTTAGCTGCCGCCTACAAATTTCTTTATAGAGGTAGGTTAATGCATATAGAATCAAGTCTCAATGCATATTTTATAGACATATTTTTAAATGACGACCTAGTTTAAAGTTTTCCATTACACTTTAATATAAATTATCAGTTAACAATTAGACCATCCAAAGATTCTCATCTAAAACATGCCAAATTATTATTGCTTATTATGTATATAGAAAGAGAAGATGAAAATGAAAACGAATCAAGTGGTGATGATAATATTAGGAGTTTAGTATTAGGTAATGATGAATTTTAAATTTCTATATAATAAACGGGATGTACCATTAGAAAAGTACCATTAAAATAGAACAAACAAAGAATGGAAGATATATTAAGAAAGGTATTTGTTCTGTATATACTGTTGCTAAATCTCAATTCGTTAAAAAGAAAGATTGACTAGAAGGAGTATAGGTATTAGAGAAGACGTTATAGAAGAAATTCACAAACCTTCCAGAAAGAATTATCCTAGGTTTAGAGTTATTGTTAGAAGTATAGATGATTTATGGCAAGCAGATCTTGTAAAAATTGATTGAGGAGTATTGAAAGGTGCCTCCAAGTTAAATAGAGGATACAAGTATTTGTTCACGATTACAGATGTATTCTCGAAAAATGCTTTTGCTGTTCCTGTTAAAGATAAGAGTGGTAAGAATGTTACAGAAGCTTTTGAATCCATATTAACAACGAGAAAACCAAGTAACTTACAAACTGATCAAGGCAAAGAGTTTTACAATAAAGAATTTAGGAAGTTGATGCAGAAAAATAAGATTAATCGTTACTCAACTTATAGTGATAAGATAGCTTCTCTTGTTGAGAGATTAAATAGAACTCTTAAACAAAACATGTGGAAGAAATTTACAACACAAGGAAATCATAAATGGATAGAAATATTATCAACACTAGTTAACGAGATATAATAATCGTATGCATAGAAAAATTGGTTTAAAACCTATAGAAGTTAATAGAAAAGATGATATTGGATAAAGTGTATCACAAAGAATATAAGCATGTTAAGCCGAAGTATAAGGTTGGTGATTATGTTCGTTTAAGTAAATTGAAAGTTATTTGAGAAACGATATAAACCTAATTGGTCAAGAGAAGTATTTGTTATTATGGAAGTTATTCCATCTAATCCATCTACGTATAGAATTAAAGATTTAGAAGAAGATGTGCAAGGTAGATTTTACGAACCAGAACTATTAAAGACGAAACATAAAGATGAATACTTGGTGGAAAAGGTGGTGAGAAAGAAAAGTGACAAAGTACACGTTAAATGGTTAGAATTTGATGATTCACATAATAGCTGGATAGATAAAAGCAATCATGTAATGTAAATATAAATGATGTCTTTTATGGAATAATAACCATAAAAGGTTAGGAAAAATACATTTTAAATAAACATGGCTACTATGGATCAGAGTTTGAATGAGATATGTTACGAACAGATGAATGATAACTATTGGTATGGTATATTTTGCGATTTCAAATTGATTATAGACAAATCAACAGGTTACTTCGACGTTACTAAATTGTGTCAAAGCGGCGGTAAAATGATTGATCACTGGTTAGAAAATAAACATTCAAAGGAGTTATTAAATTACTACAACAAACTTCGAAGTTCCCAGGATTCCGGCCATTTCAGAAACTCATACACAGTAAAGCTAGCTGGGAACGAAACAAAGTTAGAAATATTTTTTAAACAATAAATACAAGAATTATGGATAGTTTAAACGATATTTGCTACGAATAGATTAAAAATAACTATTGGTATGGTATCTTCGGTGATTTTAAACTGATTTTAGATAAGAACACAGGATACTATTGCTACTGTGTTATGTGCAAGTGGTGGTAAGAGGTTTGATAACTGGTTAAAAAAAATAAAGAGGCACAAGAGTTAATAAGCTACTATGACCTAAAAATAATCGACTCCTCTAATTATAGGAGACGCTCTAAGTATCTAGTACAAGGCAGAGATGCAAAAACAAACACTGTTATCTCAGGAACATATGTATACAAAAAGATATTTCTCTCTATTACGTTTTGGATATCACAAGACTTCTCTAACAAGTGCTATGATAGCTGGTTAGAAAACGTATCAATTATTACAAGGAAATACTTAACACCTTTAATTGCAGAAACTTCATTAAAGACACTTACGAAAAAAACTTGCAGATAGCGAGGAAAATAAAGTTAAAAAAATATTTTCTATGCAATAAATATGGGTACTATCGATAGTCCTCTTAGTTTAAACGCTATTTGTTACGAACAGATTAAAGATAATTATTGGTATGGTATTTTTGGAGATTTTAAACTGATTGTAGATAAGAGTACAGGATACCTCAATGCTACTAATTTGTGTCAAGATGGTGGTAAGAGGTTTGATAATTGGTTAAAAAATAAAGAATCACAAGAGTTAATAAGTTACTATGAGCTAGAATTAACCAACTCCTCTAATTATAGGAATACCTTCCAGATACCTTCCAGATACCTAATAAAAGGAGGAGACAGAGAAGCAACATCAATTATCTCTAGAAATCATGTATACAAGAAAATGTTTCCAGCTGTTGCCTTTTTGTTATCTAAAGATTTTTACAATAAGTGTTATAATATTATCGAAGACTACTTTAAGCAATATAGAGACTACATCGAAGACTATTATCGAAGACTACATCCAAGACTTTAAGCAATATAGAGACAACAACGAATTACTCCAAACGCGAATGCAAGATATAAAAAAACAGATGGAAAAGTTATGTCTTAAGAACAAGAGTTTAAGTGAAATAACGGCACCATATAAAGATGATGTTTCAACCTTTCCCTTATTACCGATATCAGGACGGGCAGGGATTTCGAGAAAATCGTAGACCTTTACTTTGGCGGCCCTAGCACCCCTCCTAATTCTTCCATGGGTATGATTTATACCTTGTTGGAAAGCTTATGAAACAAAGATTCTAGTAAGATAACTTTTGAAGCTATCGTACCCAACCCCCAGAAGAAGAAGAACAAGAAGAAATAGAAAAGTGAAAAATTTATTTTTGTCGAAATTTGTGAGAGTCTGGCAACACTGTTTCTAATCGTACGCTAGAAAAAATACTCTGACCTATAGGCCAGACATTGATAATAATTATACCAAAAAAGGAAGGGCAAACGTACAATAGCTAGGTAAAAAAAATCGGAAGATAGAATCTAAGAGAATCATCTTGTTCCTATTTTCCCGAGAGTTTCGTCTACCCTTAGTTTGGCAGCCTTGACGACGCCCCTAAATTTCACACATAAACAAACCATACCCTGTTGGAAACCTTATAGAAGAGGCATTCTAGTAAAATAACTTTCGTGTCTCTCGGACCAAATTAGTAAAAGAAGAAGACGAAAGTCATTTTTTAAATATATTTCTTCAGATTTTGTCAGACTGTGGCAACGCTATTATATACCGTACGCAAGTTAAAAAAATCTCAGATTTACGCCAGACACTGGAGACGATGATATCAAAAAATGAAGGGTTTAGTTTCAGTAGGAATGGAGGAAAAAATTCGGAACATCCAACCTACATTAATCATCCTGCATTTTTTTCGAGAGATTGTGGTATACGCTAACATTGGCAGGTTTGGCCACGCTCCTAATTGTCACAAACATATCAGCTATACCTCGTTGGAATCCGTATAACACACACATTCGAACAAGGTAACTTTCGTGTCTCTCGGGCTAAATTAGTAAAAGAAGAAGAAGACGAAAATCAAAATTTTGGTTGGAAAATCCATTTTTCACAAATTTGTCGGACTATGGCAACGCTGTTATTTTTCGTTCGCAAGAAAAAATCTCACGTTTACGCCAGACATTGGGGACAATGATATAAGAAAAATAATAATGTAGGTGCAATAGGAATGGAGGGAAAAATTCGGAGCACCGAATCTACGTGGATCATCCTATATTTCTTTCGATAGATTGTGGTATACGCTAACATCGGCAGGCTTGGCCACGCTCCTAATTGGCACAAACATATCAGTTATACCTCTTTGGAAAGCTTATGGAACAAACATTCCAACAAGGTAACTTTCGTGTCTGTGGGGCCAAACTAGTAAAATAAAAAGACAAAGTGAAAATTTTGGGGAAAATCAAGTTTTTCGAAATTTGTCGGACTATTGCAACGCTGTTGTTTGTCGTATGCAAGAAAAAATTCTCACGTTTACTCCAGACATTGGAAACAACGATGTAGAAAAATGAAGGGTTTATGTGGAACAGGAGTGAAGAAAAAAATTCGGAACGCCGACCCTGTTATATTTACCCCCGTTATTGTGAACAATTGTGCAAAAAATAAACCGTGTAAGTGCAGTAGGAATGCAGAAAAATTATCTTACTAATGCCAGAGAATAAACTCGCATTGGCTCACCTAACATTGTTCGTCGAAAGATCATTGTTTTCCTTTTCTTTTGCTTCGGAAGGAAGATTTTTTCTAAAACTAAATAACTTGTCAAAGGAGGGAGTTGAAAGAAATGTGTTGCATATTTACGTCCCTTAAGTTCAACTGATAGCTACAGCTGACCTTGACCAGGCTAAAAATAGAACGGTGCGTTCTGGTGTGATAACTGTTTTCCTTTTGCTCTCTCTCTCTCTCTCTCTCTCTCTCTCTCTGTGTGTGTGTGTGTGTGTGTGTCTGTCTGTTCTATAAGTTACCTTGTTGGAATGTCTGTTCTATAAGCTTTCCAACGAGGTATAGCTGATATGTTTTTAACAATTAGGAGCGTGGCCAAGTCTGCCAATGTTAGGTTATACCACAATCTCTCGAAAACATACAGGATGATTCACGTAGGGTCGGCGTTCCGAATTTTTTTCTTCACTCCTGTTCCACATAAACCCTTCATTTTTCTACATCGTTGTTTCCAATGTCTGGAGTAAACGTGCGAATTTTTTCTTGCATACGACAAACAACAGCGTTGCCATAGCCCGACAAATTTCGAAAAACTCGATTTTCCCCCCAAAATTTTAATTTTCTTCTTTTTGTTTTACTAGTTTGGCCCGACAGACACGAAAGGTACCTTGTTGGAATGTTTGTTTCATAAGATTTCTAACGAGGTATAGGTGATATGCTTGTGACAATTAGGAGCGTGGCCAAGCCTGCCAATGCTAGCGTATACCACAACCTCTCGAAAAAAAATACAGGATGATTCACGTAGGTTGGATATTCCGAATTTTTTCCTCCATTCTTACTGAAGGTAAACCGTTCATTTTTTTATATCATCGTCTCCAGTGACTGGCGTAAATCTGAGATTTTTTTTGCTTGCGTACGGTATATGACAGCGTTGCCACAGTCTGACAAATTCTGAAGAAATAAGGTTTTCAACGGGGTATGGTGTGTGTGCATGTGATAGTTAGGAATGTCACTAGAGCTGTCAACGTTAGAGTACATTACAGTGGATATTGAATAATATACAGGATGTGTCACGTACTTTTGGGATTCCGAATTTCTTTTTCCATTCGTATTGAACCGATGGGTTTGACTTTTGTGTGTCATTGTCCCAAATATCTATCGTAAATGTGAGATTTATTCTTGCATACGATGAATAACAATGTTGCCACAGTTCCTCAAATTTGAAATATTTTTTGTCTTTATAAGAAAATATACAATAAGAAAAAGGATAAATTCAATATCCCTCCTATTCACCCCTTTCAAGCCCAAAAGTCATGGACTGGGTATGGCGAGTTATTATGTTCATTTGCCTCAACGGATGCCATTTTTTACCCTTGTAGCTCCATCAAGGGGTACCTCCCCCAAATTCTAGGGAAAGAGGGAAGGGAGAGAGGGAAAACTATAAACACCCAACTTTTCCCCCTCTTCCTTCACGGCGGGACCCACTACATGAATGATATACACAGGATTAGAGAGTTCCGTCCTTTCTGAAGAGATACATACCAAAATCATATCTCTAGGTTAATTAGGAGCTGAGTTAGAGAGGTTTGAATTGCTGGCTCATGGGTTGAGCCGTTCGTCCTGAAAAGGTTACGCAATCAGATGCCAAAAGAGAAGTCTATAAGTCTTATGAAGCCGAAGAAAAATATCTAAATCATGAGATAATAATATAGGAAAAGTTTGGAGATCCTAACAGTACTAAGTTATTCAACTTGATACAACAAGAACTAGATATTCGTAAAGGCAAGGGTAATGAGTTTTGGACATCCCTATCAGAAGAAGATTGGATTAAAGAAATTGATTGTTTATATGATCGGTTAATATCTAATCCCATGTACAACTTTTAATATAACTTTTACGATTATTATTCATAAAAGCTTAATATCAATCTTCGCTGTTTTTAGTTCCAATGTACTATCCGAACTCTATTCTTCTTCTTCTTCTTCTTCAATGTAATCAAAATTAACCGGGCTATCAAAATCAAGATATTCTTCAGGATCTTCTTCAGGATATTCATTGTTGTTATTGTTGCTAAGTGTAATAATTGTTCTATACAAAGGACAACTGTTATTATCTCTTAACAAGGTAAGCATACACTCAACACAGAACACATGCTTACACGTTGATTTATACAATTGAGATTTTGTTTCTTTACATATTGGGCATTCTTCTGAGTTTTTTTTATTAAGCGTAAACCTGTTGAGAGTAGTATTAGCTTGTTTTTGAGTGAATCGTGAACATGCTTATTTACTCTTAAAAATTCAAACATATCGATCTGGCCTCTGATTTTTATTAAAAAGTCTTTAGAGAACTTTCTATCGTAACAAGTGTCTATTATGTTGTTTAATTCTTAACCTTTGCTTTCGAACTCGAGAATGAATTTTTCGCTTTTATCGTGTAAACTAACTTTTGGCCAATAAACATTATTTTGATATTTTCTCACGTGTTTTTCATCTAGCAGTGGTGTAATATCGTACCAATCGATAAGAGAACCAAATTATCTCAAGAAGGCTGTTAATTCTTTTCCTGAGATGCGGCAACTATTAGAAACTATATAACAATAAAGATTGTCTTTAAAGGTTTTTAGGAACGTAAGTTTGAGTAAATCTGTTTGATAAGAAAGTATGCCCTAATGTAAATATTCTTTGAATTGTGTACAAACCTCAATAGCTTGTTTTTGTGAATACTTTCCCCAGTTATTTTCTTCACTAAACACGAGCCAATCAATTAACCTCTTCTTTAAATTAATTAAGAAAATCTTCACTCATTTATTGAGCGTATTCATACGTGTAGTCTTCCCAATGAATATGTTGTCTTGTATGTTCTTTATGTTCTTGTATGGTTTAGTACGAATTCTGGTCTTAAATGATGGTAATAACATGACCCATACCTTCGTTCACACAATTTGCCTCAGAAAAGTTTATCACTATACTTATTAATAATGTCTTAGTGTTTAAGTAAGTCTTCCCTGTTTGATAATCTGATCCAATCAATGTGTTCTTCATAACGTTCAATAAAAGAAAGTGATAGTTTATGGTTTGATGTAACTAAATACCAATGTATCTTGTTTTCGAAGGTATGTAGAAAGTCATCGGATAAGTTCTTTATTTCTGAAATTTGTTTCCACTCTGAATTTTCGACGATTAAGTGCATCTATAGCTATATTTCTACAAAGCGGATTTTGAAAATAGTTTACAATATGCTCAGGATTTTATTTTTGAATCATGTCTTTTATAAGTTCATCTTTATTCGTCATTGTTTTATCTTGTTTATTTGGTTGTTGTGAATTTGTGACAGTTGTGGCTAAAGACTTATTTCTGTCCTCGTTAATTAAGGCTATTTTTTCTGCCTTCCTAAGTTTCGAATAACCATGTATTCTGTTCTCTCTACAGTAAGTTGGGGAATAGTTTTCCTTTCCATAACCTCGTTTTCTATAATACGGAAAAAATAATTATTCATTTTTGTTAAATTTTGTATATAATAAATATGGATAAGCAATGTGATTTGATACATAATAAAGTTAACCTTAGTCATGAAGATCTTAAACTGATAGCAACACTACTGGAAAAACAAATATTGTTAAAAGAAAAGGAAATGTTATTAAAAGAAAAAGAGAATGCAGCACGAGAAAGATATACATCAGAATCAAATTGGGATAGTGACAAAGAGCTTGACCCAACAAATGATAGTAATGATCATGATGAGGTAGATTTGTAAAAAGAATAGCAAAAATGAATTATTTTTTTTATTTTATTATTAGTGACTTTGATGGGGTAATCCTATGAGAGCCGTATACTAATACAATATACTAATAAACATTAACATTTCCCACGTCACATGTGTATTAGCTGTTGTATAACTAACTAATTAACTCTATGGCCTATGGAACCCGGTAGTTCAATGCCGCGTTCACAAAAGCTCTCCACTGACTTCTATCCTTAGCTAACTGCATCCAGTTTCGACTTCGTATTCCCATCTCTCCGAGATCCATCTTAATATTGTCCTCCCATTTGCGCCTAGGTCTTGCTAATGGTCGTTTTCCGATTGGCCTTCCATTCAAGACTTTGAAAGCATTTCTACTTTCTTCCATTCTAGCTAAATGCCCCGCCCACCTAAGCATTCTAGACTTGACGACCCTAACAATGATGGGTAAACCATATAAATTATGTAGTTCCTCGTTATGAAGGTCCGCCACTCCCCATTTCCATTCCTCTTGGGTCCGAATATTCGCTTCAGGATCTTGTTCTCAAATACTTTCAGTCTATGTTCTTCCCTCAGAGGAAGTGACCATGTTTAGTACCCATAGAGAACAACAGGCATGATTATCGTTTTGTATATTTTAAGCTTCAAATTCCTCGACAGAATTCGCGACAAGAGATTTTGAACCGAATAGTAACACGAATTCCCTGCTTTTAATCGACATTTAATTTCTCCGTGAACATAATTTTCCTCTGTTAATATTGATCCTAGATATTTAAAACTATCCACTTTATCAAAAGTATTATTTAATATTTTAACGCATCCATAATTTGCTGTATTCCGTTCCCGACGAACTTCCATTAGTTTTCTATGCATTTACTTCTAAACCCATGTCCCTGGAAGCTTTTAATAAGATCCCTGCATTTCTATCTATTGTTCTCCTATCATGCCCCATTAAATTTAGATCATCAGCACATGCCATAACCTGGTGAATACCGTTCAACTGTAGGCCCTGGTTGCTATCTTTGATTTTCTTGATAGCGTATTCCAGAACGAAGTTAAATAATAATAGCGACAACGCATCTCCTTGTTTCAGGCCATTTTCGACGTGAAAGCTCGTGGACAAAAATTTTCCTACCCGGACTTTACTTTTGGATTTATTTCAACATATCTTGATTAATGTAACTAGCTTTCTCGGTATTCCAAGTTCTGTAAGAACGTTATATAATGTTTCTCTCCTAGCCGAGTCGTACGTCTATCTAAAATCAATAAATAGTTGATGTACCGGGGTATTGTATTCCCACTTTTTTCGTGTATTTGGCGAATGGTAAATTTTGGTCGATACTTGATCGATTTCGTCTAAATCTGCACTGATATTCTCGAATAATTTCATCTGCCTATGGGGTCGGTCTTGCTAATAGAATATTTGAAAGGATAGGAGGTTGACAGAAGAGAAATCTTGTTCCACAATTTTTCGCCTCCAGCTAAAATTAGCTCAGCCGGAATTTCATCTACAACCGGAGATTTGTGGTTCTTTAGCGGTTTCTACTTCTATTCGGTTGGGTTCTGGAATATACGGTTCTGCGGTGTGTATTTCCTTTTCTCCACGCACACTAGTTTTTGGTTGCGTGTTAAGCAAATCGTCAAAGAAATCTTTCCATCTATTTAAGATGCTTTTCGTATCAGTGAGAACTGTACCGTCAGATTTCTTTAATATATAAGCACGAGGTTGATAGCCTTTCTTAAATTCGCTGATCCCCTTACATATGTCGCGGATGTTTTTATTTTTACTATTATCTTCAAGTTCCTTAAGTTCAGCTTTCAGAAAATCGCGTTTCTTTGTTCTAAAGGTTTTGGAATTTCCCGCCTGATATCTGCGAAATTTTGTGTAGTTATTTCATTTGGATTTTGTAGCCACCGTAATTTTACTTGTTTTCTCTTCTCTGCTAGTTTTATGCATACCAGATCGAACCATGGTTTGTTCCTACGTATTTCCGCGTGTCCCAATTTTTGTTTTGCTGAAATTTTAATGCTATCTCTAATTTCAATCCACGTATCCTCAACGATAGTGCACTCCGAATCTTCTTAAGCCGAGAATCTATTAGAAACTTCAATCTGGTACTTCTTTGTTACCTGGATCTCTTCTAATTTCTTTAAATTGAATCTATCCGTTTTCGGACAATGAATATTACCTTTATTCAACGATAATCTCTCTCATATTATCGCTGCTAGCACGGAGTGATCAGTGTCACAATCAGCGCCTCTAAACGACCGGACATCAATTATGCTAGATTGCCTTCTTCTATCTACTAAAACGTGATCAATTTGATTATGTGTTTTTCGGTCTGGTGATCCAAGTGTATTTATGAATGCTGCGATATGGGAATTTTGTACTCTTCACGATTAGGTTTTTGGATGTTGCAAAGTTCACGAGTCTAACACCGTTGTCATTACTTTCCTTATGCAAACTTTCGTTCCCTATAATCGGTTTGAAAATATACTCTCGTCCTACCTTCGCATTGAAATCCCCTAACAGAATATTCATATCGTATCGCGGAGTTCGTTAAATATCCGTTCCACTTCTTCGTAAAAATTGTCTTTTATAAAGTCATCCTTATCTACAGTTGGGGCGTGTACGTTTAAAACAATATCACACCCCCGTCTCTTAAGAGTTATAAAAGAAAGTCTGTCAGTAACAAATTCAACCCATTTAATTGCTGATAATATTCGTATATGAACGAAAAACCTTGTTCCTAACTGGTGATTTTTATTTCCTTCCCCGTAAAAGAACGTAAAATTTCCGGAATTCACAGATTCATTTACTTCCCACTTAACTTTCTGAACTCCTACTATGTCTATCCTGTATTTCTCTAACTCATTCGTTACGGATTTTAACGCGCCTGCCTTATAAAGACTCCTAATATTCCATGTTCCAAATCTCATGTCCATTTTCTTTTGCTGAGGTTGTGCCAAGTTTGTCCGAGGCCTTGTCCAAGGCCTTTGTGAATATTTCTGAACAAGTGCTTTTTTTTTTACGGGATGAGGCTGTTAGCCTCACCCAAAGCCCCAAGCTGGAGGACCACTCCTAGTCGGCTGTCCGCGACTGCTTATTCAGTACATTCGCAGCTAACCTCTATATCTAGAGGCCGTCTCCTCGATCCGCAACCTGAGAACGCGCCATACCGTGGTAAAAAGAACCCACTTTAGCTGTTGTAATAGATAAAAAAAATGATTAAATTTGTTTCTATTATATAATAAAAACGAGATAATAATAAAGATTGATTTAATTAAACATACAGTAGTTGAATTGAAAAACTCATGTAAAGGAAAGGGGATAAAAGGCTATTTCCAATTAAGAAAAGCAGAACTTATTGACCGTATTAAGGAACATGAAGATGAACAAAACAGATTAAACTTTAGGCAAATATTTCCGTTCCAAGAAGATATCTTTGAAAAACCAAAACCTAAGAGATTAGGTAGGAAGAGAGGTTTAAAACTGTTTCCATTTAAAGAAGTGATATTTGAAGATCCGAAAATCAAACTTGAATCAATACCAATCGATGTAAAACGTCAAAATACTACATTTAAATCAAGATTAGAAACATGGAGATTCACACCACAATATAAACCAGAAGATTCATTAAAACATTATATTAAAGAACATCTAAAGCTATATTAAACTGAATACAACGCACCTTACAAAACCATGGCTCATTAAAGATTAATCTATGTTTAAGTTCTAAATATAAGAAAGAGAAAGAAATTCAAGAGTTTTATTTTAATACTGAAAACCGAGAAATATATCAATCAACCAATTTAAATGAGGCACTAACCAATATGAAACAAGCATTAAGGACAAGAATGGATGAGTTTCAAGCTAGAGGTTCTGGCTGGGCTCTTATAAACATTAACTTTTTAGAACAAGCAATCGTTAAATATGTACCATACAGTGGATCATCATACATAGAATTACCTAAACAGAGTCAAAACAAAAAGGCAGTAATTAATGTAAAGAATGAAGATGAAAAATGCCTCTTATACTCATTATACAGAGCCTTATATCCTACAAATTCACATCCTGAACGAGTGCCAAAAAATAATGAACTATTGTCAAACTTAGAAACTAAACTAAAAGATATTCATTTTCCTGTAAAACTAAGCGATATTTCAAAAGTCGAAAAATTACTTAATATTTCTATAAATGTCTATGAGTATGGTAAAGACTATTCAATCTATATATTACATCACACACAGATCAAAAAAGAAAAACATGTGAATTTATTATATATAAAACAACTTGTTGAAGAAAATGTCAAAACATATTATTGTTGGATTAAAGACTTGAGTAGATTAGTTAGTTCTCAAATGACAAAAAAGAGAGCTCGAAAATATTCGTGTGATCGATGTTTGTTATACTTTTACTCACAAAGTGCATTAGATCAACATGAGGAAGATTGTTCATCGAATAAAGCAATAAAAATAATAATGCCTGAAGAAAACACATATGTTAAATTTAAGAACTATCAATATAAAATGAGAATGCCCTTTGAAATCTATGCCGATTTTGAATGCTTATTACATAAGGTTATGGGATGTGAAGAATGTTATCCAGAAAATAAACTATATACAAAAAATATCAACAACATAAACCTTCTGGATTTTGTTATTACATTGTTCAAAGTAATGGAACTAAAACCGAACCTATTTTGTTTAGAGGTAAAAATGCAGCTAAAAGGTTCATAAATAAATCACAGAAAGAAGCTAAAATGATATCAAACTTTTATAAGCAAAACAATGAATTGCCTTTAACAAAGAAACAGAGAAAAGAGTTTAATAAATCCAAATTTTGTTATTACAGTAAAGAAAAACATATTAAAAATAATTATAAAGTTAAACATCATGATCATATAACAGGGAAGTTTATAGCTCCTTTATGTAATAATTGCAATTTAAAAGTTAAAGTTCCAAAGTTTGTACCAGTCATTATACATAACAGGATACAACTTACATTTATTCATTAAAGAGGTTGGATGGAATAAAGAAACAATCGATTTAATACCTAATAACGTAGAACGCTACATTTCATTTAGTAAAAAGGTTAGAACTATCAAATTAAAATTCATAGATTCGTTTAAATTTATAGCATGTAGTTTAGACAAAGTAACATCAAACCTAACAAGAGAAGAAATGATTCACATCCAACACTTCTACCCTAATGAAGAACAATTTAACCTTGTAACAAGAAAAGGTGTTTACCCGTACGATTATGTTAGTGACTGGAATAAGTTTAGACAGAGACAATTACCACCAAAGGAGGCATTCTACAACAAGCTTACCAACACACATATAAGTGATGATGATTATGGGCATGGAAAGAAAGTATGGAACACATTTAAAGTTAATAATCTCGGACAGTATCATGATCTATACCTAAAAACTAATGTGTTGTTATTAGCAGATGTGTTTGAGAACTTTAGAAAAACATGTCTTAAAGCTTATGGTCTTGATCCAGCTTGGTATATGACAGCACCAGGTTTAGCTTAAGATGCAATGTCAAAGATGACAAATATAGAATTAGACAGATTAACAGATTAACATTAACAGATTATGATATGGTATTGATGATAGAGAAAGGTATAAGAGGAGGAATTTCGCAATGTAGTAAAAAATATGTAAAAGCAAACAGCAAGTATATGGAAAATTACGACGAGAATAACGATGATTCTTACTAAATGTACTTGGACGCTAACAACTTGTATGGATGGGCAATGAGTCAATACTTACCATTTAAGGGATTTAATTGGTTAAGTGAAGAAGAAATAAAAGAAACAGTCTTTGCAAATGTTCCTGATATTTGTGAAAAAGGTTACAATTTAGAAGTTGATCTTGAATATCCGAAAGAATTGCATTGCTATTACAAAGACTACCCATTAGCACCTCAAAACATATGTCCGACTGGTTCGAAACAATCAAAACTATTAACAACATTATACGATAAAGAAAAAAATGCAATTCACTATTGAAACTTAAAACAATGTTTATAACTTGGCTTAAAACTTAAGAAAATTCATCGTGTTATAGAATTTCAACAAACAGATTGGTTAAAGAATTACATAAATTTAAACACACAGATGAGAACCAGAGCAACAAATGATTTTGAGAAAGACTTTTATAAGCTAATGAACAATTCAGTTTTTGGAAAGACTATGGAAAATATTAGAAAGAGAGTTAGCATTAAACTAGTAAGTGATGGGAAAACATTTGAAAGCTTATAAAAAAAACCAAACTATAAAAGCACTACCGTTTTTACGGAAAATTTAGTAGCTGTTCACATGAATAAACTTAAAGTGCAATTTAATAAACCGATTTAGGCGGGTATGTCAATTTTAGATTTGTCAAAACATTTAATGTATGATTTTCACTATAATGTGATGAAACCTAACTATCAAGACAAAATAGAAATTTGTTGCACAGATACCGATAACTATATATACCATATTCAAACAGAAAGTGTGTACGAGTACATGAAAAATTATATTGATTACTTCGAGACGAGCGATTACTCCAAAGATAACGTGTAAAAGATACATCAGATCAATAAGAAAAAAATTGGTAGGATGAAAGATGAACTTAAAGGAGCATTCATAGAAGAATTTGTTGGTTTAAGATCAAAAATGTATTCAATGAAGTTCGAAAAAGGTAAATGTTGTAAAAAAAAAGCAAAAGGAGTTAAGAAAAATTTCACAAGTAAAGAACTTTCATTTAACGATTATAAAGACTGTTTGTTCAATCAAAAAGAATATTATAAAAAGATGATTTTAATCAGAAGTTTTAAGCAAGATTTGTACAGTATAGAAGTAAATAAGTTAGCTTTAAGTTGTGTAGATGATAAGAGATGTGTTCTGGACGATTGATTACATACCCTGCAATGGGAACATTGTAAGAAAGAAGAGTGTTAGTTTAAGATGTAAGTTTTAGATGTAAGTATTTTATGATTTTAAATGTCATAAAAGCCTATGTGCAGAGCACCTTGCCCAATCTCACACTACTCAATCTGTGCTGGTCAAAGATATTTCCAAAATGGGTTGGCCTGGAATTTTGGCCCAGAATTAACCAATGTATACTACTCTCTTAGACGACCATCGAACCAAATTTGAACGGAATTGGGTCAAAACGTTTTATTGGCAATTGTTCGCGTCTGATGGACAACAGTTATCGTTTGATCGCCACGCGCAGTGACGTAATACAAATGACTGCGTAGGCTGAGCTAACACGTTAGCCTCTTACCCACCCGATGGAACCGAATTTGATCGGAATTGGGTGAGATCGTTTCATAGTCGTTTGACCGCGTGGGATCAACACGCGTAGTGATGTAATACAATAAATATTTAGGGAGGTAATAAGTTAAAATGCTAGCCTCTTTATCGAAACAAATTTGATCGCAATTCTGCCAGATCGTTTCATTATCGTTTTTTCGAGTGTGATCGCCAACAATTGTTGTTTGATTGCCACACGTACTGGCGTAACACATGTAATTACGTAGGTGGGGCTAACAAGACTCCCATCGAAACTTCTTTAATCGGAATTGGGTCAGATCCATCCATCGTTCCATCGACACGAGTAAAGACGTAATATAAGTAAATAGGGAGGGAGGGTAATTGGTTAACCTGTTAGCCCACTATCGTTCCAAATTTGTTCCAAAGTGGGTCAAATCGTTTCGTTGGCGTTTGATCGCGTTTGATCCCCAACAATTATCGTTGATCACCACGCATAGAGATGTAATACAAATGAGTAAGTATGTGTGCTAATAGGTTAGCCATTTGGCCGCGCCATCAAACCAAATTTTACTGGAATTGGGTCAGATCGTTTCATTGTCCATTAATCGGGTTTGAACGCCACGCTTAGTGACGTAATACAATTAAGTACTTTGGGGGCTAACACGTTAACCTGTTAGTCCCCCATCGAAACAAATTTGATCGGACTTGGGTCAGATCGTCTCATAGTCGTTTGATCGCGTTTCATCGCCAATAATTATCGTTTATTCGCCACGCGTAGTTACGTATTACAAGTAATTACTTAGGGGAACAAACAAGTTAACCTGTTAGATCCCCTTTACAAATTAGATCAGAATATTGTCAGATCGTTTCATTGTCGTTTGATCGACTCTGATCGCCAATAATTATCGTTTGATCGCCATGCGTAGTATTTACTACAAGTAATTAATGTGTGGGCTAAGAGGTTAAACTGTTAGCCCCCATAGAACGAAATTTGATTGGAATTTGGAATTGGTTGAGATCGCGTCATTGTAGTTTGATAGCGTTTGATTGCCATGCGTAGTGACGTTACATAAGTTATTAGGTAGTGATGGTAACAGCTTAATACGTAAGCTCCCAAAGCGACCCAAATTTCAACCGAATTGGGTCATTTCCTTTCATTGTCGTTTGGTCGCCAGGTTTAATGGCCTAACACATCTAATTACATAGGGGGATAAAAGGTCCGCGGTGCAACCAAATTTGATCAGAATTGGGTGAGATTGTTCAATTATCACTTGATAACGTTCCTTCGCCAACAATTATCGTTTTATCGACACGAGTAGTGATGTACTATAAGTTATTTCGTAGTAGTGGTTAAGATGTTAACCTGTTACCCTACATCGAACCAAATTTAATCGGAAATGGGTCAGATCGTTTCGTTGTCGCTTGATCTGCTTTGATCGTCAAAAATTATCGTTTGATCGCAACGCGTGTTGGAGTTACACATGTAATTTCACAGGGGCTTAACCTGTTAGCCAACCATCGATCTACATTTGTTCCGAATTGGGTTAAATCGTTTCGTTCGCGATTGATCGTGTTTGTTCACCAACAAGTATGGTTTGATCGCCACGCATACTGATATAATACAAATGATTACGTATGGGGAGCTAACAGGTTAGCCATTTAGCCGCGCCATCGAAACAAATTTGATCGGAATTTGGTCAGATCGTTTCATTGACGTTTGAGCGCGTTTGATCGCCATAAATTATCGTTTGATCGCCACCCGTAGTCACGTAATACAAGTAATTATGTAGGAGGATTAACAGATTAACCCGTTAGACCCCATCCAATCAAATTTATTCGGAATTGGTTAAGATCGTTTCATAGTCGTTTGATCGCGTTTCATAGCCAACAATTATCGTATGGTCGCCACGCGTAATGACATAATACAAATAATTATTTATGGCGGATGCGCGATTAACCTGTTAACCCCCACCCCTATCGAACCAAGTTTAATCGGAATTGGGTCAGATCATTTCATAGTCGTTTGGTGGCGTTTAATTGCCACGCGTTGTGACGTAATACAAGCAACTAGTTGGGGGGCTAACAGTTTATCCTCTTAGCCCCTCATCGAACCAAATTTGATCAGAATTTGGTCAGATCGTCTATTAGCCGTTTCATCATGTTTGTTCGCCAACAATTATCGTTTAATAGCGACGCGTAGTGGTGTCATCATCATAGGTATTCTGCCTTTATTGGCAGGTCACTTGCCGCAGCTGAGAAGCTTCCATGCTCCACGGTCCTCCGCTAACTTCTTCGTCTTCACGTATTATCTTTCTGTTTTTATATCATCCATTAATTGTAGTCTCCTTCGCCCCCTCCCTCTCTTTCCCGCCACCATACCCTCTGGGACGTTCCTCATGATACAATCTCTTCTTAGGCAATGTCCCAACCAGTTCCTCTTCCTCTTCCTAATAATATCTAGAAGTCTTGTTTTCTCATCCACAATTTCTAACACTCTCTCACTCTCTCCCTCGACCCAACTAATTCTTTCCATTCTTCTCCACACCCACATTTCGAAGGCTTCCAGTCGATTTTCATCACCTTTACGTAATTTCCACGTTTCTGCCCCACACAGTATAACACTCCACACGAAGCAATTTATGAGGCTTTTTCTCAACTCTTTATTCAAGGTCCCACAAAACAGAGTTTGCTTCCTCCTAAAGGCTTCTTTCGCCATTCCTATCCCTGCTTTTATTTCACGTTCGCACTTCATGTTATTATTAAGAATACTACCCAGATATCGAAAACTATTCACTTGTTTTATTTTCTCCCCTCCTACTTTTATATTTGACACCGACCCCTTCCTTCCAATCACCATGGCTTTTGTCTTTCTAACATTTATTTTCATCCCATATTCTTCAAAGCCTTTTCTCACTTTTTCTAACATTTTATTGATTTTCTTTTCAGATTCTGCAACAAGCGCCATGTCGTCTGCAAATCTTATGTGTCTAACCATTCTACCTCCTACCGAAATGCCATCATCATCATGTAAACTCTTTTTCACTATCTCTTCTAGGTAGACATTAAATAGTGTTGGCGAGAGGCAGCATCCTTGTCGAACTCCCCTTCCAATTGCACTCTCTTCCGTCAGTTCTTCCCCTATCCTAACACTTACTTGTTGGTTCATGTATAAGTTTTTTATGAGTCTTCTATCTTTCCATTCCAACCCTATCTTAGAACTCCCAACTATAATTTCCAATTCACGCGGTCAAAAGCCTTTTCTAGATCAATAAATATAACATACACCTCTTTCCCTTTTTCTATAAATCTTTCACCGATCGCCCTTACTAATCCAATTGTATCTCTTATGCCCTTGCCTCTTCTGAACCCGAACTGGTCCTCCTCAACTTCTTTATTTGTTCTTTCATATAACCTTCTGTTCAGTATTCGGAGCAGAATTTTAGCTGCATGAGGTATGAGACTAATACTTCTATAATCCTCACATCTCTTTGGGTTCGATTTCTTAGCCATCGGTATTATGATCGTTTTCAGAAAGTCTTTTGGCCATTCTCTCGTTTCATATATTTAATTGCATAGTCGGAACAATTCTTCCTTTCCCTTGTCTCCTATATTTTTAATGAATTCGATTGGTATGTTATCTATTCCGGTTGCCTTTCCATTCCTAATCTCAGATATAGCCTTTTCAAACTCATCCCTAAGAATACTAAATCCTTTATCATTCTCGCCTACTTCATTTTCTACTTCAATATTTAGGCTGTACGGTCTATCACTACTCTCATATAAGTCTTCAACGTATTTTTTCCACCTTCCTATGACCTCATTTCTCTCGCTGACTACCTTCTCATTCTTATTTTCTACTGCCATCATAATACTCCCTTGTTTCTTCCCAAATTCCATAGATTTCACCTCCTTGTACATTTCCTCATATTTCCCAACTCTTTCTAATTCTTCTGTCCCCGCATTTTCATTTCACAAAACTCTCCCCTCGCTCTGTCTGTTCCTCTTCGTAATTCATTATTTAACTTTCTGTACATCTTTCTGCCCTCTTCTGTTTCATCTTCCTCTCCCTTATTTTCTGTAACATCTGCTCTGTAACACATGGTTTCTTAGCAGTTTTGTGTTCGCGGTAACCTACTGCTTCTTCTGCAGCCTGCTGTAAGCCACGTTTAATATGTTCCCAACGTGCGTTACTACCTGCACCTATTCTTTCCTCGTTTGAACATTTTTCTTCGAATTTTTTAACAAAAGGTTTCTTATTTCCTCGTTTTTCAACTTTTCAGTATTCAACACTTTGTTACTTACTTTCCTTCTGCCTACATTTTTCAGTTGGATATCTACTTCGGCCAGCACAAGATTATGATCAGGGAAAATATCAGCCCCGGGAAGGGTCTTCGCGTTCTTTAAGCTATTCCGATACCTATCCTGAATCATAACATAGTGTCGCACCTGTGTGGGTACAACTAAAGAAAGGAGCAGGTGACATTTTCTTCGTTTTCGTTTCTTTCTTCAGGTAGTCGTATATTGCAATTGAGATTCTTCTTTCAATAAAAGATTTAGTTAAGTCATTCAACGCGAGCAACAACATATCAATATTAAAGAAGGACAGGTCATAGGCTAAATGATACTGAGTTTCGCTAATCAAAATTACTTCATTTGTTTTTGTTCTTTTCTTTTCTTCCTAATACGCATCATGATGTGAGATGATGCAAAGATCAGTACACCCGTGCCAGAATTCTGATACTAAAATCATAGATGAGGCATTCACTTATTTTCGTAACCCAAAAACACAAACCATATCGGCTTATTTCTTTATAATTCTTTAACAAACGAAATAAATAAAGTAATAAATTACCGTTAGTTCCTTGTCTGTTGACAAGCTAAATGTCTTTTTACCTCTAGAAGCGCCATGGTCACCCCGGGTTCACAAAATTAGGACGTTAATCTCCTTGCTCATGTTGAATGATCATGTGTCCAGGGCGCTTAGGCCAACTGACCGTTGACCACACGCGTCCTCAAAATCTCGATGTACATCCCCAAAACTGGTGATGGTAGCACGTGGATAAAGATAAGACTTCAACAAAACCACTTGGAGTGCGAAAACCGTCATTCAGTTGCAATCCCAAATTGCTACCGGCTGAATCGCGTTGTAGATAGTCAAATATTATTGGAAATAAACAGCAAAAAGAATCCGAGAGAGTTTCAGTTCGATCCTTGAAGAACTCTAAGTGCTTTTCATTAGTCTTAAGAGACCAACGACTTTGCTCCACTCTATTACTTATGTCGAGCCGCCCCTGTGCGAACTCTTGGGATTTTTTCTCTACTAACATTTCCACAGGTCCTGGTGTCAGGTGTGGGGTGGTCTCGAAGCATATAGTAGTTCATCATAGAACATCGAATTATAACTCTCTATCTTTCAGTGCCTTCAAGTGAAGTGTAGTGACTGACAGTGAAGTGCGTAACTGTGCCAAGTGCTCTCAACAAACGCTAAGAGTATAACTACAACAGAGGCAATAGTGTACGCAAGAAAAGGAGAAAAGGGAATTTAAGCATCTTATACTCCGGATGAAACCTCTAGTGGAACCATTGTGCGAAGAGGAGGAAACTATTAACATTGACGACGAGGTCCTCATAGACTTCCACCCAGACAATCCCTGTCTTCACGATGCAGACGCAGGAATTGGACTTGAGACCTACTGCGAGGACGAGGAAATACTTTTCTGCAGCACCTCCGAATACGCCACTGGTGGTAGGAGCCGAGCCAGGACTCTAGCCGTTTGGTCTTTTGGATATACGATCGTCCCACAACATTTGACCGACACATCGCCGATTTCGCGCACAGAGTCTGCGTTTGGTTACCACTCACCAACAACCAAGGTTTTCCAGTTCCCGTTCCCGAATTGGCCGCAGGAGGTTCTGGATATCGCACCACGTCTCCGAGGTCACCATTTTGACGAAAACCTCTATTTTCTGTTTTAACCAGTGAAAGGAGTGTTCTGTGTGAAGTTCCAGTAAGGATCAGCAGTTCTGAGAGTTAGTGGTTCCAACATCCTAGTGCTACAGCAACGTAAGTGTTGTTTCCTATTCGAAATTTTCTTGCACGAAATATTAGTAATTACGTTCGTTTGCAAATAACCTTCTGAAAATTTATTTGTGTTTATTTTGCAACAAAAATTTTTAGTTGCCTAATTTGCTATAATAGGTGCAATACATTAAATTTACAAATATCTTGTAAACCATGGCAGCTGATGGCGAACTTAATGATTATTGTACAGTAAATGAAGCTATAAAGTTAATCACTGAACCCTTTAGTGGCGATAAAAGGAAATTAAAAGAATTTATTGATAACGTAGATACAGCATTTGAGTTAGTAGACCCAGCACAGCATGATAAATTGCTTAAGTTTGTAAAAGCAAAAATAACTGGTGACGCAAAGGTTACTGGTCCGTAATACCGCGGAAAGCTGGGACCAAGTTAAGGCTATTCTAGAAGAAAATTACGCTGTCCGACGGACGTTAGATTTTCATGCATGCGCTTTGTTCAATGCCCGGCAAGGTATAACAGAGACAACAGCTTCCTGGGTTTCGCAGGTCGACTCCCTTCAGTCGGATTTGAAGGAAGCTTCAAACAGAGTGTTAGACGATGAAGAAATTGCTGGAGCAATCTCACTAATTGAGCACTTATCGAAAGCCAGTTTCATACAAGGGTTAGCTAATGATAGGATACAAACTATTGTCAGAAGTAAAGGAGAAGATCAGACAACTCTGAGTAAAACTGTAGAGATTGCCTTGGAGGAAGAGAGTCATATACTCTTGCAGAAAGAGAAATTGAGTAAATCAGATAAATCCACCTCATCCAGGAAAACAATAAAAGCGGATAAAACAAAAATTATTTGTTTCAATTGCGGAAAACAGGGCCACAAAATGTTACTTGCGTAAGGGGCGCGAGCCTAAAACGGCTCAGGTAAAGGTGGTACAAGCCACTACTAATGACGGCAGCAAGAGTAGATTTAGGCGTAAATTTCAGAAACAAGGGACCCTGGATTGCAACCATTCAGTCGAAGTTAAGTGTGCACACTGTAAAGGTAATAGCGGCCACTGTTCTGATATCTCGAGTGTTAGCGCATCCAGACATACAGGTGCCGCACAAGGTTCTCCCACCTGTGGAACTTGTCTGTCGCGTAACTGCTCCAAGGAGATTGCAGACCAAGGTCAAGCGAGCAGGAATGTTGCCAGGCAGGGAAACTCTCACTAGGGAAGGTAATGTGGCAACCCATTGACCTTGGTTGCAATAATGAATTGGGCCACCTTAGCTGTTTGAAAATAAGAATTTGTGAACTTGACCAAACATTAAATTTTCTTCCTGATTCTGGGTCACAACTCAGCTTAATCAAGAAAAGTGAATTGAACCCTCAGTTACTCCATTCAGTGAATCCCAATACGAAAACACGAATACAAGGAATTGAGAAGACAACTTCTTACACCTACGGAAGTATTCCATTAACCTTAGGAGTAGATGGAAATAAATTTAAACATGACTTTCATGTAATCTCAAATGAGGTTACCATACCTTCACCCTATAGTGGGATCATTGGCGTAGATTTTTTAACCTTGCACAATTGCACTCTGAATTTCAAGCGTAGCGATCAATTAATATTAACCCTTGAAATACCAGAAAGGTGTGAACAAATAGTTGAACTTCCCACCTATAATCACGGAATATGTATAGTGAACAAACAAGAGCTAGCTGATAATGTAATCCTTGGTGAAGCTATAACGGTTGCTAAAAATAACAAATTCATAGCATGTATTTCGAATACTAATGAAGTACCTCTAAATTTAACTGTCCAACCTTTAGTTTTAGAACCACTTCCAGAAAACGTAGAAAGTAAACAAATCAAGGTCATTACTCAAGATGATAGTAACTCTATTCTGCCCCGCCTTACTTCTCAGAAAGAGAGAACACAAAAACTTTTAGAGCTATTAAGACTATTAAGACACTTAAGATCCGAGGAAAAACAAAGTCTCCTTGATATTTGTTTTAATTTTCATGATATATTTTTCCTCCCAGGTGATGAATTAACTTGTACTAAAACAACGGAACATATTATACAGTTACTCCCAGAGCATGCCCACACTGTGGTAACTCAAAAGAATTATAGAATCCCCGAAATACACAAGGAAGAAATAAAAACTCAAATACATCAAATGCTAAACGATGGCATAATACGCCCAAGTAGGAGTCCTTGGAATTTTCCACTTTTAATGGTTCCTAAAAAACCTGATGCTACTGGCAAACCCCGTTGGAGGCTGGTAGCAGATTTGCGAAAATTAAATCAGATAACGGTAGGTGATAGTTGTCCACTTCCAAACATTTCAGACATTCTAGATCAGCTAGATAAGGCCAAGTATTTTACGACTCTTGATACGGCAAATGGATATTTGCAATTCGAAATAAGAGAATCTGACAGACCTATGACAGCCATCACAGCAGCAGACGGTCATTGGGAATTTGATCGAATGATATTCGGACTTAAAGGTGCACCAAGTACCATTCAAAGGTTAATGAATACAGTTCTAGCAGGTCTTTTAGATATAAAATGTCTTGTGTACCTGGACGATATACTTTTATATAGTCCCACCTTAGAGGACCATAATCAGAGGTTAATTGAGGTTTTTGAACGATTTAGGGAACATAACATCCAGCTGCAGCCAACCAAATGTGAGTTTAAGAAAAGAAGTCGTATACTTAGGTCACATTACTTCAGCCGATTGGATTCGCCCCGACCCTAGGTGAGTGGAAAAGATAACGGATTACCCAGTCCCAGAAACAATCAAACAAGTGAAAAGTTATGTATCTTTGTGCGGATACTATAGGAAGTTTATTTCCAACTTTAGTAAAGTTGCACGACCTTTTCATTTGCTGCTCAAGAAGGACGCAAAATTTGAATGGACAGAGAAACAACCGCAAGCTTTTGAAGAACTAAAAACTAAAATAACATCTTATCCAGTGTTACGCCATCCGGACTTTACTGAACTCTTCCAAATTAGTAGTGACGCATCAGGGACTGCGATTGGAGCTACCCTAAATTGAAGGAGTTTGATTACGAAATTAGGTACCGGCCAGGCAAAAAGAACTGCCATGCCGATGTCCTCAGTAGAAATCTCACAATTGAAAATAAGTCATTAAGTCAGAATATAAAAGATCACATCTAAAAAGAATTTTATGATTCTTCCCTAGCAGGACACCCTGGTATAAAAAGAACAATAGATAAAATTAGGCAACACTTAGAATTAAATTACTATACTTTAGATGATTGGCCAAATTTACGATTAGATGTTGAAAAACTCATTCAAAAATGTGATTCGTGCCAAAAGAATAAAATCACGTACCACAAAACAAAAATGCCAATGCAAATTACAACGACCCCGGAACACGTTTTCAAACGATGCGCAATGGATTTAGTCGGGCCGCTCATACCCACTACCTTAGGCAACCGATACATTCTTACCTTTCAGGACGATCTGTCAAAATATGTGGTTGCCATACCTATTCAACAACAACATGCGGATACCGTTAGCAAGGCGTTTGTAGAAGAAATAATTTTGAAATTTCTAATTCCTTCAATACTCCTTACTGACAGAGGAACTAATTTCCTCAGCCAAGTGTTTGTAAAAACTTGAAAATTACTCAGGATAGATAAGATCTACATAACTGCTTATCATCCCCAAAGTAACGGTTCCATAGAAAAAATGCATCAAAATCTTATTCAAATTATAAGACACTTTGTTTCAGAAAACCAATTGGACTGGGACATTTGGTTACTGTATGTCGTGTTTGCAATTAACACTACAAAACATTCGGCGACAAATTTCACACCCCATGAACTTATGTTTGGGTGCCCACCGAATATCCCTGGTATTCTGCAACGTAAAGTGACGGAGCCAAATGATAACTATGACGATTTTGTGAAAACATGAAAAGAAAAACTCCAACAAGCCTTTCAATTAGCCAAAGGAAATTTAGTACAATCAAAAGAAAAGAATAAGGTACACTATGATAAGACCGCATATGAAACTATTTTTAAGGAGGGTGATTCAGTACTGTTGTTTGACGAAACAGTCCGAAGGGGTAGATCTAAGAAATTATCCTCTCAATGGATTGGACCATACAAAGTTCAAAAGACGATGGAGTAAACTGTATTATTGAAACTAAGCGTAAGAAGGCGATGAAGGTTCACGCCAATAGATTTAAACTGTATTATTAAAATTCATTCTTTCTCTTCCAGATGAAGAAAATTATGATATTCTCTGTACTTCTCGCCACTCTTTACGTTTGTATGGGGGTAAGTGTCCGATTTGAAAAATTTCAAGACAGTCCAGGACTATACTATGAGTACAAAGGACTAGCAGAACTGTACAATACAAAATGGCACTTGGTAACGTATGTAAATTTAACTAGGTTAGATAAAAATTTTGAACTAGTGTTGATGTACATCAAACGTACAGAAGAGATGTGTGAACACAACTTGGTAAAAAGTAATAAGACGGGTTGCACCTCCACTTTAGAAAATGGTGTAAGTCAGAAGGTGAAGGCCATTAGAGACACGCAATTTCTGATTAAACAAATTACGGAGAAGAGACGTGGCATACTTAATATCGTCGGGGCAATTAGCAAAACGTTGTCTGGTACCCTTGACGAGGATGATGCTTGATACTATATCGAGCACATCCAGAAATTGGAGCAAGAACAAGCGGACTTTCTGAAACTATCTAAAGAACAAATGATAGTAGTCAAAAGTAGTTTACAAACAGTTAACAATACCATATTTAATGTTCAAGAGAATGGAAATGAATTAAAGAAGGGATTAGATTATTTAACGTCAGAAATCAATATACGTGAGAAAAAGCTTGTTCATAATTATTTCACTCTCGATATGAAAGTCACCCTTAATGAACATATACAAAAAATCGATCGGCTATTGAAAGATATCCGATCCGATTTTGAAACAATTTTACAGGCGATTATTAATGCTCAAAAAGGAATTCTTCAACCACACATTATTTCGCCAGCCGAAATCTTTAACCATTTCCGTACTGATATTCAAAATTCACCACGAGGTCTCTCCCTTCCATTCCCGTTAAGTGTTTCAAATGGCTACTTTCTCTTACAAATTCTAGATCTTGAAGTATTTTGTCACCATTTTAGGCTATGTGATCAGTTTACCATTAACCGAACACGTAAATTATGATATTTATCATGTGTTGACACTACCTATTAAAATAAAAAATGCAACAAATAAATTTATTTTCATCCAACCGGAAAAGGATTATTTGATTATGGATACCACCAAACAATATTACGACAAATTAACTAATCAGGAGTTCGAGAAATGTAAAAGATTAAAAAACAAATGGTATGTGTGTAAACAATCATTTCCAATTTTGTCTACTCATGTTCATGACGAGTGTGAAGCGAAACTGTTACAATATACACGCTCTATACCCGACGATTGCAACAAAAAAAATTATACATTTAATTGAAACACTATGGACGCAACTAGACAATAACGAATGGTTGTATGTAAGTCCTCAACAGGAAAAATTAACCATACTTTGTCAACAACAAGAACCTTATGATGTACTAATTCAGGGCTCAGGTAAATTAATTTTAAAACCAAACTGTAAAGGTTATGGGGTTAGAACATTAATTCAATCTGAAAACACATATGAACTAAACATTACAAACAAGGATGTAATTCCAAAGGTAAATTTAAATTATGACTGTTACGAAATTCATGGTCAACAAATTACAATAGACAATATCGAATTAAACTTACTTGTTAAACATGTAATTAATAATGTAAACGATTTAAGATTTGTATCTCATAAAATAGACGAGATCGATAAAGCAATTGCCGATCAAGAATGGAAGTTAACTCACACCAGTAAAATCCAAGGTTTATCAATTTTGGCTTATATTGGTTCTGCAATCGTAATACTCTTAATAATATTGTGCTGTTGCAAACGAAGTAAATGTCTCAAATCAATTTATAATTGGTGTAATAATAAAGAAAATTGTTGCAAGAGTATATGTTTTAAACCTATGATAATAAATAAGATACATACAAACCAAGAAGAAACTAATCTCACTTCTATTTCTATGTCTGAATTAGGCACTCAAGGTAGTGTGACTGATTTGGAGGTAGCAATCACAGGTACAAAACCCAGCGCCAAACCACGAAAGGTATTGTCTAGGGTAAGAAGCCGTTAGCAACAAATGCCATGGGTCGATAGGTAAACATGTTTGTTTGAGAAAAATGTGCTTCTCATTTTTTTAATAAGAGAGGAGGTGTCGTACCTCTCAGCTTCTCACCTGTGTGGGTACAACTAAAGAAAGGAGCAAGTGACATTTTTTTTCATTTTTCGTTTTTTTTTCAGGTAGTCGTATATTGCAATTGAGATTTTTCTTTGAATTAAAGATTTAGTTAAGTCATTCAACGCGAGCAACAACATATCAATATTAAAGAAGGACAGGTCATAGGACAAATGATACTGAGTTTCGCTAATCAAAATTACTTCATTTGTTTTTGTTCTTTTCTTTTCTTCCTAATACGCATCATGATGTGAGATGATGCAAAGATCAGTACACCCGTGCCAGAATTCTGATACTAAAATCATAGATGAGGCATTCACTTATTTTCGTAACCCAAAAACACAAACCATATCGGCTTATTTCTTTATAATTCTTTAATAAACGAAATAAATAAAGTACAAAATTACCGTTAGTTCCTTGTCTGTTGACAAGCTAAATGTCTTTTTGCCTCTAGAAGCACCATGCTGGCGTCAACCAAAGGACCTCGGGGCCCCCTTGGTTACCCCGGGTTCACAAAATTAAGACGTCAATCACGTTGATCTCGTTGAATGATCATGTTTCCAGGGCGCTTAGGCCGACTGACCGTTGACCACACGCGTTCTCAAAATCTCGATGTACATCCCCAAAACTGGTGATGGTAGCACGTGGATAAAGATAAGACTTCAACAAAACCACTTGGAGTGCGAAAACCGTCATTCAGTTGCAATCCCAAATTGCTACCGACTGAATCGCGTTTGTTGAGGGGCACTAAGTCCTTCCTCTGTTGTAGTTCATACGTAGTACATTCGAGGTTCGTACCAAGTTTGTACTAGTTCGCACTAAGTCCATACTATTCTACTGCAAAGTATTTTAACTCCGAACCCATTTCTAACAATTCGTGGTACTATGTGTTAGTTCGCCGGTTTTGCGGATTCCTACGTAGTTTTGTGAGTTTTCTCTAAAACACATCACCGTCGTGTAAATAAATTTGTAGATAATCAAATATTATTGGAAATAAACAGCAAAAAGGAATCCGAGAGAGTTTCAGTTCGATCCTTGAAGAACTCTAAGTGCTTTTCATTAGTGTTAAGAGACCAACGACTTTGCTCCACTCTATTACTTTTGCCGAGCCGCCCCTGTGCTAACTCTTGGGATTTTTTCTCTACTCACATTTCCACAGGTCCGGCACGACAATAGTCTATCTGATATCTTCCGCCGTCTATTGGCGATTTCCATGTATATCTTCTTTTCTTGTGCTGATTGAACCAAGTGTTCCCAATTACTAGTGAATTCTGTCTACAGAAATTAACCAGTCCCTCTCCTCTTTCATTTTTTTTTGCCTAAACCATATTTGCCTACGATACTACCTTCCTGTTTTTCTCCCACAACTGAATTGAAATCTCCCATTAGAATTATGCATGCACCCTTCTTCTCCCTATCTATAATTTTTTCTATTTTCTCATAATTTTCTTCTACTTCTTCAGTTGCATGCGAACTCGTCGGTGCATATGTCTGTATAACCACTAGATAATTCGTTTTCCCTTTAAGTCTTAACATCATAATTCTATCATCAATAAATTCTACTTTCACTACCTTCTCCTTTAAGCGCTTTCCAAGAATTATTCCTACGCCATTATAACCGTCCTTTTCATTACCTGAATAAAATATTCTATATCCTTCGCTGTTCAATACCCCATTACCTTCCCATCTAACTTCACAAGTGCTTACCAAATCTAAATTATTTTGTTTCATTTCTTCTTTAAGATTTTCTTATTTTCCTCCCTGTAACATAGTACGTACGTTCCATGTCCCTATCCTAAACCTTTTGCTCTTCCTTGTCTTTCTTTCTCTGTTTGTCTTCCCCCCATTATTACTTTCGCGTCCAATAGTTCTTCCCAAGCCATCCCCCTTCAGGAGATCCGAATGGGGGGATATTTTACCTCCTGAACTAGATTTTGACCTGCGAAAGACCATTGTTCATACGTTCTCTTTTTGCTGCCAGCAAACTAGGGAAAATAGAGTGGTGATTTCCCGTTGCCTTCCACCCCGCAGTATCCCAGCCGTTAAAGCCACCCTGACCATGCCTGGGATTAATGTCCAAGTTGCCATAAAAATCACTATGATTTCCGCCAACTTGGCTACTGGAGAACTGCGCCTTCTCCCAGAACACTCTTCGTCTGGCTACTCCATTTAGACCAATTCGGTAGGGATGGCCCTTTTGGTAGTGAACTACCACCGACACAGCTCTAAATTTCACTGTAGCACGCAATCCTACCCACTCGAAACATAAGTGACTTCGTAAAGGTGGTGTTTATCGGGGAGGTGTAGTGGTGTAAGACATGCAATTACGTAGGAACCATTACAAGGTACCGTCGAGCAAAACTTAATCCGAATGTTTTTCAGATCGTTTATTTGTCGTTTGATCGCGTTTGATCCGGAACAATTAACATTTATCGACACGATTAGTAACGTAATATAACTAATTAGGAAGGAAGGGTAAAAGGTTAATCTGTTAGCCCCAAAGCGAACCAAATTTTATAGGAATTGAGTCAAATCGTTCCAATCTCATTTGATAACGTTCCTTCGCCAACAACAATCTTTTTATCAACACGTTAGTGACGTAATATAAGTTATTACGTAAAGGGGCTAAGCGGTTCAAATGTTAAACTACATCGACCCAAATTTTATTGGAATTTCGTCAGATCTTTTGATTTCCATTTGGTCGCGTTTGATCGCCACGCTTTATTACGTAATACAAGTAATTTCTTGGGGTGTGTTAACAGGTTAACCTGTTACCTCGCGATCGAACGAGACTTGATTGGAATTGGATGAGATCGATTCATTGACGTTTAATCGCGTTTCACCGCCACCCGTAGTGATGTAATACAGGTAATTACGTCGGAGGGCGAACAGCTTAACTTGTCATCTCCCCTTCAAACCAAATTTGATACGGAATTGGGTCAAATCGTTTCATTGTCGTTTGATTGCGTTTAATTGCAAACAATTATCGTTTGACCGCCACGCGTAGTGCTTAATACAAGCAATTAGTTCGCACGGGCTAACGGGTTAATCTGTTAGTTCGGCGTCGAACCAAATTTGATCGGTATTGGGGCTGATCGTTTCATTGTCGCATGATCGCGTCTGATCGCCAACAATTATCGTTTTATCGCCATGCGTAGTGTGTACTACAAATAATTAATGGGGGGCTTAACCTATTAGCCCACCATCGATCTAAATTTGTTCCGAATTGGGTAAATCGTTTCATTGGCGATGGATCGAGTTTGACCACCAACAATTATCGTTGGAACGCCACGCATAGTGACGTAATACAAACGATTACGTATTGGGAGTTATAAAGTTAGCTATCTAGCTGCGACATGGAACCAAGTTTTCCCGGAGTTTGGTCAAATCGTTTCAATCACGTTTGAGCGCGTTTGATCGCTTTAAATTATCGTTTGATCGCCACCCGTAGTGACGTAATACAAGTAATTATGAAGGGTGCCTAGCCGGTTAACCTGTTAGCTTCCTGATCCAACCAAATTTGATCGGAATTGGTTCAGATCGTTTGATCGCGATAGCTAACAATTATCGTATGGTCGCCACGCGTTGTGACGTAATACAAGTAATTATTTAGGGAGAGGAAGATGACAACTTGTTAGCCCCCCCCCCATCGAACCAAGTTTGATCGGAATTGGGTCAGATCTTTTCGTAGTAGTTTGATCGCGTCAGATCACCACGCGTGGCGACGTAATACAAGTAACTAGTTAGTGGGGCTAGCAGTTTATTCTGTTAGCCCCTCATCGAACCAAATTTGATCAGAATTGGCACAGATCGGCTCATAGTCGTTTGATCGTGTTTGTTCGCCAACAATTATCGTTTAATAGCAACGCGTAGTGGCATAACACATGTAATTACGTAGGAACCATTACAAGGCCCCATGGAACCCAATTTGATCTGAATTTGTACAGATCGTTAATTTGTCGTTTGATACGCAGCAATTATCGTTTTACCGGAACGCGTAGTGACGTAATATAAGTGATTAGGAAGCGAGTGTAACAGGTTAATACCTTAGCTCCCCAAGCGAACCAAATTTTATCCGAATTGGGTAATTTCCTTTCATTGTCGTTTGATCGCCAGGCTTAATGGCGTAACATGTCTTATTACAAGGGGGGTAACAGGTTCCCGATCGAACCAAATTGCATCAGAATTCGGTCAGATTGTTCCATTGTCATTCGATAACGTTTCTTTGCGAAAAAATATCGTTTTATCCAGACGCTTGGTGACGTACTGTAAGTTATAACGTACGGGTGGTTAAGAGGTTAACCTGTTACCCTACATAGAACCAAATTTTATCGGAATTGGGTCAGATCACTTCATTGTAATTTGGTCGCTCATAATCGCCAAAATTTTATTGTGTTATCGCCTCGCTTTATTACGTATACAAGTACTTTCTTGGGGCTGGTTAACAGGTTAACCTATTAGCCCCCATCGAAAGAAATTTGCTCGGAATTGGGTCAGATCAATTCATTGACGTTTTTTCGCGTTTGATCGCCACCCGTAGTGACGTAATACAAGTAATTAGGTCAGGGGCGAACAGGTTAACCTTTCAGCCCACCAATCGTACCAAATTTGATCCGAATAGGGTAACGTTATTTCATTGGCGATTAATCGCGTTTGATGGAATTGCATAGTGACGTAATACAACTGATTAAGTATGGGGAGCTAACATGTTAGCCTCTTAGGCGCGCCATCGAACCAAATTTGATCGGACTTGGGTCAGATCGTCTCATAATCGTTTGATCGCCACGTGCAGTTACGTAATACAAGTAATTGCTTAGGGGAAATGACAAGTTAACCTGTTAGACCCCCTTTACAAATTTGATTGGAATACTGTCAGATCGTTTCATTGTCATTTGATCGCGTCTGATCTCCAACGATTATCGTTTGATCGCCATGCGTATTGTGTAATACAAGTAATTAATGTGGTTTCTAAGAGGTTAACCTGTTAGCCCCCACCGAAAGAAATTTGATTGGAATTGGGTGAGATAGCGTCATTATAGTTTGATCGCGTTTGGTCGCCAGCAGTAATCGTTTGATCGCCGCGCGTAGTCCCATAACACATGTAATTACGAGGGGGAGTAACAAGTCCCCCATAGAAGAAAATTTGATTGGAATTGGGTAAGATTGTTTCATTATCGATTGATCGCGTTTGATCGCCACGCGTAGTGACGTATTATAAGTAATTAGCTACTGAGGGTAACAGGTTAATCTCTTAACCTCCCTCATCGCATCAAATTTTATCGGAATTGGGTCAGATCGTTTCGTTTTCAATTTGATCTCATTTGATCGTCAAAAATTATGGTTTGATCCCCACGCGTAGTGGAATAACACATGTAATTACGCAGGGTCTTAATCTGTTCTACCGCCATCGATCTAAATTTCTTTCGAATTGGGTCCAATCGTTTTTAGGCGATTGGTCGCGTTTGATCACCAAGAATTATTGTTTGATCACCACGCATAGTGAGCCATTTAGCCATTTAGCCGCACTATCGAACCAAATTTGATCCGAATTTGTTCAGATCGTTTCATAGTCGTTTCATTTTGTTTGATAGCCAAAAATTACCGTATGATCACCAGGAGTAGTCACGTAATACAAGTAATTATTTAGGGTGGGTTAGAGATTAACTTGTAACCCACCTTCCACAATCGAACCAAGTTTGATCGGAATTGGGTCAGATCGTTTCATAGTCGTTTGATCGCGTTTGATCGCCATGCGTTGTTACGTGATACTAGTAACTACTTAGGGGGTTAACAGTTTATCCTGTTAGCCCCACATCGAATAAAATTGGATCAGAATTGATTCAGATCGTGTCATAGTCGTTTGATGGTGCTTTTTCAGTAATAATTATCGTTTAGTAGCGACGGATAGTGGCATAACATAAGTAATTAAGTAGGGAGGGTAACAGGTTAAAATGTTAGCCCCCCAAGGAAACCAAATGTTATCGGAATTGAGTCAGATCCTTTCATTGTCGTTTGATAGCGTTTGATCGCCTGCTTAACGGCGTAACACATCTAATTACGTAGTGGGGTAACTGGTTTCTGATCGAACCAAATTTGATCGAAATTGGGTCAGATCATTCCATTGTCATTTGACCCCTTACTTCGCCAACAAGTATCGTTTTATCGAAACCCTAGTAACGTAATATAAATTATTACCTAGGGGAGATAAAAGGTTAATCTGTTACCCTACATCGAACCAAATTTTATCGCAATTTGGTAAGAGCGTTTGATTGTTGTTTGGTCGCGTTTGACCGCCGAAATTTTATCGTAAGATCGCCACGCGTTGTTACGTAATACAAGTAATTTCTAGCGCCTGGCTAACAGATTAACCTGCTAGTCCCCTATTGAACGTAACTTGATCGGAATTGGGTCAGATCGATTCATTGACGTTTGATCGCGTTTGATCACAGCCCGAAGTGAAGTAATACAATAAGGTTGGGGGGCGAAAAGGATAACCTGTCAGACCCCCATCGAACCAAATTTGATCGGAATTGGGCCAAATCGTTTCATAGTCGTTTCATAGCGTTTCTAAGCAGCAATTATCGTTTGATCGCTAAGCGTAGTGACATAATACAAGTAATCATTAAGGGGTGTAAGAAGTTAAACTTTTAGCCCCCCAATCGAACCAATTTTTTTTGGAATTGAGTGAGATGGTTTCATTGTCGTTTGATTGCGTTTAGTTGCCAACAATTACCATTTGATCACCACGCGTAGTGGTGTAACACATGTAATTACGTAGAGGGTTAGTCTGTTAGCCTCCCATCGAACCAAATTTAATCGGATATGGGTCAGATCGTTTCATAGTCCTTTGATGACGTCTGGCTACCAAAAAAACGTCTGACCGTGACGCGTAGGGGCGTAATACAAGTCATTAGGCAAGGGGCTTACAGGCCCCCAATAGAAACAAATTTAATCGGGGTTGGGTCAAATCGTTCCTTTGTCGTTTGATTGTGTTTGATCGCCAACATATATCGTTCGAAAGCCACTCGTAGTAACTTAATGCAAGTAATTAGTTACCTGGGGTAACTAGTTAACGTGTTAGCCCTCATTCAAACCGAATTTGAACGGAATTGGGTCAAATCTTTTCATTGTCGTCTCACAGCGTTTGATAGCCAACTATTATAGTTTGATTGTTACACGTAGAGGCGTAACACATGTAATTACGTAGGTGCTTAATCTGTTAGCCTACCATCGAACCGAATTTAATCCGAACTGGGTCAAATCGTTTCATTGGCGATTAATCGTGTTTGATCACAATAATTATCGTTAGGGCGCCACGCGTAGTGATGCAATACAAGTAACTGATTAGGGCGGCTAACAAAACAACCTGTTAGCCCCTAATCGAAAAAAAAATAAGCGGAACAGGGTCAGATCGTTTTATTCACGTTTGATCGCGTTTGATCGCCACCTGTAGTGACGTAATAAAAGTATTTGTTAGGGCGGCAAACAGGGTAACCTGTCAGCCTCCCAATCGAACCAAACCTGATCGGAATTTGGACAGATCGTTTCACTGTCGTAAGATCGATAAGAATTATCGTTTAATCGCCAATCGTAGTGACGTGTTGCAAATAATTAGGTATGGTGGCTAGCAGGTTAACCTGTTAGTCCCCCAATCGTATCAAATTTGTTCGGAAATGGGCCAGATCGTATCATAGTCGCTTGATCGCGTTTGGTCGCCAACAATTATCGCTTGGTCGCCATGCGTAGTGACGTAATACAACTAATAACCTAGGCGCGTAAGAGGTTAACCTGTAACCCGCTCTTATCGAACCAAATTTTATCGGAATTGGGTCAGATCATTTCATTGTCCTCTGATACCATTTGATCGCCAAAAATTATCGTTTAATCTCCACGCATATTGACGTAAAACGTTAAATTAGGTAGGGGCTTAACGTGTAAGTCCATCAACGAAACAAATTTGATCCGAATTGGGTCAAATCGTTTGATTGTGGCTTGATCGTGTTTGATCACGGCAATTATCGTTTGTTCGCCACTGGTAGTGACGTAATACAAATGATTACGTACGGAGGAATTACACGTTTGCCTGTTAGCCGGCCGATCGAACCAAATTTTACCTGGATTGGGTCAGATAATTTTATAGTCGTTTTATCGCGTTTGATCGCCACGCCTAGTGACGTAATACAAGTAAGTACTTAGGGGGGATAAGAGGTTAACCTGCTATCTCTTCATCGAACCAAATTTCCTCGGACTTGGTTCAGATCATCTTATACTCGTTTGATCGCGTTTGATAGCACCGCGTAGTGACTTAATAAATTAATTACTTAGGGGAAGTAACAAGTTAACCTCTTAGCCCACCTATGGAATCAAATTTGATCAGAATTCTCTCTGATCGTTTCATTGTCGTTTGATCGCGTCTGATCGGCAACAATTATCGTTTGATTGTCGTGCGTAGTGACGTAATACAAGTAATTATTGGGGGTTAAGAAGTTAACCTGTTAGCCCCCATCGAAAGAAACGATCGGATTTGGGTGAGATCGTGTAATTGAAGTTTAATCGCGTTTCATCGCCAACAATAATAGTTTGATCGCCACGCGTAGTCGCATAACACATGTAATTACGAATGCGGGGTTAACAAGTCGCCCATCGATCCAAATTTGATCGGAATCAGATCAAATCGTTTCGTTGTCGTTTGATCACGTTCAATCGCCAAAATTATCGTTTGATCAACACGCGTTCTGGCGTAATACAAATAATTACGTACGAGAGCTAACAGGTAAACCTGTTCTCGCCCATCGAATGTAATTTGATTGAAATTGGGTCAAATTGTTTTACTCGTTTCATGCTTTTCGTCGCCAACAATTGTCGTTTGATCGCCACAGCAGCGGTGTAACACATATAATTATATATTGGGCTAACAGGTCCCGCATCGAACCAAATTTGTACGGAATTGGGTCAGTTCGTTTCATTGAAATTTGATCTCGTTTGCTCGCCAACAAATATCGTTTGATCGTTACGCGTGGGAACGTAATATAAGTAATTAGGTCAAAAGGGTAAAAGGGTAATCTGTTAGCCCCTCTAACCAAAATTGATCGCAAATAGGTCCGATAGTTTGAATGTAGTTTAATGGCGTTCGATCGCCAACGATAATCGTTTGATCGCCACGCGTAGTGACATAATACTAGTAATTAGGTAGGGGGCTAAGATGTTAGCCTGTTACAAGCAACACCTAAACAAATTTGACCGGAATTTGGTCAGTTCGTTTGATAGCCGTTTGACACGTCGTGACGCAGTACAAGTAATTAGTTAGGATGGCTATTATTAGCTCCCTATCGAACAAAATTTGATGGGAATTCTTTCACATCGTTTCACTGTCGTTGATCGCGTTCGATCGCCAACAATTTTCGTTTGATCGCCATGCGTAGTGTCATAATAGAAGTAATTAGGTAGAGGGGTTAACAGGTTAACCTGTTAGCCTCCATCGAAACTAATTTGTACGGAATTGGATCAGATTTTATCATTGTGGTGTGATCGCATTTGATCGCCAACAATTATCGTTTTATCGACACGCGTACTGACGTAGTATACGTAATTAAATAAAGGTCATTATTTACGCCCTTGTCTCTCTCCCTCTCTCTTAGGAAGCAAATCATAAAAGATAGACAAATGCAAATTTTTCACTGGACCACAAGTGACAAGTAGACACCTACACAGCACCCTAATATAAGGTGTTGTGACGAAATTAGGTAGCACTACGAATATCTTGGAAACGAATTATCCAAAATAGATGTTTGTCAAGAAGTATTGGAAACACTTTAACCCAGCAATGGATCAACAATTATTGATAATGGTATGTATGCGTTTCAAATGTAAATAACCCTCACCACTGTACTCATGTGATCCCAGTTTTCGTTTTTGATATCTAACCAGCCCATTTGAAATTAAGAAAAAATCGCTTATACCTTATTCTGAGAGATCATATATCTAACCCTGTAGCTGTAAGAATTTCTTAGAACAAAGCTAAACAAACTGAAACTTGCTCGTTCTTGGGTATAACTGAATAAAATTTACTGTTATGCCTGGATATAACAAACGGTTTAGCAAACTCGAAATATATTAACAACCGGTTCTATCGAACCGGTGTGAACCGGCTGAATAGCACCACTGTCTGTAGATGGCACTGAAAGATATGCATCGATTTCCTGTTGCAGTGAGGCATCAAATGATTAGCACAAAAGAGAAACGGGGATTCCCCGATTTTGCTTTTGTTGATCAGGTACGTCATTCGTCCATATCTGAAAATGAAAATGAAATTTTTGAGTTTTACGTCCAACGATTATGCCGGTTATTCTAAAGGAGACGGTGGTTATGAGAAATGAATGAAATGGTGGAATGAAGACAGTGGGAGGAAACGGGAGAACCCCGAGAAAACCCACGCACACGGTGTTTGTCCACCACAAAGTTCACTTGGCAGGGGCTGGGATCGAGCCCGGAACCCAAGCACCAGAGGTAAATGCTCTACAGCCGAGCCACCGCGGCCCCCATCAACATGAATATTCAAGACCAATCAATATGTTGAATATCCGTATTTGATGTTGTCGATATCAATATTGGATGTTGTCAATATTATCGATATCGATATTCGATATTGTCGATATCGATATTGTCGATATTCGATATTCGATATTGTCGATATCCGATATCGTCGATATCCGATATCGATATTGTCGATATCGATATATCTATTCGATATCGATATCAGAAAAATAACGAATGTCGATATCGAAATTTCGATATCGCACAGCCCTAGGAGAAGGGTGTCATCCTGTGTTCCCCTTTACTTTTACTCCTGCTCTTACATCTTTTAGAAACACAAATAAATATACAAGAAGTGACATAATTTAAAGTTATAACTTTTCAAAAATCAGTCATGGGCTATTCATTGTCGTTTACTAATATTGCAGTTTAATTACATAAATCTTTGCGAACAAAGAAATGCAATAAATTTTTATACACAAAACATTTTTAACTAAAAAAACAGAAACAATGGTATACAAAACAGTGGTAGAAATATAGTTGGCTAACTCCCGAACAACTTAAATATTTAAAAAAAAATACAATTAGAGTGAAGCAGATCAACAATACGAGAGAAGACATGTAGACGGACTAGAGGGACCCGTTTTCCTATAAAAGATGTTTCCCATTATCTTTTCAATTAAATATTAAATTACACACCTTACAATTTTCGGGAGGACGTATGATAAGTGGCCCTGATGGACAAGCAGATGTGATTGTAAAAATTAAAAAAAAACAAACATTTAATGAAACAAAGATTCAACCAGCAGAATTGATTGATAATAATGTTGATCACAATATTTTAAGAGAAGCGTCAACCGTTGGGAAATATCATTACAGACAGGGGACACCCACAAAGAGGTCCACCGGACCCGAACACTCAATATATATATATATATATATATATATATATATATATATATATATATATATATATATATATATATATATATTTAATGATTGTGTTTTGTCTGTACCAGGGAGCACTCATGGAAAGTCTATTCAATTTGGATCGCATTAAATCTTAGTGACTTGACATACGAGTACATATGTGCACTTCCTTAATAAAACTATACTTGACTTAACAGTGAAATTATTATTGGTTTATTTTCGACGAACAAAGAAAAACTTAAATATTTATATTGGCTAATCAGTAAGCGCAAGAATTTCTCTAGATTAGAGACATTTCCCCCAAACTACGAACACTGCTTGTTATTGCTGCGATACCCATGTAACTTTTACAGCATGAAACTACAATATCAAATTATCAGGAACATATTTTTTTCTTTAGCATAGCACAAATACACTCCCTTTTCCAAAGCAAAATATAAAAATTGTTCATGTGGTGCACAACTTACGCTACTTGGAAATTATTTATGGTTTACTCGGACGCAGAATAACGTCATATGTCTGTTTTGCAATATTGTACCCCTCCCAACTTTCGACACTCTGAACAAAACTTTCTGGGTGCGCACTTGATTACAGTTTATACCTTAAGAATGTAACTACAAACTTCAGTTCATAAATAATACTAATACTAAGAAGAAGGAGGAAAAGCAACAAACGATATTGAATAGTGACTTTTGAATGGGTATTATATGCGTAATTGCTTCAGTTTAGCAGTTCAAGAGTTCGGCTTCTTTTTTTCTTTCCTTTCTGTTTTTTTAGTGTACCTTAATAATTTGCTCTGAGAATCGTAATTGTTCAAACATTACTACAGTATGCCATAAATAAAATAATAACAATAAGACTGATTTATCACACATATATAAACAAGAAAAAATTACTGTACTACGTCAATAAGTGAATTACTTGAAAGAATACAAAAATAATTTACATTAATGAAGCTATCAAATAAAAAAAGTCGCATACAGCTCAAGTCGAGAGGTCACTGTACTGCCCACTATCACATTAGTCCAAATATTTTATTACATTCAGGCACAAGACCATAGACCCATATTAAAAAAAAAGTCGATAGGCGGACGAGTGTAGACACTATTAAACATGTAGAATGCAAACATCATTAAAATTGTTATGCGTAAATTGAGGTAAATTAATAACATTATTTTCATCCAGTATAAAAATTCTGGGGAGGGCCAGCTTTGCTTCTAGGGGGAGCCGGCACCCAATGGACCCTTTCTAGTTCCGCCTATATCAATTTCTGATATATGCTTTTGCAATGTGGAAGTGGTGATGCCTTGAGTCGCTCTCTCTCGCTCGCTCGCTCACTTTCTATTTATACAGAATATAAAAGTGGATGTATGTGTGTGTTTCAACATAATTCTGATATATCTAGAGCAATTTTAACTATATTTCTTACAGTCTGGAAAAGAGTACTGTCGGGATACATATCAAAAATGCTAGAAACGGGTCGAAATTAGTATCGAATCCATAGTTTCGTGGTCCCTTAGATGAATAGTTCTACTTTCAATTAAAGTCCAATTAAGCTCCCACTAGCACCGAGGATGGTTACGTAGCGACATAAAAGTATCGACGTCAACCGATATTAGAATCGAATCGTAAATTTTCAGCGCCGCTAACAGTGCCGCAATTTTCCATTAGTCCACATTGGTCCACATTTCACATTAGTCCCATTGCCTAGAGGGCAACATATTTGCAGCGTGCGAAGTTTAAAACTTGAATAATATCTTAATTTTTTCCTTATGAAAAAAGTTAAAAATCAAGAGCAAATATACTATTTCATGAACAATCCTCTTTTACTATTGTAATATGTTTAATATTAGCGTTAGAAATCTAAAAATAATTCAGAACATGTTTCACATTTGTTATTTTTTGTTACGTAGTTGTAGCTGTAGCATCTAGCGAGTGGTATTTAATTGTAATAAATTCACTAATTAAGCATATTAGAATTAAGTTTTATTTTTAAGTTAGGGATGAAGGGGCGGAGAAATATGTAGTTATTGGGGACGACGAGAGCAAAAGTGCGTATGTTTAGTGGATTAGAGATCATCTTTTGTTGTAGTTATGTACAGGCCCGTATCCAGGGGGGTCTAGGGGGCTGCCCTCCCCTAAATTTTTGCTGGCCCCCTCTAAAATTTTCACGGTAGGCTTGCAAATGAACTATAATATGGTGATGAACTATAAAAATTGTTGGATCGGCCCCCCCAAACTTCAGCCGGGCCCCCCTAAATTTTTGGGCTGGCTACCGGCCTGGTTATGTAGACCTTGAATTCTTTTGCTGTTTTATTTCGGTAAGCCCCGGGAGAATATTGGGATGAGACTGTGCTTTTGACAATTTGTTTTTGGCAATACACGGGAGAGTATTGGGTTATATTAGTTAGCCGGACATGGTGTTGATTATGAATAATCGGACAAAGTGTTGGAAAATAGAAACAACAAATGAAGGATGTTACTATGTAGAAATAAATAATGTGTAATCGTGTTGATGTAGAAATGGAGCCATATAAGTGGCTGAAGTCTTTTTTATGTTAAGGAAAGTTAGAGCCAGTGTGGCAATTGATATTTTAGGGTTTATGAGCCAAGCGTGGCTGCTGATAATAAGGTCGAAGAGCGGAGAGTGGACACTGTTATGGTAGGTTGATGAGCCAAGAGTGGCTTTTGATATTTTAGTGGCTTATGGTAACGCCAAGTGGGATCATAGTTATTGTTATAGTTTTTGGGATTCAGAAAGGCTCCTGTTTAATTGAGTGTATTGGTGTAAGTCAATTAAAGGTTGACAGTGAAAAGAAAATTTTATATTTCATTTGTAAACTCTAGTAGATTTGAAAAGTTAATTAAAGTAATACTTTGCTTCACTGAAGGTACCAAAAATAAACAAACTTAACAATTATAATACATATCCTTAGGGGGGGGAGTAGAAGTCCGAATTTTTGCGAAAAATTGAGTATCTCACAAGTTGTTGAACTAAGAGCTGAAATTCAGCATATAACTCTTTATTAAAAATAAACAGCATATGTCCTGACATTTTTTTAATTTTTTTGTGAGCGGGGGGGGGGAATTTTCTATATATTGGAAATTGGTAGTGGGTGGATTTGTAAAAATAATCGAAAACGTTTGATATTAGTTGAGAAAGAAATTGAGTAATGAAAACTACAGTTCTTCGAATTTTATACCCACTGCTTTCTATTTATAATTGCAGAAGCTGGTGTTTAATATATGGAGCGTTCAGAACATAAGGCAATCATACCATAAAGTTAAGAGAAAATGGCCATAAAATTGGTATTCTGAACTTAATTACATGGGCATTTTCAATTAGTACGTCATGCTTAATTATATAGAAAATTAGTTTTTCTTTCTTTTTTACGTTCGTCTAATTTTCCTTGATTTGAGACTTTTAAATTTCATCCTATTTTCTACTGAAATGTGTATGTAAGGCAACAAAGAAATAATTATATATGATAAATTTAAATTCATTTTAATTCGGAAGATGAGAAACACTTTACCATTGTATATCTTAAAGGTCAGATCCACCAATATTGTAATAGAGAGGTGCAATGAGCCATTGATGGTAGAAATTCAAACTCCGATAAGTGATAATTTCATAGTCTTGTTTTATTACAAGTGTAACCTCTTTAGTCAATGGAGAGAAGGACGTGAATCATGGGGCAGAGTTGATGACGATGGGTTTTGGTCGTTCGGAGTTGGTCGCAATGGTTCAGGGTAGTTCATAGTTGGGGGTAGGTCAGAGTGGATCACGATGGATGAGGGGTCAGAGTGGGTTAATGGGTCATTTGGGTGTTGGGTGATAGTAGGTCATGGTGGGTCGTGGATCAAATTTTCATTGACCCACACCATCTCTGGTTAAAATTGTACGAAAGAGAAGAGGCACCGAAGATGTATGTCGGCTATTATGCTCAAATTTTGCACATAGATAGTACCCCACCAGAAAGCAATAAATCTGAAATGGTTCACGGTACCACCTCCTAGAACTCGAGATGTAGGGGTTTGTCTGATTGGCTAAATTAAAACCTCAATGATTTATCCTTCAACAAGCAAGCTTTTTATGATCGTTTCCGTGGGGAAGTCAGAAGAACACGTGCCTAGTAATCGTAATATTGATAGTTCGCGTCCACCCCGGAGTATTTGTTTAGTGTTTTTTTGACTCACCTAAGTATAAACAAATCACAGATATAGGCAATATAACATATTTTGGGAGAGTAATTTTGTGGTTCGTTGGCGTTTCATCGCATCTCTGCCAATGGTAGTAAAGTTTTCAAAATGGAACTGGTGCCACAGCTGATCGTCACTGCGGGATCACCAATTTTTGGCGAGAGGTCAATAGCTGACCATATGTAGTCCACCGACGCTTACAGCTTAGAGTAATGAACGATGTCTTTGCCTTGTAGACTTCATGACTACCGAGTTATTATTATTATTATTATTATTATTATTATTATTTGTAGTAATAGTAGTACAACTGATAATAGAATAATTATATTGTCTATGTATTGTCTCGGTAGGACTACACACAGCATTTGGCTCGTTTTGGTTCGACTCGACTCTAATCCGAGTCGAGTTGGAGGAAATTTTTCGCGCCGGGTCCTAGAGTAGACCTCAAAGATGTCTGTTTCGAGTCGAATCGAGTTTCAAAGAAAAGTCGCTCGTGCCCATTCCAACTAATGAGAGCTAATCGGAGTTAAGCGAAATCGAAAGTCACACTATTTCTCTAAGCGACCCCGAAAACTATAAATTCGACACTAATATCGATCATTTTCTATCATTCTTTTATATGTATCCCCCTCCCATTCACCATAGGTAACCCAACAGCACTCTTTTTGAGACTATGAGAAATGTGGTTAAAATTACTCTAGGCCAGTGGTTCTCAATCTAATTCCTATCCCCTTTTAACACATCCTCTTGCCAGCGACCCTTTTATAAATTGTGTTTTATAATAAGCTTGTATGGGATTTTTAACATACCTATTTCTATAATAGTAGAATCCATTTCTTGTTTATAGTGAACAGAGCCGTGGCATGGAAAATCAGCGCCCGGGGCGAGAGTATATGACGATGTCTCCGTACATATGAGTGAGTCGACAGACTAACTGCGAAGCGCCACCATGGTTGGCACGAAGCTCAATACAATTTTCAAAAGTAAACCCTGCATTTCCTTGATTTTGAGGACATTTTATTACTTTTTCCTTCTATTTTATACATGTGCACATGCACCTTCCTAACATGAGTAACACACTTCCTCCGAAATTTGTGCCCCCTTTTTTCGGCGCCCGGCACTGACAGTGGATTCAGTAACTGTAATATCTATATTCCCAACGACGAAGGTGTTGGTTCAAGATGGATGTTAAACTCCTTCATTAAGGAGGTCATTAACGTATCTGATCTAAGCCCACAACTTCTTGACCACATAATCAATCGAATGATCATGCGACAAGTCTTTGCAACTGGTTTTCTGTAACGAAGACTTGGACAAGTTGTGCCGGATGAGGATAAAAGAATATCCTGGTCTGGTATCTGCTGCTTTAAAAGTAATAATTCCATTTGCTATTTCGTACCTGTGCGAAAGTGGGTGTGTGTGTTTTATTTCATGGTAAACATTAAAACAAAGACAAGAAATCGCTTATCAGTTGAAAATGGCTTGATAATGTTCGTCACGAAGATTGAACTAGTGAAACCGTATTAACCGTATTAATGAGATACCGAAGCTTATTTATTAACTCGGGCATTGCTGTACTAGTGAAATTACACCATGCTTAGGTATCTCATTAGGTTTAAATTTTAATTGTATTTCAATGTGCAGGTTTTGTTCCTTGTGTATTTTTCTAGCATTTCTATATACAATTCTCATTAGTTTCATATCATACCCCTTTCATTTAAATTCATTTTTAAACAACTCTGCACCCTTTGAAAATGTTCAGTAGACTTATTTTTTATTGTGCTTTACAGTAGGCCTATGTATAAAAATAAAAGTATGCCTATCAGAACAAAATTCAAAATAATATTTAAAAATAATCCCCGGTATTAGATTTTAACTATATTTATCTCTTGCGCTTATCTTCGCGACTCCCTAGGGGCCGCGACTCCCAGGTTGACAAACCCTGCTCTAGGCATACATGAGTTATGTTGGAACATACATACATACATACACTTTTATGTGTATAAATAAAGATAAGAGAGGGTTGAGAGAGAGCGATTAAGGTATTACCGCTCTCAATCTCTTCACTTTACTTTTGCAATTCGTAAATTTCTTACGTGACAGTTTGGGGCTAGCTAGTTTTTTGTCTTGAACCACGATCCGATTTTCGATATGCTCTACCTAAATGCTGTAATGCGAATATTGAGAAGTTACCTGCGTATGAAAATAGCTGCAAATAAATACATTACATAACTTATTTATTGCTATTACACGATTTTCTTAATTTGTATTTAATATTCACATATAACATACCGACGTTCTGTCAATACCTCAGATGTTATATTTTAAAGATCAGTATTAATTATGTCGTGAAATGATATGAATATATATATATATATATATATATATATATATATATATATATATATATATATAACCGATGAATTGTAATTTAACTATTTTACATAATTTTCATGCATTGAGGGAAAGTAGAATATCATAAAAGAATCTCACCTGAACGGGTATCGAACTCACGATTTAAACGCTCGGGGTGTACCACTGAGCTAACATTACCGCTTTTCGGAATCTGCTTCTGAAATATAACTGAGCTCATACGTAAATGCTCTCTTCCGTATGGAAATCACAATGACGAAACAAGAGTGTGAATACATAGTTTCGAAATATTGTATCATTAAGTATTTCAATCAATGTTCTTTTTTTCTACACATAATACCATTTCAACATGTCTTATTATATTTAACAGAAGGAAAAACATATCTCTACATTTTTTCCCGATTGCTAAGCTTGGCTTGGAGGTTCGAACTAGCAGCTTTAGTTTACTGTTTTCCGAAGATACTCGAAGTTGGACTTCGAAAGTGTTTGTCTCAAAACAGCTATCATCATATCGCTCAATCTGTTTGGTATATGGTATATGTTTTTATACGTATAAAGTCAGTATAACAATTTATTCTTTAAACAGCTTTTCGTATGTATTAATATTCCTTTATAAAAACTGTTTATAATATTATTATTACGGCGCACCATTTTCAGATTTCTTTTGCGAGTCGTTGACCAAGTCGTTCCCCACAATAGGCGTGTCGCGCAAGTAACCAATCACACGTCAGGTACTAGCTTTTACCTATTGCTTCCTGCTCACAGCTCAGAACATTGGTAACTATGGATAGACGTACAGCAATAATTGCTTTATGGGAGTTGGAAGGCTATTCTGCAACTGCAGCTAGCAGGCGAGTAGGTGTCCCGGCCTACTCGCGATGGATTCGGCCTACAGGAAGGCGATGGATTCGGAAATATGGTGCTACAAGTCAGACTGGTAATTTACGATCTTCTGGTCGTCCGCATGTGTCAACCGAAGCCGAAGATTCGAGATTAGTAAACGAAGCCCGGTTAGACCCACTAAAGACGTCTAGAGAGCTAAGGGAAGCTTCTCTCTTTCCTGGTAGTAAGCATACAGCTCTGCGAAGGCTTCGTCATGCTAGGTTACGTGGCTGTGTTGCTGCCGTGAAGGAAAAACTCTCAGACGACCACAAAATTTACCGTCTCGCGTTTGCACAGGCGAATGTGGGCCGCAATTGGGAAAACGTAGTTTTCTCAGATGAATCCATATTCACATCAAATGAGGGACGCCGTTTTGTGTATCGTCCGAGAGGCACCCGATATGACCCTGGATATGTGGCTGCTTGCAATCGCAGTGGCCATGTATCTATTTCATGTTGGGGATGGATTTCCAGTCGCGGAGCAGGACAGCTTCACAGAATTGAAGGACATCTGGACAGTGCTCAGTACTTAGACATTATGAGTAATATCATGGTGCCATCTGTACGAGTATTTCAGCCTGATGGTGTAATTCAGTTCCAGCAAGACCAGTCGCCAATACCTATTTCCCGTGTGGTTCAGGAATGGTTCGCAGGGCAGTCTGAGATTGATTTAATTGACTGGCCGCCTCGTGGAGCAGACCTCAATCCCATAGAAAATATGTGGGCAGAAGTGAAGCGTACTCTAAGGGACAGTTGGCCTGAGGCAGATCCACCAAGAACTCAGGATGACTTGTGGCATCTTGTTTCCGGAGCATGGCTGGAGGTAGGGGAAGGAGATAGATTTGTCACCCATTTAATAGATTCCATGCCCAGAAGAATGGAGCGTGAAATAAATTCAGAAGGGTCTTGGACACAATATTAATGTCCCCGCCTTAACTCCCGAAAACAGCCCTTTTCAGGGCTACCTAAACGCTTCTGAAAATATTTCTAGAAGTAAACCACTCCTTGTATCCGATTTCAGTGCAATTCTACTAATAACAAAAAACGATAAATCGCTGCAGGCTTTGAATTTAAGACCTCTTCATTACCAAGCCCGTACTCTACCAGTGAGCTAACATGAACACGCAACCCAAACACGATTTTCAATTTCTGGTATTCGATGACAATGATGCTCATATACTTTGCAAATGGTGTATTCAACTTGGGATATTCCGCAACACACACACACACACATAAACAAAGCGAGAGAGAGAGAGATGGATATACAAAAGCATATTCAACGTATTCGAATGAGACTCTAAGTAACGACATTCCGTTCTAAAGAGAATTTGTGTTTCTTTCCGTGACGTTAAGGGGATCGGGAAAAATTATGTGTCTTCAAGCTGGATCCGACTTTGGATACTCTGTTTATACACTTTCTATATCCGTAGGAATATACTGTATTTCACGAATGTAAAAACATGCTGTAATGAGAATATTGAGAAGTTACATCTGTATGAAAAATAGCTGCAAATAAATACACTACATAATTTATTTATTGCTATTGAACGATTTTCGTAACTTGTATTTAACATTCTCATATATAATACCGACCTACTGTGAACACATACCTATCTCAGATGTTATATTTTCAACATAATAATTACTATGTTCTGCAATGATTATGTGATATATATACAACTCAGGTATTTTAATGTAATTATTTTATATGATTTTTCATGCATTGCGGAAAATACAATTACATAAAAATCACTCACCGAGATCAGAATCGAACTCGTAACCTTAAGATTTGAAATCCGACCCCTTACCTGTGAGCTAACACAAGGATCTACGGAAACATGCTTCTAGCGAAACATGTATAACGTTTCTCAAGATAATTATGACACTCATATCCAGTACAAACGCTGTTTTTGTTCTACTTTGTCTTTTATTTTAGTACTCAGACGATAATTATGTTCTGTCTTAACTTTGAGCATTCTTTTACATATGGAAAGATTCTTTAACGTATCTAAATGTTCCATTACGTATGGAGAGCTAAATGACAAACAAGAATGTGCTGACATTAATACAAGGTTTCGAAATATTGTATCATTAAGTATTTCAATCAATGTTGCTTTTTTTCTACACTTGGTAACAAGTCTTATTATATTTAAAAGAAGAAAAACACATCTGCAAACTTTTTCCCGATTGCAAAGGCTGGCTTGGAGGTTCGAACCTGGTTTACTTTTTTCCGAAGATACCCGAAGCTGGACTTAGAAAATTTTTGCCTCAAAACACCAATAAAGAATGCACTCAACCTTTTTGAGACAAGGTGTATCTTCTCCCACTAGACACTTGCTGCGATATTTATTGGATACGATCGATCCAACACTGCCGTTGGCGATCACTTCCCTCCCCTCCAGTTGCTCTTACTTAACTAATGTCTTGTGTGCCTATATCTATCAATGTCATCGAACTCCCGATGTTTTGACTTTAACAAGTAAACAATGGTACATGCACCACCTACAACAGTTATCACCATGCAAATTAATAGAAAGAGAACCAGAATACAATTGGCATATAATATTTCGTAATATACATTCAAAACATTTAACAGCAGAAAATAAATCCTTTTGGTACATAGTAGTGAATGACATTGTAGATACGAAAGTAAAACGAAATAAATGTAGGTTTAGTGCCGATATAATATGTTCTTTCTGCGGTGCTACTGATTCCTTAAGTCATAGATTAACAACTTGTGTGAACAGCAAACAAATTTGGTACCAATTGCAGCGATTTTTGGGTCTTATTATGCGCCAACCTCGTCGCTCAATCGAGGTCAATCTCCTGTTACGACTGGAATATTCTCTGTATCCCAAAACGAAACACAATGCTGTTACCTGGCTTATAGCGCAAACAATTACGTATGTACTCTCAGTGGAAACTGCAGGTAATTCTTCATTTTATATTGAATATCTTCAAACTAATTATGACAAAATGAGCTCCCTTATGAAAACTTGTACTTTTGCTCGTTTTCTCGACAATACCATATATGCGTAATTAACTTGTACTCCTTTGTTCTTCCAATGAGTTTTTAGTCATTTATAAAACTTGTGTATATGCTACATACGTTCTTTAAAATAACGCACAAAATGTACATCTTGTATCTATGCTCCATAAGCAGTTCTTTTTTTCTGTTCCCTTGAGTTATATTATGCATTATTAGCTGTATATATTTATATTGTTCTGCAGTTGTGTTAATGATCGTATGTATCCAACTCTATTAGTTAATAAAAAGTTGTTAAAAAAAGTGGTCTAAGGCGTTCGGCTTGTAAAGCACCATTCGAAATTACTTTGAGTCCCCGCCGGGTACAACGCTTTTTTCTCTCTTTTTCTCACCTGTTCTCGATATTTCTGTCTGTGTTCCTGTCGGATTCCATTAAATAGAATTTGAAATACAGACCAATATATATGATAAATTATCATTTATTTGCGAGTCTGCACTCGTACAATATACATTTTCGAGATTTTGATTTTGGAAATGAAGTGTATATACTATTGAATAGTAAAAACAGTAAAATAAAAAAATATTCGTATAAATATTGATTAATTAATTAGTGTTAAACATGGCTTTCCAATCAGGATTATATAGAGAGGAGTTATTTCTAAGTGCAATCCGAAAACAAATATTTGAGTTTTAATATGACCCAAAGTTTAATCTGACCCAGATTAAATGTAGAACGAGAAACAAGTGTAATATTATATTTGTTACGAAAAGCTTTTGAGCAATGATGCTTTTAGGACGTGATCTGAGGAAGAATTTGAGACCCCTCTCGAGCTAAGAAATTTCCGCCTTCAGGACCATATATTCGATCGTGCTCAATGTCGACTACCAATGTTTGCCCTCCACCCGCATATTGAAGCTTTTGAAAACATAGACAAAGCTTGACATAGAAAAAGCTTTTGACAGAGTATGGCAATCAGGTCTACTATATAAGTTAAAAAACATTGGCCTACCAGATATTTACATTAAACTAATCTCTTCATACCTTAAAAACCGTAAATTCTATGTATCAGTTGTAAATTCTCAATCTACCCATCGCAGAATAGAAGCAGTTGTCCACCACGGATCTCTCTTAGGCCCGGTACTCTTTAGTATCTATGTAAACGACATACCGAAACATAAACACCAACATAGCACTCTTTGCAGATGACACATGTATATATTCTGATAGCTGGCAAGCAAATCAGGCAATAAAATATATTCAGAGACACATTCCGACACTTGAAGAATGGTTTAACAAATGGAAAATAAAAATAAATAGTACTAAATGTGAGGCTGTATATTTCACAAAACGTAAAAAGAGCCCTACTACCAAGGTAGAAATTTTTGATACTCCAATAAACTAGACTAATAAAGCCAAATACCTCGGTGTCACCCTAGATAGAAACCTAAATTTTAAAGAACACACCAAGCTGCAAATAGGCAAGGCCACTGGCCGGCTTACAGAACTAAAGCCGCTATTCGCATACATTAGTAGTAATGCAAAAGCAACTCTATACAAAACGCTCATAAGACCGATACTTACATATGCAGCCCCTGCTTGGGGACATGCACTGATAGGAAATATGAAGAAATTGGAGATATTTCAAAATAAAATCATAAAATTAATCTCAAACTGTCCTAGGTATACTAGATTAAACCATTACAATATAGAATGAACATCCTGCCCATTGCTGAAATAAAAAAAGACACAAGCAAAAACTTTTTACAACAACAAAAATGAAATTGAAAACAATTTAATAAACACACTTGGCACCTTCACAATAAACTCGTACACCAAACACAAGAGACCACTACACCTAATATTAAACCCATAAAGTTCCTATTACTCAGAGGATACAAATGTATTTACCTTAACTTTATGTTAAATGTATATAAAGGTGTGTATATGTGAAGGTATGTGCATATGAATGTATGTATGGTTGTGTATATATATGTATGTGTGTGTGAATGTATGTGCGTGTGTCTACAAAATATAAATATATATGTATATATATAATAAAAAAACAAAAAAGAAAAAAGAAGAAGAAAAAATATTTAAAAAATTAAATAATGAAAAATAAATGAATAAAAAAATAAAAAATAAAAAAAACAGGAAAAAATGTTTAAAATAAAAATCTATATGCATGATCGAATGTTTAAGTGTATATATATATATATATATATATATATATATATATATATATATATATATATATATATATATATATATATATATATATATATATATATATATATGAGTAGATATATATAACAAAACTTAACCAAACATGAATTCATATGGCAATATATACCTAAGTATGTATATGTATAGCACATGAGTATACGTAACTGAATATCTGTATATATGTACAAATATATATAAAAATAGCACAGGTAGACGAAACTGAGTAATAGTCACATACAATAGCCACTAATACAAAAGCCACATAAGTTTCTTTTCAGGAGCAAATCACGACGACCAGGTGAGGCAACGGAACAAGCAGAAAAATTGCATGACATATGAAAAAAATAACAAAGTCCCACTAACAAAACGCTTTCCTACTACAGACAACACAGACATGACAACAGATTAAATATTAGTCAACGACAGAACTTGTATTATAAACACACAATTACAGACTTATTTACATGGATTTTCACCACCCCTTCCAGTGTGGTTTTGCCATGTAAATTGCCTATGAATGCAGCACGACCGACAAGGGTTTTTTTTCCTGGCTTCTAGGTTTTTGTCCGTCCATCAAAACAATAAAATCTTCTCTCGCGCTTTCCTATCTTCTGGTTTACCCTTCTTTCTTCCTATCTACACATAATGAAAGATTCGCGTGTAAATGTCTTCCGCTAAGATACAGGCTGCGGTACACACACTACCCACTGACAGATGCTATAGGCTACAAACTGCATGGAGCAGAGGCATGTAGAATGTTGGTTGATGCCTTGCTCACTGTCCAGGACGCGGGCTATCGTGAGGGGCGTCCTTATTTATAAATTTTCTGTTTCTGTTTCAAACAAATCACTTCTCAAGAAGACTGCGAGCAACTCACATCGCAAGAAGCCTCGGCTGACGAGACTAATAGTCGAAATAGTTTGGAGCCCTACTATCCTGGGGCAAGGCAGACCATAGCTGTCTAAACGTCTAAGAGAAAACAGAAACTGTACTTTTTAGTACAAAACACACGTTCGTACAACCGCAATTGTACTAAGTACAAGCCCGCATCGAAACCGTACTTGTTAGTACGAACCCCCAAATAGTGCAGTGATCTTTTTAAAACCTGAAACAGAAGAACAGCAGAAATGGCAGAACAATCAGACATCCTAATTGTGAACGATCTGAACATGGACCTGCCGCAGTGGAATGACACTCTGGAAGACATCCAGCTGGAGGGAGAAAACCAGGACCGCACGGCGAGAGAGGACAGGAGCAGCACTCCAGGACCCAGCAGACGACCGGATCTCCCGCAAGCAGTGGGGAACCAACCCGGAACCTCTCGGCCCAACTACAGGTTGGGTGAGGAAAGGGGAGACTGCTTCAAAATGCTACGCAAGCTTGTATACAAAAGACAGCAGCACTACGCAGCACTACGAGGCCGAACACAAAAAAGGGGATCCAACTTGGCAAGCCCTTGATAAGGCTTCACAAACCAGACCTGAATTTGGTTGAATACGATAAAGTACCAACCACATTCGAAGAGAATATCCAAAGCATATTGAGAAAAGCAGAAAGTGAAATAAACAAACAAGTGATCGAACACTACAAGCAACTAAGACCGAAACTAGAAGAAGAATGGGAGTTTGCCCTAAAAGAATGCAAATCCCGCTTTGGGCCACGAGAAACCAAGAGGTTGTCCAGAGAGGTAAAAAAAAGTGGCTCTGAATTTCCTCAAGAGAAAGATACAACCTCAAAAAAAAAACGAAAAACGAACCAACAACACAAGAGGACCAAAACCACGCAAGGAGGAAGACAGAACACCACACAAAGGAAACCAAGGAGAGACTCAATAGAAGAACTAATGGAGTTCTTGAAGAACTTCCGAAAGTAGACAAACATAACATCAGAAACAAAGAAGGATCCTTTTTAGGACCACCAAAACTTCAGAAAAGAGTTAAATTGAATATGCCAACCCTAAATGAAAACCATCGGTCCTTCTTAGGACCACCAAAACCTCTAGAAAGAGAAAAACTGAATATGCTATACCCAAACCAAAACCAAGGGTCCTTCTCAGGGCCACAAAAATCCTACAAAAGAGTCGAATCAAACGAACCAAACCGTAACACGTCTGTGAGACCCACAGAAAAACCCAAAAATCAAAAGAAAAAAGCAGACCCAGAAACAAATACGTGAAAAAGAAAGAATCACTCATACACAACCTCTCAAACAAAACTCTTGAGCCAAACCAACTGGAAGTACTGGAGAAAGGACTATCCTTCTGCCCAACATATAAAACAAACTCAATGGTCCTGAGAAAGGACCTGAAAAAATTCACACAAAAACGAAATAAACTCTACCAGACAGCAATAAGAAAAGAAAGAGCCAGAACAGAACTCAAACCACAAACCCCGCTGCTAAAAAAGAAAGAGAACAAAGACCCAGACCTGACCATACACTGAATTCAGGAACACATCGGTCAGCTACAAGAAAAAATCCTCAAAGTCCTTCAAAACAGAAACAAATCAAACCTATCCCGACGCCACAGACACGCACTATACCAACTTAAATCAAAAAGGGATATAATTATAAAACCCACTGACAAATCAGGAGGACTATAACACGGCCAACAAGAGATGGTCTCTGACGTTTCTTACAACATACGGTGGGACATTGCAGCCCCTACTTTGATACCAGTGTTACCAACCACGATCACTCTGTCTTATACCATTAATTAAATTGCTACTACAGTTGCACCGAAAAAAACCTTGACAAGCGAGTAGTGGCAATGTCACTGCGAGCTGTCAGAGACGTTCTCTTACTGGACGCACTATAGTAATAATGAACAAAGAAGACTATGAAAAAGAAGCACTCCTACAATTGGAGGACAAAACCACGTTCAGAGAAATAAAATAACCAAAAGAAGCAATCATAAAAATGATAGAAACCAAGATAACCTTCTTTGAGAACCTACTCATTAAAACAGGAGCACTAAAACTCTTCCATGTAGGAAGACTAATAAACAGAGGGTCAAAACTACCGAGCTTCTTCCTACTACCAAAAACACATAAACAACCTAGACGAGAAACGAATTTCCCCCCAGGGAGACCAATAGTATCAGCCTGCAACGGCCCCACCAAAAACCTAGACAAATACTTAACACATTTTCTTATGAAACTCCTACCAACACTGCCGGAATGGCTAAAAGACAGCACAGATTTCCTCCAGAGAATCAGAAAAATAAGGAAAACGAATCCCAAGAACCTCCTATACACCACAGACATAAAAAACCTATACCCAAGCATAGAAAGCAAAAGAGGCATAGAACTTGTGTCACACTATTACACTTCTGGATATGACTGGCTAAAAAAAGAATGCGAAGGAGAAACCCTGCAACCACCAGCCCCTGCTCTAGTAAAGAGAGGACTGGAAATTCTGATGTACAGTCAGCGACAGTAAAAAGTGGAGGTTGGATACATAAGAAATGATAGCTTTTTCCAGTAGCAGGATAGTTTCACTGTATGTCTGATAGTTGGACAACCAACATGACAGCAAATACATGCCCGAAAACATAACATGCCAGGATATTCCTCCATTTGGAGGAAAAAGAATTACTATCTGAGAGCATCACTTAGAGAAACAACCACGAGATAAATCTGCAGAAATTCCATTCACTTTAAGATCAAAGAGATAGGAATTAATGCAAAGGAAGCGAAAAGAATAATACGCATCATGCAGAGACCGAAAAAGTATGGAAAGCTAAACAAAATGAGAAAAGAAGGAAAGAGGGAAAGGAAAGAGCAAAAGACATGGGAATAAATTAAATTTTAACACTTAAGGATAAACAGTGTCCGTCTTTCCTCCTGCCCACTGTATCCGTCCTGGTTTTTCTCCCTTCATAGGATAAACCTCATTCAGCATCAAACGCGAACATCATTTATAGTGTTTAACTCTTTGAAAAAATATAACTGAGTCCAGGCCGAGACTCGAACCCCGGACCCTTAACATAACAGTCAGACGCTGTAACCACTTACCTACACACGCTATAGCAAAGCTGTTTATAAACCAGCCATTACCCGCGCTGTTATCAAACGTCTTAAATCAGCCATTGTCGGGAGTTACCCCAGTTAAACTTTCAGTTTGAATTTTATTTACGTCCTTTAGCCCTCTACGGCAACAGGCCCCATTTTTTCATTAAAAGCAATTGTTCTTGTTCTTTAGATTAAGATCAAGAATAACTTAATCTATACTCTTGCTTACTGTTGTCAATATATATATATATATATATATATATATATATATATATATAGATAGATAGATAGATAGATAGATAGATAGAGAGAGAGAGAGAGAGAGAGAGATCGGTATATAAAAGTGGGATTAATGGGGGTTAAAAGAGTGATTTTGTAACTGCGAAATGGGTCTTCAAGACGGTGATCGCACCACTATTGACATCTGGTAGCGGTATTACGTAACACACACATTAAAAATAAAGCTTCTAAACGACAGGTTGCACGTTGTGCCGTGGGTAATTCGGTAAGGTGTCTGCTTATTGAATAGGCAACTCGAGTTCGAGTCTTGAGTACACCACTTCCTTTTTCCTTCAAAATACATTTCTATATTTTTATAAATGTTATTAATAATTGCTTTCTTGCATTTTTTGTAAATTATCTTAAATTAGTGAAGGTTCAGTAAAATCAAGAAGGTTAAAATACATATATATATGATTCTTTTATCCGTATGTACAGTCCAGGAATGGAGCGGGTCGGGGGACCGCGGTTCAACAGAACATGACCCACTGCAACCCCCCACTCTCACTTAACAACGTATTACGACCCACAGACTCATTCTGCTCAGTGCATTGTAGACAGCTTCTGAACACTGGTGAATTTGTCTACTTTCAAGACATCCTTTTTCTTTTCATTTGTTTCTATTGACAAAAGAACTTCAGGCAATTTTAGATATTGATATTTGCAACTGTAATAATAGCAATAAGACTTATTTGAGACGCAGCCTGTGATTTCTTGGAGGAGCTAACTACTGGGAAAAATGTTTCAATCATGTGTAATATCTAAATTATTATATAAGAATTGAATGTAACCATGTGTGCATGATCATCATATCCAAATTGCAAAGTCAAATGAAATGATTTTTGGTATATACTTAGGCCTCAATCTCAACTAGGAAGTTATCATACATTCGGTATCGATTTCATTATATTACATATTCTAAGAGGGACCGTATTTGTGCGAAAAATTTAGTATCTCACAAGCCGTTCAAGTTGAAGAGCTGATATTCAGTATATTAATTCTTTATCTAATATAAATAAAATAAAAAGTTTGTTTGTCTGTATGTCTGTCTGTCTGTCCGTGTGAGGCCTGGGAACCAGACGAGTGGACCGAGAGTTACCAAATTTTGGTCAGGGGTACCTAGCCCAGGAAACAGATCAAAACGAAGTCGTTTCTTAAAATTTCGAACCAGGGGGGTCTCAGGGGGCTTTTACCGGAACCGGCTTGGGAACCAGACAAATAGACCAAGAGTTACCAAATTTTAGTCACAAATACCTTGGTCCAGGCTCGAGATCAGAATTAAACGTTTTTCTCAAAATTCAAACCAGGAGGTCTCAGGGGGGGCGTTTATCGGGACATGTAAAAGTAGTAGAAAACTTCCGATATTAGTGTCAAATTCATAGTTCTCGCGGTCGCTGAAATCAATGGTTAAACTCTGATCACATTAACTTCCAAATTCACCTTATTCGAGCCGGGAGTCAGCGGGGGGGGGGATACCGAAAAATTTAAAAGTAATCTAAAATGACCGATATTAGTGTCCAATCCATAGTTTTCGCGCTCATTGAGATCAATGGTGACACTTCCATTAGCGAAGATTGGCAAAATCAGCTACAATTGTATGCAAGCCGAGAGTCAGCGGGGAATACTGAGAAATGTAAAAATAATCCAAAATGACCGATTTTAGCGTCAGTTCCATAATTTTCGCAGTCGGTGAGATCAATGCTGACACTTTCATTAGCGATGATTTGCAAATTCAACTACCATTGTATGTGGGCCGGGAGTCAACGGGGAGGGAGGGGGACACGGAATGCCGAGACATGTAAAAAATAATCCAAAATGACCGATATTAGAGTCAAATCCATAGTTTTCGCGGCCGCTGAGATCAATGGTGAAACTTCCATTAGCGATGATTTGCAAATTTAGCTACATATGTATGCGGACCGGGAATCAGCGGGGGAATACTCAGGCATGTAAAGATAATCCAGAATGACCGATATTAGCGTCAATTCTATAATTTTGGCAGTCGGTGAGATCAATGGTGAGATCAATTAGCGATGACTTGCAAATTCAACTACAATTGTATGCGGCCGGGAGTCAGCGGGGAGAGGGGATACCGAGACATTTTAAAGTAATCCAAAATGATCGATATTAGTGTCACATCCAAAGTTTTCGCGGTCGCCGAAATGAATAGTAATACTTCCACAAGCGTTGACTTCCAAGTACTGGCCCCATGCGAAGAACGGGTATATTCAGCTGGTATATAATATATATATATACTTCTTTAGTTCTTTAATACCAAATGTGTATGTAGTTTGCCAGTACATGCCCCATAGCGTTAGTTTCTTTTGGAATATTTTATTCCCCCCACTCAGACTACGTTAACAAAATCGTACTCGTAATTATTCGTACTAACTAACAAGAAGTAACTATAAAGTTATGTAGCTTCCTTTGTATTTATATAATCTTGGTATTTGCCTACAGTCTTCTTGTTTTATAAAATCCCTATGTAGCTGCTTAAAACAATTTGAGGATTTATATATATAATTTTGTGTATATTTACATTGTTATAATTTATATTAATGGTTGTTAACTTCTATCTTAATATCACATTCATATTGAACCAGAATAGTCAAAAATGGTAGCGAGAATTGATGAGATTAAGTAACTACGAACGCCATGATAGTACATTAACGAAAGCTACAGACACTTTCGTCGTGATCCGACTTGTTGAGTTGACTTTTGTTAGTTATTATTCATAATGGAACCTGAGCAATTCGAAGTAGCATTCAAATCAGTTAGTGTTAAATGTCTTTTCTAATGGCTGGCATGGAATTTTTATTCAGAAAAATATGAATACAAATACTCAGATAGACGACTAACAATTGTCTTTTGGCGATATTTTTAGTCCTCTCGTAGAAACAGAGAGTGATCATAGCAATTGTTTGCTTAGTAGCGATAGCGTTAAGGGACGGGTTTTGGTTGACAGTGTGTGTGTGAACACAGAGCCAAATGTCGTTCACGCGAGTTTTTTTGATGGCTTGGCTGATAACAAATCATTCAGGGGCTCGTGCGAATCAGCTGTTTTGAAGTCGAAGGAAAATGAAAACGAAAGTTATTTTTCTTTAGGCACGTCTGGTGATTCACGTGTAGGGAATTCATTTATGCCTTTTAATACTAATTTAGATAAAGTAAGTGTAGGCATTGCTTCAGACAGCTTTAGTAATTTATATAAACAAATCCCTATTTGTGATGGACAAGAAGATTATGTATTATTTCAATTTTTCTTGTCAGTTTATAAAATAACTAGATTAAAAACCTTCCCTGAAGAAAGCATTCTCACGGAACCTATAGGAAAAGTCATAGCCCATTCAGCCCTGACCCACACAATTGTGCACGCAGAATAAATGACCAATCTTTCCATCTTTCGTAATTACTAAAATAAAACAATACTGTTTTTGTGGAAAACTGGATTTGTGACTTGTAACGCAGCCTGAGTGGAAGATAAAATATTTCCACAAAAACTAACGCTATAGGACAAGTACTGGTAAAGTACATACACAATTGGTTTTAAATAACTAAAGAATATATATATATATATATATATATATATATATATATATATATATATATATATATATATATATATATATATATATATGTGTGTGTGTGTGTGTGTGTGTGTGTGTGTGTAATAAATAAGCTCAAACAGAAGCATTAATACTATCAACTGAGTAAATCGCTCAATAGGCTATTTGAATTATGCAATGAAATAATACATAAAGTTCGTCGAATTATAATATGTAAATTTCATTAAGGAAACAGAACATAAAATTTGACTTAAATAATTTTATAAACAATTTGATGACTCAAAAATAGATCCTACAACAAATATAAAAAATTAATAACTGTGTATTCATTGATTATCAGCACAAATATATTCAATATTCTGTTAAAGTTATTTTATTTGATAATCTTCAATAATCTTCAATCAACTTAATAGGATAACTTTGAGGTAAAAGAGTATTCAATTAGGAAAGTTAACATTTACCAATATTTTTCGCATATCACTACAACATCCTTCATAGCGAATATTACACTTTATACAATAAATATATGGTTTTGTTCCAATTCTATCCACTACCACGAATTCCAATTCTATCCACTATCACATGAGTAGTGCTATTTATACTATAAATTGACTGCCGATTTCCTAACATTTTTAACTTCAATGAAATCGTTACACACATCCAGCAGTATATTTATAAACAAATGCAACGTATATTTCTTTCCTAATTATGAATGTAAAAGTACAATAGTCATCTGTCAAAACAAAAATTAATAATTTAATTATCTATACCCAAGTAATAATAATATTCTAACTACAAAATAAAAATCCCCAAAACTACAAATTCCCAAAATAAACTACCTAAATATAAACGAGAAGTCCCAAGTCTAAACGTCAAAACGTAATCTATAGTCTTAAAAGTCCAAGTACTAAATACATTCACAAAAAAACATATAAATAACTAGAATCCTGAAATAACTATAGAAATCAAATTTTCCATAGATATGTATAAATAAATGTACCAAAATTCACAAAAGTAAATCCCCACGTTAAGCGGGTTTTCATATCCAGGCTCCTAACTATGAAAACATTTACGATCACTCCAACCCCAATCATTTCACAGATTCAAACTGTTGTATATAAGTTATTAGGACGTAAAATTGAATGTAGTTTATACGAAAAAAACTTTTATGCATTGCAACACCTGTAACGCCCAAATATTCACCACAAACTTGTAGTCGTATCGAAATAAAAAAAAAATGTGGAGCAGGAAACTACTTTACACAAAAGTCTAAAGAAGCTCAGTGAAAACGTACGAACTGGTCGAGCGGTTTGGGTGAATAGTGTATCAATCATAAGTGTATGTGTTCAAACCCTGTATGTATTATTCAATTTGTTTTTTTTCTTTCTTAAAAGTGTGTTCATATTTTTATCAGAGGACTAAGAACATTTTTTTGAATAAATCTTTGGCAACTACTTTTCTCTCAAATTCGATTAGAAAGGAACATTATGTGAATTGCAAATCTAAAATCCAAAGCTGAAAACAAAATATTAAGTATGTTCAATATTTCATTATTATCCTTTGATTTGTAATGAAAAACTAATTATAAGCATTGATAATTTTAGAAGATTCTCCCCGGGTAATGGTCAAGATATGAATGAGAGAAAACTGATAAAAAATTATTAGTCCACTTTGAGCATGATCGAAAATATGGCCACCAAGGGGGAAATTTATGTCAACATGGTCTCAAATTCTCGAACAGGTAATGCCCTGAAATCATCACTGTTTGAAAGGTTTCCTTAACAAATACCTACGTAGAATCAGGGGCGGATCCAGGGGGGATCGGGGCTATCGCCTCCCCAGAAGAGGAAACTTTCTTACTTTATATATATAAATAAAATCTATCCCAGAATTTGGAGCCCTTAGAAGTTGCATTATGACAACCCACCGCGCTCCCCGAAAAAGTCGGTCCTGGATCCGCCCGTGGGTAGATTATTACATTTATTTCTCGTTCTACATTTTGAAATGACAAAATCATAATATTTAGGAGAATTATAATACGATAAGCATAAATATTTATAGAACTAATGAAGTAAATAGTATTGTGTAAGTTATCGATTTCTAATCGGATTAAAACTAGAATATTCGTTTGCATGCACTTTAAAGTAAATCCTCTCTATATAATTCTTACTGGAAAGCATGTTTAACTCCGATTACTCAATCAATATTTGTAATAATATATTTTTATTGTAATATTTTTACTATTCAATGTCGTATACACTTCATTTACCAAAGCAAAACCTCGCAAATGTATACTGGGCTAGTAAATATTATCAAATAAATTATCATTTAGTTTACGTAAATACTGCATCGCCTGATTTCAAACTTCGTACTTTAACTAAAATAATAATAATAATAATAATAATAATAATAATAATAATAATAATAATAATAATAATAATAATAAAATTATAGCCATGTTTTATAAAAATGTCAGGTTTACTCAATAAATAAATTCAACGTGGTCTCTATTCGAAGTTCTATTTGTTCGAATCCGATAGAAATATAAAGAGAAACTTCGAGAACAGGTAAAAGAAAGATGTTACTTTGGTGCGATTGGAACTAACGTTTAAGAGTTCCTTTCAATTTACAGACAAATGCCTTAGACACTTTGTTTATTTTCTTTAAGTTAACTGATTCACTGAACGTATCTGAGTAAGTTGTCCCTATTTTCTAGTCGGTTTTACAGGTTTTACAATCATTTCCTTTAAGCTTGAACGACAGGAACACCAATTCAAAAACATATAGAACAATTAAAATTCCGAAGTTCCCCACCGGGAATCGAACCCGTGACCCCGTACACGAAAGGCACACGTGCTAGCAACTAGACCAGCTGTAAGAGCGAATGAAATCTATTTTGTAGTGTATGACGTTTATACGCATTTCACCCTGATGTAATTTGTCTATTGAATTTTTAATGTTTATCGTAGTTGTTATTTTGAGGAATGATAAATGTTGTTCATATGGATTCTATTACGTATTCGTCTATAAATAATATATAAATTATCAGAATTATTCATGATCTTTCATGGAAATTCACTGGTGCATGCGCAGTAGAAACAGAAGAATGCAGTTTATTGATATAAGTCCGAATGGAAATTTCTAACAGGCTGTCAGAATTCCTTAATGAAAGCAGTGGTTCCCAACCTGAGAACGCGCAGCTTACTCCTGGTTAAGCATGAAGGGGCGAAAACTACTGGCAGAAATGAATTGTGAAATATATAAATAAAGCACCACTTATAATGACTCTATAATTTAGATTGACAATTTTATAATGACCGTTTAAAAAATAATACTGAACTAGGAGGGTATGCTAAAGACTTGCTGGAAATAAATATAAATACCTGAGATTATTATTATTATTATTATTATTATTATTATTATTATTATTATTATTATTATTATTATTATTATTATTATTATTATTATTATTATTATTATTATTATTATTATTGGTCTCCCACTTCTTGGCTGAGATGTGAAATATTCACCACTTTCTTCATACCACTAAATCTATTTCTTCACTGTTTTCTTGTCACAGCCCATACCCATAGCTATCTGAATGGCAGTTTGTTCCATAGTTAAACGATCTATAATTTCCCCTCGCATAGTAACAGATAGTTCTCTACAGCCTTTATAGCAAGGCATTTTGACAGCCTGTAGAAACTTGCATTGTGATTCGCATTAGTAATGACAGTAAAGTAGATTTTTCTGTTTCTACTGTGCATCATCAGCATCATTATATAAGAAGTATTCCGCCATTACCAGCGGGTCACTTACCGCGACTGAGAAACAGCCATGCTCTACGATCTTCTGATAACCTTTCCATCTTCACATACGATTTTTCTGTTTTGATATCGCCAATAGCCTAATTCTGTTTATATATAGTCTAATTAATCCCCTCCCTCTCTTTCCTGCCATCATACCCTCTAGCACATCCCTCTGATACAGTTCCTTCTTAACCAATATCCCAACCAGTTTCTCTTCCTCTTCTTAATAATATTTTTCTCCTTCCATTTCTAACATACTCTCATTCGTTTTCCTCTCGACCCAGCTATTTCTCTCCACTCTTCTCCACGCACATATTTCGAAAGCCTTCAATTGTTTCTCATCATTTTTGCATAATGTCCATGATTCTGCCTTATAAATACAGTAAAATACAGTACACGAAGCATTTTATGAGTTTTTTTCAATTCTATTCAAGATTCCAAAAAATAGTATTTTCTTCATCCTAAAGGCGTCTTTCGCCATTTCTATCCTTGCTTTTATTTCACGTTCACATGTCATATCATCACTAATAATACTACTCAGATATCGAAAACTAGTCATTTGTTGTTTTCTTCCGCTCCCACTTCCATATTTGACACCGATCGCTTCGTTTCAATCATCATGGATTTTGTCTTTCTAACATTTATTTTCATCCCATATTCTTCAGAAGCTTTTCTCAAGTTTTCTACATCAATTTTCTTTTTAGATTCTGCAACAACAATCATATCAACCCCAAACCGTATACACCTCATTTTATCTCCTACCGAAATTCCATCTTTATTAGGTAGACTCCTTTTCACTATATCTTCTATATAGCTATTAAATAATGTCGGCGAAAATCTCTCTTGAACTCACCTTCCAATTACACTGTCTGTCTACTGTGCATGCACCAGCTTATTTGTATGAAAGATCATGAATAATTCTGATAATTTATATAATATTTATACACGAATACATAAGAGAACCTATATGAATAACATATCATTCCGCAAAGTAACGAATACGCTAAACATAAAAACATCAATACATATTACATCAGGGTGAAATAGATATAAATTTCAAACACTTCAAAATATATATCATTCGTTATTACCGCTGGTCTAGTGGCTAGCACGTGTGTCATTCGTGTACGGGGTCACGGGTTCTATTCCCGGTGGGGGAACTTTAATTGTTCTATATGTTTTTGAATTCGTGTTCCTGTCGTTCAAGCTTAAAGAAAATTATCGTAAAACCTGTATAACCGAGAAGAAAATAGGGACAACTTGAGAGAAAAGTAGTTGCCAAAGATGTGTTCAAAGAAATGTTCTCAGTCCTCTGATAAAAATATGAACACACTTTTAAGAAAGAAAAAAAACAAATTTAAAGATATCTATAGGGTTTGAACACATACACTTATGATTGATACACTATTCACCCAAACCGCTCGACCAGTTCGTACGTTTTCACTGAGCTTCTTTAGACTTTTGTGTAAAGTAGTTTCCTGCTCCACATTTTTTTTCTTTTGTTTATTTCGATACGACTACAAGTTTGTGGTGAATATTTGGGCGTTACAGGTGTTGCAATGCATAAAAGTCTTTTTCGTATAAACTACATTCAATTTTACGTCCTAATAACTTATATACAACAGTTTGAATCTGTGAAATGATTGGGGTTGGAGTGATCGTAAATGTTTTCATAGTTAGGAGCCTGGATATGAAAACCCGCTTAACGTGGGGATTTACTTTTGTGAATTTTGGTACATTTATTTATACATATCTATGGAAAATTTGATTTCTATAGTTATTTCAGGATTCTAGTTATTTATATGTTTTTTTATGAATGTATTTAGTACTTGGACTTTTAAGACTATAGATTACGTTTTGACGTTTAGACTGGGACTTCTCGTTTGTATTTAGGTAGTTTATTTTGGGAATTTGTAGTTTTGGGGATTTTTATTTTGTAGTTAGAATATTATTATTACTTGGGTATAGATAATTAAATTATTGATTTTTGTTTTGACAGATGACTATTGTACTTTTACATTCATAATTAGGAAAGAAATATACGTTGCATTTGTTTATAAATATACTGCTGGATGTGTGTAACGATTTCATTGAAGTTAAAAAGGTGAGGAAATCGGCAGTCAATTTATAGTATAAATAGCACTTCTCATGTGATAGTGGATAGAATTGGAAGTCGTGCGCTAGGCTGTGATTTGTCCGTAGCCGTCCGTATGTTCATAATCACGACTACGATAGAGAAGTGGACAGTCGAATTCTCAAGGTTCAGTATCTGACTAGGGTGGGTCGTTTTGCCACTTTTTTTTTTCGGAACGAAATGTAATACCTGGCAAAAGTGGCCCACCCACATGGACATTACAGGTATAGATTTTTTTTTCAAATCAGATAATATCTTCTGTGAGAACTATTGCCTCAAACTTTCAAAATTCCGCTGAAAATTACAAAAGATACCAAAATCGTTCATTATTTTTAGTTATGTGAAAGTAAATATATTTTTGGATTTATACATGCCAGATGCTATGAAAACTGACATTCAAGTCTCAAAATGCCAGTTATATGCCCCTCCGGTGGGATAGGGGTGCCTACTCTGGGGCCGGCAAAGGGGGCAAATTCAGTACAATTCAGCGTTACTACAGCTATTTTCGTCTTTGCCTTTTTCTTCTACTGGTGGTTCATAGTGGTAGCAGAGCATTGTTATTTTTCACCATGACACTCCCACCCCTCCACCTCACAATACTGCAACGCCCTTCTCCTGTCCCGATCTGCGTAACTCAGCGTCACTATCAGGAACGGGCCGGATACGCTTCAAATTGGGCGCCATTTCTCAAGCGCTATATTTGGTTACATTTGCCTTCAGCTTATATGAATTGGCCGTTACAGATAATAGTTTGCTGAACACTATTTTCCCAGAAACTTCTCTATTTCTTTTTTTTTAAAGTCAATATTATTTATTATATCACAAAAATGACTTCAGTGACAATGAAGCAGACCTTGAAGAGAAATCAGAGGAAAGCTCTTTTTTCGAAGAGACCAAACCCAGAGACAGAACATCTAAACCGAAGCTAGATTTGACTGAAACTGCTATGATTGTTCAGAGATACAATGTAAGCGAAAGGGCTGTGGCACATATAACATCAACTGAGCTTCAGGCAGCTTTAAAGGCTAGAATTATAACCTCTCAACAATCTAGCATCATCTCTCTGCTTTAATTGTGGACAGGAGAGAAGTTAGGCTTGCGAAACTTAAAGTTGCTCGGAATTTAAAAGTAAGTTCTAGAAATGATGATCTTATTAAAAGCCTATACTTTGATGGTCAAAGGTAAGACACTGAAACACACATAGGCATCGTTAGAGAAGATCACTTATCACTTGTGGCTGAACCTAACTCTCAATACGTTGGTGACGTGACACCATCCTCTGGCTCTGGCCATGACAAGACCACGGCTATTTTCGAGTACATCATGAACCAAATCGAAGGTGGCTTTGATGAAGAAGAGGTTCTTAGGTGTGATGGAACAAACACTAACACTGGTTGGAAGGGAGGTATTCGTCGAAGATTAAAGGAACTAACAGGCTATTTGTCTCTTGCATTTTAATGAACTGCCTTTCCGAGCTCTCTTCACGCATATTGGCGCTAATTCAAGCCCCTATTATTACACAAGTCCCCTACGTTCAAAACTATCTGACTGTGAAAAACTTCCAGTTGTGTCATTCAAACCAATAAAATGTGACTTACCTCATCATAGTCAGAAGAGCTCAGAAAACTCAGTAAAGACCTGAGATACTTATCTTAAGTCTTCCATTGCTAATGGTCCTCGTCACGTCTTTGAGACCATTCATAGGTCTAGATACTTACCAAATGAATAAAAGGCTATAATCCGTTCATCCATTCAGACGAATGCATTTCTCGCACTCCTAGAGAATGTTCTTTTCGCCATGATGACTGATGGTCTACTTGCTGTCCGACAAGATGCATTACATAAGATTCTTAGTGCTCAAAAACACGAAGCAGAGAATCTTCATAACACTATTAGATGTAACATCATTCAAAGACTGAATTTTGAGGCGAAAGACTACACTGAAATGATCTTTTGGGAAAGCACTGATGTTTTAATAACTGTACCACCAGTTCTAAGGACGTATCAAACAAATAGCTTATGGACAACCTTTCACTTTCTGACAACACTGTGCCAGAATAGTCCTATACCGTCTATCCATGCCACACGATGGCAGTAGAACGGATAGTGAAATTAGTCACTTTAGCAGCCTCTCGAGTATGTGGCAGTGATGCTAGGGACGGGATAATCAGGTCAACCTTACTTTCTAGGCAAGCCTGTCTAAATTGCAATCAAAGTACCAATTTGTGACAATTTTTCCTGACAGTGACGAATTGGATTAGTTCATCCGTCCCTATATATGGTTTGTTGGTTGGGTAGGGCTGACGCAGGAGCCCTAGGTGCAGCCACCTCAACGTGGCAGACTCTGGGACGTTTGGACAGGCTAGATGACCAGGTGAGCCAGGACCTGCACAACCGCTTAAATGTACTGAATTTGCCCCCTTTTCTGGCCCCAAAGAAGGCATCTTTATCCTCCCAAGGTCACATAACTGGCATTTTTATACTTGAATGTCAGTTTTCTAAGCAACTAACATGTGTTTAACCCAAAAAATGTTTACTTGAAACTTTGAGGCAATAGTTCTCACAGAAGATATTATCCGATTTGAAGAAAAATCTATACTTGTAATGTCCATGTGGGTTGGCCACTTTTGCCAGGTATTACATTTCGTTCCGAAAAAAAAGTGGTAAAACGCTGCACCCTAGTATCTGACCCTGGGTCTTCATTTTAGTTTTCTACAAGTTATACATAGTCAGAAGTGAAAACATGGAAATGTATACAAATTCATGAGTAAGGTATTATTTATCAAATATCGACGAAATGTTTTCTGTAATAATTTCATTCCGAAACTGGAAGAGAAACGTGAAAGGCAAGAATCTGTATGTTATTACGGGAAGTTATGTTTTGTATGAAATTTTGTGATAACAACGTTCAAGTTATTGCTATATGGATAGTAGAGTTATATAGCAATTTCTTCCAATATCTCAAGATTTATTCTTTATTCTGTGATTGATCCGAAAATATGTTGAAGTTTATTAGTGGCAAATGCTATTCTGCTTTTCATGAATTTTGTGAATACGGCTATAGTGTATGTATTAGTGAAATTCTTGTGAGTAATGAGTATAAATGAATTGTGTTTAAAGTTGTTTTGAAGGTTCCTTATTAGCTTGTTTTGGAACAAAACCATATATTTATTGTATAAAGTGTAATATTCGCTATGAAAGATGTTGTAGTGATATGCGAAAAATATTGGTAAATGTTAACTTTCCTAATTGAATTCTCTTTTATCTCAAAGTTATCCTATTAAGTTGATTGAAGATTATTGAAGATTATCAAATAAAATAACTTTAATAGAATATTGAATATATTTGTGCTGATAATCAATGAATACACATTTATTAATTTTTTATATTTGTTGTAGGATCTATTTTGGAGTGATCAAATTGTTTATAAAATTATTTAAGTCAAATTTTATGTTCTGTTTCCTTAATGAAATTTACATATTATAATCCGACGAACTTTATGTATTATTTCATTGCATAATTCAAATAGCCTATTGAGCGATTTACTCAGTTGATAGTATTAATGCTTCTGTTTCAGCTTATTTATTACACACACACACACACACACACACACATATATATATATATATATTTCTTTAGTTATTTAAAACCAATAGTTTATGTACTTTACCAGTACTTGTCCTATAGCGTTACTTTTTGTGGAAATATTTTATCTTCCACTCAGGCTACGTTACAAGTCACAAATTCAGTTTTCCACAAAAACAGTATTGTTTTATTTTAGTAATTACGAAAGATGGAAAGAAAGAGTCATACCGTAGCTATTGATAGGAATATAAGAGATACCTGTATATGTCAGATGCTTCTTTAATTTACACATGAACGTAATAATATTAATACGTTTTTGGATTTGCAAACAACTTTCATTTTATGACCAAAAATTGGAGAATAAATATTTTTACCTGGTAGCAGTAATGAATTTCCTTTCGCCCCTATTCTAGGTAGAAAATGAAGTGATGTTTTGAATACAGTACTTCTTGGTACCCACGTTGGTACCCACATTAAGCCAGTTTCGTTTGCATGTCCTACTCCTAACTATGAAAACATTTACGATAACTCCAACCCCAATCATTTCAAAGATACTACCTGTTTTATATAAGTTATTAAGACTTAAAATCGAATATTATTTATTCGAAAAATAGTTTTATGCATTGCAAGAGCTGTATCGTCCAAGTATTCATCGTAAACTCACAGTCTTACCGAAAGAAACAAAAGCTAGTGTAGAACAGAAAACTATTTAACACCAAAGTCAAAAGACGATCTACGAAGGCATACGAAATGATCGAGCGGTTTGAGTCAATAATCTAGCAATCAGGTTTTGGTGTGTTCACACCTAGTAGAAAGTTATATTTTTTTCGAAATATGTTCCTATTTTCATCCGGAGATTGATAACCTTTGTTTAAACAGCTCTTAGCAATTACTTTTCCTTCAAATTCGATTAGAATGGACATTATATAAATTGCAAATGTAATATCCATGGCTTAAAACAAAAGAGTGATTATACTCAATATTCCATTATTATCCTCTGATTTGTAACGAAAAAATATTTATAAATAGTGGTGATTTCCGAAGATTCTCCCCGGAGATTGTCAATACATGAAGGAGGGAAAACAGCTTAAGCACGGATAGTCCACTTTCAGCATGATCGAATATAACACCCAGAAGGGGGAATTTTGTTAGCTCGAGAGGGTGTCAAATTCTTCCTCAGGTCACCCCTTTAAATCATCATTGTTTGAAAGGTTTTCTTAACAAATTGAATGTTACATTTATTTCTCGTTCCAGATTTTAAAATGGCAAAATCATAACTTAAAGAGAATTATAATACATAAAGGCATAAAGAATTATAGTACTAATGAAGTAAACATTATCGTATAAGTTATGGATTTCTAGTCGGAATAAACCTTAAATATTCGTTTGGATTTCACTTTAAAGTAAGTCCCCAATAAAAAACCTTACCGGAAAGGCATATTTATCTCGAATTACTTAATCAATATCGGTATTAATATATTTGTTGTAACATATTTACTATTCAATGTTGGATATACTTCATTTCCTAAAGCAAAATCTCGCAAATGTATATTGGACTAGTGAATATTCCCAAATAAATGCAACAATCTTTATTTATTTACTAGATATACCAACATCTTATTGTGTATGTTCTTGACATATGTTGAAATGAAATGTAATTGAAAGAATTAAAGATAAACAGCAAATTTTGAACAGTTAGTTATAAAAGAAAAACTTCTTCTAATAATTTTCCAGGAGGTAATGTACCTAAAATGGAAGCCACATTTCCTCGCTGAACTGCTATGCTGATACGTTGTATCAGAAAAGTAGTAGCCCGCTTGTCACCAGTAAGGTGTGTTATACGTTGGCCTACTTCTTTGATGAAATTGAGCCCTTCGAGGCCCAAATGCCGCTCGATTCAATGGCTACGGGCACGAACATGTATCTATTGAGCAACTCTTTATATTTTCTTCTTTTCTCGCATTCTCTGCGGGCTGCAATAGCCCCTTCTCGAGATGAAGAAAGAATCAAATTAGATGACGCGAAAGTGTCAGAGCAGGTGAAATCCCAGAGAAGAATCCTTCCCCTCTTCCATGGTACCAGCGTCATGCCATCTGGTCTTTTGCCATCAGATCTGTTACACCCCACAGGTTCACGGACAGATGGAACTTCCGCCGATGTGAGTGCTCTCCAGATAATGTCATTCACGTTCGAATGCCTCACATGTCTTCCGGAGCTACTTATACAAGACAGACCGTGTAGACCATTCTGCTTGACTGATGCACCACATTTAGAGCAGTTGTGTGATTCACAGATGTCTACTCCTAGGCGAAGTGCAACTGCAATACGAAAACTTTCGTTTGGAAGGTGCAGTCCTAGGGTGTGTGAAGGTAATGCCTGTAGCCAAGCACCTGAAATTGCTGATGAGGAGGCGAGAAGTCTAGCCTTATCCTCTTGACTGTCTGCTTCTTGTAATAACACTGATTGATGTAATTTGATGATTGGCTTGTCCCAAATTGATTGCGAACTTCTGCCCGTTATTTCAGGAGGGCTTAAACCAACTAGGTTAGACCAGTCAGATATGCAGTCTTGGACGTCAAATTCTATGTGAGGCTCATTCAGTTGGTTGAGGAGTATCTCAATGGTATGGCGGGAGCCATAGAACGACGCTAAAAATGAAGGATACGCCAAATCGACAGCCCGACGAATACCAAGACCTCCAGAATCAACTGGAAGGGAGGCCTGTATCCATGCGTTGCTATTTAGGTTACAGTTGAGTAACGATTCCAGTCCACATTTCAGAACGGTGTCAAACTTCTCTAGTAAATCGACTTCCCGCCAAGAAGTAGAACAGCGTAAAAAATAGATTATTCTTGGTATGGAGAACGACGCACGAAGGAGATAAAAAGCTGAATGAAATAAATTATCTAGTTTGTGTAAATGCTGCATTGTATAATTTTAAACTTCTACTTTAATTAATTAATTAATACTAATATCATAGTATATCTTATTCAGAAAATGTCATCCTCAGTCAATAAATAGATTCTTCGAAATCATATACTACGTATGCTTTCTATAAATATACTTATTTTGGTCTCTATTCGCATTTGAAAAATCAAAGTTCGGCCCCGTGAGGCCCACACATGGCCGCACATATTTTGACAGGCACGAGCTTCCGATAGTTCTGTTAGTATCCTGCAACTGTTGTATCTGTCATATTTTTTAAAAAAAAAACTCATTCTATCCGAGATATTTATTCGTTCCGGAACTTTTGACAAGCACTATATATATATATATATATATATATATATATATATATATATGTGTGTGTGTGTGTGTGTGTGTGTCAGATTATTATCTAGTGCATGATCGAAGGGATTCGATAAACCATAGTTTGCGTCTTTATCCCGTATAAAGTTGGATTGAAGCTCATCTTATCCCACATATACCTGAGCGTCAAGAGGGGACTATATCCCCTATAGCCCCCCTTGGATCAGCCTATAATATATATATATATATATATATATATATATATATATATATATATATATATATATATATATAGGTATGTTGGTGCACTAGTAAGCTCCCAAGAGTACAGATTAATTCATTCTTGATTTTAATCTACAGAACAAATGCTTTTTATGAAAGCAAGGGGACTGCTACCCATAGATGGCTAAATGCCGTAAATAAAATTTAAACTTCAAATGGAACTGGGGTGGATCGCAGACAGTGGCTAATTTAACAACACGTTTGATTATAGCGAGTGTAATGCCTAATTTAAAAGTCTACTTGATATGGCCTCTATAGCTGAGTGGACAGCATGTGTAACTGTCGTTCTGTGGGTCCTCAGTTCGAGTCTCCGACCAGACTGTTACATTTCTTTCAAGGAATTAAACACTATAAATGATCGCGTTTGATACTGAAAGAGATTTATCCTATTAAGGAATTAAAACCAAGACAAAAAAGGGGAAAGACGGACACTGTTTATCCTTAAATGTTAAAATTTGATTTATTCCGATGTCTTTTGCTCTTTCCTTTTCCTCTTTCCTTCTTTCCTCATTTTGTTTAGTTTTACAAACTTTTTCGATCTCTGCATGATGCCTATTGTTATTTTCGTTTTCTTTGCTTTAATTCGTATCTCTTAGAACTTAAAGTGAATGGAATTTCTACAGATTTATCTCGTGATTGTTTCCCTCGTGAGTTACCGCAGTTACACTTCAAATTTCAATTTTATTAACGACCTTTAGCCATCTACGGCAACAGGACGCATGTTTTCATTAAAAGCATTTGTTCTTGTTGTGTAGATTAAAATCAAGAATAAATTAATCTATACTCTTACTTACTGTTGTCAACATATTATATATATATATATATATATATATATATATATATATATATATATATATATATATATCGGATTCATTGAGGATTAAAAGAGTTATTTCGGAAATTTACGAAACGGATCTTGGAGAAAGTCGTCGCAACAGTACTGACATCTGGTTGCGTTGTTACGTAACACACCCAATATAAATAAATCTTCAAAACCCACCGATCCACTCTGACTCACCGACCCATTCTGCTCAGTGCATTGTAGACAAATTCTTCTGAGGAATGATGAAATTGTCTACGTTTTACTTTCAGGGCCTTCCTTTTTCTTCTTTTTTCATTTGTTTCTATTGAAGAAAGAACTTCAGGCAATTGACCATATTTGCAATTGGTCATATTTATTATTATTACTTTCTTTTTTGCAATTTTTCCTACATTATCTTAGATTAGTGACCGCGGTTTAAGATAGATTATATAAAGTCAAGTACGGTTATGTATGTTTACACTTTCGTCTCTTCCTTTTAAGATACATTCCTATCTGTTTACGTAGTCCAAAAGTAGGCATACACCTCTGCATTGATCAACTATAACATTCTAGTTTATGAGTTTACTTGCTTTGACTCTTCTGAGCTCAAGATGTAAGTAAAAACCCATTAAAATAAATAATATAGAAACTAAGTCTACCTGATGGATAACAATAAGAAGTTATATAAAGTGCAATGAGCTTATCAGTACGGTACTGTACACCTATTTTTGGTCCACCCTGTATATTATTATTAATTTATATCTTGCATTGATTAATAACTAGCTGAAATACCCACTTTTCGCTAGGGTCAGATAAAATATCTATGTAAACAAACTGAAAAACGAAACGATAAAATATCGGTAATTTTCTACTACTTTTACATATCACTGTAAACGCGCCCTGAGACACACCTGTTAGAAATTTAAAAAGAACGTCTTTGGTCCCCAGGCGATGGGAGTTGTATTTAGAAGTCAACGCCTCTCGAAGAATCACCATTCATCTCAGCGACCGTGAAAACTATGGATTTGACACTAATATCGGTCATTTTGGATTACTTTTACGTGTCTCGGTGTCGCCTCCCCGTGACTTCCGGCCCTTAGCCAAATGGGGTGAATGCGCTCGGAGTTTCACTATTGAGCTCAGCGACCACGAAAGCTATGGATTTGACACTTATATCGGTCATTTTAGATAATTGTTACATGTCTCGGTAACCTCCCCCCACATGTGACCCGGGCCCGCATACAATTTCACCTGAATTTGCAAGTCATCGCTAATGAAAGTGTCACCATTGATCTCAGCGACCGCGAAAACTATGGATTTGATACTCATATCTGTCATTTTGGATTATTTTTACATCTTGGTACCCACCCCCTCACACACACATGTGACCCTCGGTCCGCATACAATGGTAGCTGAATTTGCAAGTCATCGCTAATAAAAGTATCACCATTGATCCTAGCGACCGCGAAAACTATGTATTTGACACTAATATTCGTCATTTTCGATTACTTTTATGTTTCGATATTCAGCCCCTCCCCGGTAACCCCTGGCAAGGAGCCGAATAGCGGGAATTTGGAAGTTTATTGCGAGAGGAGCTTCATTATTGATTTCAGCGACCGCGAGAACTATGAATTCGACACTAATATCGGAAAATTTCTACTACTTTAACATGTCCCGATAAACGCCCCCCTGAGACCCCCTGGTTCGAGTTTTGAGAAAAACGTTTAACTTTGATCTGGAGCGTGGACCAAGGTATTTGTGACTAAAATTTGGTAACTCTTGGTCTATTTGTCTGGTTCCCAAGCCGGTTCCGGTAAAAGCCCCCTGAGACCTCCCTGGTTCAAAATTTGAAAAACGGCTTTGTCTTGATCTGAGGCCTGGGCTAGGTACCCCTGACCAAAATTTGGTAACTCTCGGTCCACTCGTCTGGTTCCCAGGCCGCACACAAGAAGACAGACATACAAACAAACACACAAACAAACTCTTTATTTTATTTATATTAGATAAAGAATTAATATACTGAACGGCTTTCGAGATACTAAAGGACCCCGCACTTTTCTTATGGAAAGTGGATTTCGGCTAATGTTGTTGACTCTTCGCTGGTTGATAGTTCTTAACATGTGGATCAAAAGTCTCAATGGGCACAAAGACCGAAATCCACTCCTTCCCCCCAAAAGACCGCCTCCAATTAGCTGGGGGGAAGAACTGATTTCAGCATGCAAAACAATTTGTTGTTTTAATCAACTCAACAAGGAGCCCAAACAACCACATGTTAGACTATCAAGCTACCCCACTTGACACCGCCCTTTGCCCCCCACATATCCCCCCCGCGAATTACCTTACGGATGTTCCATATTACTGTAGTTTATAGTTGCGCGTATGTGTTGAAATACCTACAGTTTTGGTCTCACCGACGATATAATGGGTTTCACGTATCGCTGATTACGAATCTGAGGTGAGAGTTCTAGAATTCAAGATGGAGGATCAATATGGCGGATCAAAAACACGAAACTCCTGAATGTAGCCACAAATAGCTGTTTACTAGGGTATTTTGGGTCGTTGGTTACGAATCTGAGGTCAAAATTCTTGAATTTAAGATTGCAGATCCAATATGGTGGATAAAAATGTCGAAGCCACAACCCAGACAACACGTACATGTACGACACATGTGCACTATTCATGCATAAGCCGTACATTTGCACATGTGCATTTGTGCGGATGATGAACACATACATAACCCGTGCATAAGCCGTACACGTGCATTTGCGTGGATGAAGCACACTTACTTAACCCGTGTATGTGCACATGTGCATTTACGTGGGTTATTCACACGTACATAACCAGTGACTAAGTCGTGCATGTGCACATGTGCATTTGCATGGATAAAGTACGCATTTACATAACCCGTGATTAAGCCGTTACATACACATGTGCATTTGCGTGGATGAAGCACAAGTAAAGAACCAGTGCTTATGCCGCTATGTGCACATGTGCATTTGCATGGATGAAGTACACATTTATATAACCCGTGCTGTAGCCGTTATATACACATGTGCACTTGTGTGGATGCAGCGCACGCACGTAACCCGTGCTTAAGCCATTATGTACACATGTGCATTTGCATGGATGCAGCGCACGTACAGAACCGGAACTTAAGCCGTTATGTGCACATGTGCATTTGCATGGATGAAACACACATTTATATAACCCATGCTTAAGCTGTTATGTACACATGTGCATTTGCATGGATGCAGCGCACGTACGTAACCCGTGCTTGAGCCGTTATGTGCACATATGCATTTGCATGGATGAACCACATATTTATATAACCCGTGCTTAAGCCGTTATGTACGCATGTGCATTTGCATGGATGCAGCGCACGTACGTAACCCGTGCTTAAGCCGTTATGTGCACATGTGCATTTACATGGATGAAGCACACATTTATATAACCCGTGCTGTAGCCATTATGTACACATGTGCTTTTGCGTGGATGCAGCGCATGTACATAACCCATGCTTGAGCCACGCATGCGCACATGTGCATTTGCGTGGATGAAGCACATTTAAATTATCGGTGCTTAAGCCGTTGTGTGCACATGGGTATTTGCACGGCTACTGCACGTGCGTATGAGACGTCCATAATACCGTGCAAGTTTATACTTTTACTTTCATTCTTTTACTCTCATTCTCATTAATAGAAAGTAACCTCAATTTTTGGTAAGTGTCGTTTTTCCTCCAGCGGTGTTATAGAGACTTTTCGACGAATAACAGCTGAATGATTGTAAAAACTCCATAACGTCCACTGAGCTAGGATACAAGATCGACAGGTGGCAGCATCGCACTGATGTAACTACAGTCAGACAGTTCATAGGTTTACAAAATTATTTTCGTGACCTATTACAGCAGAATATGTTGCGTTATTTGTTACTTGGCAAACATGTCAAAGATACGCTAAAGCTTTGCTCGTTGCAAATAATAAACTCCAAAACTAAAATTCCCACTGACAATTATTAGTTACTTGTTATATACTTTGAAGGTGATGTCTTTGCAGTTATAGATGGTGTTACTGCGTAAGACACCAAATATATAAACTCCTTTTTTTCGTTGCATCTCGAATTTGCTTTTACATTACCCCTGTAATACAATGAAATCATCTGTGGACTACATGTAAGTCATCTGGATACTGCTTCAAATCACCTCTATCGTACATGTAAATCATCTTGGTACTGCGTGTAAATCACCTCTGTCCTACATGTAAATCACCTGTGTGTTACGTGTAAATCATCTCTGTCCTACATGTAAATCACCTGGTTACTGAGTGTAAATCACCGCTGTCCTACATGTAAATCACCTGTGTGCTACGTGTAAATCGCTGCTGTCCTACATGTAAATCACCTATGAACTACATGTAAATCGAATACGTGCTACTTGTAAATCACCTGCGCGGTAGGTGTAAATCACTTGTGCAGGACGTGTACGTGTGCATTGCACATGTTCTGTGCACGTGAAGATGTTGAATAGGACCCGGCATGTATACGTGCATTTATACAGATGATGCACATGTTGCATCCGTGCAATTGTACATGTACTATACGGATACTGTACATGCATTGTGCTGTCTGGGAAACCGTAGTAGACTAGAGTGGTTTTAGATCGCTGTTTAAGTACGCAACATTCCTTGATACTTCAGCCACCATCACCTTTGCCCTTTACCAAAACCCACCACAGATATCTTAATGCTGAACGCTGTTAAAATAATTCATCAATTACCTGTTCATTATTTTCATCATTTCGGTTTGCAGCATGTAATGTGGTACTTAGCAATGAGTCATCGGGATATCTAATATTCTGTAAATGTCGTGCATGGCCTAAATACCACAAGACACTTATAACGTGCGCACATGTACCTAATGTACGAGCACCGCTTTGACATGTACAGTAGTAACCTTGAATAGCATTTTGATCATAATCCTGGTCATCTTCATCATTGGCTACATATGCTATGAAAACTTGATGCTTAGTTGCATTGCGGAACCTTGAGTAGAGACGTATGCGCAGGAATCCCGGTTCAGTTACGTTTTCGTCAAGTTGGAATTGCTCATCCTTATCTCGTATTAGTTTATCTTGGACGTAAGAGGATGAGAGATCTACTTGATATGTGCCTACAGTGAAATCTCGTAAGTAGTTTAAGTTAAGTACAGAGAAATCAATTAGGCCTTGATCATTCAGCGGTACCCATTGACCGTTCCTTCTAATAAGATTATCTACCTCTACTCTTGCTTTAACAACGTTCGGCATGATTGACCTATTTCTCATTTCTCTAGCTAATTCAATGGTTGCATCTTGCATGAAAATAACGGGATGGTATCTGTTCAAAATAGCTCCAGCGATGCGATAGAAACTATTCAGTTTCTTTGCATGTTGCAGATTCAACGTTTATGCTAGAAACTTAAAAACAGATCTTAGATGCCCGTTTCTTGCCTCGACTATCCAACTAGTCGAGAAGTATTCGCATCTTCTGTTGATAGTTGTCTTTCACGTGGTAGTAGGAGTGCGGGCATTCTATGATCAATTCCTAAATATTCCAGTAAAGGAATTGCATCGCGGTATCCTCTGTCTACTAACACAATGACCAGGATTATGATCAAAATGTTATTCAAGGTTACTACTGTATATGTTAAAGCGGTGCTCGTACATTAGGTACATGTGCGCACGTTGCAAGTGTCTTGTGGTATTTAGGCCATGCACGACATTTACAGAATATTAGATATCCCGATGACTCATTGCTAAGTACCACATTACATGCTGCAAACCGAAATGATGAAAATAATGAACAGATAATTGATGAATTATTTTAACACCGTTCAGCATTAAGATATCTGTGGTGGGTTTTGGTAAAGGGCAAAGGTGATGGTGGCTGAAGTATCAAGGAATGTTGTGCACTTAAACAGCGATCTAAAACTACTCTAGTCTACTACGGTTTGTGGCTTCGACATTTTTATCCACCATATTGGATCTGCAATCTTAAATTCAAGAATTTTGACCTCAGATTCGTAACCAACGACCCAAAATACCCTAGTAAACAGCTATTTGTGGCTACATTCAGGAGTTTCGTGTTTTTGATCCGCCATATTGATCCTCCATCTTGAATTCTAGAACTCTCACCTCAGATTCGTAATCAGCGATACGTGAAACCCATTACATCGTCGGTGAGACCAAAACTGTAGGTATTTCAACACATACGCGCAACTATAAACTACAGTAATATGGAACATTCGTAAGGTAATTCGCGGGGAGGGGGTATGTGGGGGCAAAGGGCGGTGTCAAGTGGGGTAGTTTGATAGTCTAACATGTGGTTGTTTGGGGTCCTTGTTGAGTTGATTAAAACAAAAATTGTTTTACATGCTGAAATCAGTTCTTCCTCTCAGCTACTTGGAGGCGGTTTTGGGGGGAAGGAGTGGATTTCGATCTTTGTGCCCATTGAGACTTTTGATCCACATGTTAAGAACTATCAACCAGCGAAGTTTCAACAACATTAGCCGAAAGCCACTTTCCATGAGAAAAGTGCGGAGTCCTTTTTCGCAAAAATTCGGACCCTCTTAGAATATGTAATATAATGAAACCAATACATGTATGATAACTTCCTAGTTGAGATTGAGGCTTAAGTATATACCAAAAATCATTTCATTTGACTTTGCAATTTGAATGATCATGCACACATAGTCACATTCAATTTGTTATATAATAATTCATATATTACACATGATTCAAACATTTATCCCAGTAGTTAGCTCCTCTACGAAATCACAGGCTGCGTCTCAAGTAAGTCCTATTGCTATTATTGCAATTGCAAATATCAATATCTAAAATTGCCTGAAGTTCTTTTGTCAATAGAAAAGAATGAAAAGAAAAAGAATGCCTTGAAAGTAGACAAATTCACCAGTGTTCAGAAGCTGTCTACAATGCACTGAGCAGAATGAGTTGAGTTGATTTTAGTTTAGCGTCCCGTTCAGCAGCGAGGCTATATGAGACGTGGACCTACTGATTAACGTGGAATCCGAACCACATGAGCTTCCGCCGGGAATCGAACCCGGGTCTCCCACGCCAAAGGCGCGTACGCTAACCGCTTAGCCACGAGGGAGCTCACTGAGCAGAATGAGTCTGTTGGTCGTAATACGTTGTTAAGTCAGAGTGGGTCCTGGTGGATGGGTGGTTGCAGTGGGTCACGTTCTGTTGAACCGCGGCCCCCCGACCCGCTCCATCTCTGAACTGTACATACGGATAAAACAATCATATATATGTATTTTAACCTTCTTGATTTTATTGAACCTTCACTAATTTAAGATAATTTACAAAAAATGCAAGAAAGCAATTATTAATAACATATAAAAATATAGAAATGTATTTTGAAGGAAAAAGTAATTGGTGTACTCGAAACTCGAACCCGAGTTGACTACTCAATAACCAGACACCTTACCGACTTATCCACGGCACAACGTGCAACTTGTCGTTTCGAAGCTTTATTTGTAATATGTGTGTTAGGTAACACCGCTACCAGATGTCAGTTGTGGTGCGATCACTCTCTTGAAGACCGTGATCTCTAATCTAAGATAATGTAGAAAAAATTGCAAGAAAGAAAGTAATAATAATAGATATGACCAATTGCAAATATGGTCAATTGCCTGGAGTTCTTTCTTCAATAGAAACAAATGAAAAAAGAAGAAAAAGGAAGGCCCTGAAAGTAAAACGTAGACAATTTCATCATTCCTCAGAATTTGTCTACAATGCACTGAGCAGAATGGGTCGGTGAGTCAGAGTGGATCGGTGGGTTTTGAAGATTTATTTATATTGGGTGTGTTACGTAACAACGCAACCAGATGTCAGTACTGTTGCGACGACTTTCTCCAAGATCCGTTTCGTAAATTTCCGAAATAACTCTTTTAATCCTCAATGAATCCGATATATATATATATATATATATATATATATATATATATATATATATATATAATATGTTGACAACAGTAAGTAAGAGTATAGATTAATTTATTCTTGATTTTAATCTACACAACAAGAACAAATGCTTTTAATGAAAACATGCGTCCTGTTGCCGTAGATGGCTAACGGTCGTTAATAAAATTGAAATTTGAAGTGTAACTGCGGTAACTCACGAGGGAAACAATCACGAGATAAATCTGTAGAAATTCCATTCACTTTAAGTTCTAAGAGATACGAATTAAAGCAAAGAAAACGAAAATAACAATAGGCATCATGCAGAGATCGAAAAAGTATGTAAACTAAACAAAATGAGGAAAGAAGGAAAGAGGAAAAGGAAAGAGCAAAAGACATCGGAATAAATCAAATTTTAACATTTAAGGATAAACAGTGTCCGTCTTTCCCCTTTTTTGTCTTGGTTTTAATTCCTTAATAGGATAAATCTCTTTCAGTATCAAACGCGATCATTTATAGTGTTTAATTCCTTGAAAGAAATGTAACAGTCTGGTCGGAGACTCGAACTGAGGACCCACAGAACGACAGTTACACATGCTGTCCACTCAGCTATAGAGGCCATATCAAGTAGACTTTTAAATTAGGCATTACACCCGCTATAATCAAACGTGTTGTTAAATTAGCCACTGTCTGCGATCCACCCCAGTTCCATTTGAAGTTTAAATTTTATTAATTAATTAATTAAAGTACAAGTTTAAAATTATTCAATGCAGCATTTACACAAACTAGATAATTTATTTGGGAATATTCACTAGTCCAATATACCTTTGCGAGATTTTGCTTTAGGAAATGAAGTATATCCAACATTGAATAGTAAATATGTTACAAAAAATGTATTAATACCGATATTGATTAAGTAATTCGCGATAAATATGCCTTTCCGGTAAGTTTTTTTTATTGGGAACTTACTTTAAAGTGGAATCCAAACGAATATTCAAGGTTTATTCCGACTAGAAATCCATAACTTATACGATAATGTTTACTTCATTAGTACTATAATTCTTTATGCCTTTACATATTATAATTCTCTTTAAGTTATGATTTTGCCATTTTAAAATCTGGAACGAGAAATAAATGTAACATTCAATTTGTTAAGAAAACCTTTCAAACAATGATGATTTAATGGGGTGACTTGAGGAAGAATTTGAGACCCTCTCGAGCTAACAAAATTCCCCTTCTGGGTGTTATATTCGATCTAGCTGAAAGTTGATTATCCGTGCTTAAGCTGTTTTCCCTCCTTCATGTATTGACAATCTCCGGGGAGAATCTTCGGAAATCACCACTATTTATAAATATTTTTTCGTTACAAATCAAATGAAAATGAAATGAAATCTTTGAGTTTTACGTCCCACGGCTATGCCGGTTAGGCTAAAGGAGACGGTGATGATGAGTGAAGAATGAAATGGTGGAATGAAGAAAGTTTGAGGAAATGGGAGAACCCCGAGAAAACACACGCACACGGTGTTTGTCCACCACAAAGTTCACTTGGCGGGGGCTGGGATCGAACCCGGGACCAAGCACCAGAGGTGAACGCTCTACCACTGAGCCACCGCGGCCCATTCGTTACAAATCAGAGGATAATAATGGAATATTGAGTATAATCACTCTTTTGTTTTAAGCCATGGATATTACATTTGCAATTTATATAACGTCCATTCTAATCGAATTTGAAGGAAAAGTAATTGCTAAGAGCTGTTTAAACAAAGGTTATCAGTCTCCGGATGAAAATAGGAACATATTTCGAAAAAAATATAACTTCCTACTAGGTGTGAACACACCAAAACCTGATTGCTAGATTATTGACTCAAACCGCTCGATCATTTCGTATGCATTCGTAGATCGTCTTTTGACTTTGGTGTTAAATAGTTTTCTGTTCTACACTAGCTTTTGTTTCTTTCGGTAAGACTATGAATTTACGATGAATACTTGGACGTTACAGCTCTTGCAATGCATAAAACTATTTTTCGAATATTCGAATATTTCATCTGTATAGCATGACACACTACATCAGTAACTTTCAAACAAACATTATAAGGAAAATAGCATTAGCAAAATTTGTTTCTGCCTTTCTTCTGGTCATATGCGCGCGCTTTGGAAAGTTAACTCTTAACATTAGAAGTTATAAAGCCTAAATAAAGATATGGACCTGCGAATTGTTTTAAAAATAATTCCAACCACTTCTCAATATTTTTTTCGCTTTGTAGCCCCATCTAACCTGAAAAGTAAAAATGTTTCTCACTAGTAAATTTTTTTGATATTGCATTGCAATAGTATACGTACTTTCTCTTACAGTTTCTTTTCTATTGTAAAATTCAAAAAGTTTTTTTAACGTAAACTTTCCCACCATTGGCACCAAACATGTTGTTAATAGCTGTATAAGTTTCAAATTTGTATCTTTTATAATTCACAACTTAAGACGTGAATATTTAACGCGACGATAGAATTTGCCATTCGCAATATTTCACTATTTCAATTTCTTTCAATACTTGAAAATTCTTCTTGATATAATAACAACATTATTTGATAGAGAATACAACGTTTTACAATAATTTATCCATATCACCGTAAAATACTATTTCTAAAATTCAGGTTAAGTCTGGCAACAATGAGCGTAAGGAAAAGCATTTTCATTTACTACTTACTGCAATCTAAGGGTGAGACGCTAGATAGTACGACCTACTACCCTTTATAAATATGATTTCGTGTTTTCTTTAAACTAGTAGCTTTCGGAAAAAGTAACCTGCACAATTGTGTATGTTCGGCCGACATTGCGCATATTGGTCATTCATTCTACCTGCACAATTGTGTGGGTCAGGGCTGAATGGGCTATGACTTTTCCTGTAGCTGCCGTGAGAATGCTTTCTTCAGGGAAGGTTTTTAATCTAGCTATTTTATAAACTGACAAGAGAAATTGAAATAATACATAATCATCTTGTCCATCACAAATAGGGATTTGTTTATATAAATTACTAAAGCTGTCTGAAGCAATGCCTACACTTACTTTATCTAAATTAGTATTAAAAGGCATAAATGAATTCCCTACACGTGAATTACCAGACGCAATTCTTCCAAGTTTAAAGCCTAAAGAAAAATAACTTTCGTTTTCATTTTCCTTCGACTTCAAAACAGCTGATTCGCACGAGCCCCTGAATGAATTTTTATCAGCCAAGCCATCTAAACAACTCGCGTGAACGACATTTGGCTCTGTGTTCACACACACACTGTCAACCAAAACCCGTCCCTTAATGCTATCGCTACTAAGCAAACAATTGCTATGATCACTCTCTGTTTCTACGAGAGGACAAAAATATCGCCAAAGACAATTGTTAGTCGTCTATCTGAGTATTGTATTCACATTTTTCTGAATAAAAATTCCATCCCAGCCATTAGAAAAGACATTTAACACTAACTGATTTGAATGCTACTTCGAATTGCTAAGGTTCCATTATGAATAGTAACTAACAAAAGTCAACTCAACAAGTCGGATCACGACGAAAGTGTCTGTAGCTTTCGTTAATGTACTATCATGACGTTCGTAGTTACTTAATCTCATCAATTCTCGCTACAATTTTTGATTATTTTGGTTCAATATGAATGTGATATTAAGATAGAAGTTAATAACCATTAATATAAATTGTAACAATGTATATATACACAAAATTATATATATCCTCAAATTGTTTTAAGCAAATATATAGGGATTTTATAGAACAAGAAGACTGTAGGCAAATACCAAGATTATATAAATACACAGGAAGCTACATAACTTTATAGTTACTTCTTGTTAGTTAGTACGAATAATTACGAGTACGATTTTGTTAACGTAGTCTGAGTGGGGGGAATAAAATATTCCAACAAAAACTAACGCTATGGGGCATGTACTGGCAAAGCACATACACAATTGGTATTAAAGAACTAAAGAAGTATATATATATATATATATATATATATATATATACGAGGGGCATTCAATAAGTAAAGAGACAAATTGCTATAGCTCAATAAAGATTTATTTCAATCTTTCAAAACTAAGGCTATTTTTCAATATAATCACCCTTTACTGTTATGCATTTGTCGCATCTTTCTTGCAGCTTCCTAATTTCCTTGGCGAAGAAATCTTTCGATTTACCCCGAAGCCACCTTTGCACCGCTGCCTTAACTTCCTCATTGTTAGCAAATCTTTTTTTACGTAGGGCGTCTTTGAGTGGTCCAAACAGGTAAAAATCAGATGGGGCAAGGCCTGGGCTGTAGGCAGGATGAGGTAAGACCTCCCAACCCAATTCTTGAAGCTTATCTCGGGTCAGCTGGGCTGTATGAGAGCGGGCGTTATCGTGCTGAAGAATGACTGCTTTTGACAAGAGTCCACGGCGTTTGCTTCTGATAGCTGGTTTAACTTTGTGTTCTAGCATCTCAGAATAGTTCGGCTATTGATAGTTCGCTGATCTTCCAGGAAATCGCAATAGATTGGACCCTGTGAGTCCCAGAAGATGGTCAGCAGCACTTTACCAGCGGAAGGTTAAACCTTGATTTTTTTTGCGAACTGGAGAGCTAGTGTGTTTCCACTCCACACTCTGCCTTTTGGTCTCAGGGTCGTAGGGATGGATCCAGACCTCGTCGCAAGTCACTATTCTTTCAAAAAAAGCGTCTCCTTCAATCAAACTTCGTTGCGTTAAGGCTTGACAAATGGAAAGCCTTGATTCTTTATGAGCGTCAGTAAGCTGTCTGGGAACCCATCTGGCACACGTTTTTCTGTACTTTAAAATGTTCCTAATGACATTCTGAACAGTTCCAACACTTACTTGAACTTCCTCAGCTATCATTTCAACAGTAATTCTTCTGTTATCACAAATAAGTCCGTCAATCCTCGATTCCAACGAAGAACCAGAAACTTCCACTGGACGTCCACATCGGGGTTCATCACCTACACTTGTTCGGCTACTTTTAAACCGATCAACCCACTTGTACACATTCGCACGGTTCATACAACTGTTACCGTACTGTCTCAACATTCGACAAAAAATTTCACTTGGTTTTACACCTTCTGCGACTTAAACCTAATGACTGAGCGCTGTTCTTCTCAGGTGCAATCTTCTAGAGGACTTGCCATGATGAATTGTTATTTTTGAAGTTATGTTGACATAAAATTACGAAACAGTAGATCAGAGCATATCCCAAGGTTGCCAGCTAACACCCGTGAAACAAACAAAACAAAAAAATTGATTAGTGTTAAAAATATAGACTGTCTCTTTACTTATTGAATGATCTTCGTATATACCAGCTGAATATACCCGTTCTTCGCATGGGGCCAGTACTTGGAAGTCAACGCTTGTGAAAGTATTACTATTCATTTCGGCGACCGCGAAAACTTTGGATGTGACACTAATATCAATCATTTTGGATTACTTTAAAATGTCTCAGTATTCTCCCTCCCTGCTGACTCCCGGCCGCATACAATTGTAGTTGAATTTGCAAGTCATCGCTAATGAAAGTATCACCATTGATCTCACCGACTGCCATAATTATGGAATTGACGCTAATATCGGTCATTCTGGATTATTTTTACATGCCTGAGTATTCCCCGCTGACTCCCGGCCCGCATACATATGTAGCTGAATTTGAAAATCATCGCTAATGGAAGTGTCACCATTGATTTCAGCGGTCGCGAAAACTATGGATTTGACTCTAATATCGGTCATTTTAGATTTTTTTTACATGTCTCGGCATTCCGTGACCCCCTCCCGCCCCGTTGACTCCCGGCCCGCATACAATGGTAGTTGAATTTGCAAATCATCGCTAATGAAAGTGTCAGCATTGATCTCACCGACTGCGAAAATTATGGAACTGACGCTAAAATCGGTCATTTTGCATTATTTTTACATTTCGCAGTATTCCCGCTGACTCTCGGCTTGCACACAATTGTAGCTGAATTTGCAAATCTTCGCTAATGGAAGTGTCACCATTGATCTCAATGACGGCGAAAACTATGGATTGGACACTAATATCGGTCATTTTGGATTACTTTTAAATTTCTCGGTATCCCCCCTCCCCGCTGACTCCCGGCTCGAATAAGGTGAATTTGGAAATTAATGTGATCAGAGTTTCACCATTGATTTCAGCGACCGCGAGAACAATGAATTCGACACTAATATCAGAAATTTTCTACTACTTTTACATGTCCCAATAAGCGCCCCCCTGAGACCCCCTGGTTCGAATTTTGAGAAAAACGTTTAACTTTGATCTGGAGCGTGGACCAAGGTATTTGTGACTAAAATTTGGTAACTCTCGGTCTATTTGTCTGGTTCCCAAGCCGGTTCCGGTAAAAGCCCCCTGAGTCCCCCTGGTTCGAAAAAACGGCTTCGTCTTGATCTGGGGCCTGGGCTAGGTACCCTTGACCAAAATTTGGTAACTCTCGGTCCACTTCTCTGCTTCCCAGGCCGCACACAGACAGACAGACAGACACAAACAAACTCTATTTTATTTATATTAGATAAAGAATTAATATACTGAATATCAGCTCTCCAACTGGAACGGCTTGTGAGATACTAAATTTTTCGCAAAAATTCGGTCCCTCTTAGAATATGTAATATAATGAAACCGATACCGAATGTATGATAACTTCCTAGTTGAGATTGAGGCCTAAGTATATACCAAAAATCATTTCATTTGACTTTGCAATTTGGATATGATGATCATGCACACATAGTTACATTCAATTTTTTCTATAATAATTCATATATTACACATGATTATTGCCTATTGCTATTATTACAGTTGCAAATATCAATATCTAAAATTGCCTGAAGTTCTTTTGTCAATAGAAACAAATGAAAAGAAAAAGGATGCCTTGAAAGTAGACAAATTCACCAGTGTTCAGAAGCTGTCTACAGTGCACTGAGCAGAATGAGTCTGTGGGTCGTAATACGTTGTTAAGTCAGAGTGGGTTCTGGTGGGTGGGAGGTTGCAGTGGGTCACGTTCTGTTGACCGCGGCCCCCCGACCCGCTCCATCTCTGGACTGTACATACGGATAAAACAATCATATATATGTATTTTAACCTTCTTGATTTTACTGAACCTTCACTAATTTAAGATAATTTTCAAAAAATGCAGTAAAGCAATTATATAAAAATATAGAAATGTCTTTTGAAGGAAAAAATAATTGGTTTACTCAAGACTTGAACTCGAGTTGCCTACTCAGTAAACAGACACCTTACCGACTTTTCCACGGCACAACCTGCAACCTGTCGTTTCGAAGCTTTATTTCTAATGTGTGTGTTACGTAATACCGCTACCAGATGTCAGTAATGGTGCGATCACCGTCTGGAAGACCCATTTTGCAGTTACGAAATCACTCTTTTAACCCCCATTAATCCGATTTTTATATACCTATCTCTCCCTGTCTGTCTGTCTGTCTCTCTCTCTCTCTCTCTCTCTCTCTCTCTCTCTCTAGATATATATATATATATATCTATATAGATATATAGATATATATATATATTGACAACAGTAAGCAAGAGTATAGATTAGGTTATTCTTGATCTTAGTCTACAGAACAAGAACAAATGCTTTTAATGAAAACATGGGGCCTGTTGCCGTAGATGGCTAAAGGCCGTAAATAAAATTCAAACTTCAAGTGTAACTGGGGTAACTTCCGACAATGGCTGATTTAAGACGTTTGATAGCGCGGGTAATGGCTGATTTATAAACATACGTGCTGTGGCGTGTGTAGGTAAGTGGTTACAGCGTCTGACTGTCATTCTAAGGGTCTGGGGTTCGAGTCTCGGCCTGGACTGAGTTAAATTTTTATCAAGGAATTAAACACTATAAATGATGTTCGCGTTTGATACTGAAAGAGATTTATCCTATGAAGGGAGAAAACCCAAGATGGGAGCAGTGGGAAAGACGGACACTGTTTATCCTTAAGTGTTAAAATTTAATTTATTCCCATGTCTTTTGCTCTTTGCTTTCCCTCTTTTCTTCTTTTCTCATTTTGTTTAGCTTTCCATACTTTTTCGGTCTCTGCATGATGCGTATTATTCTTTTCGTTTCCTTTGCATTAATTCCTATCTCTTTGATCTTAAACTGAATGGAATTTCTGCAGATTTATCTCGTGGTTGTTTCTCTAAGTGATGGTCTCAGATAGTAATACTTTTTCCTCCAAATGGAGGAATATCCTGGCATGTTATGTTTTCGGGCATGCATTTGCTGTCCAACTATCAGACATAGAGTGAAACTATTCTGCTACTGGAAAAAGCTATCATTTCTTATGTATCCAACCTCCACTTATTACTGTCGCTGACTGTACAACAACTACATCAGATTTGGTGACAAAATATTTCTCCAACGCAAAGGCCACGGGAGCCTCGGTGTCGGTGGCCTATGCGAACATCTATGTTCACATGGAGCTAACCCAGACAGAAACGGGCCCCATAAAACCTTTACACGAATATAGATTTGTAGACGATATCATGGAAATCTTCCCAGGCACCAAACAACAACTAGAAACATATATTGAATACCTAGAAAAAAAACAAAGGAGGACTAGAATTCACATGGAAACAGACCAAACTCGAATAAACTTCCTGGATGTAACAATAGTGAAAAGGCCATTCGGCCGTCTAGAGACAGACATCTACTACAAACCCACAAAAAAACACAAGAATTCCTGAGAGCAAACTCAGCACACCCCATGGCACTGAAAAAGTCACTAATAACAAGCCAAGGACTAAGACTAACAAGAGTCATTGAAAACAAACAAAAACTAAAATACAGACTAAAACTACTAGGCAGAACCTTTATAATAAGAGGCTACAATAAAGCATTCGTCAAAACCGAAATAGAGAACCTGCTAACAAAACAAAAAAATGAAAAGAGAAAACAGAGGATAGACAGACTAATATTCCCACTACTCTACCACCCGAACTATGAGAAAAAACTGAAAACAATTATCCAAGAATTCTGGGAAAGAGTAAAAAAGGAATACAAAACTGAAGACTGGTGGCAAAAGATGCCCCAAGAAACCCCAATGATAGCATACAGAAGACGCAGAAAGCTAAAACAATACCTCACAAAAGCAACGTATGATAAACCAATTAAAAAAGGAAACACTAAGAAACAAATAACCACACCGGAAAACAAAAAAGAGAACAGAGACAAACACACAAGAAACAAGAAAACGCAGAATGAAACAAAGAAAAAATAAAACAGAACAAAATGAAAACGAAAAAGAAAAGAGAAAGCAAAAAAGAAGGACAAAAATAGAAAAGAGAAAGCAAAAAAGTAGGACAAAAATAGAAAAGAGAAAGCAAAAGGAAAGAAACAGAAAGTGGAAAAAGGAAAGAGGGAAAAGGAAAATAGGAACGAAAAGAGAACCCCAGAAAACAAAAAAACAGAAAAACAGAAAACTAAATTACTGGAAAAACCATGGAAAAAGAAAAAAACAAACACCAAACAGAACCAGAGGCCTCTAAACCAAACTGAAAACCACAAACTGAGACAAACCACAAACCAATCAAAGGAAGACCCCAACAAAAAAGAAGCAAAACCAAAACCAAAAGAAATAGAAATAAATATCATAGGAAAAAGGAAAACGGAAAAAAACGAAAACGGAACAAAAAGAAACCAGACGACTAGGATGTAAACACAAGAAAGAAGGAAAACCCAAAACAACAAACCAAGAAAAGAAATAAGGGAAGGAACACAGGCTATGAGGAACTAGAAACTGTGGTACCAACCTAAAGATAAAACGAAGAATAAAAATACTATAACGAACAATAATCAACAACTAAAAAATCGAAACAAAAACAACAATAGAAAAGAAACTAATGAAAGAAACGAAGGAAGCTCAGGGGGAACAAACCCCTTATAAATTTGAACTTTATTGATATACATCATACACGGACGCTGGAAAAATGGAGAAACTAAGCTCCACTGACCAAGGGAAATGAAGCTAGGTGAACACTGAGGAACCGGGCTCGATGCTCCACCTGCACACTTGTATATACAGAGTACTGGAAGTCGCCAAGCTAGGACGACTGGGGCATCGTTAGGTCTATTTGATCCCTGCTCACTCTCTATGGACACCAAGAACCACGACTTAGCGGACATGAGGCACAGAAATTTTCCTTTGAAACTGAAAACCTCCGGATTGGAAGGAAAAGAGGGCAAACCTCAAAAAAACTTCATTCTCAAATAAGTGGAAAAATTTTAACATGGAATCAGATACAAAAAAGAAAGCCACACAAAAATAAACTCAAAACAAAGTATATGGAGAAACAAACGAACAGAACCAGGCGGGCAACAGAACAAAAGCACGCTCGCAAACGCACAGGTGAAACGTGATAAAGTCCATTAGAGAAGAGAAAGTGTGTTTCACTGTGTTCTAATAAAGGAAAATTCACAACACATTTAACACACACCGCTTCCTGTGGAAATAGGCATTGTTTTCCGTCGGCTGGACCCCCTATTGTGAGTCAAGCTTCGCGCTGGCCATATAGGTTGTACAGCCTTTGGCGACAGTCGGCTGACGAGAACGCAATACTATCTCCCCGGGCCAGCTTAGAGAAGCGCAAGACACTAAAAATTAGAGACTAACGGGCCCTTTCAAGGACCAAACCACCCCTATAGTGAAAAAGTGACATTGTGTGTACTCAGAAAGGGTGGCCCTTTTCAGGACTAAAGTGCAAAGTGTTTCCAATCATGCCGCGTCCAAGAAAGATGACTCCTACCCGGAGAGTGCCAACCGTGCAAGACAAGACGGAGCGAGAGGAAGCTTCCTTCGAGTTCACCAACCCAGATGCCTCAGAAGATTTTGACCTGCCAGTAACGGTAGCCAACTTTAGCGGAGGGTTCAAGAAAGGAAGGGACATTATGGACCTTGTAGCAAAGAAGATGGACCTAACAAACGTGAAGTTTAGAAAAACTGGACACAGGGAAATTACTTTTCTTTTTTCCAATCTTGTTACAAGAAAGATGTTCCTTCGGCTATTCAGAGCTTCCGAGTTCGGCCCACAAGCATACTTCATGGAAGATGAAGAAGCCAACAACACAGAAGAAGAAGCCCAACAAGAGAAATACGACAAACAAGATCAAGACAGGATGAAACCAACAACGCACAAAGACGAACTTCCCGTAGGAAAGAACAACATACGCCAAGAAACCAATGAAGGAAGATCTCCAGAAGAATCGAACGGCTTCACCCTGGTGAAGCCAAGAAGACAAAAGAAAGAAGCCACACAAGAAGAAAAACAAAAGCACACCGGCCCTCTTCAGGACCAACCACCCAGAGAAAACCAGAAGACAGAGCACCGACCACCCACAACAGCCAGCAACCAAACCCACTATTCACCCTTGCCAAATAATAGAGAGAATCATGATGGACCAATAGCTGCAGCAGAATTCAGGAGCAGAACAAATCAAAGCAGAAGAACCAGCACCACCTTTACATGCGTTGTAAAAAGTGTACCTACTAACTTAGATGTGGAGGAAATAAAGATGGAACTTAGGAAACAAAAACTCAATATCCGGAACATCACAAGAATCAAAACGGACAGAGGCCCAACACCATTACTGAGAATTTTCTCTGACGACCCACAGCAAGTGAACCAACTACTAGCAACCGGAGTGAAGATACAACAAAAACTATACAAAGTAGAAACTTCGAGGACGCTCCCAAGGCCGATACCATGTCATAACTGCTAACAGTACGAGCATCTGAAGTACTGGTGCAAAGAGGAGAGAGTATGCAACCGCTGTGGCAAACAGCACAAAGAAGAGTGCAACAAACAAAGAAACAATAACTTCTGTGCCACGTGCATCAGCGATTCCCACCGTACTGGTAGCAGCAGTTGCCCAAAAAGACCGAAGCGCAACAACCAAGACGACCGCCAACACTAATAACAATAGAAGACAAATCAGATCCAACCACAGGCTCTTATCAGGACCACCAGTCACCACAAACGCCCACAACCAGCAATGAGGAAGAATTCAACAGCGAAATGAAAAAATGGATAAAAGAAGCAATAGAAATAGCAACAAACAAAATAGTAACTTGGACGACATACATACTTACAACAACCACAAGCCAGCAACAACGCAGAAACCTAACAATAGCCATGAAAGCAGCGTCTAGAAAAATCTTTGGAAATACAGTCAATGCAATCACAACCACCACAGGACAGATCTACATCAGCAACACCTATGCAGATACTGTGAAGAGAAACCCAACCATAGACAGACCACCATTAAAGCAGAAGAAACAGTGCGGAGATAACAGTATAGAGCAGGGGTAATCAACGCAACTGGGACTGATGCAAACCGATGACGACCTGGCGAGGCCATGGACAATGAATACAGATATGCATGCTTAAAAAATAACAGTCTTCCCTACTAACCAAACACCTCCCAAATACAGACAACACAGCTAGTGTAACATATACAGATAGGAATTAGTAATTTAAATTAAAATATAACTTATTAATTTATTAATACAGACATTTTTACATGGATTTTCACCACCCTTCTCAAATGGTTTTGCCATGTAAATACTATTGCATGCAGAATGACCGATACAGGGTTTTTTTCCCTGGATTCCAGGTTTTTTGTCCCTCTATCTTCTGATCTTAAATCTTCTTACGCGCTTTCCTATCTTCTGATTTACTCTTCTTTCCTTCTATTTACATTTTATTTACAGATACGCGAGTAAATGTCTTCCGAAAAGATGGAAACCGCGAGACACACGCACCGACAGCAGCTTTAGGCTACTAATTGCATGGGGGAGAGGCATGTAGAATGTTGGTTGATGCCTTACCCACTATCCAGGGCGCGGGCTTTCCCGAGGGGCGTCCTTATTTTTAACTTTTCTGTTTCTATTTAAAAAAAACAAACCAGTCACTTCTCAAGAAGACTGCGAGCAACTCGCAAGAAGCCCCGGCTGACGAGGCGAATAGTCGAAATAGTTTGGAGCCCTACTATCCTGGAGCAAGGCAGACCATTGCAGTCCAAACGTCTAAGAGGAAACAGAAACTGTACTTTTTAGTACAAAACACACGTTCGTACAACCGCAATTGTACTAAGTACAAGCCCGCATCGAAACCGTACTTGTTAGTACGAATCCCCCAATAGTGCAGTGATCTTTTTAAACCCTGAAACAGAAGAACAGCAGAAATGGCAGAACAATTAGACATCCTAATGGTGGACGATCTGAACATGGGCCTGCCGGAGTGGAATGACACTCTGGAAGACACTACAACTATGAGGAACTAGAAACTGTGGTACCAACCTAAAGTCAAAACGAAGAATAAAAATACTATAACGAACAATAATAACAACTAAAAATCGAAACAAAAGCAACAATAAAAAAGAACAAATGAAAGAACTATACATCATACACGGACGCTGGAAAAATGGAGAAACTAAGCTCCACTGACCAAGGGAAATGAAGCTAGGTGAACACTAAGGAACCGGGCTCGATGCTCCACCTGCACACTTGTATATACAGAGGACGGTAGAACTAAAGACCGAAAATACGAGGTGTTTTAAAAAATAATTTTGTAGTTTTAAGTCCAGCTGCAATACCAATTAAGGCACAAGAACCGGAAGTGACCTTTATAAATTAAAATCCAGATTATAAAGTAATGATCTAAATCGATCCCACTAGAATTTATACTCACCTAGAATCTACGGACGGTACTACAGAAGGCGAAAATACAAGGCGTTTTAAAAAATAACTTTGTAGTTTTAAGTAAAGCTCCAATACCAATTAAAACATTAAAACCGGAAGTGACCTTTTAGAAATTGAAATCCAAAATATAAAGTAATTATCTACATCGATCCCATTATAATTTATACCCACTTAGAATCTATGGACGGTACTACAAAAGACCGAAAATAAGAGGTGTTTGAAAAATAATTTAGTAGTTTTAAGTCCAGCTCCAATACCAATTTAAGACACAGAAACCAGAAGTGACCTTATAGAAATCGAAATCCAAGTTATCCAGTAGTGATCTACATCGATCCAACTATAATTTATACCCACATAGAATCTAGAAACAGTACTACAAAAGACCGAAAATAAGAGGTGTTTGAAAAATAATTTAGTAGTTTTAAGTCCAGCTCCAATACCAATTTGAGACACAGAAACCAGAAGTGACCTTATAGAAATCGAAATCCAAGTTATCCAGTAGTGATCTACATCGATCCAACTATAATTTATACCCACATAGAATCTAGAAACAGTACTACAAAAGACGGAAAATACGAGGTGTTTTAAAAATGATTTTGTACTTTTAGGTCTAGCTCCCATACCAATTAAGACACCAACACCAGAAGTGACCTTACAGAAATCGAAATTCAAGTTATGGAAAAATGATCTACATTGATGCCACTATAATTTATACCTATCTACAATCTAAAGACGGTACTACGAAAGACCAAAAGTACGAGGTGTTTTAAAAAATAATTTTGTACTTTTAAGTCCAACTCCATTACCAATTAAGGCACAAAAACCGGAAGCGACCTATTAGAAACCGAAATTCAAGTTATGGAATAATGATCTACATCTATATGACTATAATTTATACCCACATAGAATCTAGGGATGGTAGAACTAAACTCCGAGAATACGAGGTGTTTAAAAAATAATTTTGCACATATAAGTCGAGCTCCAATACCAGTTAAGACACAAAAACCGGAAGTGACCTTTTAGAAATTAAAATCCAAATTATAAAGTAATGATTTGCGTCGATCCCGCTATAATTTATACCCACATAGAATTTAGGAACGGTAGTACAAAAGACCGAAAATACGAGGTGTTTTAAAAATGATTTTGTACTTTTAGGTCCAGCTCCAATACCAATTAAGACACGAAAACCGGAAGCGACCTTATAAACCAGAAGTGTCCTTATAGAAATTGAAATCCAAGCTATGCAGTAGTGATCTACATCCATTATACTATAATTTATACCCACCTATAATCTAGGGACTGTATTAAAAAAGACAGAAAATACGAGGTGTTTTAAAAAATAATTTTGTACTTTTAAGCCCACCTCCCATACCAAGTAAGACACAAAAACCGGAAGTGACCTTATACAAATCGAAATCCAAGTTATGGAATAATCATATACATTGATACCACTATAATTTACACCCACCTAGAATCTACGGACGGTAGAACTAAAGACCGAAAATACGAGGTGTTTTAAAAAATAATTTTGTTGTTTTAGCTCCAGCTCTAATACCAATTAAGGCACAAGAACCGGAAGTGACCATTTATAAATTAAATGCCAGATTATAAAATAATAATCTAAATCGATCCCACTAGAATTTATACCCACCTAGAATCTGGGGACAGAACTAGAAAATACCGAAAATATGAGGTGTTTTAAAAAACAATTTTGTACTTTTAAGTACAACTCCAATACCAATTAAGACACAAAAACTGCATGCAACCTTATAGAAATACAAATCCATGTTATGCAATAACGATCTATATCGATCGCACTATAATTTATATCCACCTAGAATCTAGGGACGGTAGAACTAAAGACCGAAAATACGATGTGTTGTAAAAAATAGTTTTGTATTTTTAACTCCAGCTCCAATACCAATTAAGACACAAAAACCGGAAGTCACCTTTTAGAAATTGAAATCCAGAATATAAAGTAATTATCTACATCGATCCCGCTATAATTTATACCCACCTAGAATCTAGAGACGGTAGTACAAAAGACCGAAAATACGAGGTGTTTTAAAAATGATTTTGTACTTTTAGGTCCAGCTCCAATACCAATTAAGACACGAAAACCGGAAGCGACCTTATACAAATCGAAATCCAAGTTATGGAATAAAGATATACATTGATACCACTATCATTTACACCCACCTAGAATCTACGGAGGGTAGAACTAAAGACCGAAAGTACGAGGTGTTTTAAAAAATATTTTTTTTTGTTTTAGCTCCAGCTCCAATACCAATTAAGGCACAAGAACTGGAAGTTACCATTTATAAATTAAAGTCCAGATTATAAAGTAATAATCTAAATCGATCCCAATAGAATTTACACCCACCTAGAATATAGGGACGGTACTACAAAATACCGAAAATACGAGGCGTTTTATAAAATAATATTGTACTTTTAAGTACAACTCCAGTACCAATTAAGACACAAAAACTGGAAGTGACCTTATAGAAATACAAATCCAAGTTATGCAGTAACGATCTAAATCGATCGCACTGTAATTTATACCCACCTATAATCTAGGGACTGTATTAAAAAAGACAGAAAGTACGATGTGTTGTAAAAAATAGTTTTGTATTTTTAACTCCAGCTCCAATACCAATTAAGACACAAAAACCGGAAGTCACCTTTTAGAAATTGAAATCCAGAATATAAAGTAATTATCTACATTGATCCCGCTATACTTTATGAACACCTAGAATCTAGGGACGGTAGTACAAAAAGACCGAAAAAACGAGGTGTTTTAAAAAATAATTTTGTAGTTTAAGTTCATCTCCAATACAAATTAAGACACAATAACTGGAAGAGACATTTTAGAAATTGAAATCCAAATTATAAAGTAATGATCTACATGGATCCCGCCATAATTTTTACCCACCTAGAATCTAGGGACGGTACTACAAAAGACCGAAAATACGAGGTGTTTCAAAAAATAATTTTGTACTTTTAGTTCATCTCCCATACCAAGTAAGACACAAAAACCTGAAGTGACCTTTTAGAAATCGAAATCCAAGTTATGGAATGATGATCTAGATCGATACCACTATAATTTACACCCAACTAGAATCTAGGGACGATACTACAAAAAAGACCGAAAATACGAGGTGTTTCAAAAAATAATGTTGTACTTTTAGGTTCATCTCCCATACCAATTAAGACACAAAAACCGGAAGTGACCTTATAGAAATCGAAATCCAAGTTATGGAATGATGATCTATATCGATACCACTATAATTTATACCCACCTAGAATCTAGCAACGGTAGAACTAAAGACCGAAAATACGAGGTGTTTTAAAAATAATTTTGTAGTTTTAAGTCCAGCTCCTGTACCAATTAAGACAGAAAAACCGGAAGTGGTCGTTTAGAAATTGAAACAGATTATAAAGTAATGATCTTAATCGATTCCACTATAATTTATATCCAACTAGAATCAACGGACGGTACTACAAAAACCGAAAATACGAGGTGTTTAAAAAAAATAATTTTCTACTTTTAGGTCCAGCTTTCATACCTATTAAGGCACAAAAACCGGAAGTGACCTTATAGAAGTCGAAATCCAATTTATGGAATAATGATCTACATCGATCCCACTATAATGATTACCCACTTAGAATCTAGGGACGATACTACAAAAGACCGAAAATACGAGGTGTTTCAAAAAATAATTTTGTACTTTTAGGTTCATCTCCCATACCAATTAAGGCACAAAAACCGGAAGCGACCTTATAGAAATCGAGATATAAATTATGCAGTAATAATCTGCCTAGATTCTTATATAATTAACACCCACTTAAAATCTAGGGACGGTACTACAAAAGAACCAAAACACAAGAGGTTCTTCTAAACAAAATTATATATTTTTAGGTGCAGCACCCATATAAATTAAAACCCAAAAGCCGCAAGTGATATTATAGATATCTAAATCTAAATTATACAGTAGTAATCTACCTAGATTTCTATATAATTGACACCCACCTAGAATCTAGGGACGGTACCGAAAACTTGAGGTGCTTTTCTAAATAATATATACTTTTAGTTGCGGCACCCATTCTAAAACCCCAAAATCGGAAATGACCTTATAGAAATCTAAATCTAAACTATACAGTACTAATCTACCTCAATTCCTATATAACTGACACCCACTTAGAATCTAGGGACGGTACTACAAAATACCGAAAATACGGGGTGTTTTTTCTAGAAAAAATATATAAATATATATACTTTTATGTCTACCACTCTATCATTAAGAACCCAAAAGCGGGAAGTGACCATATAGAAATCGGAATCTAAGTCATACAGTAACAATCTACGTACATTCTTATATAATTGACACCCACTTAGAATCTAGGGACGGTACTATAAGAAACCGCAAATTCGATGTCTTTTTTCTTAAAAAAATGTATACTTTTAGGTGCAGCACCCATATCATTTAAAACCCGAAAACCGGAAATGACCTTATAGAAATCTAAATCTAAATTATACAGCAATAATCTACCTAGATTATTATATAATGGATACCAACTTAGAATCTAGTGACGGTACTACAAAAGATCGAAAATTCGAGGTGCTTTTGTAAAAAAAAAATATATATATATACATAAATATGCATTATACTTTTAGGTGCAGCATCCATATCATTTAACATTCCAAAAACCGGAAGTGACCTTATAGAAATCGAAATCTAAATTTTACAGTAATAATGTACATAGATTCTTATATAATTGTCAACCACTTAGAATCTAGGGACGGTACTACGAAAGACCGAAAATACTTAAAAAAAAAAAAAAGAATAAAAATTATAGATTTGGGCCCAGCTCCCATACTATTTAAGACCCAAAAATTGAAAGTAACATTATGTAAATAAAAATCCAGCTTTTACAGTAATGATCTATATATATCCCACTGTAATTAGTAGCCACTATAATTAGTACCCACTTATAATCTAAGGACGGTACTACAAGAGACTGAAAATATGAGGGGTTTCAGAAATAATTGTATACTTTTTGGTCCAGCTCTCATATCATCTAAAACACAAAAACCGGAAGTGACCTTATAGAAATCGAAATCTAAATTATACAGTAATAATCTACTTTATTCCTATATAATTGACACCCACTAAGAATCTAGGGACGCTACTACAAAAGACCGAAAATATGAGGTGTTTTAAAAAGACTTTTTCTCAGACTTATAAACCGGAAGTGGCCTTATAAAAATCAAATTCAGATTTTACAATAATAATCTAGATAAATCCCAGTCTAATTTACACTCGCTTAGAATGTAGGGATATCATTATAAGAGTATAAAAATTCCAGGCGTTTTTAAAAATAATTTTATATATTCAGCTTCAACTCGTTTATCGTTTAAGACATTTAAACCAGAAGTGACCTTACATGAATCATAATACAAATTATCCAGCATTAATCATTATGAAGCCCAGTCTAATTGAAACACACTTAGAATATAGAGACATCATTACGAAAGATCAAAAATTCAAGGGATTTTTTAAAAGAAATATTTCTTTACATTCAATTTCAACTCATTTATCATTTAAGACATAAACCGGAAGTGATCTTATATGAATCCTGATCCAAAGTATACAATATGAATCTTCATAAATCCCACTCTGATTGATATCCACTTAGAATGTATGAACATAATTACAAAAATATACCATGCGTTGTTATAAGTAATCGAAGGACCCTCTGCGATAACAAGGGAAGTCGAGTTACCTTGATTCCTAGTAAAACATAGATAAATAAGGCGTGTGGATTTACCTTCCTTTTTCGTCTTCTCTAGTGCATATACGAAGTGTCTGTTGTGAGTAAAACACAATTTATTTGCATTTTGTACGTTGTACTTTAAGTTTATAAGCTTTCTACCTCAAAACCTTAATTTCACTTACCTTGTTATTGCAGAGGGCCCTTCAATCTTATACACTCAGTTTCGACTTATTTACTATTTAATACATATAAACGGGAAGTAACCTTACTTGAATCGTAATACAAATTACCCAATATTAATCCTCATGAAGCTGACTTTAATCGACACCCACTTAAAATGTAGGTACGTCATTACAAACGGACAAAAATAAGAATTATTAATAAAAATAATTTTATACATTCAGTTTGAACTCGTTAATTATTCAAAACCTATAAAGCGGAAGTGACCTTATATGAATCTTAATCAAAAGTATACAATATGAATCCTCATAAAACCCAAATTTAAGCCCACTTAGAATGTATGGACGTAATTACAAAAGGACAAAAATTCGATTTAATTATTTTTTTTATTTATTAATCTACTTATTTACTTTTTTTTTGTAATATTCAGATTCAACTCGTTTGATTACCCTTTTAGGATTTTTTGTAACTTTTCTTACCATGGCGTAGTATCGTCTTTGGTCGATTATTTACGTTCTATAACAAGTATTTAAGCCGTTTTTTTAATTGGTCAAATGGTGGATGGACCACAAAATAGCCAAGTTGCGTTTTGGAACCGGTTGGTCAACTCGGCGGCGCCAAGTGGGGGTGAAGAGTCATGCCTTTTTATTTTTTCTTAAGGCAAATTTCAAAAAAATTTCACGCCTTTAGTTTTCAAGATATCAGATTGAAACTTTGCATACGGGTTGTGTGTACCATTGGGTATTTCTCAATTTTTCTTTGGAGACCCCTTCCCGAATATGGAGTCGGATCTGAAGGGCGCAAGTGTTAAAAGGAGTTTTTTCTAACGAAAATATACAGTTTTTCCCGATTTTCCCGTTTAATTTTACGATACGGACATGTGATTGGTATCGTTGGAAAGGGCTTGTTGTACTGAAGAAAATGACGTTTGAACCATGACTGTAGACCTAATAGTAATCACGCAGTAAATTTTTACTATATATATATATGTAGTGGCGGATCCAAGGGGGGCTATAGTCCCTTCTTCATGCTCAGGTATACACTGGATAAAATGGGCTTTAATCCTGCTTTACATTGGATAAAGAGTTAAACTAGGGTTTAGCCCCTCCCTTTATCATATCCTGGATCCGCCACTATATATATATATATATATATATATATATATATATATATATATATATATATATATATATATATATATATATATATATATATATATATATATATATATATATATATATATATATATATATATATATATATATATATATATATATTTGTATGTATGTGTATAGGGCCTAAATTCAAACTTTCAACAATTTTTCCAACCTATGTTTTTAGATACAAGATAAATATTTTGCACACGTGTTATGTATATACATAAGAACGTATTACTTACAAAAAAGGTCAGATCCCTACGGCAAAGTTTTTGGTGGGATTTTCAAAAAAATATTCCGGGTTTTTCCCGATTTCTCCATTTCAGGTGTATAATACGGACGCGTGAGTGGTACCGCAAAATATAAAAAACCGCCTTCGTTTAGTTTTTGCGTATTGCCGTTCACATAGTCTTGTTGTAATTCCTCATGTCCTGTAGGTACATTTCTGTCCAGAATTTGTGTAGTATGTCTTTAGAAATTACGTAAATGATAACCCTCTTTCTTATGATCAAAATTGTCATATGTTTTCTTGGAAACATGCAGAGGAAGAAAACGCATATTCTATAAAAAAAAGTATTTCAATAAAAAATTAGAAATAAGCAATTTATAATTGAAAAAGAAGGAGAAATCATAAAAGAATATTTTAAAAAATGCCAGGACACGTTCTGTTTATTTTTAATGAAGAGTTATATACTGAATTTCAGCTCTCTAAATTAAACGGCTTGTGACATACTCAAGTTTTCGCAAAATTTCGAACCCCTACTCTACCCTAAGAATATGTATTATAATGAAACTGATACGCGTATGATAACTTCCCAGTTGCAATGAGGCCCTGATTATATACCAAACGTCATCTCATTTGACTTTGCAATTTGACCGTAATTATCACACAGACATAGTTTAAATATTTTATAGAGTAATTCATATTTTAATAATAATATTTTTCCAGCAGTTGAGTCCTCTAAAAGCTCACAAGCTGCATTTAAAAATGGAACTCCTATTGCTATTGCCACTCTTACAATTGCAAATATCAAAATCCAAAAGTTCCTTAACTTTTTTCATTAGAAACAAATGAAAAAAGAATAATAATGGAGATCTTGAAAGCAAAACGTAGACAAGCTCGCCAGTGTTCATAAGATGCTGTCTACAATACACTGAACAGAATGGGTCGGTAGGTCAGTGTGAGTCACGTAGAGTGGTGTTTCGCAGTAGGTCACGCCCTTTTGACCCACGATCCACTGAACCACTCACAAACCTTGACCCATTTCACCCACTTACCAACCGACCAAATGACCCACTGCATCTTTGATTTTAACATGTCTTATTTCATTTAAAAAACTAAACACATCCACATATTTTTTTCATCGATTCCGAAGGTTCGCTTTATATATAGAGCAAGAGCCCAGACATATTTATTTAACCCAACGAGGCCAAAAGGTTTGAAAGTCGATTCTAATGTGAAAAAGTCTCAGGAATTCGAAAATGTAACTCTTACAACTGTAAACCAGTCATGATACGCGCTACAGGGTGTTTAAGAAGTAAAAGTGTTAAAATTGTAAAATTTCACCTCATATAATTTAAAAAATAATAACTTCATTATCGTTCAAGATAGAAACTTCTTTCTTGCTTTATTTCCGAGAATATACTCCAGATCTCAATCTCAATAGTAAAAACTTTTTTATATGGCCGCCGTTTTAAAATATGGCGCCTGAAAACGGAAATAGGTCATTTCTGAACTACAATTCTTGTGTTTCAGGACTAATAACTAGGAAACAACTACGTTTTCGAAAACAACTTGAAGTAAATGTAATTAAGCATTTCAAAAGCTTGCAAATGACACCTATATCATTGTTATATCTTTAAAAATAATTGAGCTAATTAATTTTATGTAGTGTTATGTGTATTTGTTTTTAACTTAAATGTGAAAAGTTTTAGGAGATTTATAGCAAGAGTCCATACACATTTATTTAACCTAAGGAGGCCAAAAAGGTTTGAAAATCGAATATAATGTGAAAACGTCTTAGGAATTCAAAAATGTTACTCTTACAACTATAAACCAGCCATAATTCGTTCTACAGGATATTTAAAAAGTTAAAATATTTTTTAAAAAAAAGACGCTCTAAGAACATTTATTTAGCGCAAACTGTTACTTGAAACTGTAAAAGTAATTCCTAATAGAGTCATGTTTCAAAATGCTAATAATATTATTTTTACACAATATTTAACTTTTTGTGTTATACAGGATGGTTCGAAACTGGCCATTTTAATACAAATTCTGATAAATTCCGAAATTAACTGTAGGGTCATACAAGAGTATACATATTGAAACTGTTGACAGACATGTGTCAAAGCAATTGACAGACTTGTAATTTTTTTCTTAATTTTCACCACTTTCACTTTTAATATCTTCCTCACTGGAAGATCCACTCTGAACTTCTTCGTCTGTATCATAGTCACAATCATCATGTTCTGCTGAAAACTGGTGTAGTATGTTTTGAGGAATTTGTTTGCCCTCAAACCATACAAATTCATAATTTCCTTCAATTATACACCAACCATTGCGCTCAGGCCTAAAGAGAACAGGGTTCTGGATGTTGGTATTTTTCCATAAACTTCCAACATAATTTGCTCTGTTTATTTTGTGCATTAAGACTGGTAGTGATGGTGGAATAGAACTCTGATCAACTCCTTTTATGTTACCAAGAGGGCTTTTACCTTTGTCAGGACCATACTTTCGTACAAATAAATCGAATCGTGCTTTGTTAACAGAAGTACACTTAGGTAATGAATACATGGAGCATACAAAATGTTCTAAATTTCTGATAACGTCATCACTGACGTCCTGCGAATTTCCTAGAGTGGCGAAAGTTTGCTTAAAACAATTTGAAGCTTCCAGTATGCGCATGGGCAGAATTTTACCTTTTCTCATAAAAAATGCAGTATAGTCGCATCTTGTAAAAGCATGGAATGATGGAAGCGCATTACAAAGATCAAGTCCAAGTATGTTGGCAATGGCACTGATATCTATGTACCTTCTTGTGTTGTTACTGCTGTTTCCCGCATATAACCAAATGTAACCTTCAAGATGTTTTTGATGAAACAACAGCAGGATACAAACATCTGCGTCTGACGAGCGCATAATTATATTGGGTTTCTGTAGTTCTTTGCATACATGCACTGCATGCCAAATAAGCCTTGTATCAGCCTCTTCATGTTGGCACAACAGTGTTGGCTTAATGATGTTAGTTACTACTCCATTGTTGGAAAAAAACTCGTAACATGTGTTTTGTATTGCTAGATAGAGAATATGATTTTCAAGGATTGTAACACACTGATTTTTCCCCCACTCCATACATAGAAATGTAAACAGTGATTCCTTAAAATGTGGTGATCTTAAAGCTCACTGAAAATCTTTTGGTCGTGTTTGCTGTCCACCACTTACAGATAATAATGAAGAGCACAAGACTCTATTTATTCTTTCTACATCTTTAAGGGAAGGACTTTGATATGTGTCACAAATGAAGTGTACACAAGGTGCTAATTGACAGAGAGGAATCCACAATACCTTGGCAATCTTAGAATACGTTAATGGTAAATTAGTCTGAGAATGAATAAAAAACATTGCATTTACAAGACACACATCAATGTGGATGGGAGGCTGGCTTTCGTACTTTTTCTCAAGATAATGAACCAACTTTGATTTGTCTGTTTTGTTCAATGATCCATCACATTGGGCTAATGTAAGAGGCACTGGTGTCAGAGGATAGATCAATATTTGCAGTTGAGGCAAGGGAAAGTAATCTTCCAAGAAGGTCACGAGTGCATTTGAGTTCTAAGATTTTTTTATCTTTCACTGATAATCTACATTTCATTGAATCAGTTGCGAAATTCTTAATTTTCCTTCTTTTCAGGGTTTTTTCAAATCTGGAAGGATCTTCAAAACATTCCGTTGTAAAGCCATCGAACCAGTTTTGTCCTGTTTCCATACATCCAAGAAGGTCTCTCGAGAGATCAGAAGATACAAATTTTCCAGTTGATATATTGCATAAAGCTTTTACATTATCCTCTGAAAAAGGATTCATACTATTGTTTATAACATCAGATAGCTTATCAAAATCTTGGTGGTCTCTCTGTATTCTATTGTTTTTGCACTCTTGAAAAACATCTTCCTTGCATTGCAGTCCAACCATATCCATCAACACTGAAGCAATACAAGTTCTCATTGCTCTTGTAACCATCCATCTTTTACGTGCAGATATGTACTGTGAAAAGGATGATTCCTGTGAAGCGAGAAGCGGCATCTGCATTCACTGTTTGTTCTAATGCCATATCAACTGGGACACGAGAAAACCCCTTTGCTGTTCTCTTAACTGACAAGCCACTATCTTCCAGCATTTTACGGACACCAGGGTGTGTTGTGTCCATATTAAGCAGATTTAGAAAGTATCTTGTAATCCATCGTGCATAGTTTGGACGGTTAACTGCAAAGAATACATAGCACATCTTGCCCAAACAACAAGTGAACAAGTCCACATCACAAGTTCGATATGCTCTACTGAAATTGAAGTATAGCTGAACTAGATCAATATACATAAACCAGAACTGTGCTGTTTCACCATGTTCACCAGATCTTGTTTTAGCAGTGTATTCCTCGTATTTGTCAAGGAAATTACTCATTGTCTACGACTCAAAAATATTGGTAATGGATTCCTCACTAGATCTGAGGATAGCTGGATCTGGATCAGTTGGTGTCTAACTGAGCTGGCAGCAGCCTCATTGCATTGTATATACAAATGATTGCGCTAAGTAAACTGTACACCTAAACAAATTAGTTTTATCCACATGAGCCAAAAGGTTTGAAATTTGATGCATCTTAAAAATATTTTTCGCATTGTGGGAGTATAAATTAGATTTCTTAGTTCACTAAAGTACAGTACGTACTACTTTTTTACGAGGCATCTTTGGAACCACCCTGTATAACACAAAAAGTTAAATATTGTGTAAAAATAATATTATTAGCATTTTGAAACATGACTCTATTAGGAATTACTTTTACAGTTTCAAGTAACAGTTTGCGCTAAATAAATGTTCTTAGAGCGTCTTTTTTTAAAAAATATTTTAACTTTTTAAATACCCTGTAGAACGAATTATGGCTGGTTTATAGTTGTAAGAGTAGCATTTTTGAATTCCTAAGACGTTTTCACATTATATTCGATTTTCAAACCTTTTTGGCCTCCTTAGGTTAAATAAATGTGTATGGACTCTTGCTATAAATCTCCTAAAACTTTTCACATTTAAATTAAAAACAAATACACATAACACTACATAAAATTAATTAGCTCAATTATTTTTAAAGATATAACAATGATATAGGTGTCATTTGCAAGCTTTTGAAATGCTTAATTACATTTACTTCAAGTTGTTTTCGAAAACGTAGTTGTTTCCTAGTTATTAGTCCTGAAACACAGGACTTATAGTTCAGAAATGACCTTTTTCCGTTTTCAGGCGCCATATTTTAAAATGGCGGCCATATAAAAAGTTTTTACTATTGAGATTGAGATCTGGAGTATATTCTCGGAAATAAAGCAAGAAAGAAGTTTCTATCTTGAACGATAATGAAGTTATTATTTTTTAAATTATATGAGGTGAAATTTTACAATTTTAACACTTTTACTTCTTAAACACCCTGTAGCGCGTATCATGACTGGTTTACAGTTGTAAGAGTTACATTTTCGAATTCCTGAGACTTTTTCACATTAGAATCGACTTTCAAACCTTTTGGCCTCGTTGGGTTAAATAAATATGTCTGGGCTCTTGGACTAATAATAGTTGAAATGTCATTTCTTCTCATGGTGGGAAATTGATATGATTAAAAAGCCCATCTTGAAGTGGGTACAAACTACCTCCCAAAGATAATAGAAACGCTTTTTCAACCCCGAAAACTATGAATTCGACAAATATTTCAGTAATTTTCGAGATTTTACTGTTAGCTCTACCAGCCCATCATCCTGTGAAGGTGGGGATGAATTTGGATATAAACTCCATTGGGAACATTAGTATCCATCTCAACGACCGAGAAAATTATGGATAAAACACAAAGATCAGCCGTTTTATATTATTTTTACATGTCACACCTCCCAACTTCCATAACTTCATACTACTACAATATTTTCTTATGTTGAAAGGAATTTGTCCCCAAAGTTTGGTAAAAGTTGTCCAAACATTCCGGAGTTAAGCTGGAATATTCATTTATACAGAAATATTAAAATACCGAGGGCTGTGCGAGCAATGCCTTCGATGCTGCCTCTGTAAATTCAAAATCCATCTGACATGTTCGTTCAGAAGTGTTGCTAGTTATCTCGGTGATAACGAAACTATGGGCTCTACACTAATATCGGTCGTTTTGAAGCATTGTATATGTTACTCCCTTCCGCTCTCCTTATTAGATGTGCTAGGAGATCTTACTCCTACTGGAAGTTAAACTTGAAGTTCATCAGAACTGCTCCCAGTGAACTTGGGGACCCCGAAGGATATGGGTTCAACACTAACCTTTGTCATTTTCAATTACTTCTACATGTCATAATTGCGCACGCTGTTTCAGAGTTTTAATGTGAGCTTAATTTCCATGGCATCTGGAGCGCCACTCTATCTAAGCGACCCCCAAAATTATAGATTCGACACTAATGTGGTCTTTCTATAATTTTGTGGTCAGACCCTTTCATTTCTCCTAGGAGACCAAATGGATACTGCCACCGCTAGGACTAAATTTGGTCTTAAATGACATTAAAATTTCTACCAATTTATTTAGAGACCAGTGCTGCATTTAGAAGCTCGGCGTCCCTATGCACTTTGCTATCGGCCCTTCAATAATTACATATTTCTCCGCCCCTTCATCTCTAACTAAAAACAAAACTTAATTCGAATATGATTAATTAGTGAATTTATTACACTTAAATACCACTCACTAGATGCTACAGCTACAACTACGTAACAAAAAATAATAAATGGAAAAGATGTTCTGAATTATTTTTAGAAACATATTAGAATAGTAAAAGAGGATTGTTCATGAAATAGTATATTTGTTCTTAATTTTTTAACGTTTTCACACGAAAAGAATTAAAATATTATTTAATTATTGAACTTAGAGCTCTTCAAATATGTTGCCCTCTAGGCACGAGCCTAGTTGGACTAATGCGAAATGTGGCATTGTTAGCGGCGCTGAAAACTTACGATTCGACTGTAATATCGGTTGATTTCTATATTTTTATGTCGCTACGTAATCACCCTGGGTGCTAATGGGAGCTTAATTGGACTTGAATTGAAAGTAGAACTATTTACTTAAGCGACCACGAAACTATGAATTCATTACTAATATCGGTCCTTTTCTAGCATATTTGATATGTGCCCCGACAGTACTCTTTCGCAGTCTGTAAGAAATATGGTTAAAATTGCTCTAGACATATCAGAATTATATGAAACACACACATACATCCACTTTTATAAATATAAATACAGAGTGAGCCAGAGAGCGACCTAAGGCATCGTCACTTTCAGAAGCATATCTCAGGTATTGAGTTGAAATCTATGTAAATACTTTCTGCTGTGGCGTGTTTCATAAGGACAATTCCAGTCTGTTTACGTGATCTATGGGGTTCATGAATTTCTTGCGAGCGATCCGACTTTGGATTCTCTGTTTATACATTCGTTTTATGACTCGGCAAGAACATAAATGACATGCTGTAATATGAATGTTGAGAAGTAACCTCCATATGAAAAATAGTTGCAAATAAATACACTGCACAATTTATTTATTGCTATTAAACGATTTTCTTAAATTGTCTCTAACATTCCCATATATATCTACGTAGAGCGAACATCAATCTCAGATATCATATTTTAACCATAATAATTACTATGTTCTGTAATGGTTATGTTATAAATATATATATAGCTGATGTATTTTAATGTAATTTTTTATATAATTTTTCATGCATTCCAGAAAATCGAATTACATAAAAGAAAGCATTGACTCAGATGAGAATCGAACTCATAACCTTACGATCTGAAATCCAACGGCTTACCGCTGAGTTAACACAAGCGCTCTTCGGAATATGCATAGCGTCTATCTAGATAATTATGACATCCATATCCACTGCAAACGCTGTTTTTGTTCTAGTTTGACTTCTATTTTAGCACTCAGGCGAGACTTATGTTCTATGTCTTAACTTTCAGCACTCTTTTACATATAGAAAGATTCGTTTACGTATCTAAATGTTCCATTACATATATAGAGCTAAATGACAAACAAGCATGTGCTGACATTAATAAAAGTTTCGAAATATTGTATCATTAAGTACTTCAATCAATGTTGCTTTTTTATACAACTGGTAGCAAGTCCTACTATATTTAAAAGATGAGAAAGACATCTGCAAAATTTTTCCCGATTGCAAAGGTTGGCTTCGAGGTTCGAACTTGGTTTACTTTTTTCCGAAGATACCCGAAGTTGGACTTTGAATTTTTTTTTCTCAGAACAGCAATAAAGAATGCGCTCAACCTTTTTCACACAAGGGATGCATCTTCTGCATGAGAATACTCATTTGAATCCATGTGTTTGTGCCAGTATCGAGGGTTCGACCGTGACTTGAGCCTCGACCTCGATTGCGAGATCTCTTCGGTATGTTTCTACCCATAGGCCTTATTTTAACAACTTAATCAAACAACCAAGGTTCCAGACCTCCTGGGTACGCCACTTTTTTGTAGTATCCATTGTTCCTAAACATCACTCTGTTTTAACTCCCACCTTCATCCATTATTTTATTCTTTCAAGCCAATGAGAATACATTCGTTCTCCTTCGCATCTGGTGTTCTTAAAGATAAAATTATGTTAAATTAAACATGCGATTTTGCCATTTTAAATGTAAATTTCTGTCCCCGTCTCCGCAAATGAAAATCTCACGCAAATGTAAATTTCTGCTCCCTAAACCCCGCGTGTTCTTCCCCATGTTCCAAATAGAAAAATTGATTTTGGATATTTTCTCCAAGACTATTCGCGAGATATAGAATTCCATATCCGTTATTTCTGTTTACTTGGTACTGGAATTTATAGAACAGGAAGTAATTGTTTTGTATAAGCATAATTATGCAGAACAGCCATGGATAAATATTTTGTGTTCCTAAAAATGTATGAAAATTGTTATGAAAGTTTCTAGAGGGGTGGAAAATATTCTTACCAGGCTGGGACAACAGTAATAATGTTAGTGCCGGGGAAAGAAAAACTAGAGACGGGAATTTCCCTAGCTTTCCCAATTACAAATAAACGTTTTGTAACTAACAAACGTTTTATGTCTAACGTATGACTGGATGTAGTTCTGTGTGGCTCCATAGATGAGTGAGTAGAGTCTTTGTTTGGTAATCTTGAGGTTCATGGATCGAATCCCGTTGAGGAGGGTCGACATTTTTTCATCCTTTGTTTAACATATCTTAAGATGTTTCTTCTCCTCCGAAATCATCTGAGGCTCTGAACTAAGTTGTCCACTTGAATTCAACAATCGGTAGTGGGATGCTCTCAGGTTCGGGTGAGGTTTTACATGTCTACTTACAAAATCAAAATTTTCGAAAAAATATGGATGCTATCTGATCATTTTACCTCAAATTCTAAATTTGCGCATGTGACTGTCTCTCTCTTTCATCATATTTGGATCTCTTGTTCTCTAATATCGTCAGCTATGGCATAAGATGGATTAGGAGCAAAACCGCACAAACGGTTACCAAGTTGGGGGCTAGCGTGAAGCTAACCTCCTCTATCCACCGGAGGGCCTTCAAACTAGTGCCAAATAATAGTGCTAAAAATGTGCTAGAAGAAAAGCTAAATAACAAAAAATGTGCTCAATTCTTTACCGCAGAAACACGGTCGCAAGTTGGATCCAGCGCGAAGCAAGTTAATTCCCCCGAACGAAGGGCCCTTAAACTAGTGCCAAATTATAGTCTTAAAAATGTGCTCCCAGGAAAGCATAAAAAAATAAACTGCATCAATTATTTGCAAGCAGAAACGGAATTGCCAGTTTGGGGACCAGCATTAAACTAGCCCCGCCCACCCAATGGAGACCCCACAAAGTAGTGCCAAATAATAGTGCAAAAAATGTGCTCCTAGAAAAACATGCAACCAAAAATGAGCTCAATTATTTACAGCAGAAACATGGTTGGCAATTTTGTTTCCAACCGATGGCCAACAAAGTAGTGACAAACAATAGTGCTAAAAATGTGATCCCAGAAAAGCATCAAAACAAAGATGTGCAAAATTATTTACCGTACAAGAAGAGTTGACAATTTGGGGTCCATCGTCAAGCTAGCCCCGCGCACGTAATCGAGGGCCCTTTAACTAGTGCAAACTATTAGTGCAAAAATGTGCTCCCAGAAAAGCATTAAAGCAAAAAATGTGTTCAAGTATTTACCACAGAAGTTTGGGGACTGGATGAAACTAGCCCCGCCAATCCAACCGAGAGCACCAAAACTAGTGCTAAAATAGTGCTCCCAGGAAAACATAAAAGAATATGCTGAATTATTTACCGCGGAAACAGACTTTCCAAGTTGGGTGCCAGCGAGAAGCTAGCGCTCCACACCCGACGCAGGTCCCCCAAACTAGCGCCAAATAATATTGCTAAAATGTGCTCCAAGGAAAGAATCAAAACAAAAATTGTGCATCAATTGTTTACAACAGAAACGGAATTGCCAATTTGGGGACCAGCGTGAAGTTAGCCCCTTACACCGAACGGAGGGCTCCCAAACTAGTGCCAAATAATTGTGATAAAATATGTTTCCAGAAAAGCATCAAAACAAAAAATATGCTCAATTATTTACCGCAGAAACAGGGTTGACAAGTTGGGGACCAGCTTGAAGCTTGCCCCGCCCACCCAACGAAGAGCCCCTAAACTAGTGCCAAATAATAGTGCTAAATTGTTTACATCAAAACAAAAGAACTCCTCAATTATTTACCGCAGAAACAGGGTTGCCAAGTTTGACCCGACCCATCTAATACCAAATAGTAACGCTAAAATGCCCTTTGAGATTAGGTGGCAATTTTTCTACTAGAAATATTGAGAGTTTATATAGGTATGCATAATTTGAACTCGTATCTTATTTCATAGGTGGATTGGTAAATGTTATTGATGTAAAATAGATGTAGATTGATATCTTTGGTTCTCTGAAATTAGTTTTGGACGGGTATACTGGTAGCGCATACATAGTTATTATATTGTATATTTTTTTTACCACGTTTCTTGAACATAATGCATACATGCTACAGTGATAATGTGTTTATAATAACTAGTTAATTGTGATATCTGTAAGACGTTAAGTTAGTCATCTTTGCAACTGCATGCAGGCACGTAGTCAGGACTACGTGAAGAGGGGGGAGGGTCCGTGACATGAAATACTGTGGTCATCATACCAGGAGCTCGGTCATTCTAAACAATTTCACTGGAACATATATTGGTTCATTTAGCCAGGATTTCGTAACGGAGGGGGGGAAACTGACATGAAATTCTGAAGGCCCAGGAGCTCGATCAATCTAAACTACTTTATTATCAACATATATTGGTTTCTGAGGATATGTTGGTAAGTATTTTAATAAACTATGAAGAAATCTCGAGAAAAATAAAAATAAAAAGTATTGAAAGAGATTATAAAATATTTACATCCTTCCTCTGTTTATTCAAATATAACAATTTTCCTTTCATTGTGATTTCAACTATTATAAAAAGTACATATTCACTATTATAAAGAGTACATACTCAATGTCTTGTAAAATATTTTGCAATATCTGCGTTCCTTTTTCTGTTGAATTAAATGTTAACACGACCTTCTTTCCGCATATATTTTTGTTTCTACTATTCTGTAAACTACTGTCTGTTCCAAATGACAGGTTAAAGGAATAGTAGAAAACTGTTTTTGAAATAATATGTTTGACACTACAAGGATGTAATCACGAAAAATTATTATAAAAAATGTCCACACTGTTACACAACGGCACTATGCTTTCGGAAGCTTGAAATCTCCCTGACTAGTAGCAGAAACTCTGAGAATTCCCCAACTTTTCTAGAAATTTCAAATTCCCTGACTCTTTCAGCAAATATCGCTCACCTCGAAACCATGTACTGTAAGTAAAACAAATCTCCTCATAAGAAAGAGTAGAAAAAAGCTACCTGTAGTTTATTTTTAAAACTGATCCTTCTTTTTCTCATTTCATTTTTATTTCATCCTTTCTTATTTTTTTCATTTCTGGTCTCGAACGGTGGAGGGGTCGGGACCCCCCGGACTCCCCCGCTTCGCTACGTGCTTGATGCATGTTGTATTATCTGTCAGGAAAGTAAATGTACACCTATTTTTCGAGTCTGGCATTCCTGCGCTCCATCCGTGGAGAGTATGAGAATTAAATCAATCAAATGTTTACTGAGGGACAAAAAGAAAAGTTTAATCTGATTAAGACATTGCAGAGGGCACAAGCTGTGAATACGAATAGTGCATAGTGTAAATAAAGGACGACACCGAAAGAGAAAGCCAGAAAAAGCTGTTAAACTTAGAAAAAAGAGTAAAAATTGTCGAAGTGGGAACATAAAACACAAACATAACAAAGACGCCGACAACAAATGTTCACAGTGCCATGATCTTGGTGTAGTGGTTAAGGTACTGGCTTACAAATGCAAAGGTCGCCAGTTCGAATCTTCAGCGAGGACTTTTTTTAAAAATTTTTTGTTAACAATACATGCAGTTCATGAGAGATGCTAAAAGAGGTCGTATTTAGTTTTTCGTAGCAATTATTATTGGTAATGTTTAGTACTGATAATACTTTTTGTCTTTGCGTATTGCTTTTATTCTTTTCTTCATTTCGAAAGAGAAGAATATCCGAACAAATGCCACCAAAATTCCTCATATTTTGAATGTAAACACCATTTGCAATTAGTAAAGAATAAAAATTGAACGTTCCGATGTAGCTGCAAAAAGTAAAAAGAAAAACATGGAAGTGGACCATATTCATGGTTATTAAACATACAATTTCTACATGCCTTACACCTTCCGACCACGTTTCTAAGTTAGCAACTAAAAGGTTTCTGTTTAGGTTAGGCTAATCAACAGTTTGCAAAGGGGCCCGGTTTAGCTCTGACGCACCACGGGTGCAAAAAGGGAGAAAAACACTTTTTTTCTCTCTCTGTGCGTGTCTATCTATCTATATGTATATATATAACGCTACTTGTGAATGCCATAACCACCCTAATTTTCAGCGGATTGAGACGAAACTTGGCACAAACATTAATTGTTCAAATATCTTGATGAGTTCGTTAACCAGAATAATCAGACGAAAATGTTCAAAATAGCGGCCCTTCAAACTCTTAAAACCTTCCAAGGGAACCAAATTTCGCCCATAAATAGGTATTCAGAAAGTTTGAATAACTTTTCCTCTTTTACTGAAATATTTGTGTGGAGAGACTTATTGAAATATTGGACCCGATTAGTCGCATGAAGAAGGTTCACGCCCTTTTGCTACGGTCAGGATTTTTTTTTTCAGGAGGGGGTTATTTTCGTATCGGAACAAGATGATTGTTAGTGATGATGTGAAATTACACATTGAAAGTGAAGTAACTTGTGAAACGTGTTATTTCAAAGCATAATATAATAAATGTTCTTTCCTCTAACATAGAGAACTGTAAATCATGTATTTCGAGTTCTGGGGCGTGAATGGCGAGGAGTGTTATTTGATTTGCTTTTTAGTAACACATTGCATTTAAAATAAAGGTAGGCAACATTAGTGGTAAGTAAAACAACGATAATAATAATAATAATAATAATAATAATAATAATAATAATAATAATAATAATAATAATAATAATAATAATAATAATAGGTGTTGTTTGTGGCAAGGCAATATCTTCCTCAATTCTTCTTCAAACGTAATGATTGTAACGCCATATCTCCCTTACAAACAAAATATTAGCAATTTATATCGAGACAACGGGAAATTGTAGAGTGATGGGAGCAACGTTGGATAGTAAGCACTCATAGTACTCAGAAAAATAAGCGATTTCAATGCAAAATGAATGAAGAGTCATTGTCATGGGTAGTCATGGAGCCACGGCAGAGCCGTCTTTACGCAAAATGTCAATAACTTATATCGAGAGAACAGGAGGTGATAGTGAGATGGGACCAAGGTTGGACACCGTGGACCCATAAGGCGCATCGAAAAAAATTAGGGGGGGGGCTTACTTATTAAGCCAGCCTTACTTATTTCCACACAATAATATAAAATTATATTGTCGAAACACACACACGAGTTAGCTACTAATAATATTTCATATTATTATTATTATTATTATTATTATTATTATTATTATTATTATTGACAGTGTCATTTCATTACGTGTACATGTTTGACATGAAGCCAAAGAGAAGATCCATCATTCGTAGAAAGAATAAGAATAGTCAGTTACTTTAACTGTGAATGACGGCGAAAAATACGAAAAGAGTGTCTACCTGTAGCGAAAATAAGCAATACTTTCTCTCAAATGGATAAAAAATTAAGCCGAGATAGATTCGAACTCGGATGGATGGCGCGAAAAGCCAGTTCATTGTCCACTTTTTATTTTAACTGACTCACCGAACGTGTTTCAGTAACTTACTTATGGCTAATTTTACTCGCTTCACTCCTTTAACTTGCTTTTTCTAATAACTTATAACGACAGGGACACGAACACAGAAACATCGAGAACAATTAAAAATCATAGATGCTCTCCCGCCGGGAATCGAACCCGGGATACCATACACCAAAGGCGCATGTGCTAGCCACTAGACCAGCAGGGAGGGCACGGCTCACCCTCTGTGTCGTTTGAGATTACGACCACTGTATTGCCAGCTATCACTTCTGTGGGTTGTATACTATGATCACATGTTTCTTCTTTCCTGGAAGAGTTAAACCTACATTCTATGTAATACATGAGGTATTTAGACCTACATGCTCTTTATATAATGTAATAAAAGGGTCATGCTGGTTATAAGAAAAAGAACATTTCTGGGACAAAACGGAAACTATTGGCATCAGAAATATTTACCTACGAGGCATGCGCAGTAGTATATTTCAGAATAGTTACTGTTTAGTTCAGTAAACGAAGAAAGGGGTATAGAAAAGCAAATATTTCGCGTCAACGAGATCGACCAGAGTTGACAGAGGCGAAAGCAGATGTGTAGTAATACAACAACTTGGTTAAATTAATAATTGGTTCTTTATTCTGTAGTAGATCGTATCACAACTTTATGGAGGAGCAAAGAAAGACTTACTAACGCTGTCGTATAGTAAGCTTTAGTAACACGATCATATAGACACAAATGGACGTAACTGTGAGTACTACAACTTGGATCTAAATGGAAAGCCGTTTAGGTATTCAGTGGTTTGCAGGGTTGTATAAGACACAAAAAGATAAGACACAATACAATTCTTCATACCTCAGCTTCCAGTAACTAGATACATGCAATTTCTGGTTAGATACTGAAACTGCTGTTGGATTTTAATACATGACGTAATGCAGGATACAAAATGCTTTGCATTACTTGTTTATTTGTAGACAGCTACTAGCTTAGTGTTCTGAAAGGTTGTGTATAAACTAGAGATAGCCAATTCCGGAATTATTACTATTCGGACTCCCGAAAGTAAAACCGGACAAATTCCGGAATTCGGAAAATTCCGATTCTGGAATAATTCCGGAATTCGAAAAAATCCGGAATTTAAAAATTTCTGATTTCGTTAACATTCCGGAATTCGGAAAAATCCGATTTTTTTCGAAATCCAGAGTTTTTCTCAATTCCGGAACTTTCTAAATTCCGGATTGTTTCCTAGTTCCGAAATCCTTCTGAATTAGAAAGCTTAACTGAATTCCATAATTTTTCGAAATCCGGAAAGTGAAATTTTCGCTTCCAAAAAATGAATTTATTTTGGTTAATATGAATCGTGGCGGAAATAAGTCTTTGTCCAGGTAATTGCGACTGCTTTGAAATAAATTGGGTGTATGAGAATTCAATCTGAAATATTTGTAGTTTCGTGTGGAAAAAAAAACAAACTTGTGAACCAGCGCTTTAAGAACAACTCAAGTTATTAATGTAAACTTTTCCTACTTCATAAAAGAAATATGAAAGACATTTCGAATCGAAGAAATATAACATACAAGTTTGCAAGCGGAGACAAAGAAACCTAACGTAACCAGACTAAAACCGAATCTTTTCCGCGTAGCGATCGCGGTTCAGTGGTCAAGGTGCTTGTGCGAATGTATATTGTAATAAACTAATAATAATTATTATTATCTCGTAGAAGATTAAAAGCTAGGAGCTAATTGTCGCTCAGGTCATACCATTACAAGCAGAAACGTGACATTTGGAAAGAATATTTCGGTTTGGATTAATGTTGCTCACGAGAAGAGGAGTTTCTCATCTCGTTTCTAAAACAAATAAAATAACATGAGAATTAACATTTTACATTCGAGACGGGTCAAGGCTAACTCAAAATTTTCGTCTTTCTTTGGAGATGAGAATCGAGACGAGACGAAAAGTATCGTAAACATTTCCCCTCTTGTCTCGATTCTCGAAATAGTGTATGTCCATTCTTTAAGTAACAATTGCTCTGTAGACTGAATCTCATAGGCTATCTCGTTACATTATAATTCAAAGCTCATTGAATTATGCTCTGTGTAAGTACTCTGCATATCCTAAAAATTAGTTTATTATATGCCTTACTGTTGCGTGATATTCAGTTATATTTATTACAGTTATTTCAAGGCAAGTTTAAAATAATAATAATTATTATTATTGTTGTTTTTATTACTATTATTATTATTATTATTATTATTATTATTATTATTATTATTATTATTATATCAACACCGTGTATAATCTTTAAAAGATATGTGGTTTGTATCTGAATATTAAAAGCTAATTGACTGTCGATCTCGGTCGTCGAGAAGTCTTCAGGAGGGAAGGACATTGGTCACGTTCTGGGTTTGAGTTCCGAAGGGGCAAGTATTTGGGCTCGAGCCAAAAATTGTTAAAAGTTATAGGCTTCAGCCAAACATATTCAAAACATCTGGGACCGGGTTTAGGCTTCTCAACGGCTCGGCTTACAGCTCATTCACTATCGAACCGAACCGAGAAGTGAGCCGAGCCAACAGGTCACCCAACCGAGCCGATTTGAGCTATCGGCTTAGTTGAGCTGAATCGAAACGTGCCGATGGTCTAGTTTCAACTTAGCTGGCTTGAACCGGTTCACATGAGCCGAGTAGGGGACCCATCCGAACCGAGAAAGCTCGAGCCATCGGCTCAATTGAGCTGAGACGATGGCTCGTTCCAACTGAGCCGGCTCAGGGCATCAGCTCATCCCAACCGAGCCGACTCGAGCTGTTCGCTCAGTTGATACGAGCCGAGCCGGTTGATATCACTACCCGAGTTGGTCTTCTGCTTGGGCTCAAGAATTCGACCGTGCAGGTCTCAGCCTTGATTTTAAGAACTACAGTATATACTTATATTGGTGATTACGACATTTGAGGCTGTCTCGTAATAATAATAAAAAAATCTTGTCTTCTCGTTATCTAGACGAGACGAGATACACTAAAATTGCCCCACGAGATGCACTAAAATTACGAGACGAGACGCACCCCTGTCGTGAGCAACACTAAAAATATTCCACATTACTGCTTACATTTCTCATGGCTTTCGCTTTCCAGTCTAATGAGGCCATTATTTCAAAACGAGCTAAAACGAGCTGAACGAGTGAGCGAGCCATTATCAAACTCGACTCAACTCGAAACTCGACCTCGAAAACAGCCTGACCTTGATCGCTACGCGGTAAACGATTCATCTTCAGTCTGGTTACGTTAGGTTTCTTTGTCTCCGCTTGCAAACTTGTATGTTATATTTCTTCTATTCGAAATGTCTTTCGTATTTCTTTTATGATGTCGGCAAAGCTTTCATTAATAACTTGAGTTTTTCTTAAACCGTTGGTTCACAAGTTTGTTTTTTCTCCACACGAATCTACAAATATGACAGTTTGAATTCTCATACTATTTCTTTCAAAGCAGTGGCCATTACCTGGTCAAAGATTTATTTCCGCCGCATTTCATATTAACCAAAATAAATTCATTTTTTGGAAGCGGAACTTTCGCTTTCCGTATTTCGGAAAAATATGGAATTCAGTTAAACTTCCTAATTGAGAAGAATTCCGCAACTCGGGAAGAATCCGGAATTTAGAAAAGTTCGCAATTGAGAAAAACTCCGGATTTCGAAAAAAATCCCGATCTTTCCGAATTCCGGAATGTTAACGAAATCAGAAATTTGTAAATTCCGGATTTTTCCGAAGTCCGGAATTATTCCCAAATCGGAATTTTCCGAATTGCGGAATTGGTCCGGTTTTACCTTCGGAAGTCCGAATAGTAATAATTCCGGAATTGGCTATCTCTAGTTTATACACAACCATTCAGAACACTAAGCTAGTAGCTGTCTACAAACAAGCAAGTAATGCAAAGCATTTTGTATCCTGCAATACGTCATGTATTAAAATCCTACAACAGTTTCAGTATCTAACCAGAAATTGCATGTATCTAGTTACTGGAAGCTGAGGTATGAAGAATTGTATTGTGTCTTATCTTTTTGTGTCTTATACAACCCTGAAAACCACTGAATATCTAAACGGCTTTCGTTAAATCCAAGTTGTATTACTCACAGTTACATCCATTTGTGTCTATATGATCGTGTTACTAAAGCTTACTATACGACAGCGTTAGTAAGTCTTTCTTTGCTCCTCCATAAAGTTGTGATACGATCTACTACAGAATAAAGAACCAAATATCAATTTAACCAAGTTGTTGTATTACTACACATCTGCTTTCGCCTCTGTCAACTCTGGTCGGTCTCGCTGACGCGAAATATTTGCTTTTTTATACCCCTTTCTTCGTTTACTGAACTAAACAGTAACTATTCCGAAATATACTACTGCGCATGCCTCGTAGGTAAATATTTCTGATGCCAATAGTTTCCGTTTTGTCCGAGGAATGTTCTTTTTCTTATTCCCAGCATGACCCTTTTATTACATTATATGAAGAGCATGTAGGTCTAAATACCTCATGTATTACATAGAATGTAGGTTTAGCTCTTCCAGGAAAGAAGAAACATGTGATCATAGTATACAACCCACAGAAGTGATAGCTGGCAATACAGTGGTCGTAATCCCTAACGACACAGGGAGTGAGCAGTGCCCTCCCCGCTGGTGTAATGGCTAGCACGTGCGCCTTTGGTGTATGGTATCCCGGGTTCGATTCTCGGCGGTAGAGCATCTATGATTTTTAACTTTCGTCGATATTTCTGTGTTCGTGTCCCTGTCGTTATAAGTTATTAGAAAAAGCAAGTTAAACGAGTGAAGCAAGTAAAATTAGCAACAAGTAAGTTACTGAAACACGTTCGGTGAGTCAGTTAAAGAAAAAGTGTACAACGAACTGGCTGTTCGCGCCGTCCATGTGAGTTCCAATCTATCTTGGCTTAATTTTTTATCCATTTGAGAGGAAGTATTGTTTATTTTCGCTACAGGCAGTCACTCTTTTCGTATTTTTCGGCATCGTTCACAGTTAAAGTAACTGACTATTCTTATTCTTTCTACGAATGATGGATCTTCTCTTTGGCTTCATGTCAAACATGCACACGTAATGAAAAGACGCTGTCGATAGTAATAATAATAATAATAATAATAATAATAATAATAATGATAATAATAACAATAATAATAATATGAAATATTGCTAGCTAACTCGTGTGTGTGTTTCGACAATATAATTTTATATTATTGTGTGGAAATAAGTAAGGCTGGCTTAATAAGTAAGCCCCCCCTAATTGTTTTCGATGCGCCTTATGGGTCCACGGTGTCCAACCTTGGTCCCATCTCACTATCACCTCCTGTTCTCTCGATATAAGTTATTGACATTTTGCGTAAAGACGGCTCTGCCGTGGCCCCATGACTATCCATGAGAATGACTCTTCATTCATTTTGCATTGAAATCGCTTATTTTTCTGAGTACTATGAGTGCTTACTATCCAACGTTGCTCCCATCACTCTACAATTTCCCGTTGTTCGATATAAATTGCTAATATTTTGTTTGTAAGGGAGATATGGCGTTACAATCATTACGTTTGAAGAAGAATTGAGGAAGATATTGCCTTGCCACAAACACCTATTATTATTATTATTATTATTATTATTATTATTATTATTATTATTATTATTATTATTATTATTATTATTATTATTATTATTATTGTTGTTGTTTTACTTACCACTAATGTTGCCTACCTTTATTTGCAATGCAATGTGTTACTAAAAAGCAAATCAAATAACACTCCTCGCCATTCACGCCCCAGAACTCGAAATACATGATTTACAGTTCTCTATGTTAGAGGAAAGCACATTTATTATATTATGCTTTGAAATAACACGTTTCACAAGCTATTTCACTTTCAATGTGTAATTTCATATCATCACTAACAATCATCTTGTTCCGATACGAAAATAACCCCCTCCTGCAAAAAAAAAAAAAAAAAAATCCTGACCGTAGCAAAAGGGCGTGAACCTTCTTTATGCGATTAATCGAGTCCAATATTTCAATAAGTCTCTGCACACAAATATTTCAGTAAAAGCGGAAAAGTTATTCAAACTTTCTGAATACCTATTTGTGGGCGAAATTTGGTTCCCTTGGAAGGTTTTAAGAGTTTGAAGGGCCGCTATTTTGAACATTTTCGTCTGATTATTCTGGTTAACGAACTCATCAAGATATTTGAACAATTAATGTTTGTGCCAAGTTTCGTCTCAATCCGCTGAAAATTAGGGTGGTTATGGCATTCACAAGTAGCGTTATATATATACAGATAGATAGATAAATAGACACACAGAGGGAGAGAGAAAAAGTGTTTTTCTCCCTTTTCGCACCCGTGGTGGGTCAGAGCTAAATCAGGCCCCTTTGCAAAACGTATTGACCAGCCTAACCTAAACAGTTGAGTTGAGTTTTTTAGTTTAGCGTCCCTTTCAGCAGCGAGGCTATATGAGACGTGAACCTACTGATTAACGTGGAATCCGAACCACATAACTAACCTAAACAGAAACCTCTTACTTGCTAACGTAGAAACGTGGTCGGGAGGTGTAAGGCATGTAGAAATTGTATTTTTAATAACCATGGGTATGGTCCACTTCCATTTTTTTCTTTCTACTTTTTGCAGCTACATCGGAACGTTCAATTTTTATTCTTTACTAATTGCAAATGGTGTTTACATTCAAAATATGAGGAATTTTTTGTGTCATTTGTTCGGATATTCTTCTCTTTTGAAATGAAGAAAAGAATAAAAGCAGTACGCAAAGACAAAAAGTATTATCAGTACTAAACATTACCAATAATAATTGCTACGAAAAACTAAATACGACCTCTTTTAGCATCTCTCATGAAATGCATGTATTATTAACAAAAATTTTTTAAAAAGTCCTCGCCGAAGATTCGAACTGGCGACCTTTGCATTTGTAAGCAAAAGACCACTACCTTTCAGGTAGTGTAACCAGCACCTTAACCACTACCAAGATCATGGCATGGTGAAAGTTTGGTTGTCGGCGTCTTTGTTATGTTTGTGTTTTATGTTCCCACTTCGACAATTGTTACTCCTTTTTCTAAGTTTAACAGCTGTTTCTGGCTTTCTCTTTCGGTGTCGTCCTTTATTTACACCATGCACTATTCGTATTCACAGCTTGTGCCCTCTGCAATGTCTTATTCAGATTAAACTTTTCTTTTTGTTCCTCAGTAAACATTTGATTGATTTAATTCTCATACTCTCCACGGATGGAGCGCAGGAATGCCAGACTCGAAAAGTAGGTGTACATTTACTTTCCTGACAGATAATACATCGTGTATGCAGAAACTCATTAAATGAATATTCCGTAAAACTTTCTACACAATTACTGATCGCACTTTTGAGCTTCATTGTCGAGAAAAATAATACGGTTTTTCGTTTAACAATTCCTTCATAGCGGCTCACCCTCCCCTTATCTTTAGTGTTTGACTGGCCTCTGAGTTATCTTTTTCTACTGTACTTAGAACAATTCCTTTTATTGGAAGAAGAAATTTGAACCTGAAAAATACTTCGTGAGTGACTTACAAGAGCTCTAGACGGTTTGCGTTGGTTGCTCTGTAATAATTCATCGTAAATTGGCAGTAATGAAATTTATATTCTTTCCTGAAGAACTTATGATTTAATAAAATATATTCTTATACCTCGAGAAATGTTTCATTGTGATAAAAAATACCGATACTACAAGTTAACCGGTTTAGGTTCGGTTTAAGGTTTAGAACGGATTTTCATGCATGCGTCCGTTGTGTTCGTTGTTTACGATTTCAATGTGTAGCCAACAGAAAGTTGTGTCACACGTAGAACCATGAACCATACTTAACCAAGTTTCTCCATTAGCTATTCAGCCACATCGCAAGGAAAGGACGCAACAGATGCTTCCATGAAATTTCGCTTTTAAACAAATCTGTCGGTTTATTTCAGGAACCAAACCATATTTCCATTCGACTGGAAAACGGACACACGATTGGAACTTTTCTAGGATATTCTTAAATCTTTAGCAAAAACACCTGAAAAATGTAATGATTTCGTTCAAGTTAAGTAACTTTGAATCTGCTGTTTCATTTTTGTAACGAAATTACGATTTCTTTGTTTTTTAGAGTATTTATGATATGACAAATATCAAGAAAAAATAAAACCTTTTATTCCTTTGCCTCTTTGAAACAGGTTCATATTAGAAATCTGCACTGTGGTTTACGATTCCAGGAACCGTCCAGGTGTATCACAATGTCGGGTCCAATTAGTTATAGTTCGACATCTTCAAATCTGAAATTTAACTAGCTCAGAATTTGGTCCAGTTTTTTACCATTTTTGTCCAAACCAAGTAATCATTTTGAACCATTCAAATAAACGAGGGAGGACCATTTCATAATTTGGCCACAGGGTGGCCACTCATTTTCAATTTCAAAATTCCCTGACTTTTCCAGAAATTTTCCCGGGTTTCCAGAAAATTTCTAGAGAGATCTAAAATTGGTATATCATTGTTTTACAAAGTTTAAACAGAAGCTACAAGTGAAATGCAATGTGGAGTTGAGGATAAATAGTCTAATTAAAAAAAGAATCACAAAAAACACTAGCGAGGATAAATAGTCTAATTTTAATCACTTACTTGCCTAATTTTCAATTCTCCTGTGTGTTTCCACTCCACTGTAACCAACTGTTGCACAGAACGAGAAGAGGAATGTCTATCCCTATCGCTTTCCAACCGTAAGCTTGATACTAGTCACAAAAGTACACACACTTACAGTCTACTACTAAAACACAAATTACTGGAACGAACACTACTTTACTGAAATGTTTTAAAACCTCAAATCACAGACTTGCAGTTCACTAAAATCAAACTGAGTTAAGACAACATCCAGTTAAATGTTTTAAGACCGCTCATCATCAATTGCAGACAGTTTCTCCTTGACATCATTCAACAACTTCAATTTCTTCGCCTCGAGTTCAATAACTTTATCCTTAATGGCATTTCTCTTCTGTTTCTTCTCTTCCTCTTCTTGATTCCTCAGAGATGAGCATTGCGGGCAGCATGGACAACCCTCTTTGTAATTGGAAACTTATCAATACCACCCACAGCTGAAATTTTATCATGTACCTGCCTGAGTGCAATTATACTCAACTCGCTTTGATTTTCAATTAAACATTCTTTGTTGATTGAAAATCCCCTCTCCACACTAGCATTTCCATGAGATAAAATGAGGAGAAATTTCAGAAAATCAGTCATATGTATTGAGCATGCGCCTAAATGCAGCATCTCCATCCAATGGTCATCTAATCTCTTACTTTTCCTGTCATAAGTCCTCATTGCTTCCAATACAAGAGGATTTTTACCAAAATCTTTGAATTCACTATGGATTTCACCAGCTAATGTTCCTGAAATCCAATTCTTGGATACTACAATTTCTAGGCAATTGGACAATCTCTTTGTAGCTACAGTGTCATCCATAACAAACACACTTGGATCCAGGAAAGAAATTCCTCTTGTCAGGTTGAATTTTAGAGGTGACCTGTCCATTATTTTCAGTATGAATTTCTGACATCCTGCGCTACAGTCTTGTTGAAATTCAAGAGTCTCTCTATCCGATACGGTACTTGCTTTTCGTATAGCATCCTTTGATGTATACCCAATGTTTACAAACTTGGCTGGCTTTAAGTTTTCGCTATTATTGAAATCAATCTTAACCAATGGTCGGCCCTCCAAAACACTATCTTTCACAAAACGACCTGCAACAGACAATACTATGGCCTGGAACGGAAAGAAGCTAATGGAGCTTCTCCCCAGGAAAGGTTCAACAGTTTTTGCTAATGTTGTGAAAAAGCCAAGTTTTGCACCAAGCAGGTTATCATTTGTGAAATGTCTCATAGTATCAAAGCTTTTGCACTGTGGTACTTTCTTCTCATCAACAGCCCACTGTACGTATTTCATTACGTTCGGTAATATTTCCATCGCCCGGGAAGCAACGTCTGAATTTTCTGTCCATCTAATGCTGCAAAAAAAATTTCGGAAACACAGAAGACCCTGTGCATCTTATGTAATCTGCACGACGAGCTGAAACGTCTTTGAATGAATTATAAGACGCCCTTAGGAATTCTTCTAATTTCCAACCTCTTGCTTGCATGGCAGCTTTAAAAGCACAATTTATCGTTGCAGCCCACAACTTCTAATATCAAGAAGAATTGGATCTGAAGGTGAATTTGCAAGATCTTTCTGCAGGTCACTTAAAAATTTGAAGTTAACATGTGGGCCATCCATCGATACCACCTAAGATACCATTCTTAAAACTAACTTGAATGTCTGGTAACGTTGAATGTCCGAGGAACACTGAATTTAAATATCTTGCTGACACTTGGTTTCTTGCATTGTCCCAAAACCGGAATCGTAAGGACAATTTGCTGCTTTTGCGAGACTTTGTTAACGCTTTCATCAAAACCCAATAACATAATGCTTGCAAGCTTCTATTTCTTTGAGAAGATCACCTTTAAAAAGTCGTCCAAGACCATGAACGATAGTATAAGCTAACTTGGTACGTTGTAATTGCATCTTACTACAAATATCGCTATCAGGGAACATGAGCTTAAAATTTGTTGCCAGTCGGGAAGCAGATCGGAATGACAAGTGTTCCATTACTGCCTGCAAACACCACAGAACTTCAACTTTAGTTACTGGTTTAGTTTAGACACTAGAAAAGACTTCATAACATTAGCATGTTTTTTAATAGATTCTTCAGAAGCCACCAGCATCTCTTTACTTACAACCGGTTCTTCAGCGGCACAAGAAGGACCTGGATTCTGACCACTACATTCCACTGCATTCTTTTGCTGACAAAAACTTGTTATCGGCCGAGTTACTAGAGAGTTCTTCGCAGCTGCAGTTTTTTTTTTGCCTTCCATGTCGCTAATAATAGCCCGTTTCCCCATGTTGTTGAGGCTAAAACTATTTCTGCAAATCTTACAGAATGCAGTATTCCTGTTGTCCTTCACAGCAGAAAGCCACAATGAGAAATTTGGGTTGGACAGCCAATCGTTCGAAAAAGTAGCTTTTTTAGACATGATTGAGACGCAAACTGAAATGAATAATAATAATAATAATAATATGAATATGAGTGTACAATTCATTCACATCAGAAATTAATTGTGTATTTAATGACTTTAGATTTCTGGAAACAATGTGTGCAGAATAAAGTGATTATAGTGGGGAAAAAATGTAAAAAAAAAAAAATCCTTATAGAATTGTTAATTTTCAAATAGTTGGAATGATCCCCAAATCTATTTGTATCAATCAGTTTTAATTTGTTGTTCCTTGTCGCCTGTATACCTTCAAGATTTTAGTAAATTGAACAATACCTGATTGTTACATATTAAAAATTTAAAATTGTAAAATAAAACAATTAAAATTATACAACATCTGATTAAGTATAATGCAATTAAAATATCCTGCTGGCAAACGGTTTAAAATAAAGTGTAGAAATTAATATATATAACAATATCAATAATAAAAGTACACTGTCTATTGTTTCTCATTGCTCAACGTTGTTACTGAATTTGGTATACCGAGAAAGTTAGTTAGATTAATAAGATGTGTTTAAGCGAATCCCAAAGCAAAGTCCGCGTAGGAAAATACTACTCCGCAAGCTTTCAAGTTGAGAATGGCCTGAAGCAAGGAGACGCTTTGTCGCCATTATTATTTAACTTTGTCCTGGAGTATGCTATAAGGAAATTAAAGGATAGCAACCAGGGCCTAGAGCTAAAAGGTGTTCACCAGGTTATGGCATATGCCTATGATGTAAATCTGATAGGGGAAGATAAAGGAACAATAGAACGAAATGCAGAGATTTTATTAAACGCTTGCAGGGAAATGGGGTTAGAAGTAAACGCAGATAAAACTAAATACATGGAAGTTCGCCGGAATTGTGATAATGCAAATTGCGAATGCGTCAAGATTTGGTACCCGTAGCCCCTTTACCCAAACAGCAAGGAATATTTCCTCAATCAAAAGAAAATATTTTCCTTGGTTTCCAAAAGGTTTTCATTCTCTGGAGATTTCCATGCTGGTTTCCCCAATGTATTCCGAATATTTCCCGAAAATATTTTCCCAAAAATGTTTGTAAAACATTTTAGAAATTACCTAGAGTACATTTTGAGAATGCTAGCCGGAAAGTAAATCCAGGAAAATATTCTCAAAATTGTTTTGATGTTGTTTTGGATGTAATGTAATATGTTTTCACTGTTGAGAAGGGAAGTGTTTTCGAAATGATACTAAAAATGTTTTCCATATATGATACGGAAAACAATGAAACAAAATATATTCCATATATTTAAAAAATGTTTTCTAATACGTTATTTGCAATATTTTCTATTTTTACGAGAAAACATATTGAATATATATTTTTAAAAAGGTTTAGAATATTTTAAAAATAAATTCTTTCGTGGTATAAGAAATATTTTTCAGAAATGTTTTAAAAAGGTTTACCTAATTTTTACAAAAGTATTTTGGTAATCTTCTCTTATAACTTAAATAAAATATTTTCGTACAATATTTTAGTATTATTTCCAGAATATTTTATCGAATTTTGAATATAAAACTTCAAAACAGGGAAAATTAAACACATTAAAAATGAATAGAAAATGTTTTCCGTTATGTTTTGGAAAATATTTTGTGTTTTTAGTTACCAAGATTTTCTGATATATTATAGAAACATTTTTACATTGTTTTCAGAATATACTCTTCCGTTACTGGAGAAAATATATTCCTCGTTATATCTGAGAAATATCCCAAATATTTACCGGAAATATTTTTTAAAGAAATGTTTAGAAAACATATTATGAAGTAAAGGAAGTATATTTTTTAGAAAGTTAGAAGCAAAATAATGTATAAACTAATCATTTGCTGAGCAAAACTGTATATACGATTGTACAGTTATATTGTATCACATAGTGTCTGATGAAGCCAAAGAGTTAGTTGGCGAAACTGTAACACATGTTGAATTTTAATGAAAATATATAGTTTTGCTCAGCAAATAATTAGTTTATACTTAATTATAACAAAGCAAAGCTTCTACTTATGGAAAAAATAATGTAAGGAAAATTTCCACAAATTGTACTAGAAATATTGTGTTGAATGCAATGTAATGTTTTCAATGTTGAGAGAGAAAATGTTTTCGAAGTAATACTAAAAATGTTTTACATACATGATATAGAAAACAGAATAGGAAATGTATTCCACATATTTTATAAATAGTTCCCAATGTAGTATTTGCAATCTTTTCTATTGTTACGAGAAAACGTATGAAATACAATTTTTAAAATGTTTCGAGTATTTTAAAAATAAATTCGTTCGTAATATTAGAAATATTTTCCAGAAATATTTTTAAAACGCCTATTAATTTTGTATGCAAATGTTTTTATTACCTTCTTCTGTAACTTAAATGAAATATTTTCATACATTATTTTAGAATTATTTTCAGAATATTTTATCTAATGTTTAATTTAAACATTTAAAACATATATTAGTAGGGTCTAATGAATAGAAGCTGTTTACCATCGCGTTTTTGAAATATAGTTTGTACTTTTAACTAATAATATTTTCTGATATATCAAAGAAATACTTTCACATTATTCTCACAATATATGCTTCAGTTACATAAAAGTAATATACCTTGTTGTACCTAAAATGAATTTTACGGGAAATGTTTCTGGAACATTTTTCTAATTTAAATTGAATATCCTTAGATATTATATTGGATAGTATCACACACACACACACACACACACACACACATATATATATATATATATATATATATATATATATATATATATATATATATATAATATTGTAGTTTTGCCAGCGGACTTATTGTGGGATCTTATTGTTGTCTAATTTCTAATTTTAATTAACTTTGAATGTTACAAATTTGAATGAGGCCGTCGGTTTTAACAATATTTCATTGTTAAATTTTAATGTAAATAATTAGGCAAAAATTGCTTTGTTGTTACAATACATATAACAAAATATATAAGATAATTTAATTGTAAAATGATAACAATGTATGCTATTAATATTTCAACAATAAAACGTATATATATATATATATATATATATATATATATATATATATATATATGCGTGTGTGTGTGCATTGCACGAGTCGGGCTTGGGAAGTCCAGCTATGCTGTTTCCTTACCCCAGGCCGGGCTTGGGCGGGCCTGCGCTTCAGGTAAGGCCGGGCTCGGACGATTATTTGCAGTTCTTTAATAATTATTGACTTTAGTTAAATGGTGATTGCAAAAGAAAAAAAAAAGACTAAAAGGTATTAAAAACAATGCAACTTTTACAGTTGGTATTGCTCAGCGGCTCCACTTTTGCTATATAGAGAATTAATTGTTCTCCCTAGTGACCAGACTTGGGCGGGTTGGCTCCACTATTAATTTGTTCCGGGTCTGGCTTGGGCCAAAAATTTCCAAAATTTTCCCGGGCCTGAGTTGGGCTGGGCCGGGCCTATCTACATTCGAGCCAGATTAGGCTCGGGGCGAAAACTTCGGCTCTTGCATGTCTCTAATATATATGCCACATTTAGTAATTTCGTCATAGATTTAGTGATTTGCTATTGAACTAGTGATCTAGTATGTACTTCGGGTAAATCTGCACATTCTAGTGATTTTTATGGCGTTTCCTTCCTGATGCAGACAAATAGCAAGGAAATGGTTCTTAAAATAATTGTATATTGCAGTTCGAACGAATATAGAAACTTCCAATTATTCTTCTTTCCCCTCTGACTGAATGAATCCTCTGCTAGATAACGACCTTTAATAAACAGCGGCTACCTTTGGTCTGCTACCTCCTTTTGTTAGCAGATATGAGATGGACTAAATTTGTATTTTTTTCAAGGAAGTGAAGAAATAATTATCTGGTACATTTATGTTTTGTCACGCACACAGGCACAGTCTTTACTTGCTTCCCAATGAATTTGAGGAACATAAAATAAATAAAACGTAAGTACCAGAAAATAGAGGCAAGTCAGACATCTTCATTTGTAACACATTTGTTGAGAACTATAGTTAGATATCACGAGCAAGCCCTCTAAACATGTTCCATCCTTTAATTTTATCCGTGTAAGAATTCCTGATTTCAGGAGAAAATTTCCATTAACTATGGCATATGAAGTTCTACACTCTTATACTTTATTTATGTATGTGAGATCACATGAGAAACCAAGAAACAATGGTAATAGGTTTTCTTCCAGAAAATTTCTTCCAGGGGCAAAATCTAACTGGGACTTTAATTGCGTCCCTTGTGCAAAAATAAAAAGTAATCGCAATTGTTATTTATTTTAGTTCTTGGGGGAGGGGGAGATGGAAGCGAACCCTCGGAAGGATCTCTGAAAAAAAGAAAGACTGGATTCTAACCGCCACTGTTTGGTATATTACACAAAGTAAAGTTGTAGTTACATTGTTCCAATTCACAAGGAAGGCGACAAAACTGACTGTAATAATTATCGGGGCATTTCTCTTCTGTCAACATCCTATAAAATCCTTTCAAATATTCTATTACCAAGATTGACCCCATACGCAGATGAAATTATTGGAGATTATCAGTGCGGATTTAGACGAAATCGATCAACTATCGACCAAATATTTACCATTCGCCAAATACTCGAAAGAAAGTGGGAATACAATACCCCGGTACATCAACTATTTATTGATTTTAGAAAGGCTTACGACTCATTTAGGAGAGAAACATTATACAACGTTTTTACAGAACTTGGAATACCGAGAAAGCTAATTAGATTAATTAAGGGCATACACGACGTTCAAGCTTTTCGTAAAATAATGGGAAAATATTTCTGATTTTTATTGGAAGACTGACAATGATGATATTTATATCGTTCCTAAATATTTTTTCCGAAGATTAATTAATTAATTATGACATAATTAACAATTAATTAACGATAAGCTATTCCTACTTTTCCACTAAATTAATAAAGCAAGAACAGTGAAACTAAAACATATTACTCCCTACACTTTCTCTAAGAGATCTAGTAACTTTACAAAGTTTTGTTCTTGTTTACTTAACTTTTATGTGACTTTCTTTGAAGACGTGCGCAATTCAATTACAACAATTCTCGGCAAAATAACGCGCTGCAAAGTAACACTCTTTTTTTACTTTCCGTTACACTAAGATAGTGAATATGTTTATGAATTAATATATATAGTTCTATAGCCTGATTGTTGTCCTTTCTTTTGCAATAATTATTTACTTTTAAACTTGTACGTATTTCGAGAAAAGTGGGAATTTATGACAACATTCGATAATTTTGAATTTCCCGTCGTACGGTGGCGCCGCCATGTGAACTGTAGCCATACTTCATCCATAAGCGTAGAAAGCATCAGTGTTACTAACCACTTGCTGCTCTTTTCTATTGTAAAGGTGGTGCGTGATTTTCTATCCGTGATAATGGCTAGAAAGAAACGACCACTGTCAAAGACGAGAAAAAGAAATAAGCAATCTAAAGCACGTCGTCTTCGTCTAGCGTGGAAACTACGAAAACTTGAATGTGATAATGTACCGGAAAATGCCGTTACAAAGAATTTGGAAGATACTCCACTACAGGGAGCCAATAGCCTTCGGACAGACCAAGACATCGGTGAAGAATCTACGAGCTCTTGTAGAAGTTTTCAACAGGAAGATAGTTTTAATATGAGGTAAGGATGTTTACTTAATAGTTTATATATATTTTCTACACAAAAAAAGCAGAGTAGAACTATGTTCTTTCAGAAACTAATAATAATAATAATTAAAATTAATAATAATAATAATAATAATAATATGCTTATTATATTACTGAGAACAGCTATGTAGTAAAATTACAGCACTACGTTTTACATATCGTACGTAGACAGTGGTGTGATCCAGAGGCGTCATTTAGGGGGGCCGGGAGGGGCATTTGCCCCCCCTGAATTTGGGATGTATATAGATTTTATCAATAGAATAGTAGTAAATCACTGGAAAACGCGAAATTTTACTTATATCAAGGGGTCTTGTCCCGCCCCAAGCAAAATCTGAAATGACGCTCCTGGTGTGATCACACCGGACTCGGATATCTGTTTGAGAACTATATCCTGTCAAGAAAGTAACTTTGTATATGAACAAGTTAAATGTGATTAATACAAGGACTGTCACAGAATACTTTTGTACGTACAAAAGAGTTATTACGTAATCAGGTTAGGGGAGAGGGCGGGTCTGCGATATGATTAGTTTTTGTTACAAGGGGAGGGGAGCAACGACTACCGAAGAAAATTTTCTGGGGGGGTATAGTTGGAGCTGGTGGAATGGGGAAAAATGCAACCCCGGGTCCCAATGCTGGATCTATACATTATACATTTTCGTGAGTCAGGGAGGACCGTGCCCCCGTCCCCCCTTAGGGCGCCCATGGAGGGGAGGTATAAGAGCAGATTAAGTAATTAAAATAAATAATTTTAAAATTTAAATTTCGAATTGCTATTATTAATTTATAGACATTTCATTTTGTGTCTTTATGATAAAATTGGAAAAGTCTTATTCTCATATTGAGTTTTTTTTCTCCACAGTACCGAAACCGAACCATTCTATGTTATTTCAAGTGCAGGGTATGCAACAGAGAAATAGTCCATTCAACTGAAGAAACTTCCAGGTCAAAAGTTATGACAATAAATGAAAGTGCAGTTCTCTAACAATTGGAAGTGGTTATTCCCATCTTCAGGAGCTACTCAGTGTAATGAACATTCCATGCATGAGTAATGATCTGTTTAGTAAAACTGAACAGCACCTAGAACCGGTAAGTAATACATTTGTTTGATATGCAATAAGAATAGGCTTACAATTTCCGTCTAACAATAACTCATTCTGGAGAAAACTAGAATACTTCCTTAAACTTTATTTTGGGCCTACAACATTGTAACTTTGAACATTCAAAGTTTATTATAATTACTACGTTTGCAATTGTCTTTCTAGATCTGTATTACTTACATTTCTTAAATTATAATGGAAAACTGGAATTGTAGTTCCAAAGTTTAAATTATTGTTTTATTTATTTATTTATTTGTATTTATTTATATGTAGTTGATTTTACATTTTCAGTAAAAACACCAAAATTGCTTCAACACATTTTGGATTTATGTCACAAACATTTCGACTAAGTTTGTGCTAGGAAGTCATCCTTATTTTTCTATTTCTAATTGTCTGCAGGTTTGGGCTGATAGTCTATGGTCTCAAATGAAACAAAATGGAGAAAAAGAAAGAAAAATTGCAATCGAGAAGGGACATGTTGACCCCGATGGTGTTCCATACATAACAGTGTACGTTGATGGTGGCTGGAGTAAAAGGAGTTATGGTCATGGACATAATGCAGCTTCTGGAGTCAGTGGCGGCGGTTGGACGTTAAAAGTAAGGGGGGGGGGCAAGACATGATCTTAACATTTGTATATCAATGTTAGATTTCCTGGTTGTTTCCAGTCTTGGGAAGTAACGTAACGCAAGTAACGCGTTACTTGTAACGCGTTACTTTTTATGTAACGTTTCCTAGTAACGCGTTACATTTTTTCCAAAGTAACTGTAACGGTAACGCGTTACAAATTTTTAAGTAACGTACCTAGTTTGCGTTACTTTTTCGCGTTACATTTCGGATGAGTAACTACAATATATGTATATTTTTTTCAGAAACAAATCTTTCTTTCCTGTAAGTGAACTTCTCAGAATGGAACAATGGAGCATGAACTATGTCTGACCGACAATTCCTGCACTGTTCGCCTTTTCCCGTTTCGCCTTGTGACCTCTAGCAATGAAATTTGCATGTAAACCTGTTATCACTTTTCATCTTAATGCAAAGCGGAACGGGAAATCTCGATGTGCATTTTCCCGTTTCGCCTTACGAAATTTATGTCGGTAGGCTTGCAAATACATTCATAGATACAATTTGATTTGTTTATTTACATAACAAAATATAGTGCCACTTGCTGCTTTTGGAAGATGAGGACAGCCTCAGGGAAATCACTTATACTGATTGCAAGCACCTGGAAGATTTTGTCTTAGATTTTGACAGTTCCAAATCAATACATTCAGTGAGTGAACTACGAGTGCAATGGTACTGGTAGTCTATTTTACTTTGAATGGTGTTGTTTTTATAAAGATGGAGAACGAAAATATTTTATCGTTCGAACATTTGAAAGAATACTTTTTCTTAAAAGCTGAAGATGATGGTGAACAGCAGTGACGTATTTAGGGGTGAGACAGAATTTTCCTGACAAAATTCGAGTCGAGACACAGCTCTTCCAATAGAAAAGAATACATTTTTCGAATCGAGACATCACTTTTACAGCACATTTTCGAGACGAGACAGCATCAAATCTTGTCTCGTGCGCATCCCTAGTACACAGGTATAACACACCAATTGTGATAAGATTGCACATACATAAAGAACATTAAAAAATAAGCGACACGTATTTTTTTATATCGGCCAACAAGCATATTGAAAGGGTCAAATAGGGGCATAAAAATAGGGTCAAAATGAGGTTATGTGGAATATAGCGAGAACGAGAAGAGATATCGGAAAAGTTTAAATGTACGAATATTGCGAAATAGTCGACGCAATTCAATGAGGTAGAATGCACCCATGAGAAGAGAGCAGAGTTTATTATGCAACTGACGCGAAGAGAGCCAGTATGAGTTACCTGTAAGTAAGAATATGTACTTCTGAAGACGTAATCCGTAACTATTTCCGGAGATGTAACTCCCAACCACCATGATTCGGAGCGATTTTTAAATTAGCAATAAATTATGAAACTCTGATTATTAACAAAAACGCTAGTACTGGCGAAAATATGTTGTATTATAGTTTGGTATTACAGCTTTATATGAGTACGAAGAAAGAAATTATGATTCGTGCTACAAATATATGGTACTATCACCTTCTAGTGCGAAAATTCTTGTAATAGCATTCTGGTATATTATAAGAATTATTATTGTTCCCACCATACTATGGTACCGTATGTATGTAACAAGAACCATAATTTTCTTTCTCTTTGCTCATTAGAGCTGTAATATGGAACCATAATACCAAATATTTTCGCCATGCTGCTGTAAGTTGCAAAGTTAAGAATTATATGACTTTTATTACATACCAGTTTCGGACTAGTTTTCGTATCTTTCCTAATTCTTTTAATACCAATGTATCCATGTGAGGTCTATTAGAGAGAAGTCAATAATAATAATAATAATAATAATAATAATAATAATAATAATAATAATAATAATAATAATAATAATAATAATAATAACTCTATGGCCTATGGAACCGGGAGGTTCAATGCCGCGCTCACAAAAGCTCTCCACTGATTTATATCCTTAGCTAACTGCATCCAGTTTCTACTTTGTATTCCAATCTCTGCGAGATCCATCTTAATATTGTCCTCCCATCTGCGCCTAGGTCTTCCTAATGGTCGTTTTCCGATTGGTCTTCCAGTCAAGACTTTGAAAGCGTTTCTACTTTCTTCCATTCTAGCTACATGACCCGCCCACCTAAGCCTCCTAGACTTGACGACCCTAACAATGTTGGGTAAACCATATAAATTATGTAGTTCATCGTTATGAAGTTTCCGCCATTCCCCATTCCCGTTCCTCTTGGGTCCGAATATTCGTCTCAGGATCTTGTTCTCAAATACTTTCAGTCTATGTTCTTCCCTCAGAGTAAGTGACCATGTTTCGCAGCCATACAGAACAGCAGGCATAATTATAGTTTTGTATATTTTAAGCTTCAAATTCCTCGACAGAATTCGGGACAAGAGATTTTGAACCGAATAGTAACACGAATTCCCTGCTTTTAGTCGACATTTAATTTCTTCGTGAATATGATTTTCCTCTGTTAATATTGATCCTATAATAATAATAATAATAATAATAATAATAATAATAATAATAATAATAATAATAATAATAATAATAATAATAATAATAATAATAATATAGGTATAAACATTTCATTGATATACAGAAACAAGTTTTCAGCTGGTTTTTACGCAAATAAAAACAGCCTCACTCCAGTAAAAGTTTTAGCTAAGGCTTTGCTCAATATACAGCACTCAACAAATAGTGACAGCAAGCTCCTTTTCTGGCCTAGTCAGACACAAAGAAATTGTTTTCAACCCCGGAATAAATGCTTAGTGACGTCACAAACTATTACCTACTGCGGAGGTGTCCTTTCTCAACGAGGTGAAGAGGGGGAGAAGAGGGCGTCTTCTCTTTTGGGGTGGAAGGTGGCTGACCTCTTGACAAGCTATTCACTGACATTGTAACTTTCAAGGAAAGGTTTCTTTGTTGTGTATTTTTAGGAGATCCTCGCAAAACGATGAAGTCCAAACAGCTGCCACGAAGTAAATCTAAGAGCAGAGACCTGTTTTCTAGTTTCTGTCACAAACGCGGTCAGATAAATGATTCCATCATCTTCGGTATTACATTGAAAAGTAAAGTGTGAGCTATTTTCTCAGTGATGGGGTTACGCGGAAAGCTTTACTACCTACATGGGCTTCTGAGACACGGACATAATAATAATAATAATAATAATAATAATAATAATAATAATAATAATAATAATAATAATAATAATAATAATAATAATAATAATAATAAATATTATTATTATTATTATTATTATTATTATTATTATTATTATTATTATTATTATTATTATTTATCCGTCCTATAAAGATTTTCATTTCAAAGAAAAACATGATATCCAGTTTTGCAGAATAATTTCTGTAACTATTTTTTATTGTTTATTTATAAGGGACATTTTAGATTGTCCCTGCGCAATAGGAAGCTATGAAGGAAATAACTGAATATGAGCAACATTAGGAAGAAAGAAAACATCAATGTGTAACTGTTGTCAGGTATTTAACAAAACAATGAAAAATATATATGTGACTGACTTCCTGTAGGCCTAATTATACGGGACATCGATAAAACGGGCCAGTATTATATACATAGTTATTTCATGCCAGACTCAGTGTGCGAGGACATTTTACAAAGGAGATAAAATGCACATCCGAGAAAATTAACATGGGGAAATTCAAATTTATGGAAGTTATCTAATCCTGCACAGGGAGATTCCCCCTCCTTCCTCCCTGGTAATTCTCACACCGGTCATACTATTTTAAGAAATACAAACTATCTGACGAGAAACGTTCAAAATAGTGTCTGTTTTTAAAATTTTCTGAGAAATCCATCTGCTGTTGCAGTGTGCCAAAAGGTATATTTATTTCTCTTGAATATGTGTATTTTCTCAGGATTTTTTCCAAGTAGATACCACCTTCTTGAGAGGGTCGAGATATATATCCTTTTTTTTAAGAACTAGATAACTGCCGTAATTTTTAACGGGTTAGAACCAAATTTGGCGTAAAATTTAGTTGCATACATCTCGCGTACGGAGGAAAACGAGTATGTTAGAAATTCGCCAAAATGAGATAAATCGATGTTTGATATCTATAACTGGTTCCCTACTTTGGTCCAATTTTTGTAAGTTAATTCTAAACCTGAATTGAATAATCAAGTCTTGAAAATTATAGTATATGTGCTTCACTATATGTCAGAGAGAGAAAAAAAGCATGTTCTGAAAAACTGTTTTCTGACATACTGTTTTTCCTGCACACGCTACATATATCTTGGACAACGGGTGGAACTTTTTATAAATCGTAATTTACACATTTTTTTAACCGACCGGAACCAAACTTAGCACAAAAGTGAGTATGTACAATATCTGAGTTAAATGTGAGAATCAGCATGATCCAACAAACCAAAATGACAGTCGTTTGGCTTTTTAAAAGAATTGTGTGTCTTCTGTAGCCCTGTGCTAAAAGGAGTATTATAACCAATAAAATGGTGAAATATGTTTCACATAATTTTAAAACAAGAAATATGTATATAGCCGCACACATTGTGTTCTTTATACTTTTCTTCTTCTTTTAGACATTTGTGTTAAATTGTAATGAAGAGTAATATTGTGCTTTGTATATTGTAAAATATTTCCAATATAGGGTATATAGGAAAATTAATTTTTACATTTCAGGCATGAGTTGTTAGACAAGCGACGAAGCAACTGTTATTTGTTGGAGTGAGGAAAAAAAATATTGTTCAGTGTGCGCTTCAGCTGAATCTAAGAAAAAACAGCCAAGCAATCACAAATGCTACAAAAATTGGTCTTCATCTTCCTCGTCAATGGAAGCTGCCATTATAGTTGAAGCTTTCCAAAAGAGCGAAGAAATGCATGGCGTTCGTTATAAGAAATTCATTGCGGATGGGGACTCAAGTGTTGATGCAAGAATTATTGAAAGAGTTCCGTACGGGCGCTATGTAACCAAATGGTGTGCGCCAATCATTGTGTCAGGATTCAATGTCCTTGAAAGTTGTTCGAGGATTTTCTCGAATCATTTGTTCCACAGCGGCAATATTTTAATCTGACACAGCTGTTGTCCAGCTCTCTCTTCATCTCTGAATTCACCAAACCACCGAAAAATTGTAGCACGGGAAGGAGCAAGGTCCCCAAATGCCCCCTGCAAGTGGTCAAGGCTTTGTGTCTCGTTCAAACCACTTTTGAAATCGTAAAGGATCATTGCCCGAAAATGTTCCATTTCGAGCTCCATTCTAGACAGCCGAATACTGTTCACATCAACAAACAAGTGAAAGCAATACGGCCACGTCGATAAGCGAGGCAAGTTGAAACTTGCTTCGCTACTTTGCTCTGGATACCATTACCGAACGCAATTGTTGGAATTCAAATACTGTACCACAACAATGCGTATCTCAAAACTTTCGTAGTAACCCTCGTATATGTATATATATAGAGAGGGAAACTTGAATAAAACGGAAATTCCCCCCGGACCACCCCCTGAAATCATGACTAAATAGGAGAAACCGGGGTATTCTCTAACTCTGAGGTAATGTCGAACACCCAAGTTTACACCGAAGGAAACTTGTAAGAATACAGACGATCTTGCTGCATGCTAGCGGAGGGACCTGGACAAGTGTAGCATACATTTGATGACAGCCAATTGAGTGGATTACCAGGAAGAAGATGTTTTGTTGTGTTTGTCGATTCACTTATGAAATTGATTCAATAATCTGCGCAACGTAACTTGGCTCTTCTCTTATCTATATTATTACAGATAAGGCAATATATTTCCCTATATTTGAGCATTAGTTTTTTGTAATCTTACTAACCAGTATGCAGTCAACAATTAGTTTCAATTTTAACAATAAAATGACGCCTCACGGGGAAACGACATACAGAATGTTCACCATTACCTGGAGTGTTCGGGATTGCCCAATGGTGTGAAACAGTGATGTGCCGTAAACTATAATTTTACGTCTACGCGATTGTCTACTGTAATCTATACGTAATCTACATTACACCTTTTCCCCCGTAGACTATGTAGACAACCACTATCAAATGTAAGGAAGAATTTCGTTGCTCATTTGTTCATATTTCCTCATTCAGTTGTTTTGCTTCGGTGCAGCGAAAGATTAGGGAAACGACTAACATATAAAAAGTAGAGGGAATTATCTAATCTGTATGTTTACTCTGTTCTGCACATACCACTTCCTTAGATTTTCCACTTCGAGCACTGCTTTTATAATGAAATTTACAAAACTAATTCTCACCTGTGGGCTTTCAGTCTTGAATCTGCTGTATTTGCCAATTTTTTCTTGCATATTTTACAAAATGCATAATATTTTTCATTTTCCTTCATCAAGACGAAACTAAGTATTCGAAAGTTACTACTCGCTGGTCTAGGCATTTTATTTTGTACGCAATTTCGCAAGGTAACGACAAAAGAAAGCTCCTTTATTGTCCACGACGCCATATTAAATTACGTGTTGTTGACATATTCTACATAGTCTACGTTGTTTACATTGTCTACGCATAGTTGACACGTAAACTAAACTATCGTTTTTTACGCGTAGACGCACATCTCTGGTGTGAAATAAATTATCAAAAATTTTTAAATAGTTTTTCCTTATTGAAATGTAAGTAATAAGTTAATGAAATTGGTTTGGGAAATACATCATGTCTTGGTATTGAGCGTTATTAGCTTTGTTAATTAGACTAGTTTGCTATATTTATTATTTTTAGGATGATTACTTCATTATTTCATAGTCAGTAATCCTATTTTACATATCTGATCTTTCATCATAGGCTGCATTTTTTTCTCTGTGTGTGATTCACAGAGTGTTTTACACATTTATTTAGCCTAGTAGCATTCATTAGCAGTTAGCTAGTTTTGTTCAGCCTATTAACCGCATTTCAACACTGGACTAATAAAGAATACTGTCTTTGGGAGAAAACATAAATGCGTATATATGTGATTTCTACATTTCAAAATAATGTTCTCATTTTAATGAATATTTTCCTTAATGTACCGTTATTTCTGAATTTATTTCATAAGATTGCATTTGTTTAGCCTATTATTTATTGACTTTCATGTGTAATAATTTCAAAGATAATGAGGTCTGGACACGTTTCTCATTAATTTGAGTTATGTTTGTAATTATAATTCCTATTAAAGATTTAAATACTAAATTACACTATAATTTTAATGTATTTTAATGCATTTCCCTTCTTTCGTAAAGGCAAGTTTAAAGTAAACAGTATGTTCGGGATTACCCCGACCACTGGGGCAATCCCGAACATAGGAACATTTTTAAAACATCTCACTGATTTATTGAAAAATGTTAATTTGACTTTCCTCTGCATTTTAGTAGAAAGGAAAAGCTCCAAGCTTTCTATACACAAGAAATGTTAATGTTTTATCTCTAAAAACAAAGGAGTTATTTATAATCAAAGCTTAAGTGTTCGTGAATACCCCGGTCTCCCCTACATACATACAGACAGATACACATACATGTTTTACTTCTACTATTCCCCTGTAACTCCCGTAGAGATGACTGGGGTGTCTTACCCCCACAGTGTTTGGATATACATATATATACATGGAGAGAGAGACAGAGAGGAATATGCTTTGTGAATCCCCCCTTGACGAGTTTCTGGCTACGCCTCTGGACCTTTCATGCATTTCGGTCTTGCTATTCTTGTCACCTTGACGTAAGTATTGCACTATGGATGCGCACGAGACGAGACAAGACGAGACGAGACAGGATTTTCCTGACAAAATTCGAGTCAAGACACGGCTCTTCCAGTAGAGAAATATACATTTTTCGAGTCGAGACATCACTTTTACAGCACATTTTCAAGACGAGACAGCCACAAATCTTGTCTCGTGCGCATACCTATATTGCACATATAGGTAGATACTCTGTGTAATGTGATTTACATTGGAAGATGAAAATATTGGTGTTAGTTCCATATGCAATAATTCTATCTGCATCGAAAGTTTTTTTTATGACTCGTTTTTCTTATAAGGGGCGCGGTGGCTCAGTGGTAGAAGGTTCACCTCCGATGCTTGGGGTCCCTGGTTCGATCCCAGCTCGCGCAGTGTGGACTTTGTAGTGAACAAACACCGTGCTCGTGGGTTTTCTCGGGGTTCTCCCGTTTCCTCCCACTTTCTTAATTCCACCATTTCACTCATTTCTCATTATCACCGTCTCCTTTAGCCTAACCGGCATAATTGTGGGACGTTAAAGTTTCATTTCATTTCATTTCGTATTTCTTATAAGTAATACTGCCAATAACATCTACTTTGTGTTGTACATCATCACAGAGCAGTGGCGAAGTAGGGAAGGGGGCCCAGAGGGGCCGGCCCTCCCTAAGAGGTCCGACAATGTACTTTGGTACTTTGATGTTTGTAATTTTTTATATATTTTTATGTTTATATATTTTTTGTTTGTAATGTTTCTATATGTACCTATAACAGCACTTGCCCCCACCCCCAAACACACATCCTGGCTACGCTACTGTCGCAGAGCAACGATGTTTATCAGACACTATGCATCGAAGAAAGACTTTTATCATGGAAAAGAATTCTGAAGTCACCACCATTCTCTGAACAAGACACAGCATGCTGGACTCACTCACTCTCCTCCTCGTTAGGGTGGTGGCACAGGAACAATACAAGACTCATAAGTTCGTAACAATTCGCATGCCATTCGTATACTTTTACCGCACACAGTCTTCCTAGTCTTTACCACATGCTTTGAAACCAGAAACCGGTTCCGGTTCTCCTTCCCAACAACGGGAGAGGGAGTGGGAAAACAAATTACTTCGAAATATATGTTGTTTCAGAAATCCGCATGTGTCACTCGACCGTGTTGGTGCAAAGATTTCAAGATTGCAACGCTTAGCTTTTTACTCCTAACACATTTTGAAAAACTTTTCAAAAACGCCACAGAGTGCGCGGTCAGTCCGCGATGGCATTGCCCTCTTTAGAGAGCGCCACAAAGTTCGTGTTCCTGGAAAAACTTTAAGATATGTTTAAGTGAATCCCAAAGTAAAGTCCGGGTAGGAAAATTTTTGTCCACGAGCTTTCACGTCGAAAATGACCTGAAACAAGTAGATGCGTTGTCACCATTATTATTTAACTTTATGCTGGAATACGCCATAAGGAAAATCAAAGATAGCAACCAGGACCTAGAGTTGAAAGGTATTCACCAGGTTATGGCATATGCTGATGATGTAAATTTAATAGGGGATGATAAAAGAACAGTAAAAATAAATGCAGAGATCTTATTAAATGCTTGCAGGGACATGGGTTTAGAAGTAAATGCAGAGAAAACTAAATACATGGAAGTGCGTCGGGACCGTAATACGGCAAATTGTGGAGGCGTTAAAATATTAAATAATACTTTTGATAAAGTGGATATTTTCAAATATTTAGGATCAATATTAACAGACGAAAACATATTCACGAAGAAATTAAATGTCGACTAAAAGCAGGGAATTCGTGTTACTATTCGGTTCAAAATCTCTTGTCGTCGCGAATTCTGTCGAGGAATTTGAAGCTTAATATATATAAAACGATAATCTTGCCTTTGTTCTGTATAGTTGCGAAACATGGTCGCTTACCCTGAGGGAAGAACATAGACTAAAAGTATTAGAGAACAAGATCCTGAGACGAATATTTGGACCCAAGAGGAACGAGAATGGGGAATGGCGGAAGCTTCATAACGAGGAACTACATAATTTATACGGTTTACCCAACATTGTTAGGGTCGTCAAGTCTAGAAGGCTTAGGTGGGCAGGTCGTGTAGCTAGAATGGAAGAAAGTTGAAACGTTTTCAAAGTCTTGACTTGAGGACCACTCGGAAAACGACCATTAGGAAGACCTAGCCGCAGATGGGAGGAAAATATTAAGATGGATTTCGCAGAGATAGGAATACAAAGTAGAAACTGGATCCAACTGACTAAGGATAGAAGTCAGTGTAGAGCTTTTGTGAACGCGCCACTGAACCTCCGGATTCCATAGGCTATAGAGTTAGTTAGTTATTTAAGGTTGTAGTTATATGTAAATAATACTGCGTTTTCGTCAGGGCTTTCATTCTGCAGGAGAGGGGGATACCTGGAGAATATTTTCTGCTATCAAGGTATTACAGGTGATTGCATTTCTTCCATTGTAACTTGGTGAAGCTAGTTCATTATATGTAAGGATTAACATAGCCTGAAAAGCTTAAATTTCCATGACTAGTTTTCTCTGTACCCATGCTACTCACTTTTCGGTCTGCGGGACACTGTGTTCCGAAATTTTCGACGAATCAGAAGATAAGTGTACCAAAGATATATAGTATATAATATATGTGTGCTTATTTGAGACATGGATCTACAGTTTAAAGTGGGATAACAACTACATGAGCTCCCAGCGGAAATCGAACCATGGTCTCCCGCGCTCAAGGCGTATGTGCTAACCATACAGACGCGAGGAAATTCACATAAGCACACACACACACACACACACACACACACATATATATATATATATATATATATATATATATATATATATATATATATATATATATATATATATATATATATATATATATATTGTTGAGTTAATATTGAGTTTAACGTTCCTTTTAGGAGCGGGGCATGGACCTACTGATCAGTGTTCTAGGGATGCGCACGAGACGAGTCGAGACAGGAATTTCCTGACAAAATTCGAGTCGAGACACGGCTCTTCCAATAGAAAAATGTGTTTTTCGAGTCGAGACACCACTTTTACAGAACATTTTTGAGACGAGACAGCCACAATTCTTGTCTCGTGCGCATCCCTACAGTGTTCGTAGTTTGAGTGAAATTTCCCTAATCTAGGGAAATTTCATAGGTAAATTTAACAAAAAGGGAAATTTTCGATAAAACGTGAAAAATCCAGGGAAATTCTCAAATATCAATGTTTAAAATTTTTCTTTGTTCTTCAGAATTAAACCAATACAATAAATATAGATTTTGTGTGCTGAAAGTAGCATAATTTGCAACCATTGTTGGCTGAATGGGTGGGTCACAGTTTCACAGTGGTAGAGCGATTATCTCTGGTTCGTGGGGTCCCTTTTTACATCCTCAGCCAAGTAAGCTTGTTGTAAACAACATCGTATCCGTGGGTTGTCTCGGGGTACCCTCGTTTTGTTCTACTTTCTCATTCCACCAATTCTTCCATTAACGTTCACTTGCTTTAATCTTCGTCTCTCTCAGCCTAAAGGCATAATCGTTGAACGTTAAACCGAAAGATTTCATTTCATTTTGTTGGCTTGGTGTATTTCGGTGTATATTTTTTTAAAAATGCGTGAAAAATACACGAAAAAATAGAAGCAAAAAGCAAATGAATCAAACAAATGCGGTAAGTAGTTCCTTTAATATAGCTAAATTAATCTTACTACATAACTTCTGTCATAGGTATTGGACACTCAAAAACCAGGGAAAATTCATAAGAAAAGGAAAAATTTTGTCACTCGAGGGAAATTTTCTTAAAGAAACCTACTGATTAACGTGGAATCCTAACTAAATGAGCTCACGCTAGGAATCGAACTCGGCCTTAGTAGCACACTTACGTCATAACAACGTCAAAAGTTGGTCATGAAATTACATCAGGCAAAGAAATATAACGTCATTTGTTATGTTAAATAATGATAACAAAAATGACGATGTTAAGATACATGTGGATGTTTTTTACACTTAATTCTATTACATGTAGTTTGCAGCACCAGGAAGCAAGTATTTCAACTTCAGTCAGTGATACCAGTTGGCGGGAAATTTCCCGTAAAACGTAAAATTCTGAGCACTGACGGGAATGCGGAGATTTTTTTAAATAGGCTGAAAACGGGAAATTCTTGCATTCTCAACTTTTCTAGGCGTAGAACAACCTAGCCTGCAACATTGAGCTTTCTTGATAAAAGCAGAGATAAAAGTGCGGGAATGCGGGTTGACGCCGTCCCCCTACCTCGAAAAAAATAGATACGGCGTCCCCTCAATTCCTAAAAAAATTACAATGGGCAAAGATAGGCTGGGGGAACGGCGTGACGTCATGCCGCTACCGTCCCCCCACCTTTTCAGATCCACTTTTACCCTTGGGTAAAAGCAGAGCTAAAAGTGAGGGGAACGCAGGTGGATGTCGTCTCCTCACTTCCAGAAAATATCTGTGGTATCACACGCTTCTAAAAATTACAATGGGAAAAGATAGGTACAGGAGACGGCTTTACGTAATGTGTCCCCCTACCTTCTGAGATCTACTTTATCCCTGGGTAAAAGTGAACATTACAAACACACAAAAGACTTGAAACATCAAGCTAATGTAAACTATTGGAAAATACCCTACTTATCGCTGCATTTTTAAACGTTTTAAATAATTATTTATTTATTTTTGTGTCAAGGAACAAGCGGTGTGCAAGCAACACCAGAATCGTGTTAAGGCTAATACAATTTAATTAAGTGTTGCTTTGCTGAACATAACATCCCTTCCAAAACACAGAAAACACCATATTGTTCGCAAAAATAGTGTACATTCTATTTTATTTATTTATTTATTTATTTTTAAATTTTGGCCTGCTATAGATATTGTAAATTATATCTACTGAAGTTGACGGTAAATATTGTATGTAATCGGGAAATTTATGGTTTCGGACAGGAATTTCGCTGTTACAAAACTGGCATCACTGAATTCAGAGCGAGTTTTGAAAACAAATGAATGTCGTAGTGGTGGTGGGGTGACTTCAAAGTATAGGTTTGTGTGGTGTTATATATATGTTCAGCGGTGACCTTGGCAGGGATAACATCTCCCGAAGTGTGATCAAGAAGAGGAAGTGGTTAAAGTGAAAAGTGTTCATTATACATACAATTCACACAATTACAGTTATTCATAAACACATTTACACTCACCCACAATAATCCTACTCATCAAAAATTCACGTATTTTCACTTTGTACCAACATATCACAGCCTGACAAACTGGGTAGCTGGCCCTCTTCGTCCCGTTGGACCCCCTTCTCGATTTAGACTACAATACTTACTGATTATGACAATCTTATATTTTTCCCGATTTTGACTTTATGCTTCTCAACTTACATGAACAGGTCACATTGAATTTAATTTTCTTATAACTTATATCAATTAACTACTATACATGACAGGCACTTCGACTCTTAAGTCGGCTAATCATTGCAAATGGCGGTGTTAGCCATTTGTAATTTTTTTTTTTTTTAGTAAACATACAATTTTACACACAGAACAATTTTACATAAGTAAGTCAATAAGTTTATATTTGTTCCACATAAAACCATAGATGTTGGTGCAGTGAAATTTTTAAAACATCATTTAAGGTGAAAAAGAAACAAAGGTTTGTGTGGTGTTACATATATTTAAATACAAGTATATTTTTGAACTGAGGTTTGTGACTGGAGAGAACTGACCATACTTAGAAAATAAAGAAGACATCAAAGGTAAGATCCACTGTTTTTATTGTCAATTGGGTAATATCGGCTTTTTGGAACCAAAAGTAGGTTAAAAAAACATTGTTTACAGGAGAAATGAGTTCGTGCTTTGGAAGGGTATTGATGTGTGAAAAATTTGTGAAGTGCTGCATACAATAGAAACGCAATGCTGAGGTGTTCCGAAATAATAATAATAATAATGTTGTTTAATGACAATAAATATTCTACTATTACAATTAAACTGTCATCCACGCGCAAACAATTGAAAATAGGCGACGTTGGACAAAGTGAAGAGTTGGTCTTTTGGGAAGATTAATGGCATTACTCGAGGAATCGGTTGTACGAAATTTTAACACATTTCTTCCATTTTCAGGTTAGGGTAGAGTTTTGTATTTCTATTAACAGCATGCACTAAATGAGGAGCTCCATTACTACTTGCAGATTGGCATCAGGAGAGGTCAGTACTAGTACAGTGTGGACGTAGGGCATAAAAACTACGGTGCATAAAACACGAAACAGTTTTTTGTGTGGCCACTGAAAAGCACGAATGCTACCTAACTGAGTGAGGGCAGGAGTGCAGCACGTAAACCCGAGCGACAAGAGGGTGCGTCCGTAGGGAGCAGGCGCGTCAGCAACGGGGGTTATGCGCATAAACGAAGATAGTGTAAGAGCACACTAACTAACACATACAATGCTTTCACTGTTACTCAACATTCATTGCAATATGCTGTGCACTGACAGTAATTGGTTATATTTACTCGGTCATTACTTCACAAAAAAAGTTTCACATCGTACTTTACCTATAAATTTTCTATTTGTACAAATTTACGTTACTACGAAATACCAAACTAGACCTGGCTTAAATTAAGCTAAACTAACGTGACCTAACTAAAATTAGCCAATTTTTACCAAAAATGTTGGGCCACAAAGAGCCAACATAAAGTTCACTCGAGCAGACGGTTCTAGCAAATAGAAAATTTAAAGGTAAACTACTATGTGAAACATTTCACGTGAAGTGATGCGAGTGTGTATATAAGTAATTACCGTCAATGCACAGTATATTGAAATGAATTTTGAGTAATAGTGAAAGTATTGTATGTGTAAGTGTGCTCTTCCAGTATCTTCTGCTCTCTACGGACTCACCCCCTCGCTAACGCTTGCCCCTGCTTCACTCCTGCCCTGACTCGGTTAGATAGCATTTGTGTTTTTTAGTGCCCACATAGCATAAGTTGGTTCGTGTTTTATGAACTGTACTTTTTATGACATACGTTCACATTGTATTTATAATGAGCCCTCCGTAAGTCAATCTGCTAGTACTAATGGAGCTCCTCATTTAGTGAACGCTTACCTAACCTGAAAATAGGCTACAAGAAATGTCAAAATTTATTAGAACCGTCTGCTCGAGTATACCCATTAGGCAAGATTTTACTTTGAGTCAGACAGTAACTTCAATCGGTTCTTATAGGTTCACTCACTTCCTGGAAATGTTTTGTGCCTCAGTCACTTGTTTGAATTGTTCATGCCTTTGGTGCTCCACTTTGCAAACACAAATTTAATTAAAAAAAGTGATTTACTTACGCAACGAAACGTAGCTGAGCGAGCGTTAGCGAGTAAATTGGATTAGAAGTCCCGCAGAACTCGTTTTATTCCACTTTTACCTCATGATAATACCACATGACCTTACATCACGACCTGGTGGAGCAACTTCACTGTGATTCCTAAACTGCTCCGGGAACCGGGTCAGGTGAATTGGTTGCAGTCACTGTTCGAATCAAAGTAAAAATTTGCTCCCTATATACGCTAACAATTGTAATGTGATATACCGGAAATTTATTTAATTGATATATTCTTTATTTGATATTGTGAAAATTTTTCGTCCCATGATTATTCCGGTTACGCTAAAGGAGACGATGATGAGAAATGACCGAAAGGGTGAAATGAAGACAGTGGGAGGAAACAGGAAAACCCCGAGAAAATCCACGCAGACAGTGTTTGTTCACCACAAAGTTCATATAGCGTTAGCTGGGATCGAACGTAGGACCCTGTGCACCAGAGGTGAACGCTATATCACTGAGCCACCGCAACCCTTTATATCGTAGAGCAGCCTTTCCCAACCTTTTCCACACTGCGGCCTACTTTAGAGTCTACAATGCATGTGATGGACTCCTTGCAATAATATACGGTTAGTGTTTATATTTTTTCCCATGTTAGTGCATATATGGGTGTGTTTGTTTTTCTTTGCAGTGGTATAATCATGTTAGAGTTGTATGATGCCAATCGCGTAATCAGGTGGTCCTTGGTTTCAAATCTCAGGCCGGATATCTTGACTAAGATGTTACAAATAAATCCAGTACGTAAACAACACAAAACCACAATAGCCTACCCGTCCAGTATAGAAAAACGTATTTTTTTCTGGAAGAATATAAAATGTATTAACTTCAACAAATTAACCTGACACTAAGTGTATGACTCACCGAGATACACAACTTCATTAATGTGATGAGTGGTGTTATCTTTCAGCCACTAACTTGGAAATGTCAGGATCAAAAAAAGAAACTTTTAAGTGACGATCCGCCTCAACATCAAGTCTAATCCGGGGGTCGCGGTGGCTCAGTGGAAAAGCGTTCATCTCCGGCGCTTGGGGTCCCTGGTTCGAACCCAGCTCGCACCGTGTGAATGGTGTATTTCTCATCACTGTGTATGTGTGTGCCTTTCTCAGATTGGCTTGCGGACTCCAGGTTGGGAAAGGCTGTCTTAGAGCTTATATGTATATGTACGAAGATTTACACTATAAGCACTGGTGTCACTTCTCCCCTTAGAATTTATGCAGTATTGTCTTGTTTTTAAAAGAAAGGCATTGTCTAAAATTGTAACAAATTACTAATAAATTTTAACTAATAACTCACACCACGGGTGCATATGACTTTTTTTTATCGTGTGCAGAGTAAGAATTAAATGAAAACTTAGCTGCTAGTAGTCGATTTTCGTTTAAAACTACGCTAGAAATCGTGTAGCCAAATAGTAACCGAGCAGTACTCAGTGAAAGTACAGTTCACCTCTGGTGCTTCGGGTCCCGGGTTCAAATCCTGCTCCCGCCAAGTGAACTTTGTAGTGGGCAAACACGTGTGCGTGGGTTTTCTCGGGGTTCTCCCGTTTCCTCTTACTTTCTTCATTCCACCATTTCATTCATTTCTCAATCACCGTCTCCTTTAGCCTAACCGGCATAATCGTGGGACGTAAAACTTAAATATTTCATTTTTTTCAGTGAAAGTACACTTTGCCTTTTCCTGGATTACTATAATACGGAAGGTATAACGTAGTTTGCTTCCCGCGAAAAGATGTAGTGACGTTTATGCGGAGTTGCCAGCTCGGTTACTCAAGGCTCGCTGAGTGCGGTGAATTGTGGCTGGTGATTGGCTATCCTTTTACCACACCCTCAGTGACGAGCATGTCCAAGTGCGGGAAGTCAATGACGTTATACCTTCTGGACTTTAGTTACCAAGAAAGAAGCAAAAGGTGTTAACCAACTTACCTGGTTACATTAAGCAAGAGGAATAACAATTGTACGGTTTTCCGGTAACCATAACCGTCTCTTCTTTGTAATTGCTCATTGCACTTAATTATTGCCGGGCACTTGAGCTGTTGTAGACAATTAGCTATTTTAACCCCTCTTTTTTGGTTACAGGACTCGATTAATTCAGGATAATTTGCACGTCTCAATTGATCTTTCTTTTCGAGTATCGAAATTCTTATATAATATTAAGTTAGCTGTAGTATGGGATATTTCGAAGTAAATTTATCTCTTCACAGTATGAAACATTATCAGATATGCTGGTTGTCATTGTCATGTATGCAATGCACTAACCGAGTAAAGCAGTGTCTACTAATTACGGCTCTCGATTAATTTAATCGTTTTGGTTGGTGTAATCATAAATATATTCATCTTTAATAACTAGTTGCTATATAAATGTATATGTAGTATATAAGCGAATTTTAAAGGGAAATTTAGACATAGTAACTCCCACAGGATATTTTACAGGGGGGATGGGGCAAAAGGACCGTCATACGAGGAAAGTCACGAATACAGATACCTAGAACCATATAATATTTAATGTAAAAAACAATTATTTACATTCACTGCTCACTACACTAACTGTTGTGTGTGAATAAGAAAATTTAAAATTTTGTTATGTATTTTGAAAATCCATGGGGAAAGCAACTGTTCCCTGCAGCGGGCGGCTATGGTTATAGAATACAGTTTTTATTGATCTTTCATAAGTTCGAATCCTCATTTAGTAGAGCGAGGAATCTAGAATAAGATAGTGCTATTATAAAGAAGAGAATATTTTTTTTTTATATTTTAGGGATTTTTTTGTATTCGTAACAGCCCAAAAAAACTGTACCATCCTCTCAGCCCCCCCCCAAATGTACCATCACCATGTCAGATATTGTTGAATTTTTTTTTATAGCAACTAGGCATGTTTTTAAATGACCTGTATATTTTGTTTTGTCGGAAAAAAAATTTTCACCAAGTAATGGGCCATCAAAGATGGGGAGTACAATTTCTGAATTTTAGAAAACATGGAAAATGGTCAACTTCGCAGCCCCATTCAGCTATGGAGACAGATAGTTATAATTCTTATTGTGGTATGTACATAGGGATATAAATAAACTATATTTTATTATAGTATGGTTCGCGCATGCGTATCGTTTTGTACATATGTTAACAAATGAACGTCAGTTTATCTGAAAAGTCGAAGTTTGCGATTTTTTTCGAGCAATTCCGGTTCGAATTTTAAAATTCTGTTTCCACTCGCTTTCCGAAAAAAAAATGTATCGCTTTCTTGTGCAACCGTTTTGTCGCAAAAAAAAATCGAGAAATCGTCAAATTTTTAAAAATCGCCATTTCTTCGAAAACACCATAATTTAAAATTCTGAAATTTTGTCAAATGGTTCAACTTTACATGGATAATAAACACACCAAATAGCATTCTCCACCAATGCTTCATGAATTAACTACAGCCTTTTGAAGTTACCGAAGTTTCATTAACTTTCTCTGAAATGGATCTCAATGGATCTCTGAAATGGTAAAATGAACCCCCCCTACTCCTTCGTTTTCTTAAACCGATGTAATCAGAGATAAAAATTACGATTACGAAAAACACAAATTTTAAACTAACTTATTTAAAATGGTTTTCGAAATCAAAGTTTCACTGATTTTATCACACTGAAGTAATTATTTGCTTGCTTAGTGTCTTCTTCGCTAATAGCATCTAACCGTGCAGATGCTCCAATAGGTGTTGGTGCACTCACAACGCTTAGCACGTTGTCGATAGTCACAAAACACTTATTTTCACTTCTCTTATGCCTTTTTGGAAACCTGTACCCTGTTGATGGTCTATGTGGAAACATAAAGAACACTTCAACTTCATGTAATTCATGATTTTTTGATAATATTTCTCCTATCCATCACTGGTTATCATGTATGCATGTATGCAATCATTTTTGCAGATTTCGTAAATTTACACTTTGAATTGCAGAAGCTCGATTTTGGGGAAAGCACGAAGTTAGTCCATGGTGACCCGTTACTGCCATAAAAGCCAGAGATGACTTCGTCGAATACCAGTTACCGGTCGCACACTTTCCCATTGTTTTTTTTTTTTCTATTTCTTAAAATTGTCCAATTCGGTTCTTGACAACATTACGAGAACAATACCCTGAGTTTGTACTTGCACTATACTCACGAATTCTTCTGCAGTTTTAATATTGTGAATCTGTTCTTGCCTAAGGTTATGCCGTGTTGCCACATTCTTTATACCTTTCCCCCCACACCCCCATTACCGTCGCAGAGACCCTTGCCGTGGCCGGTTTCACTGAAAAGGCACTTCTTTATCGGACCTGTCCGCGTCTCGAACATCTGAAAGCAATTTTTAAAGTGGGATGCAGCATCATTAGAAATCACTGAAACGGTTTGATAAATTTTACACACGTATTCGAACCTTTTTCTAAAACCTATATTTTCGCTTTTCTTCAAGTATTTTTTTAGAATCTTATCCATGACTATGAGTACGAGCGGAATCGTGTGTTTTGTCGTCTCCTATTACAGCAAAACTGTCAGTTGTTTCATAATAATATACCACTGCCGTAACGATGGAGATTTGATCGTTTTTCAGTGATTACTCTGAATTTCACTTAGCAGAATAACAGTCCAGTTTTCAACGAAGTCCACATGCAGTAAAATAGAATTTGTATCTTGAAATTTTACACGATGCTTTTCGGTAGCAATTAATTCTCTTTCGATTTTCTCGATGTATTCATGATTTAAAATTCTTAGTTTTAACCAGCAACAGAGTGTCACAGTTTTTTTTAACAAGATCATTATTTTCCCATATGGCATATGTAATATTTTCATTTTCATCAGGATCAATAATTAAAGACTCCACACTTACTCCTTCCGCTCCATGACAATCACCACATTATTGAAGAAGATAGCTGTCATTTTATACGAATCATACTACTAATGGAAATAGGTCACTCATGACAGCTTCAATACAGGCTGCTCCTTTGATTTGTTGCAACGCAGTAGCAGCTAACTTAAAATTTGCACAACACACAGACACCTCCCTCGCAGGTTGCGGACTGACCCACTTTGGTCGAATACTATAAAATTTGAGTGAACCATTCTTATGCTGGAATTGATCTGTTTAAACAGCCCGTAAATATCTTTGATAGTACGCGTAAGAAAATCTTTCGGTTTTTTAACTTTTTGTCTATTTTCGATCACTGTAATGACATCGCACTTATCGGAATTTTGTCTGGAGCATTCCAGTTCATCATTGAGGTAATAGTTCAGGTTGTTTGTAGATCATCAGGATCTATTGGATGGCCGTTTAGAGTAAACTTAAAATGTGTGTGTTTCATAATCGTAATTTCCATATCAGATTAGATCGATTTAAGAAGATGGAGTAGTTGGAGGCTCATTTTACCATTTCAGAGAGCCATTTTGATCAAAGTAATAAAAAGCAGCCAGGAAAACTTTTTATTCTTTATTTAATGAATGTGAACCAAAAGCATCATTAAATTGTTTCACTTTCATTGTTTTCAATGCTGCCAACTGTGACATCAAAGTTAACGAATCTTCGCTAACTTCAAAAGGCTATAGTTAATTCATGAAGCAATGGTCGAGAATGCTATTTGGTGTGTTTGTTATTCATGTAAAGTTGAACCATTGACAAAATTTCAGAATTTTAAATTATGGTGTTTTCGAGAAAATGGCACCCAAAATTGGCAATTTTTAAAAATTTTATGATTTCTCAAATTTTTTGCGACAAAACGGTTGCAGACAGAAGCAATGCAATGTTTTTTTTTTTCGGAAAGCGGGTAACTAGGTCTCACTAATCGTGAAAACAGAATTTTAAAATTCGAATCGGAAGTGCTCGAAAAAATCGCAAACCTCGACTTTTCAAATAAACTGGATTTCATTTGTTAACTTATATACAGAAAGATACAAATACGCAAACGAACTATAATAAAATATATTTACGTATATTCTTATGTACATACCACAACAAGAATTATAACTCTATCTGTCTCCATAGCTGAATGGTGGTGCTCCGAAATTGACCATTTCCATTTTTTCTAAAATTCATAAATTGTACTCCCCATCTTTGATGGCCCATTACTTGGCGGGAAAAGTTTTTTCGACAAAACAAAACAAAAAATACGAGTCCCTTAAAAACATGTCTAGTTGCTATAAAAAACGTTTCATCAATATCTGAGATGGTGATGGTACATGTTCTACCTGAATTGAAATGGAAGGCACTTTTTTGTTATTCGATATGCCCATTAGACTAGATAGTGAAGACTATTGTATTAATAGAAAGTTGAGACATTATAATAATAAATTTTGATAAAAATAGGCACTAACTATACATTTAAATACGAAGAATGGGCCAAATAAAATTTACTTTAGGCAGCCTGTGATACCCCAAAATAAAATAACTCCTGTTCTTTATAGTATATCTAACGTAAAGGAACGATATTGGTCGATTTGGCGCTTTATTGATGCATTTCGGACAAAAAAAGCAGGACTTAGTGTACGAGGCAATGCTTCGAGAAAAGATCCGCCCAAGAAAAGAAGAAAATTCCCGGCGGGAGCTCGTGTGGTTCGGATTCCACGTTAATCAGTAGGTCCACGTCTCATATAACCTCGCTGCTGAACGGGACGTTAATCTCAAAATCAACTCAAAAGAAAGAAATATATTCAGGCAGATGAAAGAATTCGCCGTACAGAATTTTGAAATTTTTGAAATTGTAGAATAATGCTGGATTTGCCCCATAATTGATTTTTTTTGGGGGGGGATTTTTAGTTTAGCGTCCCTTTCAGCAGCGAGGCCATATGAGAAAAGAGATTCTCATTACTAGCATATAGCGCTAGCCCACTCGGCCACGAGGACCGACTTGGCCCATAATTCCGTCATGGAATGATAATGTCATGGTAATTGTAACATAAGACAAAATATCTTATTCAATACGTATATTAGATTTCACTGTTTACTTCTGGTTTCACTGTTGTTTCCTTTCCAAGTATCTCTGTTGCAAATACATAGTAATAAGCAGTAATGCAATGTTATGAGTTGCTATGAAGTTATGAATATCCTTTATGTTAGAGATATTATAAAGGTAACTTCGCAGAAGTTTACTTTGGGGTGTTATAGGATGCCTACAGCAAGTTTTATTTTAGCTCATGATAGATTCATGCTGAAAAAGAAATTCTACAGGTCATTGTCTGTGATTTTCCTGAAATTAGGATATATCATTCTAAAAACAAAATAATTAGACCCATATGTTTTCTTTCTGCATCACAAAAATTTTTCAGAACTAAATTAAGCATTTGTTGCAACTGAGACTTTCAGTGACTGTTTACCATAGGACATATTGTAACATAACGAAAACTTAAGAGTTTTGAAGATGGCATTTTAAAGAAAATTTAGATCAAATTTCACCTTTCTGAACTTCTTGATTTTAGCTTGTGCAGTTATTTTTTAAGAGTTTTTGTGATATTAGTGCCTATTTTTAAGGCTTTTAGTACGTAATCATCTCTGGTTATGAAATACATTATAACCTATTTAGGTATATGGCTTTGCGTCCAAATGACCTGCTCCGGTATCACAGGGTGGTATAGGAGCAGAGGGCTGGTATTATTAATGACTAGGCTTTAAGATATATATATATATATATATATATATATATATATATATATATATATATATATATATATAAGGCATATAAGCAAGCATAGTGAGAAGGACCACATATACTTTTACCTTATTAATTTATAGGTATCGTTAAAAAATGTAAATATTAAGCTACCTTTAATCTGCACTTTTTAAAAAAGTTTATATCTTTATTACTTTATGGCAGGCATATAAATGGCAGTTGGATTAGGGCGCCAAGGTCCAGCGGGCAAGCTCTGTGTCAGTTGTCTACATTATTGATTTACATTAACAAAAATACAATACATTAAATCTTTTTAAAGTTTTTACCTTTTAACTCTTTTAAAGCGAGCAAATTTTCTTTATCTTTTAAGTCGAAGCAGGAAATATAAACCACCGAACGATTTCTGTGTATGAACTGCGTCAAACTCGTAACCCAGCTGAAGGTGCCATAACGCTGGTACTTTCCTTCCTTCACTCAGTAATACTCATGCGTCTACAGCTTCCATTTCCACCCTAAGATAATTTTATTTATTTGTAATATCATTATTTTATGTTTGGATCATAGCTTCAATTGTATATCTTCACTACAACTTATTCAGCGTTCCAAATTTGATTGACAGCTACTAAGATATTTAGTATACAACTTCCAAAAGTATAGAAAACAATGTTTTAGTGTTTTGGATAGCCTGTAGTAAGATAAAAAAAATACCCATATATCGCTTCGTTTGACTTAGCCTTGATTCTGAGATGTATTACGTTTTTAAATTTTGCCACACATGCTGCAAATTATAATTCTAAAACAATTGCTTTATTTTAGGAGTGCACTGCGGAGGCTATCAACCGAGATGATTTCAAGGTATACCGCACATAGATACTACATAGACGGTACTAAATTTGACGGTAAGTGTGGATGAATCCCAGGAAAAAGAAGAGTGTTCTGTCCCACCTAGTACTTCGAACTGTCTTCCTATAAGTGATGAACTATCATCAGCCTGTGTGCTATCATCATCATCCGATCATTAGCCTGCGGTTTGCTCACAGCTTCGACCAAAAACGTTTGGCATAGAGACATTTGGTGTGGGAAGCCCAAAATTCATAGCATTAACATAGCAGGAATTTAAAAATCTAGACTGAAGATCTAATTCTTATTGACTGTGATTTTTTTATTGGCATAGTTCGTTTAGTGTAATGTATATGGTACCCATTTAAGCTAATTTGCATGAATATTGTCCTCAATTTCAATTTATGGCAGTTAAATCACACTTCAAATGCTAAAGTAATGTTAATATACCTACTTGGTATCGTTAAATATATTCTTAGAAGAAGGTAGCAGAGAACTTTCCAAGAAATAGTTTAACTTATATTGTGGATGTGTGTTGAAGGAGTGGGAAACGTAAGTAAACGCATGATTCTGGTGCTTGGTTTTCGGTGATTGGTACTGCCACCTTCTGAACCACAATGCTAGGATGTGGGGACAAGACAAAATGGGTATAAGCTGCAACTCTATTCGAACTGTTCTTACAAAGTAAGTGCTTTTTAAAAATGTTATATAACACTAGTTAATATTACACTAATGAGGTGTATATACATTTCAAACTATTTTAATATACGGTATGCAATTACTAGACTTAGACTTATTATAGACTTTTTGTTTATGTATTCACATTAAGTATGTAGTTTTCAGTATTGTGTACAACAAATTCATACTTGATGTAAAATTAAGAAATTAATCTCAATAAATGTACAGGATATTATTTTATGTATTGTCTTTTAAACCTTCGTTCCTTTATTTGGCTTTCGATTTGTTACGCAATCTAAGTAATGTAGGATGTTGGAATTTAGATAATTTTTAAGAATAAACGGTTTAATTTCTCTTATTATATACGATAACTCAAGGGAATAATCGATTGTATATCACATTAAATATTTACATGATATAAAATCAGTTACTTTCTCCATTTATCATATATATATCTAACCACCGGTGATCCCCCCACAAAAACGACATGAACCACTCACATGTTGACACCCGGGGTGTCTTTCTTGTGCTCAGTCATTTATTTTAAGCACTACAATAGCTATTTTAGTGTTGTGTAAAACACAACGAAGAGAACAATGAAGACATCCCACCTGTGAACATCTGAGTGGTCCACGTCGTCCTTATGTTGAGAGACATGGTGCAATAAAATGGTTTCATGGTGGTATGATCACGTTTTATAATGACTCCTTAAAAGAAAAGCTCATTATATACACGTGTTTGTAAGTTTCGTATATTTTAATACTTCTGTAAGAAATTGTACTAATGTATATAATGTATGTTCCATTATAAATACTTTTCTCAAAATGCATGTGACTTGTTCCGATTGTTATTGTTCCTCCATATTTTTCAATGAATATTGTCATAGATATAGAATGTGTTCTGTCCAAGATGATTTAGTTTTTCTCCACTTATACTGTACAGTGTTCCCTGTCTTCTCGCCTTGTAATATTAAGGGATCCCGGGTACATGACAGAATATTCGGATAATATAAGGTAGACACATCAAAAATATTTTCAAATTAGTTTTCTTGGTGTTTTGTAGCAGTAGAAACTTTTAAGAAAATATTAAACTAGTTTCAGATATGAATTTGTGCTAAGAAAGAAAATATTTACGATTCATTTTTCAAATAGCAATTTATATGTTTTTGATTTATTATTGTATGTAGTTTCAGAACGTACTTAAAATATTTTTTCTAACATTTCCTTGTTTTCGCAGAGGAATATTTTAAATTCTGAATATTTTTCGTCATTACCACGATAACACGTACATTTTGAAATACATTTCTTTCTTCAACCTGTAAGTTAAAATACTAGAATTTATTTCCACAAATTTATGTGATGCTAGAAGTTTGCGTGTATTCTAAACCGGTTCCAGCATACACAAACTTCTACCACCCCATGAATTTGTATAAATGAAATCCAGATATTTTAACTCACAAGAGTTGGAAAACTGTTCATATGCATTTCCTTCAGTTTTGAAGAAAGAAATGTATTTCAAACTGTAGGTGTTATTGTGGTAATGAAAAATATTCAGAAAGAATTTAAAATAGTTTTCTCTGAAAACTAGAAAATGTTAGAAAAATATTTTAAGTAAGTTCTGAAACTACATACAACAACAAATCAAAAACATATCAATTGCTATTTGAAAAATGATTCGTAATTATTTTCTTTGTTATCACAAATTCATATCTGAAACTAGTTTAGTATTTGCTAAACATTTTCTACTGTTACAGAACACCAAGGAAATTAATTTGAAAATGTTTTTGATATGTCTACCCTATATTCTCTGAATATTTTCTATCATATACAGAAAATATTTTTTGTCATGTACAGAAAATATTCTCTAAATATTTTGTCATATACAGAAAATATTCTCTAAATATTTTATGTGATATACAGGAAATATTCACTAAATATTTTCTGTGATATACAGGAAATATTTTTTTGTTATGTATGGAAAACATTTTAAAATTATTATTTTACAGATCATTAATCTTTGTTAAAAATGAATTAGAAATCTTCAGAAAATATTTCAACTAATGTACGCAATAAATTTTAAAAATATTTACAAAACAATTTTCTTCATTCTTGACAAATTATTTTCTGTGTTATTAGTAAATAATTTTAAAATATTCCATGCGAAACATTTTAAAAACCATTCCGTTAACATTGTATAAAATGTTTCAAATACATTTTCAGTAATGTTTGGAAATCGTACGGAAAACATTTTTTGGAAAACTTTTCTAACGGCGTATAAAATATTTCTAAAACGTTTTTGAGTGTGTTACGAGAATATTTTCAGTATTAATTGGAAAATGTTTTCAACAACGTATGGAATATATTTCCTTAAGGGAAGTAGGATACATTTTCTCAAGGAAAATGGTGGCACGTTTTAAAAACGTTTTGAAAATATTTCATTGCTGTGTGGGTAGCTTTTAGTCTGTGAATATTTTGGGTACAGATAGACAGACAGACACGCGCATTAAATATATAGATGAGGATTGTTTTGCAAAAGTTATTTTGAAACTGGGAATTAATTAACAACTTATATTTTTAATTCCACACATGCTATTATATGTTCTTACTGTTGAATTGAGTTGAATTTCAGTTTAGCGTCCCTTTCAGCAGCGAGGCTATGTGAGACGTGGGCCTACTGACTAACGTGGAATCCGAACCACATGAGCTCCCGCCGGGAATCGAACCCGGGTCTGGCAATGCTGGAAATGTAACTTTAGGGACATATTACATCCCATGTTACGAAATGAAGTAATTAACCTGCCCACAATGTCTTTGTAATCAGATGACTTATGATTCTCTAGAAAGTTACTGCACACTTCTCGAAAGGCCTCCCAAGCCTTACTTTCCACTTCATTAAGCTTAGAAGAAAATGTAGTATCCTTAAAAGCGTCTCTGATTTGAGGTCCCGTAAAAACGCCTTCTTTCACCTTGGCCTCGCTGAGTCTTGGGAATAGTTTTCTGAGATGATTAAATGCTTCACCATCCCGGTTCAGGGCCTTGAGAAAAACCTTCATGAGCCCTAATTTGATATGAAGGGGTGGTAAGAATATTTTCTCCAGATCCACAAGACGTTTATTAGCCACGTTCATCTCCCCTGGGACCAGTTGCTTCCTTGGCGGCCATTTTGTGATGGTGTACTGATCTTTGGCTCGACTATCCAAATGACACAAAAAGCAGCAGTGCTTTGTGTAACCTCCTTCTAAACCAGTGAGGATGTCAATAACCTTAAGGTCAGCACATACACACCACTGGAACTGTTCGTACTTTATTTTATCCACTAGCTTTTGCATGTTCTCGTATGTTTCTTTCATATGTACAGCATGAGGAATAGGGATGGCTGGCTTTTCATTGCCATTGCGTAGTAACACTGCCTTGAGACTTATCCTAGAGGAATCTAGGAATAGCCTCAAATCTTCAGTGCTGTAGTTCAACTTCAGTTGTCCCATAAGCAATTGAATGTTACTGCAATACACCAAATCACCAACCTTTGTAAAATTAGGAACCAGGCTCACCTCTCTTTTCCTATACATCGATATATTCACATCTTGGTTTAGTAGATTCCATTGTTGAAGTCGTGGTGCAAGCAACAGGCCCTTAGACTTGGAAAGGTTTAAATCTCTCATCAGATCATTCAGCTGTTCCTGACATCACATTTGGTTCATTAGTGTCTGGCACAGGAGTGTAATTGGGATCTGACTGTGTACTCGGAGATTGTGCAACACCCTCCGACGCAGCAGGTTCTTCAATGGATGAAACACTGCACTGGGTGTATGAGTCTGGTGGTACGGATATAGGCAGACAAAGATCATGTTTTATAGGTCTCCTCGGGGAATCCAAGTTAGGATACTGTATTTTATACTTCATGTTTTTTGATAAACCTTTTATATTAGTCAGGCAGAAGTGACAGTCTGAAACATGATCACGGGGCTCGCGCCAAACCATAGCTACGGCGAACGGCATCGATTTATGTGTACCTTTTAACAATCCTGTGAGAGTACGCGCACACGAGTTACAACTTTGTTTCGGAGCCCAAACGCGATCCTGGTCGCTGATTTTACATCCGAAGTACAGATGGTAGGCTGTCTTCAGGAACGGTGACAATGGCCTACTTTGTCCCTTGAAAATCACTTCCTCACATATGTAGCAGAATGAATCTGTCGAGTTGTTGCAAGTTCTCGGCATGTTCGTTTAACACACACCTCAATATTTCACACAGAAATATTTTTCACCTAGGGTATACACAGACACAGCGTAACACCACCTTCTAACACGAAGATCAACTCGAAATTGAAATATTTGTTTCAGGCGACAACGTGGCGTATGTCTTGGCGCCGTTTTTTCAACAATCTGTGTGTCGTCTAGACAAAAGGGAGCCGACGAATGATCGCAAGTTGATTACGAAACCTTTCTCAGTCAATAACGCCTAGGTTTTATTGTATGCAGTGTGGAACGACAATAAATCTTTGCAACCCAAGGGGAAGGGGTACGTTTCCAGTGGGTCGTGAGCTAGAGAAAAGAATGTTCCTGGAATATAGCCTAGTAACAGTTCTTGGATTAAGATAAAAATTGAGAATTATGCACTTTAAACACTGAAAACACATATTAAGTACGAAAAATACGATTTTTCTGTCAATTATGGAAACAGCACCCCGCCAAAAAAAAAAAAAAAAGGAAAAAGAAACTTACGTGCTTGAACTTTCTCGATGAGATATTCGTAATCAGCTTCTCGAAATCTATCCGGTACATCCTTTCACCCTCGTGGGTGCATTTTCATGGCGGCCAGTGTAATTATTTTAAGTTAACAGGTGTAGCTCCAAAGTTACGTTTCTCTTTCATACCAAGGACTCTCAAGGGCTCAGCATTGTGTTGGTTTAAGGTAATGCAAAACAAAATAACCACATATGAAGAGCTTATCACGCAATTCAAATCTACATACTTAAATCATAAGAAACTGGCCACCTAGAAGGCAAATATTCTAACAAGGCACTATAATACAAAAAGCCCCCTAAATATTTATTAACAATGTTAAACCAAAATTCTGTATTTGACCTTCCCATGGATCAAAACACAATGTTAAAATTACTTCCTCAACAATTGCCACAATGGATGTTCCTAATTGTCATAACAGGAAAACCAAAAACTATTTTAAATAGTTCAGTTGACAACGTGGATATAAGGAGTGCGGTTTAAGTTAAGGTTACTAGCAAAAAGCATGCATAAAACGAAAACCACTCGTTCGATCTCAATGAAAGTTTCCCCTTTTGTTTGTCATAGCATCTCACGAGTGTATGCTAAGTGTGAGCGCGTAAACGTAAACGGGAAGTGAATGACAGCCGAACAGGGTAAGGCTGTCCGCGAGAGGCTTATCCAATTCTACGAGAACCAGTGGACGTGTGATTTTACGACTGCTTTAAACCATTTTAAGTGTGAATATCCTTATAGTGCATGGAATGTTGAAACATTATGTGGAGACTGGTGAAGCATCACGAAAGAAGAAATCTGGTTGCTCAATTTCAAAATGTACACAAAAAGTGAAAAGTTCGACTAGACGAGAACTCTTGAAGAACCCTAACTTGTTAAACCGTCTTTTTAGGACGAAAATATCAAATTTCTAAATTCAGTGTAAGGAAGATCAAGAGAGAATACGGATTCAAGGTTAAAACATGTAAAAGTGCACTATTTTATACAGACGAACAGAAGAAGCGCACTAAGATCAACTGCCGCAAACTCTCCGACAAGAAGTTCGCGAACAAGATTGTGATCATAGATGATGAAACTTAGTATTACCAAAGCTTAGCGTTCGCACCTGTTTTCAAGTATGTATCGTACATTGGTAAACATGAAGTTAATCCTAGCAAGTTCGTGAAACGTAAAGAAAGGTATACGAAAAAGTTTTTGATCTGGCAAGCGATCGCGGCAAACTGTAAAGTTTCGTCTGCTCTTGTTCGAAGTGGGACAATCAACGGTGACCAGTATTTTGCATACATTGAAACGGTTTTGTCTCTATGGACACAAAAAGAGTTCAGCGGACATGACATTGTGTTTTGGCTCGGTATGGCATCCTCGCATTATGTAAAAAAAGTGCGAGACGCGCTTACTGATGCTGGTATCGGGTTTGTCGGTAAAAACGAGAACGCGCCAGAACTTCCTCAAGCTAGAAACATTAAACACTTTTGGGCTCTAGTTAAACACGAAATGGCTAAAATCTTACTTTCATCAAGGATGTGAAAGATATGCAAAACAAAGTGGTCGGAAATATCAAAAGAAGTGGCAAAAAGTAGTGGACAAGCGCTTTTCCAGAAGTTCCTGTTCAAGCTTCGAGAAATCGGCAGCTAGGGTGTCTACAGCGTCAAATAGTAAACTACTTCTTTTTTTTTCAGATATCATTTGTTTATTATATTAAAATGTGTTGTGATTTCTCAAGAAATAAAAAAGTTATTAGAAAAATTCAAAGTTCCCTTAACTTAAATCGCACTCCTTACATCACATGGATGAGGCTTTGGAAATTTAGAAGGGGATCTACAACAGTAAAATTCCTGAGACAAAAGAATTACAAAAAAGTTGAGGTGCAATATTATTACAGGAAGTAATAAATAATGAAGTAATTCCTGAAAGTATAATTGACAGTGTGCGTATGAAAGCTTTACAGAAAAAGGAGACGGTGATTGGTTGCAAGCCACGCCATCTAAAACAATTGGAATCTTTTTAGATAATAAAGTTCTTCAAATATGTGTAGCTTTGCATCTGGAGGTAAATATCTGCCATACATTTACTTCTATTATCTGTCATGAAAGTAAATGTACACCTATTTTTCGAGTCTGGCATTCCTGCAGTCTGGCGAATGGCCTGCAGAACTGGCTTTTCGAGTCTGGCGAAAAGAAAATTTTAATCTGAATAAGACATTGCAGAGGGGCACAAGCTCTGAATACGAATAGTGCATGGTGTAAATAAAGGACGACACCGAAAGAGAAAGCCAGAAACAGCTGTTAAACTTAGAAAAAAGAGTAAAAATTGTCGAAGTGGGAACATAAAACACAAACATAACAAAGACGCCGACAACAAATGTTCACCGTGCCATGATCTTGGTGTAGTGGTTAAGGTGCTGGCTTACAAATGCAAAGGTCGCCAGTTCGAATCTTCGTCAAGGACATTCTTAAAAATTTTTGTTGATAATACATACAGCTCATGAGAGGAAAAAAGAGGTCGTAAATAGTTTTTCGTAGCAATTATTATTGGTAATGTTTAGTACTGGTAACACTTTTTGTCTTTGCGTATTGCTTTTATTCTTTTCTTCATTTCAAAAGAGAAGAATATCCGAACAAATGCCACCAAAATTTCTCTTATTTTAAATGTAAACGCCATTTGCGATTAGTCAAGAATAAAAATTGAACGTTCCGAAGTAGCTGCAAAAATTAAAAAGAAAAACATGGAAGTGGACCATACTCATAGTTACTAAAAATACAATTTCTACATGCCTTACACCTCCCGACCACGTTTCTACGTTAGCAAGTAAGAGGCTTGTGTTTAAGTTATGCTGGTCAATACGTTTTGCAGAGGGGCCCGGTTTAGCTGTGACGCACCACAGGTGCAAGAAGGGAGCAAAACACTTTTTCTCTCTCCCTCTCTGTGTCTATTTATCTATCTATCTGGATATATATAACGCTATTTGCGAATGCCATAACCACCCTAATTCTCAGCGGATTGAGACGAAACTTGGCACAAACATTAATTGTTCAAATATCTTGATGAGTTCGTTAACCAGAATAATCAGATGAAAATGTTCTAAATGGCGGCCCTTCAAACTCTTAAAAAGTTCCAAGGGAACAAAATTTCGCCCATAAATAGGTATTCAGAAAGTTTGAAAAACTTTTCCTCTCTTACTGAAGTATTTGTGTTCAGGGACTCTTTTATTGAAATATTGGACCCGATTAATCGCCTAAAGAAGGTTCACGCCCTTTCGCCACGGTCAGGATTTTTTTTTTTTTTTGCAGCAGGGGGTTATTTCCTATCGGAACAAGATGATTATTAGTGATGATATGGAATTACACATTGAAAGTGAAGTTACTTGTGAAACGTGGTATTTCAAAGAATAATATAATAAATGTTCATTCCTCTAACACAGAGAACTGTAAATCATGTATTTCGAGTTCGTAAGCGTGAATGGCGAGGAGTGTTATTTGAATTGCTTTTTAGTAACACTTTGCAATGCAAATAAAGGTAGGTAACATTAGTGGTAAGTAAATAATAATAATAATAATAATAATAATAATAATAATAATAATAATAATAATAATAATAATAATAATAATAATAAGTGTTTTAGGCAAGGCAATATCTACCTCAATTCTTCTTCAAACGTAATGATTGTAACGCCATATCTCCCTTACAAACAAAATATTAGCAATTTATATCGAGAGAACGGGAAATTGAATAGTGATGGGAGCAACGTTGGACAGTATGCACTCATAATACTCAGAAAACTAAGCGATTTCAATGCAAAATGAACGAAGAGTCATTATCATGGGGAGTCATGGAGCGACAGCAGAGCCCTCTTTAGGCAAAATGTCGATAACTTATATCGAGAGAACAGGAGGTGATGGTGGGATGGGACAAACGTTGGACACCGTGGACCCATAAGGCGCATCGAAAAAATTCGGGGGGCGGACGCCAGCGAGCCTTGCTTATTTCCACGTAATAATATAAAATTATATCGTCGTGTGCATATGCTCCTGAGTCTTACCTGGTCTGAGGGCACAGCGCACATTGAACGTTCTTGTCTAGGTGAGGTTTCCGTACCTGCAACCTAGAACGTATCTTCATTTTTATATTATTAGGGAGAGCATTTTGGGTGAATGAAAGGTACACAGTTTTCGAGGAGGAAATGTGCGAGTAGAAAGGAAACATTCATTCACAGCAAAGGCAATGTGTGAGGCTTTAATGCGAGTGCCTTTGTTTCTTAAAACGAATCTAATTTGAAATATAATTCCCGATAAAATTTTGGGTTAGTGTTGGATTGGAAACAACACAGCCTAAAAGGAAAGATTCAGATATAAGAGCAGAACGGAAAGTATATGTATAGGAAACTGCAACTGACTCGGACTTGTCAATAAATGAGTACTACTTACGGCTTTGGTTCCATCCATCCCAGTTCGTTGTAGTCTGTATTAACACTCACACTAACACTTCACTAATACACAGTTCCTGAAGGTTGTTAAGTGACACTTGTCTTAGTCCGAAAAATGAGGTGGGAAGGTCTTTAGTCCATTAAGCATCTAAATTGCTTGGAGATTAGCTCTGGGCGGCGACCAATTAGGAATCTGGACTCCAGCATCGTAGACTGCTAGGCAACCATCTCTTCCTTCTTTTCTGTATGGACGAAGTTTTCGGTGATTTTCCCTCTTTTGGGAGGACCACGAGGGTGTCTCCTAAGGTTCTAAAATACCCTAAAAGTCTATGACAGTCCTTTTCTCATTTTAGGTATTTTCTTCTTCAGATTCGTATATACTTGAATAACAAAATAAGACAAATCGGAGTATCTCGCACACAGGGGTGTTGCGAGTTTGAAATACCGAGGTAAAAAGCTTAGTGTTACAAGTTATTGCTTCTATTTGTAACTTCGCTTGGCGTTGTTCGAAGGATCTGGCGTCCCTATCTCAGCAAATCGATTGCTTGTGATGAGAACGTTCTCTTCAGTGTGTTTCCATCTTATGTCTGCAGTTTCATTGTATGTTTTTTTCTATTTTCTGCTCTATCTGCATGTTTGCTTCCGGCTAATGTTGAACGATTGCAAGCTAATTGCATGAGACACGAAAAGAAATCGTTTCTATGCAATGTAAAATTAAATTTAGAATAATCGCGTTTCCTGATAATTTCCTTTTTACTCTTTTCTGATTTATTTTGTTTTCCTTTTAGAAATTACAAATTAGATATGTTTTACGCTCCCTCCGCGAAGTTGCAATTTTCTCAAATACAAAATTGAAAACTTGAAAATATGCAATAGGGACTAAAACGGAAAAAAATGAGTGTCTTAAACAGAAGAAAAGTGAATGAATCTTGAATGTGAAACAAAATTGAAACATGTATATATATGTGAAAATTAAACTCAAAATAAGGACGAATTAAAATGGAAATCCCTGTATATCATTCAGGTCGTAAACACGTAAATTAAGTGTAAGACTAACAATGACATAAACATACAATAATCAAAATCAAAACATAAATGCAAATATTGAACATAAAATCAAAGCTCAAAGTAATGAAAATTATTAAAATTTCATAAAATAAAAATGTATGAAGCTGGAAAAGATTTCTTAAAATTGCATAATGTGTGTATCATTCAATAAACAAAAGTAAAGTGAAAATTAAACATTAAATGAACAGAAAATATATACGAAAAGTACGATAAAAAATTTAAATCAATGTACCTGAAATGAAAATTATATGAGTACTTACTTAAATATTTAGCAAGCACCACGTAGTTATGGATAATGAATATTACCAACTAAAATAAAATGCAAAATGAGTTGAAAATCAATCTAAAACAACATGTAAATAAATTGAAATCATATTCGCTTCTATAGTCCTGTGTTTCATGAAGACACTAAAAACACGAATCCTACACAAATGGAGTAAAATTAATTCATCGCTAATTGCAAAATATCAATGTCATTTTGTATATTTCTGTAGCACTGAAATGATTGTCTCTATTAAGTAGATTCAATATCTGTTTGTGGAATGAACAACTATCATAATAGTAATCATTTAAAGACAAGAATCCTCTAAATCATATTACAGTTTCTTATAAGGAGAGGAGGGATTTAAAAGCTACTATGTTTCCACTCCGTCACTATGTCAAGGGCAACATATGATAAGATAAATAAATACGCATGCGCTGCATACAACAGAGGAGGAGCACGGCAGTGCTGCATGGAATGAAAATAATGCGATACATGTGTGTGTGTAAACAGCAAGCAGATCATCGCACGTGGGTATCTAATCAACTTCCTGTGATAAAGCATGCGGAGCTACAAATTGAGCATATATATAGCGTAAATAAATGTTTCCGTAAAGCCCCATTATAAGGGTAGGGGTAAGGGAAGGATTCCAGGTAAATCTAAAACAAATAAAACGCATAATGCAACAAACGTTTTAGTCTCCCGTATACGATGTGTATTAAAACGTATATGTAAATAAACAACCCTTAAACTTGGAATCGATTTTCCTATCATAACCTAATCTACAAGTAAAATTAATACGCTAAATAGTTTCTAACAATCGCAAAACATTAAAAGGGGTATGGAAAAACCAAGGAGGGTTCGTAGAAAACGGCAGATTACCTATTTGAGTCGGCACCTTGTGAGACTTAAGTATTTATCTAAAAGCCGGCTAAAATATATATATAATAGGAATTTCTGGTGAATATGCTTACAAAAGAACCAAAATTCTAAGAGTAGCAAATTGGACATCGAGTCTGAATGGAAACGACCACAGACAAGTAAGCTTATTCATACGGAACGGAAACAAAAGGTAAGGATACAAACAAAAATCCTTAAGGAAAGAGTATCCGTATCCAACAGAAACAGACTCAAATGTATCCGCGGAATTCCAGAACTGGAACAACGTAAACACAACAGAACGAGGATCTACGAAGTTCACCGAGTACGTCCGAGTATCCACATGTGGTAAGCAGAACAGAATGACATGAGCAAATGACTGGCGGGAAGGTGCGATCCCTGTAAACTAACCTAACTTAAACTAAGGCTACTGGCAACGAAAACTAGAAGACTGCGTAGGCATGTTCAAAATACCAAGGGTAAATATTCCAGTTAACGTGTCGTGAAACTACTGCGTTCCCAACATACTTGTTTGACTTATCAAAAGTCGGTGACGTCGATTGGGATTGGGAAGTTTACTGTATGGCGTGCATTGACTACTGAGTGTGTCTAACACCCTGTTTACGTTATGCAGATGCTTTTTTTTTCAAAACTGGCGTATATGTAGGGTTGCGTATTCCGGTCTCTCAAAGGAGAAGAAAGAAAAGTCTGACTACAGGACCAGCCCGATAGGCAAAGGGGGATGTGCACAAAAGGAGAGGAAACGAGAAATACACACACAAATATTCGCACAGTTGAGTTTCCGGTTTGCGTGATACAGTCTAGAGGTGTGTTCGGTAATGCCATAGTAGGACTCACATACGTACTAACAAAAGGATGCGCGTATTTGAGTAAGACTGATCACCATGTCATTCCTATTTAAAAGTGCTCACGAGGATGACATGTAAGATTCATCTGGATGCTGAAAGGTACGGAAAAGAACCTGACAACATATATATTTACGAAGTAAACTGAAGTATGAGAATGGAACCTCTATACATGATCAGTTTGCTCCTACCAGAGAATACAATGCAAGTGCCTATGTCATTCCCACATGGGATAAGTACAAAACAAGTCGGGAAAGGAAGACAACGGAGAACAAAGACAAATTGTATAAGTGTATACAAAGCGGACAAAGGGCACGCGTGGTATACATCAAAAAGGGGGAATAAATCGTACACGGTACCATCAAGGCAACCTAAGTGCACTCTGAAATTTATATCCCAAAGGCAAATTTTGAATAGTCCAAAGTCTTTCAAACACGAAGGATAAAAGCAGGTGACTGAACTAAATAACGAAAAAAGTGATTCGCAAAGATGACATAAACGACCTAGGAGGGGGGAATCGTATAAAGAAAGGGGAGCACATAACCGATCAAAAAAAAAGTGGGTTAAAAAATGGATCACAGATTACGACGTATGATGTGATTCGAAATAAACAAAGGGAGAAACTCAAAGAAAAGAACAAATTCGAAACAGTGGCAAAAGTACGGTGTACTGAAGAAACTAGTAAATGTCGAAATGTTCAAAAAGAACGTCAGTCGTAACAATAAAAAAAAAATCGGAAAAATTGAAAATGAACGCGAAAAAAAAATCGAAATGAGTTTCGAAATAGGCGTATGATCTGAAGAGTTTCGTAACTTCCACAAAGTATTTGAAAAGAGGAACAATCAAGAGTAAGCCTGAATACGCTCACTACGAAATGTGAACGATGTACCTCCATACTAACGTGGCTGAACGTGTTATAATCGAAATAGTAAATTCCCTACGGTCATGTCGTATAACCTACGAGTAGGAAAACCTCCGAAAAATCCATGAGCTGAACCTGGTATAAGCATTGTCTAAATAAAATCACCCTACACGAGAATGACCAAGCATTCGAAAGTGTACAACTAGAGACGATCTAAAGACAAAAGTAACCGGCCATGTCGTTAAACAAAGTAAGTTAACCTCTCATGGAAATGTTTTCAGCTGAACCTGTAGATAACGGAATTAAGAACCTATTCGAATAACCGCCATGTCGTTACGAAGAAAACCAGACCAACCTAAGAAAGACTACGAATGTGGGTAAGAGAGAACACTCGAAATGGGACCTTGCTTGGCAAGCGGGAACGGATTCGGAACGCCACAATGGGTGAGGAAACCAAAGTTCACCTCCAAAACTGAAGGAACTACCATTGCTAGCATTGTGGTACCAAAGAAGGGTTATCTATTCACCACATAATCAAGTCTTTCGAAGCCAATAAGGATAAGGGGGAATTTAGGAGGAACGGTTATGAACATTCTGAAAGATATTATTGTACTTCTACATCGCGCGATTCCGCCATAGGATGAGAGTCATTATAAGTCTTCATAACTTGAAGAAGGTCGACAGTGATGGAACGAATGCGAATAAATGCACAGACCAACAAACCTGCTAAAATGGCTATGAAAATGAATGCCAATGTTAAAGCGGGATAAGTAACGATCGTAGATTTGGACCAAGTTGGTAATTGACTATTAACTGACAAGTTACTAAGTTCGTCACTTAAAAGATCCAATTTCACTGTAAACTCGTCAAAATTAGTGGAAAAGCTGAAATTCGGCATTACAACAGGAATGACGGTATGATTAACGTCCAAGGGGGTTCTCGATTCTAAAAGAAAGGAACCAGCCATAAGGGTAGCAAAATTGTCGTAAGGGAGAAATCGGGTCAAACCGTGCATTGCTGACATGTTCGTATAAAACGGTCTATTGCGAGAGCGTTTAATAATGTGTACATCCAACAGAGACGTAAATAACAAACCAGCCAAGGTATAGCGATACACAAATTTCTCCGAAGTATGAATGGAACGAAATTCACAATTGGATGTAGAGTTGGACAACAATAAACCAGTAATACAAAGCGAAGGACGTTCTGGAGAGACGACATCAATCTGACAAAGGAAGATATGACTATGCCATTGACAATGGGCCATATTTACAGTATAAAAATGGGTGTTATGCAGTTAAACAAATGGTGGTAAAACTAGAGATGTTAACGTGTTTTTAGATAAAACTCCGGTATTAACAATGGAATAGAGGTGAGCTATATCCGTGTGGGATACGAGAAGGATCTCCAATAGAATGGTAATCACATCATGGTCAAGGGAATATTGTAATAAGGAGACCTTCCTAACGGAGTAAAACAAACCTATGTCCGAAAGGTATACTGTATCACGTAATTGTTTGATTCCCTGTATGTATTGGCGAGCAACATGTGATGGCAACAAACGCATAGTTAAATGATTGGCATATATATCTTCAAACATACGAATTATGTCTTCTCTAGTCAAAATATGAGTCAAATTAGCAATAAGGAAGCCCTCTGTATTCGCAAGATGACAATACAAGGCTCCTAACGAAGACTGAATTCCTGCCAAAGTCCGTCTAACAGTAAGGACAACATCATGCATGATAGAAATTTCCCTGTGAAGCGTACGTTTAAGAGAGTCTATTTCCGACGCTAAAATTTGATCATGTTTTTCTAAGGAGTTGACCACACCATTTATCTTGTGTATTTGGTAAGTATTGTACGACGATAGTCCCAAGGTGGTAATACCAAGTAAAAAGGGAATAACAGCCCTTTTCGTACGACGATTGGAACAAGTTAAGTCGTCTTGTTTTTCCGCGAGTTGAAAATGACAAGGGATTTGAGAAATAATCCTGTCACGAAATTCCCGATTAGTTTCTCTATGAGACGACAAATGTCTATTCCAAGTAGGGCAACCAGACAATCGATAAGTTTGGAAGCCAAAATCCAAATGGATACGAACAGGTACAAAATAGGTGTTCGAATAAAGAAGGGCCAAGCCCTGGGATTGAAACACTGTTCCAAGAGATGGGAATGAATACTGCGCGGACAGCGGGACTGAGAAAGAACTACCATTACTAACTATGAAGACAATTACACAAACAAGCAAGATGACATGCTTCATGATGATAAGGAGGTTATTCACCTAAAGCAAGTAAAAGTCTACGCGTCTGCACGTAACTCACTTGAAGCTGACACGACAAAACGAGAGAATTGCAGGATATGGGGTAGTCGGTATGAATATGGCATAGTAAACAACCGCGATAAAACTTACGCGAACTATAAGGGTCTGTCTATGGATAATGTATTAAACATGGTCCTTAGTTCAGTGAATATCTGGAAAAGTACAGACACCACAAAAGGCGTACGTATGCGAACGTCGAACTCGAGACGAGTGATCCATAGAAAAGTTAGTGCGGCCAACAAATGGGGATCCAGGGGAAGCATGAGGACGAAGCATCAGAACCTCGCACAAAACCACGCTTAGGGCGTAAGGGCGACAACGGCCAAAAAGGGGAGCGGGTTCGGACTCGTGCCCTGGCGGGGAATGAACGGGGAACCCCGGCCACAAAATCCAAGAGCATTTGGAGTGCGTCGTTCTAGTAAAAGAAACACTCTGATGTTCAGCCATAAACAAAGCGAATATCCTTAAAGGCGAAGAGCCGTAAAAGTATACTAAAGGCCCTAGGTACGAATCCGAGTGATGGTATCACCAAAGTAAGGTGCATAGAAAGCACGGGTACCACGTTGTGGCTAAATCGGGTTTCAGCTTCACGTTGTTTGTCCGCAGGACCACTACGGGAAAAGCGGGTTTCTGGCAATACGTTGTGAGCCTGAGGCCACAAGGGTACGAGCGGGGTGCGGCACCACGTTGTGTGTGAAGGACCACTGGTTCAATTCCGAGCGGTAGAAGAGAGGTTGTCGGCACCACGTTGTGAGCCAGCGGCCACAAGTGTACGAGCGGGTTTCGGCACCACGTTGTGAGCCAGCGGCCACAAGTGTACAAGCGGGTTTCGGCACCACAGTTCGTGTAAAACGGGTTTCGGCACCACGTTGTGTGCATATGCTCCTGAGTCTTACCTGGTCTCAGGGCACAGCGCACATTGAACGTTCTTGTCTAGATGAGGTTTCCGTACCTGCAACCTAGAACGTATCTTCATTTTTATATTATTAGGGAGAGCATTTTGGGTGAATGAAAGGTACATACTTTTCGAGGAGAAAATGTGCGAGTAGAAAGGAAACATTCATTCACAGCAAAGGCAATGTGTGAGGCTTTAATGCGAGTGCCTTTGTTTCTTAAAACGAATCTAATTTGAAATTTAATTCCCGATAAAATTTTGGGTTAGTGTTGGATTGGAAACAACACAGCCTAAAAGGAAACATTCAGATATAAGAGCAGAACGGAGAGTATATGTATAGAAACTGCAACTGACTCGGACTTGTCAATAAATGAGTACTACTTACGGCTTTGGTTCCATCCATTCCAGTCCGTTGTAGTCTGTATTAACACTCACACTAACACTTCACTAATACACAGTTCCTGAAGGTTGTTAAGTGACACTTGTCTTAGTCCGAAAAATGAGGTGGGAAGGTCTTTAGTCCATTAAGCATCTAAATTGCTTGGAGATTAGCTCTGGGCGGCGACCAATTAGGAATCTGGACTCCAGCATCGTAGACTGCTAGGCAACCATCTCTTCCTTCTTTTCTGTATGGACGAAGTTTTCGGTGATTTTCCCTCTTTTGGGAGGAGTACGAGGGTGTCTCCTAAGGTTCTAAAATACCCTAAAAGTCTATGACAGTCCTTTTCTCATTTTAGGTATTTTCTTCTTCAGATTCGTATATGCTTGAATAACAAAATAAGACAAATCGGAGTATCTCGCACAGAGAGGTGTTGCGAGTTTGAAATACCGAGGTAAAAAGCTTAGTGTTACAAGTTATTGCTTCTATTTGTAACTTCGCTTGGCGTTGTTCGAAGGATCTGGCGTCCCTATCTCAGCAAATCAATTGCTTGTGATGAGAACGTTCTCTTCAGTGTGTTTCCATCTTATGTCTGCAGTTTCGTTGTATGTTTTTTTCTATTTTCTGCTCTATCTGCATGTTTGCTTCCGGCTAATGTTGAACGATTGCAAGCTAATTGCATGAGACACGAAAAGAAATCGTTTCTCTGCAATGTAAAATTAAATTTAGAATAATCGCGTTTCTCGATTAATTCCTTTTTACTCTTTTCTGATTTATTTTGTTTTCCTTTTAGAAATTACAAATTAGATCTGTTTTACGATATTGTCGAAATACACACACGAATTAGCTACTAATATTTCATATTATTATTATTGTTATTATTATTATTATTATTATTATTATTATTATTATTATTATTATTATTATTATCGACGGCGTCTTTTCATTACGTGAGCATGTTTGACATGAAAAAAAAGAGAAGATCCATCATTCGTAGAAAGAATAAGAATACTCAGTTAATTTAACAGTGAGCGACAGCGAAAAGTACGAAAAAAGTGATAACCTGTAGCGAAAAGGAACAATACTCTCTCAAATGGATAAAAAATCAAACCGAGATAGATTCGAATTCGCATGGACGGCGCGAAAAGCATGTGCTTTGTCCACTTTTTTTAACTGACTCACTGAACGTGTTTCAGTGACTTACGTATTGCCAATATTACTTGCTTCACTCGTTTAACTTCGTTTTTCTAATAAATTATAACGTCAGGGACACGAACACAGAAAGATCGAGAACAGTTAAAAATCATAGATTCTCTCCCGCCGGGAATCGAACCCGACACACCATACACCAAAGGCGCACGTGCTAGCCACTAGACCAGCAGGGAGGGCATAGCTCAATCTGTGTGTCGTTAGGGATTACGATCACTGTATTGCCAGCTATCACTTCTGTGGGTTGTATACTATGATCACATGTTTCTTCTTTCCTGGAAGAATTAAATCTACATTCTATGTAATACATGAGGTATTTAGACCTACATGCTCCTTATAAAATGTAATAAAAGGGTCATGCTGGGAATAAGAAAAAGAACATTCCTTGGACAAAACGGAAACTATTGGCATCAGAAATATTTATCTACGAGGCATGCGCAGTAGTATATTTCAGAATATTTACTGTTTAGTTCAGTAAACAAAGAAAGGGGTATTAAAAAGCAAATATGTCGCGTCAACGAGATCGACCAGTGTTGACAGAGGCGAAAGCAGATGTGTAGTAATATAACAACTTGGTTAAATTGATAATTTGTTCTTTATTCTGTAGTAGATCGTATCACAACTTTACGGGAGACCAGAGAAAGACTTACTAACACTATCATATAGTAAGCTTTAGTAACAGGATCATATAGACACAAATGGATGTAACTTTGAGTACTACAACTTGGATTTAATGAAAGCCTTTTAGATATTCAGTGGTTTGCAGGGTTGTATAAGACACAATACAATTCTTCATACCTCAGCTTCCAGTAACTAGATACATGCAATTTCTGGTTAGATACATAAACTCCTGTCGATTTTAATACATGATGTATTGCAGGATACAAAATGCTTTTTTCCATAAGTAGAAGCTTTGCTTTGTATATACTGAAACACAAACAAACTATTTGCTGAGCAAAACAATATATTCACATAAAAAACTACATGCGTGTTACAGTTTCCCCAACTAACATTTTGGCTTCATCAGACACTATCTCTAGATAGTGTCTGATAAAGCCAAAATGTTAGTTGGCGAAACTGTAACACGCATGTAGTTTTTTATGTGAATATATTGTTTTGCTCAGCAAATAGTTTGTTTGTGTTTCAAAATGCTTTGCATTACCTGTTTGTTTGTAGACAGCTACTAGCTTAGTGTTCTAAAAGGTTGTGTATAAACTAGAGATAGCCAATTCCGGAATTATTACTTTCCGGACTCCCGAAAGTAAAACCGGACAAATTGCGGAATTCGGAAAATTCCGATTTTGGAATAATTCCAGAATTCGGAAAAATCCGGAATTTACACATTTCTGATTTCGTTAACATTCTGGAATTTTAAAAAATCCGGATTTTTCCGAAATCCGGAGTTTTTCTCAATTCCGGAATTTTCTAAATTCCTGATTCTTTCCGAGTTCTGAAACTCTTCTGAATTAGGGAGTTTAACTGAATTCCATATTTTTCCGAAATCCGGAAAGTGAAAGTTCCGCTTCCGAAAAATAAATTTATTTTGGTTAATATGAATCGTGGCGGAAATAAGTCTTTGACCAGGTAATGGCGACTGCTTTGAAAGAAATGGAGAGTATGAGAATTCAATCTGTTATATTTGTAGTTTTGTGTACAGAAAAAACAAACTTGTTAACCAACGGTTCAAGAACAACTCAAGTAATTAATGTAAACTTTGCCGACTTCATAAAGGAAATACGAAAATATATTTTGAATCGAAGAAATATAACATACAAGTTTGCAAGCGGAAACAAAGAAACTTAACGTAACCTGACTAAAAATGAATCGTTTACCGCGTAGCGATCGCGGTTCAGTGGTCGAGGTGCATGTGCGAATGCACGTTGTATTTTTTTTAACTTTAGGATTTTTCATGGCGATTGATAATAATAATAGTTATTATTATCTTGTAGAGAAACGTGACATTTGGAAAGAATATTTCGGTTTGGTTTAATGTTGCCCACGAGAAGAGGATTTTCTCACTTTGTTTCTAAAACAAATAAAATAACATGAGAATTAACATTTTACATTCGAGACGGGTCAAGGCTAACTCAAAATTTTCGTCTCTCTTTGGAGATGAGAATCAAGACGCGACGAAAAGTATCGTAAACATTTCCCGTCTTGTCTCGATTATCGAAATAGTGTATGTCCATTCTTTAAGTAACAATTGCTCTGTAGACTGAATCCCATAGGCTATTTCCTTACATTCTATTTCAGAGCTCATTGAATAATGCTCTGTGTAGGTATTTTGTAGCAAAGCTTTTATATTTACCTCTGCATATCCTAAAAATTAGTTTATCATATGCCTTACTGTTGCGTGATATTCAGTTATATTTATTACAGTTATTTTCCTTAAAGCGTACAGTAGAATACTTCCTACATGAAACTTCAATGGAACGTTCTCGTTTAAAATGTTGGTAGTTGCAGAGGTGTGTCTTGAAGGTACGGAACCCTTTCCCCGAAATCACTACCTTTAAGTAAGTTTTGCCAAATTTCAGGGCACGTTTAAAACTTTGATTATTATTATTATTATTATTATTATTATTATTATTATTATTATTATTATTATTATTATTATTATTATATCAACACCGTGCATAATCTTTAAAAGATATACGGTTTGTATCTGAATAGTAGAATCTAATTGGCTGTCGATCTCGGCGTCAAGAAGTCTTCAGGAGGCAAGGACATCGGTCACGTTCTGGGTTTGAGTTCCGAAGGGGCAAGTATTCGGGCTCGAGCTAAAAATTGTTAAAAGTTATAGGCTTCAGCCAATATCATTACATGAACATGTTTGGAACGAACCAGTAATGTTTCTGTAATGATATTTCCACCAAACTGCATGCCGTAGTTAATCTATTAGTTGATCTAGAGACAATTTAGTGCACATTAATAAACTAAATAACATACAATAGAGTAAAATTACAGAAATATTATCGTATTATACAGTAATTTCGCAAGTTCAATAGTATAATAATAATAATAATAATAATAATAATAATAATAATAATAATAATAATAATAATAATAATAATAATAATAATAATAATAATAATAAATTTTCATCGGTCCTGCGCGGAAAGTGAGAATTAAATCAATCACATGTTTAGTCAAGATAAGGAGAAAAGCCTAAACTGAATAAGGCATTGAAGCGGGTCACAAGCTGGGAATAAGAATAGTGCATGGTCTAAATAAAGGACGACACCGAAAGAGAAATCCAAAAACAGCAGGTAAACGGAGAAGAAACGGTAGAAATTGTTGAAGTGGAAACATAAAATACAAATATGAATAGGGATGAGTACCAGTCGAGCCAAAATTCGACTCGACTCAAGTTCAATTCGAGTCGAGTCAAAGATAATTTCTTTGAGTTGAGTTCCGGGCCAAGTCGCTGTTTTCGAGGTCGAGTTTCGAGTGGAGTTGAATTTGATAATGGCTCGCTCGCTCGTTCAGCTCGTTTTAACTCGTTTTGAAATAATGGCCGCATTAGACTGGAAAGCGAAAGCCATGAGAAATGTAAGCAGTAACGTGGAATACTTTTAGTGTTGCTCACGACAGGGGTGCGTCTCGTCTCGTAATTTTAATGCATCTCGTGGGGCAAATTTAGTGTATCTCGTCTCGTCTAGATAACAAGAAGACAAGAGTTTTTTTTATTATTACGAGACAGCCTCAAATGTCATAATCACCAATATAAGTATATACTGTAGTTCTTAAAATCAAGGCTGAGACCAGCACGGCCGAATTCTTGAGCCCAAGCAGACCAACTCGGGTAGTGATATCAACCGGCTCGTCTCGTATCAACTGAGCGAACAGCTCGAGTCAGCTCGGTTGGGATGAGCCGTCGGCTTGGCCCAATTGAGCCGATGGGTCGAGCTTTCTCGGTTGGGATGGGTCACCTACTCTGCTCATGTGAACCGGTTCGAGCCACCTAAGTTGAAACTAGTCCATCGGCACGTTTCAACTCAGCTCAACTAAGCCGATGGCTCAAATCGGCTCGGTTGGGTGAGCTGTTGGCTCGGCTCACTTCTCGTTTCGGTTCGATAGTGAATGAGCTGTAAGCCGACCCGCTCGAGCCGTTGAAAAGCCGAAACCCGGTCCCAGCTGTTTTGAACATGTTTGGCTGAAGCCTATAACTTTTAACAATTTTTTGCTCGAGCCTGAATACTTGCCCCTTTGGAACACAAACCCAGAACGTGACCGATGTCCTTGCCTCCTGAAGACTTCTCGACGACCGAAATCGACCGTCACTTAGCTAATACTCTTCAGATACAAACCGCATATCTTTTAAAGATTATACACGGTGCCAATATAATAATAATAATAATAATAATAATAATAATAATAATAATAATAATAATAATAATAATAATAATAATAATAATAATAAAAGTTATAAACTCGCCCCGAAATTTGGCAAAACTTACTTAAAAGTAGAGATTTCAGGGAAAGGGTTCCGTACCTTCAAGACACACCTCTGCAACTACTAACATTTTAAACTAGAACGTTCGATTGAAGTTTCATGTAGGAAGTATTCTACTGTATGCTTTAAGGAAAATAACTGTAATAAATATAACTGAATATCACGCAACAATAAGGCATATGATAAACTATTTTTTAGGATATGCAGAGGTAAATATAAAAGCTTTGCTACAAAATACCTACACAGAGCATAATTCAATGAGCTCTGAAATAGAATGTAAGGAAATAGCCTATGAGATTCAGTCTACAGAGCAATTGTTACTTAAAGAATGGACATACACTATTTCGATAATCGACACAAGACGGGAAATGTTTACGATACTTTTTGTCTCGTCTCGATTCTCTTCTCCAAAGAGATACTAAAATTTTGAGTTAGCCTTGACCTGTCTCGAATGTAAAATATTAATTCTCATGTTATTTTATTTATTTTAGAAACAAGATGAGAAATTCCTCTTCTCCTGAGCAACATTAAACCAAACAGAAATATTCCTTCCAAATGTCACGTTTCTGCTTGTAGTGGTATGACCTGAGCGATAATTAGCTCCTAGCTTTTAATCTTCTACGAGATAATAATAATTATTATTAATTTATTATTATTACTATTATTATTCCTGAAGATTTGATAGTTCAAGTAATGAAACATCCGAGTATTCAAATATCTGAATATAATAAAACGTATGTTATCGCTGATCAATCGCCATCAAAATTCCTAGAGTTAAAAAATATGCAACGTGCATTCGCACAAGCACCTCGACCACTGAACCGCGATCGCTACGCGGTGAACGATTCGTTTTTAGTCGTTTTGCATGAGGTTTCTTTGTCTCCGTTTGCAAACTTGTATGTTATATTTCCTCGATTCAAAATGTCTTTCGTATTTCTTTTATGATGTTGGCAAAGTTTACATTAATAATTTGAGTTGTTCTTAAACCGTTGGTTCACAAGTTCTCGGAAACGGAACTTTCACTTTCCGGATTTCGGAAAATTATGGAATACAGTTAAACTCCCTAATTCAGAAGAATTCCGGAACTCGGGAAGAATCCGGAATTTAGAAAATTTCGGAATTGAGAAAACTACGGATTTAGAAAAAATCCGGATTTTTTCAAATTCCGGAATGTTAACGAAATCAGAAATTTGTAAATTCCGGATTTTTCCGAATTCCGGAATTATTCCAAAATCGGAATTTTCCGAATTCCGGAATTTGTCCGGTTTTACTTTCGGGAGTCCGGAAAGTAATAATTCCGGAATTGGCTACCCTTAGTTTATACACAACCTTTCAGAACACGCTAGTAGCTGTCTACAAACAAACAGGTAATGCAAAGCATTTTGTATCCTGCAACACGTAACGTATTAAAATCCGACAGCAGTTTCAGCATCTAACCAGAAATTACATGTATCTAGCTACTGGAAGTTGAGATATGAAGAATTGTATTGTGTCTTATACAACCCTGCAAACCACTGAATATCTAAAAGGCTTTCGTTAAATCCAAGTTGTAGTACTCACAGTTACATCCATTTGTGTCTATATGATCCTGTTACTAAAGCTTACTACATGACAGCGTTAGTAAGTCTTCTTTGCTCCTCCGTAAAGTTGTGATACGATCTACTACAGAATAAAGAACCAATTATCAATTTTACCAAGTTCTTATATAACTACATATCTGCTTCCGTCCCTGCCAACTCTAGTCGATCTCGTTGACGCGACATATTTGCTTTTTTATACCCCTTTCTTCGTTTACTGAACTAAACAGTAACTATTCTGATATATACTACTGCGCATGCCTCGTAGATAAATATTCCTGATGCCAATAGTTTCCATTTTCTCCAAGGAATGTTCTTTTTCTTATTCCCAACTTGACCTTTTTATTACATTATATGAAGAGCATGTAGGTCTAAATACCTCATGTATTACATACAATGTAGGTTTTACTCTTCCAGGAAAGAAGAAACATGTGATCATAGTATACAACCCACAGAAGTGATAGCTGGCAATACAGTGGTCGTAATCCCTAATCGAGCTGTGCCCTCCCTGCTGGTCTAGTGGCTAGCACGTGAGCCTTTGTTGTATGGTGTCCCGAGTTCGATTCCGGCGGGAGAGAATCTATGATTTTTAACTGTTCTCGATGTTTCTGTGTTCGTGTCCCTGTCGTTATAAGTTATTAGAAAAAGCAAGTTAAACGAGTGAAGCAAATAAAATTAGCAATAAGTAAGTTACTGAAACACGTTCAGTGAGTCAGTTAAAAAAAAGTGGACAAAGCACATGCTTTTCGCGCCGTCCATGCGAATTCGAATCTATCTTGGCTTGATTTTTTTATCCATTTGAGAGAAGGTATTGTTCCTTTTGCTACAGGTAGTCACTCTTTTCATATTTTTCGCCATCGTTCACATTTAAAGTAACTAGCTATTCTTATTCTTTCTACGAATGATGGATCTTCTCTTTGGTTTCATGTCAAACATGCTCACGTAGTGAAAAGACGATGTGGATAATAATAATAATAATAATAATAATAATAATAATAATAATAATAATAATAATAATAATAATAATAATAATAATAATAATAATATGAAATATTAGTAGCTAACTCGTGTGTGTATTTCGACAATATAATTTTACGTGCCTGAAGTTGGCCCCCCCACCTCTCCCAAATTACACCAAACATTGCACATCGTTAGTGCACGTTAGTGCACTCAGAACTAACGTTAGTGCTATCAGCGTTTACGAGATATTGAGGATTTTTGGTGGGGGGGCCAACTTCATAAGAAGTTAGCCCCCCACCCATCTTTATGCGGACAGATTTTCACAAAACTTAGCACATCGTTAGTGCATCGTTAGTGCACTTAAACACACTAAGCACCACCGTTAGTGCTAACATATTTTGGGATTTATTCAAGATTTTTGGTGGGGAGCTAACTTCAGAAATATCAAATTCTATACAAATAGAGGTAGAAACATAGAGTTAACGGCAATCGTTAGTGCATCGTTAATGCACTTAAACGCACTAAGCACTAACGTTAGTGCTAACATATTTTGGGATTTATTCAAGATTTGTGGTGGGGGGGGCCAACTTCAGAAATATCAAATTCTATACAAATAGAGGTAGAAACATAGAGTTAACGGCAATCGTTAGTGCATCGTTAGTGCACTTAATTGCACTAAGCACTAACGTTAGTGCTACCATATTTTGGGATTTATTCAAGATTTTTGGTGGGGGGGCTAACTTCAGAAATATCAAATTCTATACAAATAGAGGTAGAAACATGGGGTTAACGGCAATCGTTAGTGCATCGTTAGTGCACCTAAACGCACTAATTACTAACGTTAGTGCTGCCATATTGTGGGATTTATTCTAGATTTTTGGTGGGGGGGCCAACTTCAGAAATATCAAATTCTATACAAATAGAGGTGGAAACTTAGAGTTAACGGCAATCGTTAGTGCATCGTTTGTGCACCTAAACGCACTAAGCACTAACGTTAGTGCTAACATATTTTGGGATTTATTCAAGATTTTTGGTGGGGGGGCAACTTCAGAAATTTCAAATTCTTTACAAATAGAGGTAGAAACATGGTTTTAACGACAACCGTTAGTGCATCGTTAGTGCACTTAAACGTACTAAGCACTATCGTTAGTGCTTCCATATTTTGGAATTTATTCTAGATTTTTGGTGGAGTGGGCAACTTCAGTAATATCAATTTCTATACAAATAGAGATAGGAACATAGGATTAACGGCAATCTTTAGTGCATCGTTAGTGCACTTAAAGGCAGTAAGCACTAATGTCAGTTCTACCGTATTTTGGGATTTATTCAAGATTTTTGGTTAGATGTCAACGTTAGAAATATCAAATTCCATACAAATTGATGTAGAAACATGGGGTTAACAGCAATCATTAGTTCTTCGTTTGTGCACTTTAATGCAGTAAACACTAACGTTAGCATTACCATATTTTGGGATTTATTCAAGATTTTTGTTGGGCGGGCCAACTTCAGAAATATCAAAGTCCATACAAACCTTTAATGGTTTCTAGAAGCACTAACGATCCACTAACGAATGGCATCAATTTTTTGTTAGTGCTTGAAGTTGGGGCAAGTTCCCGTGCCCTCCAAAGATATTGTACTTGTAGCACCTACACTATTGAAGTACTAACGTTAGGGGTTGGTGCACTAAGAACCACTAACAATTGCACTAAAAGATATCATCAGTGCTTTTGACTTTGGCGGAAATTTGATGCAATTAAAAATCCAAAAAAATTTCTTATGGGAGTTTCGTGACATGTAATTGTCCATAGCTACCCTAATATTGAAGTACTAACGGAAGTGTTAGTATTTTCTAGAAGCACTAACGATTGCACTAGAAGAGATCATTAGTGCTCTTGAATTTGACGGAAATTTGATGCAATGTAAAATTTCCCATAAATTTATTATGTGAGTTTCGTAACATGTAATTAGCCTAAATAGTGTAACTAAATAGTGAAGTACTAACTAAACTTTTAGTGTTTTCTAGAAGCACTAACAATCCACTAACGAATGGCACTAAGTTTTTAGTTAGTGCTTGAAGTGGGGGCGCTAAGTTCACTCTCGCCTCAAAAGGTATTTTAATTGTAGCACCTATACTAATGAAGCACTAACCTTTGGTGTAGATGCACTTAGAAGCACTAACAATGCACTAACGATTGCTCTAGAAGAGATCATTAGTGATTTTGAATTTGGCGGAAATACGATTCAATAAATAATTGCCATAAATTTCTTGTGAGTCTCGTGATATATAATTGGCCATAACTACACTAATACTGATGCACTAATGAAATTGTTAGTGCTTTATAGAAGCACTAACGAACGGCACTATTTTTTCCGTTAGTGCTTAAAGTGTGGGTGCGAAATTGACGCTGACTTCCCCAAAGTTTTTTTTATTTGTAACACCTACACTAATGAAGCACTAACGTTAGGTATTTGTGCTCTAAGAAGCACTTAGAATGCACTAACAATTGCACTAACACAGGTAATTAGTGCTTTTGAATGCGATGGGAACTTGATACAATGAATAATTCCCCATGTGTTTCTTATGGGAGTTTTCTGACTTATAATTGGCCATATTCACACTAATGGTGAAACACTAACGAAACTACTTGTATCTTCTAAAGGTACTAACAATGCACTAACGACTAAAACTATTTTTTTCGTTAGTGCTTGTAGTGGGGACTAAGTTCACGCTAATTTCGAAAGTTTTCTTTACTTGTAACATTAGTGCTTCCTAGTGCACCAACACCTAAGTTGAATACTTCATTAATGTAGGTGCTACAAGTAAAAAACCTTTGCAGGCCAGCGTAAACTTGGTTCCCACTTCAAGCACTAACGAAAAATAAGTCCATTCGTTAATGTATCGTTAGCGGTTCTGCAAAACACCCATAGTTCCGTTAATGCTTAAATATTGATGTAGATATGGCCAATTATATGCCACAAAAATCCCATAAGAAATTCATGGGGAATTTTTCATTGCGTCAAATTTCCGCCAAAATCAAAAGCACTAATGACCTCTTCTACTGAAATCGTTAGTGCTTCATACCGCACTAACAGCTAACGTTAGTTCTTCATTAATGTAGGTCCTACAAGTAAAAAAAAAACCCTTCGGTAGCCTTCATGAACTTGGCGGCTCCACTTCAACCAATAACAACAAATTAAAGCCGTTCGTTAGTGCATCGTTCGTGGTTCTAAAAAATACTTTCAGTTTCGTTAGTGCTTCACTATTAGTATAGTTATGACCAGTTACATCTCAGGAAACTCACATAAGAAATTTAAGGGGAGTTTTTCACTGTGTCAAATTTCTGCCAAATTAAAAAGTACTAATGATCACTTCTAGTACAATCCTCAGTGCATCGTTAGTGCTTCTTCGTGCACCAACTCCTAACATTAGTGCTTAATTAGTGTAGATGATATTAGTAAAATATCTTTGGTGGTCAGCGTGAATTTGCGCCCACTACAAGCACTAACAAAGTAATTGGTGCATTCGTTAGTGCTTCCTGAAAATACTGACACATTGTATGAAACTTGATATTTCTGAAGTTGACCCCCACCAAAAATTTTGAATAAATCCCAAAATGTGGTAGCACTAACGTTAGTGCTTAGTGCGTTTAAGTGCACTAATCACGCTCTAACGATTGCCGTTAACCCCATGTTTCTACCTCTATTTGAATAAAATTTGATATTTCTGAAGTTGGCCCCCACCAAAGATCTTGAATAAATCCCAAAATATGGTAGCACTAACTTAGTGCTTAGTGCGTTTAAGTGCACTAACAATGCACTAACGATTGCCGTTAACCCCATATTTATACATCAATTGTATGGAATTTGATATTTCTGACGTTGACTCCTAACCAACAATCTTGAATAAATACCAAAATATTATAGAACTGACATTAGTCCTTAGTGCGTTAAGTGCACTAAAGATGCACTAACGATTGCCGTTAACTCTATGTTTCTACCTCTATTTGTATAGAATTTGATATTTCTGAAGTTGGCCCCCCCACCAAAAATCTTGAATAAATCCCAAAATATGGTAGCACTAACGTTAGTAATTAGTGCGTTTAAGTGCACTAACGATGCAATAACGATTGCCGTTAACTCTATGTTTCTACCTCTATTTGTATAGCAATTGATATTTCTGAGTTGCCCCCCACCAAAATCTTGAATAAATCCCAAAATATGGTAGCACTAACGTTAGTGCTTAGTGCGTTCAGGTGCACTAACGATGCACTAACGATTGCCGTTAACCCCATGTTTCTACCTCTATTTGTATAGAATTTGATATTTCTGAAGTTGGCCCCCCCAACAAAAATCTTGAATAAATCCCAAAATATTGTAGCACTAACGTTAGTGCTTAGTGCGTTTAAGTGCACTAACGATGCACTAACGATTGCCGTTAACTCTAAGTTTCTACCTCTATTTGTATAGAAATTGATATTTCTGAAGTTGGCCCCCCACCAAAAATCTTGAATAAATCCCAAAATATGGTAGCACTAACGTTAGTGCTTAGAGCGTTTAGGTGCACTAACGATACACTAACGATTGCCGTTAACCCCATGTTTCTACCTCTATTTGTATAGAATTTGATATTTCTGAAGTTAGTCCCCCACAAAAATCTTGAATAAATCCCAAAATATGGTAGCACTAACGTTAGTGCTTAGTGCGTTTAAGTGCACTAACAATGCACTAACGATTGCCGTTAACCCCATATTTATACATCAATTGTATGGAATTTGATATTTCTGACGTTGACTCCTAACCAACAATCTTGAATAAATACCAAAATATTATAGAACTGACATTAGTCCTTAGTGCCTATAGGTGCACTAAAGATGCACTAACGATTGCCGTTAACTCTATGTTTCTACCTCTATTTGTATAGAATTTGATATTTCTGAAGTCAGCCCCCCACCAAAAATCTTGAATAAATCCCAAAATATTGTAGCACTAACGTTAGTGCTTAGTGCGTTTAGGTGCACTAACGATGCACTAACGATTGCCATTAACCTCGTGTGTCTACCTCTATTTGTATAGAATTTGATATTTCTGAAGTTGGCCCCCCCCACCAAAAATCTTGAATAAATCCCAAAATATGTTAGCACTAACGGTAGTGCTTAGTGTGTTTAAGTGCGCTAAGGATGTACTAACGATATGCTAAGTTTTGTGAAAATCTGTCTGCATAAAGATGGGTGGGGGGCTAACTTCATATGAAGTTGCCCCCCCCCACCAAAAATCTTCAATATCTCGTAAACGCTGATAGCAGTAACGTTTTTCCTGAGTGCACTAACGTGCACTAACGATGCACTAACGATGTGCAATGTTTGATGTAATTTGGGAGGGGGGCAACTTCAGGCACGTTATAATTTTATATTATTACGTGGAAATAAGTAAGGCTTGCTGGCGTCCGCCCCCCGAATTTTTTCGATGCGCCTTATGGGTCCACGGTGTCCAACGTTTGTCCCATCCCACTATCACCTCCCGTTCTCTCGATATAAGATATCGACATTTTGCCTAAAGAGGGCTCTGCTGTGGCCCCATGACTCCCCTTGACAATGACTCTTCGTTCATTTTGCATTGAAATCGCTTATTTTTCTGAGTATTATGAGTGCATACTGTCCTAAGTTGCTCCCATCGCTATACAATTTCCCGTTCTCTCGATATAAATTACTAATATTTTGTTTGTAAGGGAGATATGGCGTTACAACCATTACGTTTGAAGAAGAATTGAGGAAGATTACACACACAACACACTTATTATTATTATTATTATTATTATTATTATTATTATTATTATTATTATTATTATTATTATTGTTGTTGTTGTTGTTGTTTTACTTACCACTAATGTTGCCTACCTTCATTTGCATTGCAATGTGTTACTAAAAAGCAAATCAAATAACACTCCTCGCCATTCACGCTCCCGAACTCGAAATACATGACGCCCGGATTCGATTTCCGGCGGGAGCTCATGTGGTTCGGATTCCACGTTAATCAGTAGGTCCACGTCTCATATAGCCTCGCTGCTGAAAAGGGACGTTAAACTCAAAATCAACTTAACTCAACTCGAAATACATGATTTACAGTTCTCTGTGTTAAAGGAAAGAACATTTATTATATTATTCTTTGAAATACCACGTTTTATAAGTTACTTCACATTCAGTGTGTAACTTCATATCATCACTAACAACCATCTTGTTCCGATACGAAAATAACCCTCTCCTGCAAAAAAAAGTAAAGAAAAGCCTGACCGTAGCGAAAGGGCGTGAACCTTCTTTAGCCGATTAATCGGGTCCAATTTTTCAATAAAAGAGGATATGTCCCTGCACACAAATATTTCAGTAAAAGAGGAAAAGTTATTCAAACTTTCTGAATACCTATTTATGGGCGAAATTTGGTTCCCTTGGAACTTCTTAAGAGTTTGAATGGCCGCCATTTTGAATATTTTCATCTGATTATTTTGGTTAACGAACGCATCAAGATATTTCAACAATTAATGTTTGTGCCAAGTTTCGTCTCAATCCGCTGAAAATTAGGATGGTTATGGCATTCACAAATAGCGTTATATATATCCAGATAGATAGATAAATAGACACACAGAGGGAGAGAGAAAAAGTGTTTTGCTCCCTTCTCGCACCTGTGGTGCGTCAAAGCTAAACCGGGCCCCTTTGCAAAACGTATTGACCAGCTCAACGTAAACACAAGCCTCTTACTTGCTAACGTAGAAATGTGGTCGGGAGGTGTAAGGCATGTAGAAATTGTATTTTTATTAACCATGAGTATGGTCCATTTCCATATTTTCTTTTTACTTTTTGCAGCTACTTCGGAACGTTCAATTTTTATTCTCCACTAATCGCAAATGGCGTTTACATTCAAAATAAGACAAATTTTGGTGGCATTTGTTCGGATATTCTTCTCTTTCGAAATGAAGAAAAGAATAAAAGCAATACGCAAAGACAAAAAGTGTTACCAGTACTAAACATTACCAATAATAATTGCTACGTAAAACTAAATATGACCTCTTTCACCCTCTCATGAGCTGTATGTATTATCAACAAAAATTTTTAAGAATGTCCTTGACGGGGATCCGAACCTTTTTATTTGTAAGCCAGAACCTTAACCACTACACCAAGATCATGGCATGGTGAACGTTAAGTTATCGGCGTATTTGTTGTATTTGTGTTTTATGTTCCCACTTCGACAATTTTTACTCTTTTTTCTAAGTTTAACAGCTGTTTCTGGCTTTCTCTTTCGGTGTCGTCCTTTATTTACACCATGCACTATTCGTATTCAGAGCTTGTGCCCCTCTGCAATGTCTTATTCAGATTAAAATTTTCTTTTTGCCCCTCAGTAAACATTTGATTGATTTAATTCTCATACTCTCCACGGATGGAGCGCAGGAATGCCAGACTCGAAAAGTAGGTGTACATTTACTTTCCTGACAGATAATACACGCCAAAGCAGAATGGATGAAAAAGGGTTACACGCACTAAGTTGTACTAAAAGTGGAGGAAGATTAGTACGCCATGGTGAATTGAACAACATAATAAAACGAATACTGGCGAGCATTGATGTTCCAAGCATTTTGGAACCATCAGGAATGTTTTGGGAAGATGGAAAGCGGCCGGATGGAATTACCCTAACTCCATGGAAAATGAGTCAACGGTTGATATGGGATGTCACATGTGTGGATACCTTTTCACCATTTTATTTGCCATCAACACAAAGCGAAGCACGTAGTGCAGCTGAAGTGGCCTGCAACAGAAAACACTGCAAATATTCTAAACTGAAAGAAGAGCATCTTTTCGTTGCTTTTGCAACTGAAACTATGGGGGTTTTCAGCAAAGAAGCTCACAAATTTTTGAAAGAACTGGGTTCCAATTTGATTACTAAATCAGGCGACGCCAGAAGCCAACAATTTTTAGTACAACGCATTAGCCTAGCTATACAAAGAGGCAATGCGATTAGTATCTTAAGCTCCTTCCCTTCACACAAGTTAGAAGAAATCTTTTATCTTCATTAAACATAAATTTTCCCTTATAAATTTTCAAAAATAATTCATTTTAGCGGCTCATTCTTGAAAAATATTTGATGTATATAATATCCATTATTTAACGGATTCAAAAGATCATAATGCATAAATAGCTTATATTTTTTTCATATCTGTAATTTCTTGCTCTGTATCTTCATAATATCATTGTGGCATTGGGGTTTTATATTTCCCATCTAAATCTACTAAAAGTCTTTCACCTGAAGCCTAAAACTCTATGTGTGAATTAATTTTCATGTTATTTCGTAAGCTTTGCATTTTGAAAATCATATAATTTATCTAGCAGCAGTTTTCAACTATTATTGTGTTAGTGGTTATTATTAAGTATATATTTATATAAATCTAAAAGAAAATGCATAGAACATGGCAAAAAACTATCAGTGAGTTGCTTACTATTGTTCAGGAAATCCAATCAAGCAGTAGGAAACATAGAAAACGTGACAATTTTCCACACAAAAGGAGCATCAATATGATGCAAGTGTCACGTGGCACACAATCAATTCTCGACGACGTAGAGTGAATAAAAGAAACAAGCATACTCAATATCCATATAAGCGTAATCATAAAAATAAATTAAAAAGAGCAAACCAAAATGCCGAAACTAATAAAACTAGCTTAAATAATCGTGGGAAAACAAAAAATAAAAATTCAAATAACCAAAACCATAACCTAAATAACAATAAAAGTTCCCAAAAAGGTTCAACGGGGAGTCAAAGGGAAATCGCTTCAGACGGAACAGCAATAAAAGTGAATACAGTGACGAGGAACAAATACAAATCCTCAAACCAGATGATTCTCAGGGTACAAATAGCCGAAATCAAGCGCAAAACAATAAGAGTGCTAGGAACTCTTCTTTAAAAACTAAATAAGGAATTCTAGCACGCACTGCGAGATTAAAGGATACAAACTTACAGAGAACTGTTCAAAAATTTCTGCCGGTAAATTCTACCCAGTGTGTGGTAAATTGTAATTACAATAGTTATAATGGTAATATTGATTGTGGTAATGATAGAAAAACAGAAGTAAAAGTAATAAGTTTCAGGCTGAATAAAAAATAAAGCAAATATAAGGTTTGTGAACAAATAGTACGTAAAAAAACATTTTAATACCACCACTTCTAGCCCGGATGTCAATTCATTCGCATTATTTTTAAGAAATGGCAGGAAAGTCTCTTTAAATAAGTCAACATTTCAGAGGCTAATGCTATTTTTAAACATTTCTTAGACACTAAGGATAAACCGGTAGCTAAAAATAATACTGTCACATTGCCAGAAGTAAATGTAGTCATTTTTGCTCAAACAGTAAATGCAATACTTCATTCAAAGTCTACTGTATATGCCATTAGCAAAAATTTATGGGACTCAGTCCGGAACTACCCCACCTGCATTTTTAATATGAGGGTAACATCAGCTTTCAGGAAAAAGTGGCAGTGAAGTGTTAGTGAACAACAGTGATAAGTGAATAGAAGGGAGTGGAAAAACAGATGGAACGAATGCAGAACAGAGAGGACAGGACATCGATCCACATATCCAGGTAAGGAGAAACACGCAGAAACCCATTGTGACATTAATGTACCAGAATATCCAAGGGTTGACATCATAAATAACTTTCCTTGAAGCATTCTTACATACAATAGACAAACAACCGCAAATCGTGTGCCTGACCGAACATTGGTTAACAAAACAAAATATTGAACAAATAAAAATTCAAAACTATGAAGTAGTTAGTCACTTCTGTAGAAAAATAAACAGCAGGGGAGGATTAGTAATCCTAGTTGAAGAAAACTTGACACAAGATGTTAAAAAAATAGACACGCGAAGTACCGAGTTCGCTTATGAATGTGCAGTCATTACTATAGAAAAGTTAAATTTAATAATTGCTGTAGTATATCGTAGCCAACGGGGATCTCTTGACACCTTCTTTAATTCACTCAAAATGTTTCTAGAGGGCATACGGAATATACATAAGAAAAAAATTATAATATGCGGAGATTTCAACATATATTTCCTAAAAAACTGCTCAGAAAAAGAACGCGCAATTACACTTCTAAACATGTATAACATAACATACATCATAAATGAACCCACTAGAATAACCACACACTCAAAAACGGCTATTGACAATGTGTTTACTAATGTAAAAGATGACATCAAATATGATATAATTGATGGACTATCTGATCACACATGCCAGATGATGTACATAGAAACACAACAAAAACTTGACAATACACACGAAACAAGCACAATCAGAAACTACAGGCTAAGGCATAAAGAGAAGTTTACGAGATTAGTAACAAACGAAACTTGGGTGGACGTGTATAACAAATCTACAACTGACGAAAAATATAACGCCTTTTTTGATCGTATTCACTGCATTTTTGACGTATTCTTCCCGAAAATAAACATAAAAAATAATACAAAAAACACTAAAAAATGTTGGGTAACACCAGAAGTTAGGGAACTCAGCAAAATAAAAAGACGTTTACTGAAAAACTCCCAACAAACAGGAAATAAAACACTAAATAAAGCATTTATAAATCAATACAAAAGAAAAATACGTAATATTAGACAAGGTTACTACACAAACAAAATAATGACAGCAAATAACAAAAACATTATGGAACCAAAATAAACGTACACAAAACAATAATAGTCTTTATGTCAATGAGATACAGATCACGAATCCTGACCAAATAGCAGAAATATTTAATGATTACTTTATCGATATTGCAGATAAATTAACGAATAAGATGCAAGATAGCGAAAAGGCTATTGAACTATTAAGAAATTTTAAACCTAGGACATGCAAAACTATGTTCCTCTTGCCGATAATAAAACATGAGGTATCTTATGAAATAAATATATTAAACCCAAATAAAGCAACAAGCGACGAAATTCCAATTGAAATAATCAAGTAGAACAGCCAGAATTTAGTACCTATACTCACATACCTATTTAATGAAAGTCTCAATACAGGAAAATATCCAACAAAATTAAAATAAGCTAAAATAAAACCAATCTTTAAACAGGGAGACAGAACATTGGTACAAAATTACAGACCGATATCACTCTTACACCCAATAAAAAAAATATTTGAGAAACTAATTAAAAAGAGACTAATAAATTTCTTGAATAAACAGCAGATACTATGCCATGAACAACACGGTTTTGTAACTGGGAAAAACACAACTACGGCAACATATACGCTTATAAAAAACATACTAAAAGGGCTAAATGATAAAATACCTTTCCTAGGCCAAGTAAGTTTGTGGTGTTCAAGATCGTATCTTTGGATTATGACAGGTCACTCCCGCTTCCTCCCAAATTTCATTCCACCAATTCTTCTATTATCATTCACTCTGTTCAATCATTCGGCACAGTGGCTCAGTGGTATAGCGTTTCTTCTGGTGGGCCATGTAAGTTTGTGGTGTACAAGATCGTGTCCGTGGGTTTGGTCAGGGTACTCCCTCTTCCTCCCACATTTCATTACACCAATTCTTCTATTGTTATTAACTTGCTTCATTTCTTGGGCGCAGTGGTTTAGTGGTGAAGACTTTCCTCTTGTGGGGCAAGTAACTTTGTGGTGGACAAGATCGTATTCATGGTTTTTGTCACGGTACTCCCGTTTCCTCCCGCACTTCATTCCACCAATTCTTTTATTATTATTGACTTCCTTCAATCCTTGGGCGCAGCAGCTCAGTGGTATAGCGTTTCTTCTGGTGGGGCAAGTAAGTTTGTGGTGTACAAGATCGTATCCGTGGGTTTTGTTAGGGTACTCCCGCTTCCTCCCACATTTCATTCCACCAATTCTACTCTTATCATTCACTTGCTTTAATATTTCGGCGCAGCGGCTCAGTGGTAATGCCTTTCCTCTTGTTGGCCAAGTAAGTTAATGGTGAATGTCGTATCCGTGGCTTTTGTTAGGGTACTCCCGCTTCCACCCACATTTCCTTAGAGCCTTTCTTCTATTGTAATTGACTTGCTTCAATCCTTGGGCGCAGTGGCTCAGTGGTAAAGCGTTTCCTCTACTGGCCCAGGTAAGTTTGTGGTGGACAAGATCGTATCCGTGGGTTTTGTCAGGGTACTCCCGCTTCCTCCCACTTTTCATTTCACTAATTCTTACATTATTATTGACTTGCTTCAATCCTTGGGCGCTGTGGCTTATTGGTAAAACCTTTTTGTGGTGGGTAAAGTAAGTTTGGGGTGGATAATATCGTATTCGTGGGTTTTGTCAGGGTACTCTCGCTTTCTCCCACATTTCATTCCACCAATTCTTCTATTATCATTCACTCTCTTCAATCATTGGGCGCAGTAGCTCAGTGGTATAGCGTTTCTTCTGGTGAGGCAAGTGTGTTTGTGATGTTCAAGATCGTATCGGTTTATTTTGTTAGGGTACTACCGCTTCTTACCGCATTTCATTCCACAAATTCTACTATTATGATTGACTTGCTTCAATCATTTTTCGCATTGTCTCAGTGGTACAGCATTTCCTCTGGTCGCAAGTATGTTTGTGGAGGACAAGATCGTATACGTGGGTTTTATCAGGGTACTCCAGCTTCCTCCCACATTTCATTCCACCAATTCGTCTATTATCATTGACTTGCTGCAATGATTGTGCGCATTGGGTCAGTGGTACAGCGCTTCGTCTGGTAGACCAAGTAAGTTTGTGGTGTTCAAGATCGTATCTTTGGATTATGACAGGTCACTCCCGCTTCCTGCCACATTTCATTCCACCAATTCTTCTATTATCATTCACTCTGTTCAATCATTGGGCACTGTGGCTCAGTGGGAGAGCGTTTCCTCTGCTAGGCCAACTAAGATTGAGGTTTCTAAGTCGTATCCGTGGGTTTTGTCAGGGTACTCTCGCTTTCTCCCAAATTTCATTCCACCAATTCTTCTATTATCATTCACTCTCTTCAATCATTGGGCGCAGTAGCTCAGTGGTATAGCGTTTCTTCTGGTGGGGCAAGTGTGTTTGTGATGTTCAAGATCGTATCGGTTTGTTTTGTTAGGGTACTACCGCTTCCTACCGCATTTCATTCCACAAATTCTACTATTATGATTGACTTGCTTCAATCATTTTTCGCATTGTCTCAGTGGTACAGCATTTCCTCTGGTCGCAAGTATGTTTGTGGAGGACAAGATCGTATACGTGGGTTTTATCAGGGTACTCCAGCTTCCTCCCACATTTCATTCCACGAATTCGTCTATTATCATTGACTTGCTGCAATGATTGTGCGCATTGGGTCAGTGGTATAGCGCTTCGTCTGGTAGACCAAGTAAGTTTGTGGTGTTCAAGATCGTATCTTTGGATTATGACAGGGCACTTCCGCTTCCTCCCACATTTCATTCCACAAATTCTTATATTATCATTCACTCTGTTCAATCATTGGGCACTGTGGCTCAGTGGTAGAGCGTTTCCTGTGCTAGGCCAAGTAAGATTGAGGATTTTCAAGATCGTATCCGTGGGTTTTATCAGGGTACTCCCGCTTCCTCCCACATTTCATTCTACCAATTTTTCGGTTATTATTGACTTACTTCAATTCTTGGGCTCAGGGCTCAGTGGTAAAGCCTTTCCTCTGGTAGGCCAGGTAAGTATGTGGTGGACAAGATCGTATTCGTGGATTTTGTTAGGGTACTTCTGCTTCCTCCCACATTTCAATCTAACAATTCCACTCTTATCATTGACTTGCTTTAATACTTCGGGGCAGTGGCTCAGTGATAAAGCCTTTTCTTCTGGTAGGCCAGGTAAGTATATGGTGGACAAGATCGTATTCGTGGATTTTGTTAGGGTACTCCTGCTTCCTCCCACATTTCAATCCAACAATTCTACACTTATCATTGATTTGCTTTAATACTTCGGCGCAGTGGCTCAGTGGTAAAGCCTTTTCTTCTGGTAGGCCAGGTAAGTATGTGGTGGACAAGATCGTATTCGTGGATTTTGTTAGGGTACTCCTGCTTCCTGCCACATTTCAATCCAACAATTCTACTCTTATCATTGACTTGCTTTAATACTTCGGCGCAGTGGCTCAGTGGTAAAGCCTTTCCCCTGATGGCCAAGTAAGTTTATGGTGGACAAGATCGCCTCCGTGGGTTTTGACAGGGTAATCGAGATTCCTCCCACATTTCATTCCACCAATTCTTCTATTATTATTGACTTACTTCAATTCTTGGGCTCAGGGCTCAGTGGTAAAGCCTTTCCTCTGGTAGGCCAGGTAAGTATGTGGTGGACAAGACCGTATCCGTGGGTTTTGTCAGGGTACTCCCGCTTCCTACCATATTTCATTCCAGAAATTCCACTATTATTATTGACTTACTTTAATCATTGCACACAGTGGCTAAGTCGTACAGCGCATCGTCTGGTTGGGCAAGTAAGTTTCTAGTTGACAAGATAGTATCCGTGCGTTTTGTCAGGGTAATCGAGATTCCTCCCACATTTCATTCCACCAATTCTTCTATTATTATTGACTTACTTCAATTCTTGGGCTCAGGGCTCAGTGGTAAAGCCTTTCCTCTGGTAGGCCAGGTAAGTATGTGGTGGACAAGACCGTATCCGTGGGTTTTGTCAGGGTACTCCCGCTTCCTCCCACATTTCATTCCGCCAATTCTACTATTACCATTCACGCTCTTCAATCAATGGGCGCATTGGCTCAGTGATTAAGCGTTTCTTCTGGTGGGGCAAGTAAGTTTGTGGTGTACAAGATCGTATTCGTGGCTCTTTTTAGGGCACTCCCGCTTCCTCCCACATTTCATTACAGCCATTCTTCTATTGTAATTGACTTGCTTCAATTCTTGGGCGCAGTGGCTCAGTGGTAAAGCCTTTCTTCTACTGGCCCAAGTAAGTTTGTGGTCGACAATATCGTATCCGTGGGTTTTGTCAGGGTACTCCCGCTTCCTCCCAGTTTTTATTTCACCAATTCTTATATTATTATTGACTTGCTTCAATCCTTGGGCGCTGCGGCTTATTGGTAAAACCTTTTTTGTGGTGGGTAAAGTAAGTTTGTGGTGAATAAGATCGTATCCGTGGGTTTTGTCAGGGTACTCCCGCTTTCTCCCACATTTCATTCCACCAATTCTTCTATTATCATTTACTCTCTTCAAGCATTGGGAGCAGTAGCTTAGTGGTATAGCGTTTCTTCTTGTGGGGCAAGTGATTTTGTGATGTACAAGATCGTAATCGTTTGTTTTATTAGGGTACTACCGCTTCCTACCACATTTCATTCCACCAAATCTTCTATTATAATTGACTTGCTTCAATCCTTGGGCGCAGTTGCTCAGTGGTAAATCCTTTCCTTTGGTGGGCAAAGTAAGTTTGAGGTGGACAAGATCGTATCCGTGGGTTTTGTCAGGTTACTCCCGTATCCTCGCACATTTCATTCCACTATTTCTTGTACTATCATTGACTTACATCAATCATAGGTGAAGTGGCACAGTAGCACACCACTTCCCCTGGTGAGCCAAATAAGTTTTGGTGGAGAGGATCGTATCCGTGGGTTTTTTCAGGGTACTCCCACTTCCTCCCACATTTCATTCCACAAATTCTACTATTATGATTGACTTGCTTCAATCATTGTTCGCATTGTCTCAGTGGTACAGCACTTCCTCTGGTCTTCAAATATGTTTGTGGAGGAGAAGATCGTATACGTGTGTTTTGTCAGGGTACCACCGCTTCCTACCACATTTAATTCCACCAATTCTTATATTATCATTCACTCTCTTCAATCATTGGGGGCAGTGGCTCAGTGGTTTAGCGTTTCTTCTGGTGGGGCAAGTAAGTTTGTGGTGTACAAGGTCGTATTCGTGGATTTTGTTAGGGTACTCCTGCTTCATCCAACATTTCATTCCACCAATTATACTCTTATCATTGACTTGCTTTAATACTTCGGCGCAGTGGCTCAGTGGTAAAGCCTTTCCTCTTCTGGGCCAAGTAAGTTTGTGGTGGAGAAGATCGTATCCGTGGCTTTTGTTAGGGTACTCCCGCTTCCTCCCACATTTCATTACAGCCATTCATCTATTGAAATTGTCTTGCTTCAATTCTTGGGCGCAGTGGCTGAGTGGTAAAGCCTTTCCTCTGGTAGGCCAAGTAAGTTTGGGGTGTTCAAGATCGTATCTTTGGATTATGACAGGTCACTCCCGCTTCCTCCCAAATTTCATTCCACCAATTCTTCTATTATCATTCACTCTGTTCAATCATTCGGCACAGTGGCTCAGTGGTATAGCGTTTCGTCTGGTGAGACATGTAAGTTTGTGGTGTACAAGATCGTGTCCGTGGGTTTGGTCAGGGTACTCCCTCTTCCTCCCACATTTCTTTACACCAATTCTTCTATTGTTATTAACTTGCTTCATTTCTTGGGCGCAGTGGTTTAGTGGTGAAGACTTTCCTCTTGTGGGGCAAGTAACTTTGTGGTGGACAAGATCGTATTCATGGTTTTTGTCACGGTACTCCCGTTTCCTCCCGCATTTCTTTCCACCAATTCTTATATTATCATTCACTCTTTTCTATCATTGGGTGCAGTGGCTCAGTGGTAAAGCCTTTCCTCTGGTTGGCAAAGGAAGTTAGTGGTGGACAAGATCTTATCCGTGGGTTTTGTCAGGGTACTCCCTCTTCCTCCCACATTTCATTCCACCGATTGTTATATTATTATTGACTTACTTCAATCATTAGGCGCAGTGGCTCAGTGGTAAAGCCTTTCTCTGTTTGATAAAGTAAGTTTGTGCTTGATAAGATCGTATCAGTTCGTTTTGTCATGGTACTCCCGCCCCCTCCCAAATTTTATTCCACCAATTCCACTATTATCATTGATTTGCTTCAATCTTTATGCGCATTTGGTCAGTGGTACAGCGCTTCCTCTGGTGGGCCAAGTAAGTTTGTGGTGGACGAGATCTTATACGTGGGTTTTGACAGGGCACTTCCGCTTCCTCACACATTTCATTCCGCCAATTCTTCTATTACCATTCATTCTCTTCAATCATTAGGCTTAGTGGCTCAATGATATAGCGTTTTTTCTGGTGGGCCAAGTAAGTTTGTGGTGTACAAGATCGTATCCTTGGGTTTTGTTAGGGTACTCCCGCTTCCTCCAGCATTTCATTCCACCAATTCTTTTATTATTATTGACTTCCTTCAATCCTTGGGCGCTGCAGCTCATTGGTAAATCCTTCCCTCTGGTGGGTCAAGTAAGTTGGTGGTGGACAAGATCGTATCTGTTTGTTTTCTCAGGGTAGTCCCCATTTCTGCCACATTTCATTCCACCAATTCTTCTATTATTATTGACTTGCTTCAATCATTGGGCGCAGTGGCTCATTGGTACAGCGCTTCCTCTGGTGGGCCAAGGAAGTTTGTGGTGGACAAGATCGTATCCGTGGGTTTTGTCACGGTACTCCCATTTCTTCCCACTTTTCATTCCATCAGATCCTCTATTATCATTGACTTGCTTTATTCATTGGAGAAGTCTTGGACCCTAGAGCACTGCGGCTATATCAGAAATCAGATTCGGTTCCAAGCAATTGGGTTGTGATGTAAACCTTTGCTGTGGTTCAATCTCAGTATTTTATTACGGGAGATAAAACCATCCATACAGCTATAAATGTCGTTCTATCTTGCGCAACCAGGTATTGAGACTGAGCCAATTTTGAGACTCATTTGTGGCGCTATGAGGCCAGGAACCAATTTCGGACATTACCCTGTCCTCAAACGACTAGGATCTTTCCAATGTTACCGCCCGCGTCCAACAACCCTATGTTTAAAAGGGGAATAGAATGGACCCGCGTCTAAAACTTCCGGACACTGTTTCTTGTGGTTCAAGACTAGGGATCGATTTCTGACATCACAATTGTACTCAACTGATCAAAAACCTTTCAAATGTCGCCAACACCGTCCAACAACTTCATGTGTAATAGGTGAATAGAATGTACCCGAACCCATAACGTCAGTACCCCATTCCTTGAGCTTCGTGGCCTGGGCCTGATTTCTGACATTACTACCGCACTCAGGGGACCCGAACATTTCCAACGCTTCCACTCTCGTCCACCAACTCCATGTGTAACATGGTCCCTCTGACGTAGGAGAATCGACTCCATGCTTTTTTCATAATTATTCTCCAATAGGATTTGTATATAAGGTAGCAGGTCTAAAATAAGCTTCTTGAGAGCGGCTCTTATTTGTTAAAGAATACATAACGATCACTTTTGGCTGTGGCGATGTTTTGTCGAAACGGCTTGGTAAAAAAATCAGCGTAGCATAACAACAAAAATGTGTTTCGCTTATATGTGAAAAATAAAAGCACAGAAAGGAAAAGTCAAAGCTTGGTAAGGTGAGTGTCGGGGAACGCCGAATTCTACTTTGCCCCGGGCAACGAGATATCTAGGTACGACTCTGAGCTCTAACACTTATCGGTCTTTCAGAGTCTCATGCCTTAACTACAACAACGTAGTTTGATTATCCTGTTATACAAGACATTTGGAAAGAACCTGTTAATGTGACTTATTGATAGCTATGCATTATGTTGACAGAGTGCTAGTCTTCAGTTTAGCAACGAACCTGCCCTTAGGCGAATTATCATGTTGCTCTCTACTTTTGTCTGTGCCTTGTAAATCGTATCATTGTGTTTAAAGGCAAGGTCAGTTGTTTAGTTCTTTGAGAACTACTGATAACACGTCTGTGTCTTTTACACAAATACTTTTTGCCGGTTTGCTGTTTGAAACCTTTTTGCGTTGTACAGTATAGAACAACATATCCAGATTCAGAGAAGCCCACAGAAATTTTAAAGAAGGGTGAAAAATATCTTTATTACTCAGATTACTCAGATGATCTTTATTATTATTATTATTATTATTATTATTATTATTTACCAGATTCTCTTTGTTGATAAAAATCGTAATTTGGCATTTATTAAGTGTAATATGACTGAGTCTAGAGACAGAAGAGAGGGGGTCTTATTGCCAGATATAAAAATGAGAACTTTGTTCAACAGTGACTACGTATTAATAAACAAACGTATTGATTGCACCCTTCTAAAAGAAAATATAGTTTAATTAGTAAAACATGCATTTATTGAAAAACTCTGGGGTAATAAAGGATCACGTGCTAGCCACTAGACCAGCAGGGAGGATACCCATTCGCCCGCATAGTTAGGTTAATCATTTCAGACATTACCACTATCCATGAGTGCATTAGTAATGTCAGATATCAAGAACAGGCCACCAAGCTCAAGGAATGGGGCCCTGACGTTATGGGTTCGGGTCAATTCTATTCACGTATTAAACATGAACTTGTTGGACGGCGTTGGCGGCATTTGAAAGGTTTCTATCCGTTAAATACAATTGTGGTGTCAAAAATCGATCCCTAGCCTTGAAGCTCAAGAAACTGGGTCCGGAAGTTTTAGAGGCGGGCCCTTTCTATCCTCCTTTAAAAACGGGGTTGTTGGACGCGGATGATAACATTTGGAAAGATACTAGTAGTTTGAGGACAGCGTAATGTCCGAAATCAGTTCCTGGCCACAAAGCGCCAGAAATGAGGTTCCGAATTAGCTTAATCTCAATACCTGGTTGCGGAAGATAGAACAACGTTTATAGCTGTGTGGATGGTTTTAACTCGCGTAATAAAATACTGAGATTGAAGCACAGCAAAGTAATACATCACAACCCAAATGCTTGGAACCGAATCTGATTTCTCACATCACTGCCATCCTCAAGGGACCAAGACCTCTTCAATGATTAAAGCAAGTCAATGATGATAGAAGAATTGGTTGATTGAAATGTGGGAGGAAGCGGGAGTACCCTGATAAAACCCACGGATACGATCCTCTCCACCACACAACTTACTTGCATGGGTATCGAAACACTAAGGACCCCACGCACGAGTCGAAGCGCTATACCACTTAGACACCGCGCCCTATGATTACAGCAAATGAATGATAGTAGAAGAATTGATGGAGTGAAAAGTAGGAAGAAGCGGGAGTACCGTGAGAAAACTCACGGATACGATCTTGTCCATTACAATATTACTTGGCACATCAGATGACGCACTCTATCACTGAGCCACCGCGTTCAATGATTAAAGTAAGTCAATGATAATAGAAGAATTGGTGGAGTGAAACGTGGGAGGAAATGAGAGTACCCTGACAAAACATACGGATACGATCTTGTTCACCACAATCTTACTTGGCCCACCAGACGAAGCGCTCTACAACTCAGCCACCGCGCACAATGATTACACCAATTCAATGAAAAGACAGGAATTGGTGGAATGAAAAAATGGGAAGAAACGGGAGTACCCTGAGTAAACCCAGTGACTCGATCTTGTCCACCACAAACTTACTTGCCCGCTGATGGAAACAATAAAGTCTCGAAGCACCAGAGGAGGCGCTCTACCACTGAGCCGCCGCGTCCAATGATTAAAGCAAGTCAATGATAATAGAGGATTTGGTGGAATGAAATGTGGGAACAAGCGGGAGTACCCCGAGAAAACCCACGGATACGATCTTGTCCACCACAGACTTACTTGGCCGGGGATGGAAACAATAAGGTCTCACGAACCGGAGGAAGCGTTCTACCACTGATGTAACGTTACCAATGATTGAATCAAGTCAATGATAAAAGAGGAATTGGTGGAGTAAAAAGTCGGAAGAAGCGGGAACACCCTGACCAAACCCACAGATACGATCTTGTCCATTACAAACTTACTTGGCACACCAGAAGAAGCGCTCTACCACTGAGCCACCTCGTTCAATGATTAAAGTAAGTCAATGATAATAAGAGAATTGGTGGAATGAAATGTGGCAGGAAGCGAGAGTACAAGGACAAAACCCAAGGATACGATCTTGGCAACTACAAACTTAATTAGTCCACCAGAGGAAGCGCTCTACCACTGAGCCACCTCGCCCAATGACTGAAGCAAGTTAATAACAATAGAAGAATTGGTGGCGTGAAATGTTCGAGGAAGCAAGAGTACCCTGTCATAACCTGCGGATACGATTTTGTCCACCACAAACGTACTTGGCCGGAATCGAAACAATAAGGACAGCACACACAAGAGGAAGCTTTCTACCACTGAGCCACCGTGCCCGATGATTAGAGTAAGTCAGTGATAATAGAGGAATTGGTGGAATGAAATGTGAGAGGAAACGGGAGTACCCTGAGAAAACCCACGGATACCATCCTCTCCACCAAACAATTTACTTGGCTGGGGATCGAAACAAATAGGACCCCACGCACGAGACGAAGCGCTCTACCAATGAGACACCACGCCCAATGATTACAAGACGTGAATGGTAATAGAAGAATTGATGGAATAAAAAGTGGGAAGAAGCGGAAATACGCTGAGAAAAGCCACGGATACGATCTTGTCCATCACAAACTTACTTGGCCAACCAGAAACGCCACCCTACCACTGAGCCACTGCGCTCAATGATTGAAGCAAGAGATTGATAATAGAGGAATTGGTGGAATGAAAGGTGGGAAGAAACGGGGGTACCTTGAGTAAACCCATGTATACGATCTTGTCAACCAAAAATTTAATTAGTCCACCAGACTTAGCGCTCTACCAGTAAGCCACTGCGCCCAATGATTGAAGCAAGTCAATAATAATGGAAGAATTGGTGGAACGAAATGTGGGACGAAGCCGGACTACTCTGACAAAACCCACGGATACGATCTTGTTCACCACAAACGTACTTGGCCCGGAGTCGAAACAAGAAGGACCACACGCACAAAAGCAAGCACTGTACCACTGAGCCACCATGCTCAATGATTAAAGTAAGTCCGTGATAATAGAGGGATTGGTGGAATGAAATGTGAGAGGAAACGGAAGTACCCTGAGAAACCCCACGGATACGATCCTGTCCACTACGAAACTTACTTGGCTGGGGAACGAATCAAATAGGACCCCACGCACGAGACGAAGCGCTCTACCAATGAGACACCGCGCTCAATGATTACAAGAAGTGAATGACAATAGAAGAATTGATTGAGTGAGAATTTGGAAGAAGGGGCAGTACCTTGAGAAAACCCACGGATACTATCTTGTCCAACACAAACTTGATTGGCCAACCAGAAAAACCACCTTACCGCTGAGCCACTGCGCTCAATGATTGAAGCAAGTGAATGATAATAGAGAAATTGGTGGAACGAAGTGTGGGAGGATGAGGGAGTACCCTAACAAAAGCCACGGATACGATCTTGTCCATTACAATCTTACTTGGCACACCAAATGACGCGCTCTGCCACTGAGCCACTGCGCCCAATGATTAAAGCAAGCCAATGATAATAGCACAATTGGTGGAATGAAAAGTGGGAAGAAACGTGAGTACCCTGAGTAAACTCAGGGATACGATCTTGTCAACCACAAAATTAATTAGTCCACTAGAGAAAGCGCTTTACCACTGAGCCTCCGCGCCCAATGATTAAACCAAGTCAATGATAAAAGAGGAATTGGTGGAATGAAAAGTGGGAAGAAGCGGGAATACCCTGCGAAAACCCAGTGATACGATCTTGTACACCACACTTACTTGGCCGCTGATGGAAACAATTAAGTCCTCACGCAACAGAGGAAGCGCTCTACCACTGAGCCACCGCGCCCAATGATAAAACAAGTCAATGATAATAGAGGAATTGGTGGAATGAAATGTGGGAACAAGCGGGAGTACCATGAGAGAACCCACGGATACGATCTTGTCCACCACAGACTTACTTGGCCGGGGATGGAAACAATAAGGTCCCACGCACCAGAGGAAGCGTTCTACCACTGATGCACCGTGACCAATCATTGAATGAAGTCAATGATAAAAGAGGAATTTGTGGAGGGAAAATAGGAAGAAGCAGGAGTACCCTGACAAAAAACACAGATACGATCTTGTCCACTACATCCTCAGTTGGCACACCAGACGAAGCGCTATACCACTGAGATACCGCGTTCAATGATTAAAGTAAGTCAATGATAATAGAAGAATTGGTGGAATGAATTGTCGGAGGGAGCGAGAGTACCCTGACAAAACCCACGGGTACGATCTTGTCAACCGCAAACTTAATTAGTCCACCAGAGGAAGCGCTTTACCACTGAGCCACCGTGCAATGATTAAAGTAAGTCAGTGATAATAGACGGATTAGTGGAATGAAAAGCGGGAAGAAGCGGGAGTATCCTGAGAAAGACCACGGAAACGATCCTGTGCACCATACAACTTACTGGGTTTGGTTTCGAAAACATAAGGACTCCACACACGAGAACAAGCGCTCTGCGAGTGAGCCACCGCGCCCAACGATTAAAGCAAGTCAATGATAATAGAGGAATTGGTGGAATGAAAAGTGGGAAGAAGCGGGAGTACCCTGACAGAACCCACGGATACGATCTTGCCCACCGCTAACTTAGTTGCCGGGGATCGAAACAATATGGGCCCCGCACACCAGACTAAGCGGTCTACCATTGATCCACCACGCCCAACAAGAGGAACAAGAAATTTAAAGTTACTAGGAAACATTTTAAGAAGCAATATCTTTCAATGATAAAGGCCACTACCCGATGTTCGTCTTTTAAAAACTCCATGAGCATAAAAGACTGATACGTCCCTCTCGTATTATGTCTTTTTAAAACCATATACATTATCCGGTTATAATCCTTTATTCGGCATCCAGATATTATCCGTTATCTAAATTTTATAAATTATCCGGATAAATTCATTATCTGGATATTATCCGACATCCATATATTATCCGTTATCCGAGTCTTATTTGTCATGCGTTATCAAGATATTATCCGTTATCCGTCATCCGTTTTGTTATCCGTCAACCGGATATTGCAAGTAAGGATAAGTTTCTATCCTATATCAGAATAAAAAAAATATCCAAATGTGGCCATTCCTAATCAGCACCGTCAAAAGCATACACAAACTAATTGTCTTCAAAGTTGGCTATACAAGAGCAGGGGCAGATCCAGGGGCGATCATGGCGATTGTCCCCCAGAAAGGGAATCGTTCTTATTTTATATATAAATAAAACCCATTCCACAGCTTGGAGCTCTTAAAAGTAGCTATAAGTAGGAGTATTATCAACCACCGAGCCCCTAGAAGTACATCGTAGATCCTTTTCTGCACAAGAAAATGGGAAACACTTATTATTCACATTCAGTTTGCACATCTCAACAAATAAACAATATTTTCACTGTCTTCCATCTACTACTGCATTCTACTGAACTGTAACGACTTTTTATGTTTAAAAATAATTACTCATTTTTCAATAATTGTAAATGTTTGTCAGTTCAGTAATTAACCATGAATAGAGTCAACTAGAAGTGTTTTTGTAACGAAGAAATAACAACATGAACTGTGAAATATCTTTTCACAAACTGTCGAGAGTTGAGAGTCGACAAACTTTACTTTTTCGTTTACCGATTATCTCGAAACCGCGGTAGCCAGAATTAGCCCAGAATAGGGGACTTATATTAAGAAAATGAAAATCTCAGGTCTTTTAGTCTGAGAAAAAAAGGAATGAAATCTCTATTTTCTAGTTCTCTTAGTCTTGTAGCTCTTAGTCCGTGACAAAGTACTGATAGAAATATAGCCATTGAATTATGACTAGTTTGTAGAACATTCCACTTTAATATCACAGAAAATTCATCTTCCGGCTTGCTTGGTTGTGACAAGTTATAGAGTGTATTAGTATACTATGTTAAGTATGTGTACTGTCACTGACTTGTGATAACAATCAGAAAGAGAAGTAAAAGGTATATTACAGTAATAGTTTTCTGTTAATTTTTGTATTCAAGAGGTGACGGAAAACCTACTTTTATCTTAACATTTGTTTTTCTTAAAATGTCTATTCGGGTTCACACCCTTCCCCCTCAACATTGAATACGAAAATGGAGAACTTATTTAGAATTTGATTGTTGATTCCAGTATATTTCAGCATCACTTCTCGGACCTGGGCCTGTGATATGTCGATACATCGCTATCGTCGATATCTATACTATCATATATCAACATTCGATATCGTGAATATATGGACATGAATATATCATTCTAAATTTTCGATATCGATACTCGGGGGGTTCGAGATATAAGGGATCCCTAAGACTTGCGATGGATGAAGAAATTAAACTTACTTTTTACAATATTGTTTTCTAATCATAATATCTTTATTACCACAAATTGCAATGTAAAGACATCCACTTGCAAATTTGCAATATTATATGGTATAATTTCTTAGGAACCAGAACTTTTCTGTTCCCTGAAAAAAGAAACAAAAAATCACGTGCAAAAGAAAGTGCTTCGAACTTTGAACTAGAATTTACCATAAGAAAGATTTTTATTTTTCTCTCTTAGAGATTTCCACCCCTTTTGGCCTTTGGTACCGCTCATTGACAAAACGTACACACATGATCGCTATATGCATTCATGCTCATAGGCAGAGTTAGAGATTATGAAAAGGAAACGAATTTTTAATAATAATAATAATAATAATAATAATAATAATAATTATTATTATTATTATTATTATTATTATTATCACAATGGGGTTACAACTAGGGTCCCATTTCTTTATCTTGCATGGGAGTGCCGCAAGTCTGCTACGCCACTGGTGTCCCCTATTCTGTGTTTGTTGTTTTTTCGTTTCGTTTAGCTATTTGTTTTGTGCTGTTAGGCTTTTATATGAAACCTTTATATTATATAACTTCCTTTTTATGAGTTTCTTTTTTTAGGTGGGGAGGGGAGAAAGAGAGAAATGCTTTCTTCTTATATGTGTTTCTTACCATTCATCTTGTTTGAACTGTTTAAGTAAGTCATTTTGTAACTTTGATTTCATCCAAGTCCGGCAGAAGAATAAAATTGTCATTCTTAACAATTAGTTTTATTCTCTTATTTGCAGTTTGCCACACTGATATATTTGTGATAAAATTGAGATTCAATCCAACGTTTTTCGAATTTGCAACCAACTCAACCGCCGAGCTTTTTGGGTTGCCTGCTATTGCAGGAAAAGGAGAATTGCAGGTAATAATGCACTTTTGGAGTCGTGTATACATTTTAAACAGGTATGCATTTTTTGATAATTTTCAGCTTTTTATTAGGATTTATGTAAGTATACACATTTGTATTTGTTTTTCTGACTGTTTTTAAGGGCTTGAATATAACAATATTAATTTTTTTACACGCCTGCAAATGCATTAGACTTGAAAAAGTTGCTCCAGCATCAATTTTTTAATTTTATATTGTACAGTTTTATGGTGTGCTTTGAAATATTTTTAGGCCATTGCTTTTTCTTAGGTTTTTATGTGCGAGTTTTACAAAGTACTCAGCATTTGCTGGTCTTTTAACTTTTGGAATTTTTAATAACTAGCGGACTTTGCTGGTTGAATGAACTCTTAAGAGGACCTTACAAGGAAATAGTTGAGTGCTTAGATGTTTTCCGGAATTGAGACTTTTTTTACTTTATTTTGGACAAGATTTTTGAGTGTTGTAACTGTATTTTTGCAACTTGCGTACTGTATTTTTCCAGCTGTTTTTGCCATGTTATCCTGTGGATAATAACGTGTGCTTATTAAGAGTTTAGTTTACTTTTTTGAGGTGAACTGTGAACTTTTGTTTGTTAGTAGGAATTTGGCATTTGGGCAGAGCTTTAATTTTTTTAAAAAAAATTTTTCAATGGCTGTTTTTATAGTTGCTCACTTGCATGCGTAAAGTTTCACTAATTTAGAAAAGGCATTTAAGAATACTAAAATGTACTTTACACCTTTAATTTTTGTTATGCACATAGGAAAACTTTTTTTTATTTGGGACTAGTGGATTTAATGGCACACTTGTGTAACATGCAGTGGGGTTTGCCCGCTGACATATTAGGCTTGTTTTACAGTATTTTTTTTAATATTTTGACTCATTTTTGGCCATACATAGCATTTTGAAAGTTGTCGTACTAGTTTGCTGGCTGAAAGATTACCACTATGGTTGTGATGTAAATTTAATAGTGGTGTTATTACAACTTTAAGGATACATATGCGCACACCATTACTGTTTTGTTTACATAAACGTTTATTTAGAATTTTATACCTGTGGCTCTTTTTATTTTTTTTTTGAAAATTTATTGCTTTTAACTTTTTAAAAGTGGTTTACAAAAATTATTTGACGTTTATAGCTCTCACAACATTGCAATGAGACTCCGTAACTTGCACGGGACTTTATTTAATATTCTCATTAGAGATTTCTTGAGAACCGGTTTAGCGTTTATTTTATAATTGATATTTTTCTTTGGAGGGTAGCTTCATTCAAAGTTTGCCATATTAGCGTTGGAGCGAACATGTTTAAATTTGAAATTAAATTTGCTAACGCGAGTACCCAACGTGTTATTTGTTGGTTGATAAGTCCACATAGTAGGATAAATTTTAGGGCTTGATGTTTCTATTTTATTTTGAAGCGTTTTTTTTTACTAAATAGTATTTAAATTTTAACACGCCATCTATAAGTGCTGCATGTTTTTTTCAGTGGTAGTATAATTTTTCTGACGGCCGGTTGAAGACTCGAGGCGACATTTTTATAATACGTTTAACTGTCGTTATTTATTTGATATACATAACTCGAACATGCCTTATTAGATGCATCTACTTTTAAGATTATCTTTTTGTTCGGAAGTGGCTTCTGTAGAACAATTAAAAAAATACATTTTATTTTCTTAAGCGCGGCTTGGTGTACTTAAATGTTTGGTATATTTGTTTGTTTGTACTTAATACCTTTTTAACATATTAAAAAGCAGATACAAAACGTCAGAGTTCTTTGTCCTAAAACATTTCTAGTATCCTAAGTATTTTATTAGGCTACGGAATTCTTTAACATTACACGGGGCCAGAGGTGGAGTGGGTCAGTAGGTCGGTGGGTCAGTGGATCAAGTTGGTCAAGTTTTCTGAATGGTTTAGTGGGTCGTGGGTCAACAGTATGTGACCCACTATGACCCACCATCCACCGTGACCCACTGCGACCCACGGACTCAGTCTGATCTACCGTTCCACTCTGCTCACTGCATTGTAGACGGTATCTTCTGAAGACTGGGAAATTTGTCTTCGTTTTACTTTCAAGACCTTCATTTCCCCTCCCTTTCCATTTGTTTCTGTCTATTTACCTGAGGTGAGTATATCTAACCAATTGAAAAAACAACTTCAAGCACTTTTGATATTGGTATTTGTAATTGTAATAATAGCAATACTTGGCTTTCGAGACCTGTGAGTTTTTAGATGAGCTAACTACTGAAAAAAAATACATTTTTGTATCACTGTAATATATAAATTAATATATAAAAATTGAATTTAACTATGTGTGCTTGATCATCACGGTCAAATTGCAAAGTCAAATGAAGTTACTTTTGGTATATAGTTAGGCCTTAGTCCAAACTGGGATGTTGTATTGCTTTTATTATAATATTTAATATACTAAGGAGGTAGTGAGGATCCGAATATTTACGAAAAAAAAAATGATCTCGCAAGCCGTTAAACTTATGGAGCTGAAATTTAGTGTATTAACTTTTTATTGAAAATAAACAGATTGTGTACTAGCACGTTTTAAAATTCTCCTTTATGGAGACAAGCACTTTCTATATATGAAAAATTGGTAGTGAGTTGGTTTATAAAAATGATCGAAAACGGTCGATATTAGTTAAGAAAGAAATCAGAAACAATAATACAGTGCATTGCTTCATATATCCATTGCTTTCTACTATAGTAATTGCTGAAGCTTGTTTATTATATGGAGCGCTTACAGCACAGGGCAATCAACCCATAAAATTGTGAGAAAAATAGACATAAAATTTGTACTGTAAGCTTAATTACACGGAAATTTTAAGTTTGGATTGTACGCATAATTATGTAATTTTACTCTTTTTTTTTTCTTGACGTTCGTCTTCTTATTTTGATTTGGGGCTTTCAACTTTCATCCTTTTTTCCACTGAAAAGTATAGATAATTCATCAAGGAAATAATTATACTATGATCACTTAATTGAAATTCATCGTAATTTGGCCCATGGCAAACCGCAGCGTGGTGATTGGAGGGAAAGAAGGACGGAAATTCCCATTCACCTCTGAATTCTTTCCAGGAACCTCGTTCCCTTTCGCTTTCTAGAGGGGGAGGAAACTTCGTAATGAGATCAAACCTTCATGTGTAATTACAAAAATTAAATTTATAAATAAATAAGAAATCATCAGTTTATCAGGCTTTAAATGATAATTTATGCAGAAGATTCCCTATCGAAGGTGTAGTAGATGAAGTTTCTGTTCTCCATGAGTCGACAGTGTTAATTCACATGGTCGATATGGAAAAGATGTATGGTGATAGACAGATGATACTTCTTGCTGAGTATCTCAAAACTCACCGTGAAAAATCGTTATCAGACTTAAGTCTAACAAGCATTTTGTCAATGAGAAGTTGCAGAGACGGGTAGAAGTATTATCAATTTCCACGACAGTGTGAGAACGGGGTTCCCCCTTATGAATTTACAGATGACTGATATTAGAAATAGACTAAGTGCTCAAACAGTGTCTAACTTGTTGTTCATCAATGTTAATGGCCCACCGCTAGACAAGCTCAAAGTAGACGAGATAGTAATTTCTTGGCTGAAGGATGGACATCCTTCCTCTGCGGATGATTTACCACGAAAAATTCAGGAGGCCAACAGGAAGTAAACCCGATTTCAGATTTGTTTTAAGGTGGAAAATTACGAGTATGGAAAATGTATACTTGTATTACTAATAGCTTATTTGTGTTACTCACCTTTGTACTTAATTTTTAATAAGTCTCTTCTTTGCTTTAGTAAACTACTTTGAATAAGTATTCATAATAATTGCAATTATGCATATTCGTAATTTCAATTTAACGTGGTGTTTTAATGATTACACAAATTACAATTATGAGCATGCTTTATGGAGATGCTCTCACAGAGGGTACCCGAGCACCTTACGCACTATGAAAAACTGATTTTTCAAGTCTTTTGTGAGAAAAATACTGTGAACCTTTCCCAAATTGTACAGGGGTATTTTCCTGTGAATAGGAGTTTCTTTTGGAATGCGTTGAGAAATTAACACTTGCAAGAATACTCTCTTAGTACAAGTATATTTTAGACACACACTATTTTCCCCCCACCTCGAAGTGCTTCAAGTTCCTCACTGACAAACACTTTACCATTTGATATTGTAAAAGTCAGATACCCCGTTATTGTAACAGAGTGGTGCTTGAGCGATTGACTGGAAATTGAAGCTCCGATTAGTGACAATTTCACAGTCTTGTTTCATACAAGTGTAAACTCTTTAGTCAGTACAGAAGAAGCCGTGGATCGTGTTCACAGTTGATGATGATGGATTTTGGCTAGTCACAGTAGGTCACAGTGGATGAGGGTGTTCCATGGTGGGTGGTGGGTCAGAGTGGGTCACAGTGGGACGTGGTTCGCGGTGGGTCACAGTGGATGGTGGGTCAGTGGGCCGTGCGTCAAGTTTTCATTGACCCACAATAACTCTGCATGCGGTACGGATCTCAGTAACTTTTTTTTTTACTTTTTTTCTTTTTCAATGCAATGCTGTGAAACCTCATACCCAATAATTTTCATTTTAGGCCTTGCACATTCATATTTTTTAATTTGAGTGTTACTCCTTCTTGTTTTGATAATGTTAATACCTTGTTCAAATGCATCAGATGTTTTGCAAAGCTGAGTGAGACCACAACGGTGTTGTTTACATACGTATTACAAAAAGGCTTTACTTTGTTTCCAAGTATTTGATTAAGTGCCCTTATGCAGGACGATAAGCTTGTTTTCATCCCAAATACCAACTTTATGAAACAATCGGAAATGCAGTCGTGGACAAAATCTAAATACTTTTGGTTTTTCTCTTTGACCTTTCTCTGAATGAAAAATTCAACCATGTCAAGTTTTGTATAGAAACACTTATTACTCAGTTTTTGCAAAACGTTTAATGGTGCTATAGGTTGATCCGTCTTACCACGGGTTACTTGTGACAGTTTTCTTTCATTAATATAGAGTTTAATTTTGCCATTACGTTTTGGGACAACTACAAGAGGGTTGCTGTACTTTGAAGAGCAGTTTCTAATGATCCCCGACGCCAACAAACGCTTAATTTATTTTTTACTTAATTTTGGCATTTTATGGAAATTTATATATTTTTGATTTAGTAGGGGTGATGACAGTTAACTTAATCTTATGTTTGTAATTTACAATAGTCCCTGGTTTTTTTTTATCGAAAATATATCTGTGTTTTATTTGAAGAGACGTTAATTCGGCCTTTTTTTTATCACTTAATTTTTGATAAGTGTTTACATGTTCTTTTATACTTTTAACCGTGCCCTTCGTTTAGTTTGTAAAGTAATTAATTATCTTGTATAGTTCAATAAGTGACTTTTCATTCTTTAATAATCACTAAAAACTATTATTATAATCCAATATTAGTGTTTTCTATGGGTACACATTCTTATGGGTACACGTAATATTCATAATTTATTCACATCAATTTTAATTTGTAATATATCATTAAATTTTTTTTAGATATCTAAAAACAGCCTACTAAAAAGAAAAGAAACTATAAAAAAATATTATTCTACAAGTTTCTTTTTCTGTATATATTATGAAACTAAAAATAAAAAAAGCAGTTAACCGCAGTGTCTAAAGGCAAGAGTCTGTCCCCTCCGCTGTAATTCTTGCTCACCGCTCTCCAATGTCAACTCTTATAAATAGTTTATGTAACATTTTCTGTTAACCACCAAATTCTTCCCTCCCACTGGTTAAGGCTGGTTAGTGCTTCTTACGTTAGCTGCTCTCTTTTAAATTTTAAATTTTAAAAAATTACTTTCGGTAAAAATTAATCAACAAAAGTTAATACAAATAATAGTAAAAATAGTAGAAAATAGTCTAATAAAAGTCAAATAAACTTTAAAAAACACTAATCAATTTCCACTTTAAAAAACTCATTGTTCTCTCGTCAAAAAGGAAAAAGCTGTAACACTAAATAATCTGTAAAGGATTAGTAAAAAATTTAACTTAAAAACACTTAAAAAATAAAAATTAAAACTTTAAGTCCTCACAAACTTTAATAACCTTTATTTAAATTAATAAATTTTCAATTGCTGCAATAAAAATCTATATTAATGGCACTATATAAATAAAATACTTAAATATATCAAATATAATTCAATATTAAATAAAAGTATATGTATCTCATAAAAGGATTTCATCTATTGTACTCAAATTCTTCTAGCCACTAAATAAGTACTTCATTTATATAAAAATGTCTCTCTTTCAAATGAAACAACATAAAGTCTAACCATGGTTTCAAATAATCTCCTAAGAAATTGTCTGATAAAAAACTCTCCTAAATATTAAAATGATAATTAATACAAAGTCATAAATCGATGTATCCAAAAACTATCGCTAACAAAAAAAGCAACTTAAAATTTAAATTGGCGAATACAAAAATATTAGCAACTGTGCTAATTATATAACATTACTATCTTTTTGGCTAAAATCATTATTAGATATCGTTTGTTAATTAATATTATCTAAATTGTTTTAATAATTTATATATAATTAAAAAAAAGGTGTCAATATTCCATGGTGAAAAGTAGGAATGAGTAATCTATAATAACTCCAGTTGCCTGCACTTAACACCGGACAGCCCCGTTTCTGTGGTAGATAATTGACCACGTTTTCTGGTTTTGATGCGTTCTGGGAGCACATTTTCAGCACTACTATTTGGTACCCGTTTCGGGACCTCCGTTGGGTTGGCGGGGCTAGCTTCACCCTCGCCCCCAAGTTGGCAACTCTGTTTCTGCGGTAAATAATTGAGCACATTTTATGTTTTGATGCCTCTCCTGCGAACACATTTTAGCACTATTATTTGGCACTCGTTTGGAGTCCCTCCGTTGGGTGGGTGAGGCTCGCTTCAACCTGGCCCCAACTTTGCAATTTTGTTTCTGCGTAAACAATTGACCACATATTTTGTTTTCATGCTTTTCTGGGAGGACATTTTTAGCACTATTATTTTACTAGTTTGTTGGCCCTCCGTTGGGTGGGCGGGGTAGTTTAACTGTGGCCCCAAATTCTCAACCTTGTTTCTGCTGTAAATAATTGAACACATTCTTTGTTTTGATGCTTTTCTAGGAGCACATTTTTAGCAGTATTATTTGGCACTAGTTTGCTGGCCCTCCGTTGAGTGGGCGGGGCTAGCTTCACCCTGGCCCCCAGAAGGGCAACTCTGTTTTTGCGGTAAATAATTAAGCGCATTTTACGTTTTGATGCTTTTCTGGCAGCACATTTTCGCTCTATTATTTGGCACTCGTTTGGGGTACCTCCGTTGTGTGGGCGGGGCTCGCTTCACCCAGGCCCCCCACTTAGCAACTCTGTCTCTGCTGCAAATAATTGATAACATTTTATGTTTTGATGCTTTTCTGGGAGCACATTTTAGCACTATTATTGGCACTAGTATGGGAACCGTCCGTTCGGTGGGCGGGGCTACCGTGAGCGTAGTTCCGCTCAAATTAATCTTCTAATATCTTGGTAATTTCAAGAGCACATTTTTTAAAATTTTGTACTTTGTGAAGCAGATTGTTAGCTTACTTTTGGTACTATTTTCTAAAAATGTGCTCAATTGGGATGGGCCAGCTTCACGCACGTATTCAACACATCTCACATATAGTAATTTGTGACTTATTACTAACGTTAGTTGTTTCTTCATGGATAACCGATTACGTTTTGGATCTTTGTACAGTCCGCATCAAAAAATTGCGACAGCTAAAGCCGTGCAGCTAGGCCACCCAATATAAACCATCTAATCCCATAATCGTGTCTGGTAAACAGACCCCCTCTCTGTCCTCCTTTCTTCTCTCCCATACTAAAATTAGATTACAACATGAACGCAATTCTAATTTCAAACTACACATATATTACTATCGATAAAATGAAATAACAAAACCGAGACGAAACAAGATTCATAAGTTGATTTAGGGAGAAACTAAAACACACACAATGAAAAATTCAAATCAATGGATTACTACTATAGAGAGAGAGAGAGAGAGAGAGAGAGAGAGAGAGAGAGAGAGAGAGAGAGAGAAGGCGAGAGAAGAAGAAAAAGAAAAGGGAGAACAGATAAAAATGTGGAATTTTGAACTTAGTAAGAAAATAACCTAAAATTATAAAGTTCCGTTACCAGATATCCAACAGTAATATAGAACTAACGTTCGTTTTTTTTATATATTTTTCAGGAATATTTGAATATATAGTGGATGCTTGAAACATCATTATGTCACTTTGAAAAAGGATAGCGTACTCAATTTCCAGTAGAACTTTAGATCTCACAGACACATCTAACAAGCAAGGGGCGCGATATCGAGACTCGAATTGCGCAATAATAGTTACATATACTGAAAGAGCATCAGGTAGTTAGTAAGTTACCAAATTATTAGCTGAAGTCCGCCAGTAGGGAAAAGTTATGGGACTTTAAAGTTCAGAGCCTGGCGTACTAAAACCACACAAAACTTAGCATTTGGCTTGTTCCTCTTTGTATTGACAAGAGATAGTGAACTCTAACGTATTTCCATCACAGAACATGATGTTTGACATAAGAAAATCTGTATGAGAAGAATTGTCAGTGTTGCCATCCATAGAAATTACAGTGTTGCCCGAATAAGAATGCCTCGAAAAGCTTACAAGGAAATAGTTCGCGATCGGGACTTTCGTTGCACAGTACGGGTTATAAAGTATATTCTGAAAGAGCACCAATCATGAAGTGACCACGTTATTAGCTCCAGTCCGCCAGTAGGGCAAAATTATGGGGGTGCAAAGTTAACATGAGAGTCTGTGGGAAACACAATGAATAACCTGTTTGTGTGTGCAATAGCAAATAGTATTTGTTTGGTAAGGGGAGATAGCTATGTAAATGACAGTTTTAAGCCACACAATTGATATGAAGAGCAGAAAGTATCGAGTGATCCAAACAAAAACAGTTAGTACAATATTCACATCGGACGATAGCCAGCGACGCGCAGTAATAACACATTTCTGTGGTAAGAGAGTCAAAACAGTACTGAATTGGTGTCTGGAATGCTTCCGGTGCGATGTCCATGTATCCCGCTTGGATGATATATCACAGCGTTGGATGATATATCACTGACAACACGAACCGAGTTTTACGATTCGCGATGCTCTTCATTTGTGTTGTCTGTCTGTCGGTATGCCTCACGATAAATGCCCAACGAACAAACTGATGCTACCCGAATGACATTTTCACAGGTTTATCATGAGGTCTACTTTGTGAAGCACCTTCATACTAGTGTTCTCTTGGTAGCTTTTGCACTTCTGTTGAAATAATATTCTGGAATGTTAATAGAAGTATAACTACTTTGATTCTTACAAACTAAATAACGTATTATGTAAAACGTAGTTCCGTGCAAACCACGAAAACATGATGTCACAAAACACCGTTGTGTTCACTCTTTCATTCGCTGCAAACCAAGCTTTTCGCGGTATTCTTATTCGGGCAACACTGTAATTTCTATGGATGGCAACACTGACAATTCTTCTCATACAGATTTTCTTAAGTCAAACATCATGTTCGGCGATGGGAATACGTTAGAGCTCATTATCTCTTGTCAATACAAAGAGGAACAAGCCAAATGCTAAGTTTGGTGTGGTTTTCGTACGCCAGGCTCTGAACTTTAAAGTCCCATAACTTTTTCAATACTGGCGGACTGCAGCTAATAATTTGGTAACTTACTAACTATCTGATGCTCTTTCAGTATATGTAACTCTTATTGCGCAATTCGAGTCTCGATATCGCGCCCCTTGCTTGTAAGATAATCAGAACAGTTTAACACATGTTTTGTTTTCCCGTGGTTCGGTAGTAAATTCGGCATTGTTCATTGGACTTACTGATGCAAACTACATTATAATAAACCCAGTAGGTAACGTAGGTCATATCTTCCATTCCAGGCATCTAATGCAAAGTGAACAATAGAAACCGAAAAGAAAAAGGAAGAAAGAGAGAAAGATAAAATTGAATGAGTGCTATTTTACTGATAATTTGTTTTATCAGAAATACCCATGTTAAAAGTCCAAACCGTATCATAATAAAACGTTACAAATGTTCAAATGGAAAATTGGATGTTCCTTATAGACGTAGCAGACCTTGCATGTTTCAAATTTCAACGTGAATAAATCACATTAATTATAGGATGGAAACAAATTTGTGTCGAACTAGTATAAATAAAATTCTGTTTCCAAATAACCAAAGAGGTTGCATTTTCTAGTCTTTGCCGAAGATTTATCTGTTCCGAACATCCAGCATCACTTTCATCTCTTGCAAATATAACGTTGTAATTTGCACAGATAGCATAAACACGCTAGAGCTCAAGCGGATCATAGTGTCAGTCGGATGATGTTGGATAGCTTATGGACCACCACTGGATCGAGGATTCAAATCCGCTGTGACCCGGTGATTCAACTGAGACTCGGGAACCCAGAAAATAAAAAAGTGATTTTACTTATTACCTTGCGTTTAAACAGTATTTATGTCAGAGATGGCCAGGACTGGAGATGTTATACCCAGAGCACGAAAAACTTGACGCTGAAGTTGCCAGTTAATTATATTCTGCGGACCGAAGAGGTCTATCGGTCTCTTGCTCCGTTTTAACTTTGGAACACGCACACGCACATGAAGTGCGTGTGTATGTGAGAGAGAAGGGGGAGAAGTGAAAGATGCAACGACAGAATAGGGAAACGTCAAGAAAGAGAGAGGGTCGTATTTAAATATGCAACATACTTATCATTACAGTGTATGATGAAGAACGCAAACACTGTTCATTCGAATTCTCGCCAGTGATGCTTTGTAAATTCTCTAACAGAAGTCAAATTTCTGCTTGCAGCCATTATTTTATGCGAAAAAGTTATGCTAACTAACGGGAAATCGAACCGATATTTTACACTTGGAAGTCTGGTACTTTACCACTACACCGCCGATTGCTTTACCCAAATTTTGTCCAACAAATGCTGTGATATTTCTTTCTGAGAACGATAATAGGAAAAGTGTTTACTTCAGATCAGTGAAGTGTTTCGAAGGTCCTGGTAAATCCCGTGCCCTTTCCTAACCAACTTTGGTAAATCGTCTCTATCATGATAAAGGTGTTTGCTTCCACATTCTTAAGCATTGCAGGTCTATTATGAGAGATCGATTCTTCAGTATAGCTTTGTAAAAATTGCAGCTTTGGCCAGAACAGGATTCGGACCCATGTTGGCCAGCTTTATTAGTCGTAACTCCATTACATTACCATGCCACCTGAAACTAGAAGCCAAATATTACTTACTTTAACCTTGGTCATTGGAACGATGAAACTTCTTCCTGTAAGGTTATTTGCACCTAAGTGCACAACGAAAATCATTTATTCGACGACCTAGAAACAAATTACTGGCCACTAATAAAGTAAACCACATTCAATCCAGAAAAAAAATACAGAAATAAAAGCGTATTGTGCAGTAGTTTCGCCGTGCAAATTCAAAAGGACGCTAATAATAATAATAATAATAATAATAATAATAATAATAATAATAATAATAATAATAATAATAATAATAATAATAATAATAATAATAATAATAGTAACCTATATTATAAAATTGAAAGCGACTGTGACTTATAGTGTCTTGAACTACCCGACCGATCTTGATCAAATATTCAATATTGATAATGATCAAACCTGGGAGTATTTTTATATATTCGTACTGATCGTGTTACTTAGGGGACGGGGAGGATGGAAAAATATAAAAATATAGAAAACTATAAGTCATGAATCAAACGAGCAATCTGAATGGAATTTTCAACGTAGGTTTCGCTTGTGAATGGAATGCATTTAGCATTTCACTTTGATGGTGGAATGGAGGGAAGGGAGAGGACTGGGAGATATACAAAAATTAATGTAAATAAAGATAAAAATGACTATGTTAATGAGTTATGGGGAAGATATATAAAAATAAATAAAACTTAATAATTCTTGAACCACGCCACCTATCTCAATGAAATTTTTAACATAGATGAGGTTCGGGCCTGATATGTTTTTACATTATTTCACTTTGACGCTAGAACTTAGAGAAGGGGAATGGGAAAAGGAGATATGTAAAAATAAATAAAATTTAATGGGCCTTATGCAGAGTTTTTTGACGTATGGTTAACGTCATACTAAAGGCCTCACTACCCCATGAATCATATGTTAGTCTAACTCTTTAGTATGGCACTAATAAAGCGTCAGAATGACTCTGCATAAGCCCCAAGAAGTCTTGAACCACCATACTGAATAACGGAGCATATTATTATTTATTCTCAATTTAGCTAAACAAAGCAGCCAATTGATGCTATTATTATTATTATTATTATTATTATTATTATTATTATTAATAATAATAATAATAATAATAATAATAATAATAATAATAATAATAATAATAATAATAATAGCGTATTTTTTAACTTGCAGAGCGAAACTACTGTATAATATGTTTTTATTTCTGTATTTTTTCGTTGATTCTATGTTGTTTCCCTTATTAGTGGGCACTAATTTCTCTCTAGGAGAATAAATGAATTTCGTTGTGCACTTAGGTGCAAATAATCTTATAGGAAGAAGCTTCATCGTTCCAAAGATCAAGGCTAAAGTAAATAATATTTAGCTTCTATTTTCAGGTGGAATGGTAGTGTACCGGTAACGTAATGGAGTTACGATTAATAAGGCTCTCCAGCATGGATTCAAATCCTGTTCACGCCAATATTGCATTTTTTACAAAGTAATAGTGAGGAATCGATTTCTCATATTCGACATGCAATACTTAAGAATGTGGAAGCAAACACCTTTATCATGATAGAGACGATTTACGAAAGTTGGTTGGGAAAGGGCAAGGGATTTACCAGGACCTTCGAAATACTTCATTGCTCTGAAGTAAACACTTTTCCTATTAACGTTCTCGGAAAGAAATATTACAGCATTTGTTGAAGAAAGTTTGGGTGAGGCAATCGGTTGGTAGTGGTAAAGTACCAGACTTTCAAGTGGGAAATCTCGGTTCTATTCCTTGTCAGGTTGTATAACTTTTCCGCATAAAATAATGGTTGCAAAAAGAGATTTATCTTTTTGTGGAGAACTTACAAAGCATCGGTGGCGAGAATGCGAATGAATAGTGTTTGCGTTCTTCATCATACACTGTAACGATAAGTATGTTTCACATTTATATTCTTCCCTCTCTCTCTTCTCTCTTTCTCTCTCTCTCTCTCTCTCTTTCTTGACGTTTACCTATCCTGTCGTTGCATTTTTCACTTCTCTCCCCTGTCTCTCACGTACACACGCACGTCATGTGCGTGTGCGTGTTCCAAAGTTGAAACGGAGCAAGAGACCGATAGACCTGGTCTGCAAAATATAATTAACTGGCAACTTCAGCGTCGAGTTTTTCGTGCTCTGGAGATAACATCTAGAGTCCTGGTCATCTTTGAAAGAAATACTGTTTAAAAGCAACGGAATAAGCAAAATATCTTTTTCATCATCTGGGTTCCCGAGTCTCAGTCGAATTGCCGGGTCACTACGGGTTTGAATCCTCGATCCAGTGGTGGTCCATAAGCTATCCAACATTACCCGACAGACACTGTGATCCGTTTGATCTGTAGCGTGTTCATTCTATCTGTGTAAATTACAACGTTATATCCGCAAGAGATGAAAGTGATGCTGGATGTTCGGAACAGATAAATCTTCGGAAAAGACTAGAAAATGGCAACCTCTTTGGTTATTTGGAAACAGAATTTTATTTATACTAGTTCGACACAAATTTGTTTCCATCCTATAATTCAATGTGATTAATTCACGTTGAAATTTGAAACATGCAAGGTCTGCTACATCTATAAGGAACATCCAATTTTCCATTTGAACATTTGTAACTTTTTATTATGATAGAGTTTGGACTTTTAACATGGGTATTTCTGATAAAAAATTACCAGTTAAATAGCACTCATTCAATTTTATCTTTCTCCCTTTCTTCTTTTTTTCGGTTTCTTTTGTTCATTTTGCATTAGTAGTCTGGAATGGAAGATATGACCTACGTTACCTACTGGGTTTATTATAATTTAGTTTGCGTCAGTACGTGCAATGAACACTACCGAATTTACAACCGAACCACACGGAAACAAAGTATGTGTTATACTGTTCTGATTATCTTAGATGTGTCTCGTGAGATCTAAAGTTCTACTGGAAATTGAGTATGCTACTTTTTCTGAAAGTGACTTAATGAATGTTTCAAGCACCCTCTATATACTCAAATAGTCCTGAAAAATATTTAAAGAAACAAACGTTATTTCTATATTACTGTTGGATATCTGGTAACGGAACTTTTTTATCTGTTCTTCCTTTACTTTTTCTTCTTCTCTCGCCTTTTCTCTCTCTCTCTCTCTCTCTCTCTCTCTCTCTCTCTCTGTCTCATTTCTGAACCTCTGTGTAGTAGACATCCATTGATTTGAATTTTTCATTGTGTGTGTTTTAGTTTCCCCCTAAATCAACTTATGAATCTTGTTTCGTCTCGGTTTTGTTATTTCATTTTATCGATAGTAATATATGTGGTTTGAAATTAGAATTGCCTTCATGTTGTATTCTAATTTTAGTATGGGAGAGAAGAAAGGAGGAGAGAGTGGGGGTCTGTTTACCAGACACGATTATGGGATTAGATGGTTTATATTGGGTGGCTAGCTGCACGGCGTTTGCTGTTGCAATTTTTTGATGCGGAGTGTACATTTTACATAACTCAAGAGCGTATAATGTCAAGTACATACGATATTATTTTATTCTGAATAGATTTGTTTCCAAGTGTACAGTTTTATCCTCGCTGTTTCTTAATGCTTTTAGAGAATTTTGTCCCCGGCACGTAACCTGAGTGCTAACTCCTATCTGTATGTACCTTCTTTAAAAATAAACAATTTCCATGTGTTTCTACATATCGTATATATGTGACCTATCATCTCCTTGTCCTATTAATGGTAAGTCACTCCTAGCGCAATATAAAATTGTCTTAATAATTGGTTTCAACTGACCTCTATTTGATGCTGTTGTTTCCATCTTTTTTCCTATCCAGAATAATACTGACTGATCCAGTATGGTCTTCAAGAGTGTTAAGCAAACAATAGGTAGTGATTCACGTCATTTACCTTTTTGTTGTTTGAAACTCACGTGACTTTTATGACTTCCTCCAAGTTGATAGTTTAAAACGGACACAATAAATAATAATATTTTAATTTTCCTTCGTCCTTGCCTGGGCGACAAACATCGCAGCGGAATAGGAATACTGAAACGAAAAAGATTCAAACAATACTTAAAAGAACATTGCGTCGAAAATTCTTTAAAATGTTATTAGTTTACTGCAAATGACATTGTTGTGCATTAACGTTGGAATTTTAACATTTATGAAAATGTATTTTGAGAAGCATTGGAAATGTTTAACTAACAAAATCCATGAGGGTACATAATCTTAATTGGCATACATATAATGCATACTCTTATATTACCCAAATAAAGAAAGTAGGCAGATGAAGAAAGTAATGTCAGCACACATATTTCGTATGCGTGAAATCATGTGCAAAGTATAATCATAAAGAAAAGGAGACGTTGTGATTTGTGTTGATTCAATCCATCCATATCATAAAATATTAAGAATCATACTTCTGATATTTTTTAACTTCGCATATTTATTTAATAAATAATAAAAGAAAACTCAAGTTTTGAGTTGAATTTCCACATAATTTTTTAAGAACCTGAGAGTGAAATATAAGTTTAATGTGAAACAAGGTATGTAATTCTTAAGCATTATATCTTACGAATGAGGGCAACTATGCTGAATTCCATTAGATCCACCTTTTCCTTTTAGTTTCATTGTAATGAACTCTGAAGACATCATAAATATGACTAAAACGTATTGTCTAACACGCATTAGGTTCAGGGGAAAATAGTTTCAACGATTGCCTGTTATGCTAAAATCCGTTAAGTCCTTGATTTATTCTCTTCTTTTTCGACTGATTTGTTTTTACTTCCCTTTGCATCAGAACCTTTGCTGGTGTACGGCTGCTGTGCTGGTTTCCCACGGTACCGTTTGCCACAACTTGATTTTGGTTTGTTTGCCGCGATTTTCAGACAGTATTTTTATTGCGGTTTTATCAGACATTATTATTGTGAAGATTCACACACACCTGATGTAAAATGTAAGGGTTACTAGGCATATTTTTGAAATCTTGTGGATAAGTGATAAGTGTTCTCGCGTTTGGAAGGAGATAGATCTCATTGGTCTTGCTGCTGAAAAAAGGACATTAAGTAGCAAACAAACGAAGACAAAACATCATTGCTAACACATTAACATCATAAGTTGATTAAATTGCATTTTCTATTTTAACGTATTTGTTACCTCCTGTCATATAACGTTATACTAAAGAACTAAAGAATTAGGTTTTATATACTTAAGAAAAATATAATGAGATATTTCGGTTTGAGGTGCCTCAATTATGACCGGTAGGCTAAAGGAAACGGTGATGATGGCAATTCTGGAATAAAGAAGGTAAGAGGAAGCAGAGAGAACCCGAAGAAAACACGTACACGTTGTTTCTCCATCAGAAATCCCACTTCGCGAGAGCTGAGATCGAAGCAGACACCGCACGTACCAGCAGCGAATGCTATCAATGAGCCAGCGTAATCCTATATACTTAAGAAATGTATATAAAATAGTTCTGTCTGTAGCAAGAATGGGAAAAATATGAAGTGTCAATATGTAAGAAAAGAATACATATTAAATTACGAATGTCAGAGCTGATCTCATATAGCCTTTCTGCTAAATCTAAATCGTTTATAACATTCCATAGTATAATTTTTATAAATACAGAAGATGTGTCCTCTGCACTCTGTGCATATTGCCCATCACCCAATAGTAGAGTCAGACAAATTGATCCACATCAAAGCAAAAGCCGCATCTTGTAAAAGTAACTAGATATTGTATAGAAGGTCCTGTAAACGTTAAGTGCTACCTGAGAAGAAAGTAGGTCTGACTGTTTTCTGGAAAAGTTTAATGCCATTTGTGAAAAATGAATGACCCTTGACGCTTGCTGTTGCCAAGCATGATCATGATCTATGGCTTGAGAATGACCCCTGGGTTTCCAGGGACCTCGTATAACCCCTAGGGACCTCGTATAACCCCTGGATCCTGAAAAACTCGTTCTTCCCTGACTTTAAGGATTCGATTATAGATAGAGTATAAAAATTAGTTGTTAAAACTTGATACCTATAGACCCTGTAAAGAATGATGCGTCAGGACTCCTCTGTGGACCCTCCATTGGATTTAGGACCCTGCTCCTGTAGAAAATAACTATATTACTCTTCCAGGACCCCTCCAATTTTTTTAGGTCAATGATTCTGTCTTTTTTATTTCATTCTTATTATTTACAATAATATTCGTTGTTAAAATGATTCCAGGACCCCTTCAATGGTTTTAGGATCTTTCTAGAACAGCTCCACTCCATTTAGTACAATCCTGGGTCCTCGAATATAAAAAAAGTGCCCTGGCTTCCCAAGACCCCGTGAGTGTACTAAAAATGGGAATAGAACCCGGGATTTCGACGTTACTGGCGTGCACAGTAAGTGCTTAACTATGGCATTAGAAACTAAGTTTTGTAGAAATAAAACAATGGGAATCGTACCCGGGACTCCTAGGTTAAGGGCATGCACAGAAAGTGTTTTAACAAGGAGGAGTCGATTGCGAGGGAGAAATGTTGTGCATTCTCCGTCTGAAAGACGTCGCGAACTTGTGAGGTGGGGTAGAGGAAGACAATCCAACAGGAATCGAATACAGGATATGCAGGGAAGGAACATTTTTATTCATTTATTTATTTTATTGTTCACATTCTTTATCCTGGTTCATGTACTATACACAGACCATGGTCTTCATACATCCTTCTTCGCTGAAGTCAGGAGAGTAACTAGAAGCTAAGAGGAAAGCTTGCAGCTGTGTCAAGTGAATGTTTTTTATTTGTATCTCTGACATCACATTGCAATGTGGCTGGTTTTCATTCTCCGTACAAGGAAATACGTATGAACTTTCGCCTTGCTGGGGATCGCGCTGCTTTCTTCGGCATACTGCATGTGATTGACCTGAGTGAGGAGGAAAACAAGCGAGTATCTATGTGATTAAAGTAGTACTTTGATGCGTGCTAGGAGGATGAAGGGCGGAGGAGGAGGAAGCGACTATCTGATATACGAGTAAGGACATAATCTTGCTAGCAATAATATGCAGCCAAAAACACCCCTCTTCCGTCTTTTGCATACTGTTTGATATGTACATCCAGACAGCTATCTCACTGCTTCCTTGTGAACAGTTTTCATTGACCTCAGCCCTACATACTTTTGCTTCCTTGTTGCAACCAACTTTCGTCTTGGTAGAGAGATAATTGATTTTGGTTACTTGAAAAAATGTTTGTTGGAACAAGATGAACAGAACATTTGTCTTTAAAGGCATTAAGAAAATAGTACTATCACCGTTTGCAATCAGCACAAATTAATGGCCATACATTAGAATGAAATTTTATCATACAAGCTGTACATGAAGTCCGGATGCAAACCACAATTGTAATATGAAATAAATGTCTGCAGTATCCCAGAATCTATGTAGATCGCATCTTGAAATTTTTTTCCAGAAAAGATGTAATGCAGTCTCTTATTTGCACTGAAAAATCTAATGTCTTCTATGAATTTTTCCAGAAAAATGTTATGTAATGCCGAATGAATGACCTCCTAATGTGGGAAATAAAGACTATATAAATCTTAAATCCATTCCTTTTTTCGTTATATTCTGATATTAAGCTGTGCTGTACAGTGTGTTGATTATTTGCGACTCATTGTTTGAGCTTTGTTTTTTCTTCTTTGTCTTAGAAGATACACGTAAGTCCTCTCCTTTTATGCTTTTTTCTTTTCTGGCGCTCTTTTTTTGTTTGAGGTTAAGAGCTTGTTTAGACTGTTGAAAAAATGGTCGAATATGAATGTGGGAGGGGAACGGGAGAAGTCCGGGAAAAATCAGGGACAAACACACTGTGTACTATAAACCTAAGTTGTTCTGTTGTTGAGCTAAGTTGTATGAAAAAGGATTCAGAGGAAGTTTACAGTGTTTTAAAAATAGTAGAATGATGATGTGGGAAAATCGGAGAACTCGGGAAAACCATGGCTATAATGTAATTATTTAGTACAAACCTACCTTGTTGAAAACCAACCCAGCATAAACTTATCCTGTAATAAGGTATTATCTTTGAAAAATAGTAAAACGAAAAGCGGGAGGAAACGGGAGAACCTCGGTGAAAACCATGCTGATAATGTAATTATTTAATACAAGCCTAGCTTGTTGAAAACCAACCTAGCATAAACTTATGCAGTAATAAGGAACTATCTTTGAAAAAATAGTAGAATAGGAACGTGGTAAAATGGGTGAACCCTGCGAAAACCTATGCGACAAACACATTGTGTATTATATTTAACGACTCCTAATAAGACTAGTCGATATTAAGTTATAATCTTTGAGAAATTAATGAAATATTGGACTGAAGAAAGTGGAAGGAAAAGGGAGAAGTTCGGGGAAAACCCACGGACACACTTATTGTATGGTACAACTGTAAATTATTGAGTTGTTGAGCTAACTTATGATAAAGGGTTAAGACGATGTTTACAGTGTTTGAAAAAGTAGTGGGTAGAATTCAGGAACTAAGTGTTGAATTATTGTTCAACACAAAGGATGTATGAGACGAGAACCTATAGTTTTTTACTGGTTAATGTTCAATACATTAATAGCTACCTACATAATTAAGAAAGCTATATTTTTGTACATTTTAACAACAGCTTGTTTCTAGTGATTTTACCAACAATGCGAACTGCATAAGCCCTCGTTGTCCAGGGAGGTTACGGATCCACATAATTTTTTATGTTCAAGATTTGAACCCGGGTCATTTCACACTAGAAGTGTGTACTATATGAGTTAAAGCACGCGAGTTTTTTAACGTTGAAATCGTAAACAGCTTGCGGTACCACGTTCGGGCCTAATTCGGGTTTCGAAGTCGGGTTTTTAATTTAAAGTCACGCACATTAACCAGTCGAGTTTCATTCCTAGTGGTCCAAACGATACGCCCTATTTTCGGGGTCTTAATGCGTCCCGTCACCGCCCGGATTCGAACTTAGTTTTTAACGCCAAAGAAGCTCTGAATAGATGATTTTGACAAACACTATGTGTCCTTTCGTCTTTATTAAAGTTATTTACTCATAATTATTCGAACGCTCAGTGTGAGCATAGTAATTATTTACCGTTCCCTTTCCCAGGAAAGTCGGATAAAGATACTCTTTATTTACGGACTGCTTGGATATGAAGGTCAGAATATTTCTTTTAACAATGAATAAGTGTGAACATGCGAATTATATGAAGATTCCCTTGGCGAAGGAAGCTCAATATATGTACATGGGGAAACCCACCGTAACTGCTGTGTACCCCCGAACTTTCCAGAGGAAAGGGAAAAAGAATGTGTTGGGAAAGGTCAATATTGTGTGAAGTAAGAAAATGCTATTAAATTATTCGAACACTCAGTGTGATCGAACTAGTTTTTTGGTGATTGGTGCAAAATTTTAGGAGATAAGTTTTTCTAAGCTCCATTATTATTACATTACAGTGAGCTAATCCTTGCTAATCCATTAGTGAGAGCAGTAGCAGAAAAAACAATCCAGTTTTAAGGGGAGGCTACCAGTTTGTTCAGCGTCCGGACTACCGACGTGGGCAGGTCATCTTATTGTTGTTTGGATATTTACCAGCGAATAAGTACAGATTAACAGATGTGTATTTTATATTTCATCTAGTTTCTGAATTTTTAAAAAAACAAATCAAATATTTTTGCACTTTTCCTTGGCTATTTTTCAACCACTATTAATGAACAGTGAGAGAGAGAGAGAGGAGAGAGGGACCTTTTTAAATTGTAGTCATTCTTCATAAAGTAATTTGAGTGTTTTTCTCTTTGACTTATATTATTATTATTTAACCGTAGCTTGAAAATAAGTGATTGATTTTTCTTTTACACAATATTTAATTGTTGTTTGAGAAATAATTGATTGGTTTCTTTCTCACACACATAATTTAACTGTAACTTGAAAATAAGTGATTAGTCCTTTTTTAATTATCATTCTTCTGCATAAACTAATTTGATAGATGTCTTTCTGTTTTACTTATATTGTTATTATTTAACCGTAGCTTGAAAACAAATAATTAATCCTTCTTTTACACAATATTTAACTGTAGCTTGATAATAAGTGATTAATCTTTTTTAAACATCATCACTAAAGTGAGCTTGATAACTCAAAAAAGTTGTTTCTCTTTTGTCTGTTTTAGATGGATTTCTTTCCCAGCGGAAGAACTGAACATAATTGATGATATCTACCTCGAGGAATTGGTGCCCGGTCTAAACGATTACCGAAAGCCTTTAGAGTCTGTAATCCCGTAATGGAGCTGTAGCTACTTGGACATCGGGAGTCGGAGAGATTCGATGCACTATTACACGCCATTCGTACCTTTGAAAGTTATGAAATGAGTTCTTCAGCACTCTGTATCCATCGCTGATGTTTTGAACTTGTTTGTTGACGGATTTTTTCGTACATATGAAACTTATGACCAAGCTAAGGAGATGTCTTTCCCCTTATTATCTTGTGGGGAAGGTCAGATAGACTGAATAAAGGATACGGAGCTGTCATATTTTTTTCGGTTTTGGGACGGGATTTGTTTCCAAACAACTCTTAATCCCATCTTAAAACCCCGTAGTCGTGATCCCTCAAGAAAATCATAAACTTGAGTAATAATAATAATAATAATAATAATATAAATCAATTAACGAATCAGAAAATGCATTTTTAAATGAATTAGATGGATTTAGAAATCTAAATTCCGTTGCAGAGGAAATGGGGAGATTGGTTGAAAATGTAGACGTAGCTGTGATTAGATCCACGCAACAGGTCCAGGAACAAAATCCTGTATACAACCCCCTCCTCAAATTTGTGTACAGGGTAATCATGACTATACAAACCAATCTGATCCTCAGCCTGGCCCATACATAAGCATTTGTCATACGCCTGATACAGCATAGATTGGATATGGGAGCAATAACAGTAATAGTACAAGTAATACTAGTAGTAGTAGTAATACAAGTGGTAATAATAATAATAATAATAATAATCATTATAATAATAAAGGGCAAAATCGGAGAAATAGCAACTTCGAAGTTGTTAGAGAAAGCAGAATAAGGTTTCGTAAGTTTCATTTAACAAGCCATCAATCACCGTCAGAGCTGTGTTTAATGAGTGAAGCATTGATAACCAAGAGGCTTATATTGAAAGGCTTATAATTGAATTTGCGTTGGAACATGTATTATCCAACGAAGGCGTATTTTCCATGTATTACTTTGGGCTACACATAGATAGCAGTAACAGTACAAACAACAAGTCTGTGTATGCGCCATGAAGAAGAAAGGGAGACCTTTCAGCTAAAACAGTCCTTATCTCAATTCAACGAGTATTAAATTCAAATAAGGAGTTTCTTTTGGGGCATGAACTACTCTTTCGGTTTCGTATTGCCGACAGCATCAATGGAAGGGGAACACATAATGCCATGAGTGCTGTCAAAAATATTCAAAGTATCAGGATTATTTGGAAAGGAGTTTAATACGCATAGAAAATTAGTATTTAGTGCCGTTCCGTTGAGATTGTTTATTGGATAACGAAAAATGCGCCAAATGCTCAAAGTTTGTATCTTTTAAAAACAAGAGATTAGGATACATGCCTTCTTAAGCAGAAGTTCTCTGCGAGATGGCAGGAGTTAACGCTAAAACGAAGGGAGGCTGTGACTGTACATAGGTTGATGTTTTCCAATCGTATTTAAAAGGGAGTATGAAATTGTAATTTAGGAGGAGCATCAAAAGAATGACCGGGAATATATAGTTCGTTACCTGCAGAGTATGGAGAAAATAAGATGTTAATCTATTATAAAAGAGGTGACACTGTTGGCCATTCCGAACCTATTCGTAACATTACAAGCTTTCTCAGTAAACGAAAGTTTTGTTATTATTGTTTGGAAGGTTATGATAATGTAAACACAAGTGTGAAACCGTGTTTTTTTGCAAACACACTCAAGAACGCGATTATACTAGTAACAAAACTAATAGTGATGCATGCAATAGAGATTTTGCTGAGAGTGTATGTTTTGAAAATCATGTGAAGCGTAATAAAGCAGGTAGATCTGTTTCTGATAATGTTAAGGTCTGCATTGATTGAGGTGTCATCTTTGATAAGAAGCGTCCAAAATCTGATCACGTGTGTGGTGATCATTTTTGTTCAACGTGTAGCATGCATGTAGATATAAACCAAACATTTTTTCTACGAAGGCAAAAGCCTGTATATACTAATAGGTTTAGGTATTATCTGTCAGGAAAGTAAATGTACACCTACTTTTCGAGTCTTGCATTCCTGGGCTTCATCCATGGAGAGTATGAGAATTAAATCGATCAAATATTTACTGAGGGACAAGAAAAAAGTCTAATATGAATAAGACATTGCAGAGGGGCACAAGCTGAGTATACCAATACTGCATAGTGCAAATAAGCAGCTAAACCGAAAGAGAAAGCCAGAAACAGCTGCTAAACGCAGAAAAATAGAGTTAAAATTGTCGGAAGTGGGAACATAAAATACAAATACAACAAATATGCCAACAACTAATCATTTACCAATCAGCGATCTTGGTGTAGTGGTTAAGGCGCCAGATTCCTAATCCAAAGAACGGGGGTTCGAATCTGCTCCATGTAGTATATTTTTATTTTTAAATAACGCATACAGCACATGAAAGGTGGTTAAAGAGAGCGCATTACCCGTTTAATATGTTAACTGAAACGAGTTTAAAATTTCGGTGAAATTTATTTGAGAAGTGAGACAATGAAAATGAGGAACCAAATATATTTAAGCAGGGGTTGCATCAGAGGGTGGTGACCGAAAAAATTGGAAATTTTCCCGAATTTCACCCATGTGAGTCTCTACGATAGGTAAATTTCCTCAGAAATGTGCGTATTGCAGAAAGAGAGAGAGAGAGAGAGAAAAAAAGAAAGAAAGAAAGAAAGAGATACTCCCGGATCTGAGAGTGTGGTGCTTCCATTCAAATCAGTGAGATGACAAATAGACGCTTACATAATAACAATTCCGAATATAGACAGCCATAAAAGAAGCAATAATTGCAACCAATAATTGCAAGCTTTATCACCTAAGGTTCCAAGATCCGAACAACATATCACTAATATCCCGAGTGTGAAAATGTTGTGATTTACACAACTCCCCCTCTCCCCAAATATGCCCTGTGAAAACAATAACAAGTTTTGTTATGAGGGACCATATTGAGACTGCAATATTAAACTATATAAGTAGACTTTTACCAGATTCATATTCAGTCATTTTTTTCCACAACCAGTTTTATTGATATTCAAGACAGCAAAAGCACTATATTTGTTAACGACAAAGGGAAGATATTGCAACACTACGTTACACAGTGAATCATGCATATTACACTCGTGAGTTTTGCTATGCAGAGGCTTGCCACCGAGGCACGCTGAATAACGCCTGAAGGAAGCAGTGAGGACAGATAGCGATACAGTGAATGGAACTAGCAATGCGTTACAGACATTTCAAGAGAAAAAAAGAAAGATCCCTCTTTTCACACTTCATGCTGTAATTCTAACTTCCATTTCCCCATTAAAGTTACATGCGTAAACTATTATACAATTCCATTACACTTAATCCAGAGCCTTCAAACAACTTTGTTCAACGAAGGGAAACATAGAACACTGCACTTATAGATATACCATACATAGACAGTTAAGTAGTAACAGATGAATGTAATTCACCCCGCACAATATCTATTGCCTAAATATACAGTGGTTTCAAACAATTAGACACATAACAAACATTCGCAACACAATTATAACTTATCATATGTTAATTCCACTTCACAAGTGGTAGAATGAAAACCGTAGACTGACAGTGGAATGAAAACCGTAAAAAAAGAATGATTTTTTTTAAAAAAAAGTACAATTATGAACACAGGTTAGTGAAGGAAACAATGACGGTCATGAAAAGAAGATGATCCGAAACCGGATTTCGAGAAATAACTTGATAATGAGATGAAAACAGTATTTTATAAAAGGAATGGTTATGATGCGCTAGACATAACATGGTTGCCTGTTTCGTCTCGTCATGTGAAAACTTCTCGTTTTAGAGAGGCGAGAAAAAGCCTTTGTTTCTTCTTGTGCAGTGGCGGATGAGGGCCTAGCCACCCTACTTTCATATTGACGAAAAGATTTTAAACTATTATTTATATTGTTTTGAAAATTTATAGTAAGGTCATGATATACTTATAATAGTCTACATTAATGCAGGCCCACCAGCTTTTACCTTCTAGATCTGCCACTGGTTTCGTGGCTATCCCTGTGTGATCTCGTGTTTCCGAAAAGGGACAAATTGTTATCTAGTCTCCATTCGTCTAATTTTCTTTCGTAAACCTCATAATAATAGAAGTAAAATTAGAAGCCATGCGGCTTCGAAATATAACGAAGTTTACAAGTTAAAATTGATAATCGGACAAGAGAGGGTTATGGAATGCCTTTAAGAGATTTAAAGCGCGACGACTTCAGACAAGGATCTGTCACGTCTCGCCTAGGAAGACGAGACAAGACAGAGGCTTTGTCTCGTTTCGTCTCGGATTTAACAAAGCCTATGTTGTCTCGCCCATGCTGAATTGGAAGCCTCTCACCAAAGATGAAGTAGACCGTGGGATGTGGGTCAACAGGACCTGACCCACTACAACCCAAATCCGCCCTGACCCACCATAAGCCAGCGACCCACCAGAGACCCTAAAAGTAAACTGTAGACAAATTCAACACTCTTCAGAGGATGCTATATACAATGCACTAAGCAGAGTGTGTCGATGGGTCGTAGTGAGTCTGTAGGTTATGGTTTATGGTGAGTCACGGTGGGTGGTGGATTTCTGTGGGTCACATTCTGTTGACCGACGACCCACTAACCGACTTACACATCTTGACCCACATGTCTCATTTGACACTAAACCCACTTCAATTCTGGTGAGATGTTTCCAATTCAGCATGTGCGAGACAATATAGGTTTGTTAAATCCGAGACGAGACGTGATATATCCGTCTTCGTTACATTTGGAAGTCGCATGGCTTTCAATTTTACTTCTATTATTATGAGGTTTACTAAAGAAAATTAGATGAAAGGAGACGAGATAACACTTTGTCTCGTTTCGGAAACACGAGATGACACTGGGATAGCCATGACACAAGTCACAGGCTTCGTCTCGCATCGCTAAAATGAGACAATTTAACATGAGAAGACACAGGCAATCATGTTGTGTCTAGTGCATCATAATAATTTGTTTTCTAAAGTTCTGTTTTTATTTCATTATCAAATTATTTCCCGATCTCCGACATCGAATCATGTTTAGTTGACCGTCACGGTTCCGGAACCTTAGGTGATAATGCTTGCAATTATCACTTTGATGTTTTATAGTTTTATAGTCCATTTGTCAACTCGTTGATTTGAATGGAAGCACCTCCCTCTCAGTTCCGGGAACATCTCCCTCTTTCGCTCTCTCTCTCACTTTCCGTTTCAGAGGTGATGATACACAAAGGGGCAAAATTGCATAGAAATTTTACGACATTTCTGGCAAGATGGTCTCTGCAATAGCCACACTTCTTGTAGAAATTTGCCTATCGTAGAGACTCACATGTGCGAAATTCGGGAAAATTTGCAGTTTTTGACATTACCACATTCTGATACATACCCCTGATTAAATATACCCGCTTCCTCTTTTTCATAGTTTCATTTCTCTAATAAACTTCACCGAAATTTTAAACTCTTTTTCACTTAACGTATTAAACGGATAATACGCTCTCTTTCACCACCTCTCATGTGTTCTATGCATTATTTTTAAAAAACTAAAAAAAATATATTTATATATATACTACTTGGAGCAATTCGAACCGCCGTCTCTTGGATTTGTATTCTAGCGCCTTAACCACTACACGAAGATCGTTGTTTGGTAAGCGTTTTGTTGTTGGAAAAATGTTCGCATATGTGTTTTATGTTCGCATTTCGACAATTTCTACTTTTTCTCCGCTTTCTCTGTATTGATTTAATTCTCATATGCTAGATGGTTAGAGAGCAGGAATGTAGTGGCTAAGATGCCAGATTGAAAATACAAACGACGTAATTCGAATCCACTACAAGTAGAATGATTTTTTAGTAATGCATACAGCACGTGAGAAGTGGTAAAAGAAAGCGTATTACCCGTTTGAGATGTTAAGTGAAAACTTGGTAAAAATTCCTCTGACATTTATTAGAGAAGTGATACAATGAAAATGAGGAAGTAACTATATCTAATTACGGGTATGAATGAGAGAGCGGTGATCGATGAAACGAAATTTTCCCGAATTTCACACATGTGAGTCTCTACAATAGGCAAACTTCTTCAGAACTATGCGTATTACAGAGACCATCATATTCCACTGATTGCGCTAGCCAAAGTTAGTTTAACAATAACAAATGTTCTTTTCCTTAGAACGATAAATTAAAAAATGCATACTGCAGATGAACGAAGTGTTTCGAATGTCCTAGTAATTTCCTTGCCCTTTCCCAATTAACATGTGTAAATCGTCTCTATCATGATACAAGTGTTTGCGTCCACTTTCTTAAGGCTTGCTCATTTAGTATGAGAAGTCACTCTTTGATTTTTCACAATTGCTATGAAAATAAAGTAACTTGAAAAGGATTTGAAGCTATATTGATTACCCGTATTACTCACAAGTCCAGCACTTCACCCCTACATTACCTTCTCATGCAACATCATAAGCTAAATATTGCAAAGTTCAGCCCTGATGTTTGGAACGAACCATTAATAAATTAAATAACATACAATGGAGTAAAATTACAGAAATGACATAATATTATACAGTGTAAATTCAATAGTATAATAATAATAATAATAATTATTATTATTATTATTATTATTATAATTTTTATCGGTCCTGCGCAGAAAGTGAGAACTAAATCAATCACATGTATAGTCATAGTAAGGATAAGAGCCTAAACTGAATAAGACATTGAAGCGGGTCACAAGCTGGGAATAAAAATAGTGCATGGTGTATATAAAGGACGACACCGAAAGAGAAATTCGGAAACAGCAGGTAATCGGAGAAAAAAACAGTACAAATTGTTGAAGTGGAAACAAAATACAAATACGAATAGGGATGAAGACGAGTCGAGCCAAATTCGACTCGACTCGAGTTCAATTCGAGTCGAATCAAAGGTAATTTTCTTGAGTTGAGTTCCGAGCAAAGTCACTGTTTTCGAGGACGAGTTTCGAGTTGAGTCAAGTTTGATAATGCCTCGCTCGTTCGCTCAGCTTGTTTTAACTCGTTTTGAAATAATGGCCTGATTAGACTGGAGTAATGTGGAATACTTTTAGTGTTGCTCACGAAAGAGGTGAATCTCGTCTCGTAATTTTAATGCATCTCGTGGGGCAATTTAGTGTATCTAGTCTCGTATAGATAACGAAAGGACAAGAGTTTTTTTATTATTACGAGAGAGCCTTAAATGTAATCACAAATATAAGTATATACTGTAGTTCTTAAAATCAAGGCACGGTCGAAATCTTGAGCCCAAGCAGAATATAAACCCAGGTAGTGATATCAACCGGCTCCGCTCATATTAATTGAGCGGAGCTCGAGTCGGCTCGGTTGGGATGAGCCGTCGGCTCGGCCCAATTGAACCGACCACTTGAGCCGGCTCAGTAGGAACGAGCCATCGACTCGGCTCAATTGAACCGATGGTAAGAGCTTTTTCCGTTGGGATTGGTCACCTACTCGGCTCATGTGAACCGGTTCGAGCCAGCAAAGTTGAAACTGGTCCATCGGCACGGTTCGACTCAGCTCAAGTAAGCCAAAGTTATCAAATCGGCTCGGTTGGCTGACCTGTTGGCTCGGCTCACTTCTCCGTTCGGTTCGGTAGTGAATGAGCTGTAAGCCGAGCCACTCGAGCCGTTGAAAAGACTAAACCAGGTCCCAGGTAACGTTTAGCAACTTTTGGCTTGAGCCCGAAAACTTGCCCCTTCGGATCTCAAGCCCACAACGTGACCGATTTCCTGAAGAATTTTCCACGACCGAGATCGACAGTCAATTAGCTTTTACTATTTAGATACAAACCGCAAATTTTTTAAAGATTATACACGGTCTTAATAATAATATTAATAATAATAATAATAATAATGGTATTAAAAGTTTTAAACTTGTTCTAAAATTTCGCAAAACTTAATTAAACGTATAGATTTCGGTTAAAGGGTTCAGTACTTTCAAGACACATCTCTGCAACTACAAAAATTTTAAACTAGAGCGTTCCACTGAACTTTCATGTAGAAAGTATTCTACTGTATGTTTTAAGGATAACTGTAATAAAAGTAACTGAATATCACGCAACGGTAAGGCATATAATGAACTAATTTTTAGGATATGCAAAGGTAAATATAAAAGCTTTGCTACAAAAATACCTACACAAACCATAATTCAATGAGCTCTGAAATACAATGTAACAAAACAGCCTATGAGATTCAGTCTACACAGCAATTGTTATTTAAAGAATGGGCATACACTATTTGGAGAATAGAGACAAGACGAGAAATATTTACGATGATTCTCATCTCCAAAGCAAGACGAAAATTTTGAGTTACCCTTGTCCCGTGTCGAATGTAAAATGTTAATTCTCATGAGAAATTCCTCTTCTCGTGGGCAACATTAAACGAAACTGAAATATTCTTTCCAAATGTCACGTTTCGCAAACTTATGGAATTCGGTAAAGTTCCGGAATTCAGAAAGTTTCCGGAACTCGGAAAGCATCCGGAATTTAGAAAATTCCGAAATTCAGAAAAATCCAGGAATTCGGAAAAATTCCGGATTTTTCCGAATTTGGGAATGTTTACGAAATCAGAAATTTCTAAATTCCGGATTTTTCGGAATTCCGGAATTTGTCCGGTTTTACTTCCGGGAGTCCGGAAAGTAAAAATTCCGGAATTGGCCATCCCTAGTTTACACACAACCTTTCAGAACACTAAACTAATAGCTGTCTACAAACAAAGAAGTAATGCAAAGCATTTTGTATCCTGCAATACGTCATGTATTAAAATCCGACAGCAGTTTCAGTATCTAACCAGAAATTGAATATATCTAGCTACTGGAAGTTGAGGTATGAAGAATTGTATTGTGTCTTATCTTTTTGTGTCTTATACACCCCTGCAAACCTGTGAATGTCTAAACGGCTTTCGTTAAGTCCAAGTTGTAGTATTCACAGTTGCATCCATTTGCGTCTATATGATAGGGTTAGTAAGTCTTTCTCTGCTCTCCCGTAAAGTTGTGATACGATCTACTACAGGATACAGAACTCATTATCAATTTAATCAAAGTTGTTTTATTACTACACATCTGCTTCCGCCTCTGTCAACTCTGGTCGATCTCGTTGACGCGACATGTTTGTTTCTATACCCTTGTCTTCGTTTAGTGAATTAGACAGTACTTATTCTGATTTATGTTACTGCGCATGTCTTGTAGATAAATATTTATTCTGATGCCAATAATTTCCGTTTCGTCCAATCAATATTCCGTTCCTTATTTCAGCATGAACCTCTTCCTAATTATATGGGGAGCATGTAGGTTTAAATATCTCATGTATTACATATAGCATGTAGATTTAACTACATGTATGCCATTTGTCGACTACCAGCAAAAAAGGAACACGTGATCAGAATATACAACCCACGGAAATGATAGCTGTTAAACATAGTAGTCCCTAACGATACAGTGGGTGAATGCACAAAGCACTGGCTTCTCGTGCCGGCCACCCGAGTTGGAATCTATTTTGGCTTTTTTATCCAGTTGAGAGAAAATATTGTTTCTTTTCGTTACAAGTAGTCACTCTTTTCATATTTTCTGTCCTCCTTTGCATTTTAAAAAAGAAAACTGTCTATTCTTATTCGTTGTACGAATGATAGATCTTCTCTTTGATTCCATGTCAAACATGAGCAGGTAGTGAGAGACGCTGTTGATAATAATAATAATAATAATAATAATAAATATAAAAATAATTATAATAATAATAACTATTACTATCTGACCCATGCGTAAATTTCGCACAATATAATTTAATATTAATATGTGAAAATAAGTAAGGGAGCTGGCGTGCCCCTCATATTCTTTCATGCGCCTTATGGGTTCACAATGCCAAATGTTGGTCCCATCCCTCTACCACCTCCTGCTCTCGATGTCAAGTATTGACATTTTGCCTGTGGAGGGATCTACTGTGGCCGCACTACTCCACATGACGATGCGCCGAACGATGCTCTTCATTATTATTTGGACATAAATCGCTTATTTTCATTTGTTTACTTTTTAATCAAGTTGTGGGGGGCTAACGCATCGACGTATTTTTTTCGATGGGCCTTATGAGTGCATAGTGTCCATCGTTGCTCCCATTCTTCTACCATCTCCCGTTCTCTAGATATAAATTATTAATATTTTTCCTGTAACGGAGATATGGTGTTTCAATCATTACGTTTGATAAAGAATTGAGGTAGATACGGAGTTGCCATAAACAACACCTTTTAGTGATTATTATTATTATTATTTTACTTATCACTAATGTTGCTTATCACTATTTCCAATGCAATGTGTTACTAAAGAAAGAAATTAAATTATATTCCACGCAATTTACGCTCTCGAACATCAAATACTTCATTTATAATTTTCTGTGTTAGCGGAAAGCACATTTATTATGCTATTCTTTCAAATAAAACGTTTCACAATTTACTTCACTTTCAATGTGTAATTTCACATCATCACTAACAATCGTATTGTTTCGATAGGAAAATATTCCCCTCCCAAAACCTGAGCCTGGCCGTAGCACGTGAACCTTCTTTAAGTGACTAATCGGATCCAATACTTCAATAAACGCAGATAAATCCCTCCACACCAATATCTCAATAAAAGAGGAAAAGTCACTCAAACATCGTGAATACCCATTTATAAGCTAAATTTGGTTCCTTGGAACTTTTTAAAAGTTTGAACTGCCGCCATTTTGAATATTTACAACTGATTATTATGGTTAACGTATTCATCCAAGATAATTCAACAATAATGTTTGTGCCAAGTTTAATCTCCATACGCTGAAAGTTACGACAGTTGTTGCGTTCACAAAAACGTTATATATATATAGAGAGAGCGAAACTTTCGATCTGAGAATGGTTGAATGGTTTTCGTCTCAGAGGGTCATGTTCGGCAAAAGTGCATATATATTTTGCGGTGTTTCTGACGTGATGGTCTCTGCAATAGGCACATTTTTTTAAAGAAATTCCTATTGTAGAGAATCACATGTGCCAAATCGGGGAAGTTTCGTTTCTCCGATCACTGTGCTCTGATACATACCTCTGATTACATTACCTGCTTCCTCGTTTTCATTATTTGACTTCTCTAATAAATGTCAATGGAATTTTTAGCTCATTTTCACTTAACATATTAAACGAGTAATATGATCTCTTTTACCACGTCTCATGTGCACGACTCATTCGGAGAAGTAATACTCTAGAAGTAGAAACTAAACACACGGTTCTGATTGGTTGGTGTTATCCGCTTCTCGTCATGCAACATACATATAACAGAAAGGAAGTATTAGATTCTGTCGCCGTTTGTAGCCGACTGTTCTAGTGTATAGGCTATTAAAGAATTTCGCTTTTGGCGTGGGTTCAAACCCGGCCGTAAGAAAATTTTCTTTTAAGAACTTTTTTTAATCTCACACACTCCGCGCAGAACAGAAGGAATATTATTATTATTATTATTATTATTATTATTATTATTATTATTATTATTATTATTATTATCAGTGGAGTATTTACGATTTTGTTTCGGAGGGGGCTTTGCCTGAAAATGTCAAAATTCAGCAAAATATTTCATATACTTTACTATAGTAAGTAATATTTCGGGGTGGTTAAACCCGGAAGCCCCCTTCTTAAATACGCCACTGATTATCATACTTTTGAACTTGCACGGCGAAATTACTGGATAATACGATATCATTTCTGTAATTTTACTCCATTGTATGTTATTTAGTTTATTAGTGGGCACTAAATTGTCTGCAGGTCATCGAATAAATTAACTTCGGCATGGAATTTCGGTGGAAATGCCATTACAGGAAGAAAATTACCGGTTCGTTCCAAGCATTAGGGCTGAACTTAGCAATATTTAGCTTATGATGTTGCATGAGAAGACGATGTTGTGTAGGGGTGAAGTGCTGCACTTCTGAGTAATACAGCTAATCAATATAGATTCCAAAAAACGCAAGTGTTCAGTTGATGGTATATTTGTTTGTATTTGATTTTGTTCCCACTTCGACAACTTTTACTCTTTTTTCTTCGTTTACCAGCTGTTTCTGAATTTCTCTTTTGGTGTCGTAATTTATTTACATCATACACTATTCGTACTCACAGTTTGTGCCCCTCTGCAACGTCTTACTCAGACTGGACTTCTCTTCGTGCCCCTCACTAAACACTTGATTGATTTAATTCTCATACTCTCCGTGGCTGGAGCACAGGAATGCCATGCTCAAAAAGCAGGTGTACATTTACTTTCCTGACAGATAATACATCGCATATGAAGTAGAGACGATGTTGAAGGCACCGAGTGCGCGCGTTGAAAGGGAACGAGTGTGTGTGTGTTGTAAACATATATGTCACACCTGTATAAGTAAAGGTGACGATGAGCCATGTAAAACGTCTGGTGATAATGTTGGAGATCTGAGGACGAAAACATGTAATGACATCGTGATTGGGGAATGTAGCCGATGACTTATTTTTAAACTGAAATCTTTAATTTGATAATTTAGAGAATATGAAATAGAAAATATGAAATTAGAAACAACGACGAAATCGATCAAATAAACAAACTTTTTACTTTTACATTTTTTTTATTGTTGAAGTATTCAGTTAATGGTAAGATCGGATCTGAGGTTGCAATCAAAAAGTGATAGATTAACTTGAAATAGTGTACAAATATTTTAACGTGTGTCATCATGAGATTTAAGAAGAGAAAGTTGTGAAATTGGTTTCCAAATCCGTTAAGTATTAGTAAAATAAACTTCCATAAACTATCTTGGATTAACGGAACGTTATGACTGGTAATTTTTTTGCAACTTTCAACAATGAAGGGTTTTGAACAGTATCTTAAATATATTTTAAAATGATATAAGTTTCAACGATTTTAAAAAATTGCAGAGTGAACTAATGGAATCATAAAGTAACAGTTCAAGAGTTCCATCGGTTAAATCAGCCGAATCAGGTGAATCTAATATATCTAAGATTGATTCAGTTGCCAACATTAAGGCCTGGTAATGGCCGTTTATCTACTAACTCTAAGAATGTGTTACCATGTCCTCACTGTGTAAAATATTATGTGAATTCCAGAGGATTAGCTATACACATAGGTAAAAAGCATCAGGTTATAAATGGGGATGAAGAGTGTTGTCATATCTTTAATAATAGCTATCCTGATTATAAAACTAAAAGAACTAACATCTCTGACCGCAATAAAGGCACACAGGATTTGATATTGTCTAACTCGGGGAAAATTTTAATATCTTTAAGATTCTCAACACATATTTTAAGACGTGTCCCTCGAGGTGCTCGAGCTGCAGTTGCTGATACACTTGCCGATGTGTTACTTCAAGAAACATTTCAAATAACGAAAGAGATTATATCAACATCTTTCTATTTCCATTAGTTGTACTAACAGCTCCCAAAAAATCAGAAAATATAAAAAATCTTACCTCGTGGGTAAAACAAAGAGTTCGTCTTTGGTGTGATGTAGGTATTGACGCCTTAACCTGGCATCCAACAAAGATCAGAAAATCTCTTCCAAAGCAGAATGTTTCCAATCTTAAGATTGTAGAAAACAAATTTGCAGAAGTTGACATCCGTGGAGCAGTTCCGTCTACTAATGTAAGATGATACTGTTGCAGCCCCCGATATTTCTGTGTTTGAGACTCTATTGGAGAAGCATCCAGCCCATCCTGGTGAATTTACTTTACCGAAGTTTCCAGATTACCCAAACAACTGTGAAGGAGTTTCGATTAATGAAGTTAAGGTAACTATTAATTCCTTTCCATCTGGTAGCGCGGGAGGTCTCGATGGTCTTCGCTTTTCGATTCTCAAAGATCTCCTATCCTGTCAGGTACTTGAATCGAAGGGAAAGCTCTTAAAATCATTATGCGATCTGTTTAATTTAATTATTTCAGGAAAAGTTCCCTTGGAAGTTCGGCCATTGTTTTTCGGAGCCAAACTTACTGCTCTAAAAAAGAAATCTGGTGGAATTGGACCTATTGCCGTTGGTAATGTCTGGCGCAGAATATCAGCAAAAATTATATGCTTCAGAACACGGGAGTATTTTAAGAACTTTTTACTTGGTGTTTGTACTCCGAACGGAGCCGAAGCACCTGTACATGCAACCCAGGTTTATTTTTCCTCCATTCACAATGCTGCTAAGGCTATCTTAAAGCTGGATTTTCGCAACGCATTTAACGAGCTTCGCCGGGACTCCATGCTCACTACAGTGTTGAATGAATTTCCTTCAATCTATCCATATGCTTACCAATGTTACGCTCAACCCAGTGATCTATTCTAGGTGAAGACACTATTTCATCCCAGAGAGGAGTACAACAAGGCGATCCCCTGGGCCCAGCACTTTTTGCTAGAACCATTCATTCCTTAGTGAAATCAATCAACACTGAATTAAACATTTGGTATTTGGATGATGGAACTATCGCTGATGAACCTGAAGTAGTTCTTTCAACTCTAGCACAAATAAATGAGAAGGCATTTGCACTTTGCCTGTATTTAAATTTTTCAAAATTGAAGTTGGTTTTCCTGGGTCAGACGAAGCCAAGTTTTACCTATTATTTAAAAAATTTGACGAAACTGCCTCAGGAATACGTCTCTTTAACTAACCAGGATGCTTGTCTTCTAGGCGCCGCTCTCACAAAGGAAGCTTTTACCAATGTCCTGTTAAGCAAAATATCGAAGTTAGAATATTTTTTGTCTATACTCGTCTCGATTTCTGTCCATGCAGCTTTCTTTCTTCTAAGTGCCTTTTTGTTGATCCCTCGTTTAAACTACTTCTTACGATGCTTTCCATCTTGGAATGAGACTCCACTACTGGATAAATACGATCATATCCTTAAAATGGTCCTGGTATTAATTTTAAACTGCTCCTTAAGCGACGAATCTTGGATTCAAGCATCCTTACCTGTGAGATTAGGGGTCTTGGTATTCGGCGATTTCTTCGTTTTTAGCGTCCTACCACGGATCTCTTCGTTTAGTCGAGACTCTTCTTCAGCAAAGTTACCACCTAGAGCCATATGGTACAGTTCAAGAAGGGTACCAAATGGAAAAAATTACCAGATACAAATCTTCCAGAAATTAACAAAATAGGTTCTTAGGCATCTTGGTACACACCAATTGCAGCGCATTTTCATTAACTTCTCTTACAGTCAGTTATTGCTCTAGAGGATAAAGCCAGGATTCGTGCTGCCTCATCCCTACATGCTGGGGCATGGTTGAATGCAATACCCTCCCCAGCCTTAGGTCTTCATATGACTAATGAGGCAATTCGAATCTCTGTCGCCTTAAGATTAGGTGCAGATATTTGTACGCCACATCACTGTCCAGCTTGCGGGGATCAAGTTAACCAACGTGGCCTGCATGGCCTTTCATGCATGAAGAGCATGGGTAGACACGCTAGACACTCCTCTGTGAATGCTGGAGCTGTTGCTAGTCGTAGAGAAGTAGAAAAGCAAAGGAAATAGAACAACCTCCTTGATAAATTTATTTTTGCTCCAATTGCCATCGAGACTAGTGGTGCTTGGGGATCTGCAAGCCTTGATTTTATTAGAGAAGTAGGCAGACGTATTTCTGTCGTTACTGGAGATATTTGTTCAACATTTTTCCTAATTCAACGCATATCTATTGCCATCCAACGTGGCAACGTGTCGTCGGTTCTTGGCACATTACCACATGGAAAAGAACTAGGTGAGGTATTTCTTTTCTACCACAAAAGACAACACTGAACATTTATACAACTGGACGACATACTATACAAATAAGGTGTAATATCATTGGATGGCGTAGAAAAGCACACAGTAACACTAGATATGATGTCGTTGATGGGCGGTTTTCTATCCCTTCCTTTGGTTCGACTATCGAAATATATTTCCTGTTGAGTTAATTATTTTTTCTTATATGTTTCCTAGATTTATTTAATGCAATTGTTACAATTTTTTCTAATTATATTTTTCTGTTAGTCTGTTCCATTCCTCATTTATGCCTGTTGTTGTTTTAGTTGAATGTCGAATAATTTTGAATTGTAATAAATTTGTTGGTAAACTGTAAAAAAATTATAACAATATAATACAATAAATGAAATAAAAATAAATGAATTTTGGAATTCTTGCTTTGCATGTACGTTTTTGGGTTAACTAATTCATATCGGAATTCCGAAGAGAAAAATCAAAGGAATTTAATGACCGTGACTATAACGGCCACTCCCAGTCACGACCCCTCTTCACTTTTATTAGAAAGAGGTAAGAAAGGGTGAGAATAAAGAGAAGAAGGTAGAAGAAAGGAGGAAAAGAAGAAGAGGGAAAGGGGAAAGAAAGAAGGAACTAGAGAGAAAGAATTACAGGATAATTATGGAAATGTGGTAAAGGAACTTTAATAGTTATTAAAAAGGTGATTCGTAGTCGAATGTTATTACTTAATAATTTCTGAAATGATCCTGAAGAGACACATGTTCCCTCATACTGTCTCGACTTGGATCCAGGCAACTGCACAAGTGAGAGTTGCCCTAACGCACCCCAGATGACGAGAAGTTTTAATTTAATTGTTTGTCTATTATTTCATAATGTTAAATAACCTCTTACCAGTATCTAAATTTTTATAATGAAGATCAAACATACATCTGTATCAGCCAAGAAAAAAGTTTAAAGTAATGTATTTATTTTCCACAAATGGAAGTTGTCAAGATTTCTGAAAAGACTGTTGTTATTCAGGCTCATCCTGTTATTTTGGCTTTTCTCCAAGAGCCGATTTAGCCTAAGAGGCAACACTGTGGAACGTTAATTTGTTTCAAACGAATGTGAAAGGTTAAATTACTAACTCTTCTACCTCCTTAACACAACTTTTTCCTCTTTTTTTACATGACCAGTACTGCAGATTTTATGTATCATCAGCTCCCATACGCTGTAAACAATCTGTTGTTCGCTACGTGGGAGGGGTAAGGGGATACATGGTATCTCAGAGTTACTGTGCACTTATATGGGAAGGGCTTCCGCTTTAGATCTACGATAAGTGAGTTTGTGACGAGAAACATTGTGTCTATCCTTCTTAATTTCGTCTTCTTTCGCGGGGTACTCACATTCTTGCAAATCCCCATTGGATCAATTCTTCAAAAATCATTACATATTATTAATATCTGTCTCCTTCTGCACATAGATCATGATTGTGGGTCATGAACCTGCAGATGTAATGATTTTATTTAATTTCCTTTTTTTCACTACATTCAGTCCCAACTGAAGTTACACAACCATGCAGAACAAACCAAAAATCCTTCGCCATCTTCATTCTGTTCAAAATATTAATGGCCTTTCGACTACTTTTTGTTACTTTGTAGTACGCTGTTTACATGTCATGAATCGGATCCATCTATAATAAAGGAATATCTGGGACTCCCCACTTCCTGTGGGGAACTCACTTACGCCACCACTAAACGATTCAGAATCATGCATTTTTAGACAGAGCAGGTTAAAAGCCTAAGACAATAAAATGCCGCCTCATCTCAATAGCTATTAGTTTTGGCGATCTTCGCCTCTAAAGTTAATCTTCCCAAGGTTTAGGACAGTCCTAGTTTTGAAGTTATGAACTTCCCGGTCCAGTTGATTGTATATATACACTCCAATTAATCACAGAGCACAATAGCTGTTTGCAGAATTGGTACAGTTTAAATATATGCGTTTAATTTCTATTTGAGATACTACCCTGCAACTTTGAATTCTTTTCACGTCACCTGATAAAGCTAGGTTCATTGCTGTTCGCAGAGGTGATGAGGTGGATAGGGTTGAATAATTATTACAGCAGAATCACGTTATACCGTACCAAAGCGTTCACAATCCCCAATGTCCATGAATTTTCACTTCTTCTACTACCGGTAGATATAGTGTTTCAAAACTTGTTGACGCCTCAAAGTTAACGCCCGTGCGGACTGGTAGCGACTAGTAAGATTTGGCAGATAACTTACTAGTAATAAATTTATTTTATTTTTTATTTTTTAATTTTGGCAAACAACTGTTAGGATTATTCTATTTACTGACTTTATTCTAGTTTTCCATACTCTACTGGAAACTTCTCTCAGTTTCTGAGGGGTCGGGTATTTTTTTTTAAGAAATTCTAAATTTAGAGAACACTGACCTTCCGGTAGGGCCGGAGTCCCCAAGGTCCCGGCCGGACACGGCGCAAAGTGAGATTTTCATAAAGTCACTGTCTTTGTGGAAATCTCGCTCAGGCCACAGACTAGCTCGTCGGCTTGGAGATATTTATCTTGGGCCACGCTCTTTAGTAGGCCACCTTTTTCAGCATACGAAGGTATATTTGACTGTGGATTGTTGTATGTCAAAATTTGACCACTTATCTTTGTAGTTTTAGTGTCCTTGCTTATTGTTTTGGCGCATCGCGTTTTTCTTTCTTTCTCTTCTCTATGCCTCAATTCTCTTCTTCGAGATTTTTAAAAAAAAAATTCAACCTGGCCCCACCCCCAGTTTTCAACTTCACATATATCAACCATTTAACATATATCATTTGAACCTGAATTACCAACTGAGATGTCGCTAGACACGATTCGTGGAGGTATTCGTTGATGTTGAATATTAAGGGACCATTTTCCATCACATTTCGACCCACTGCCATAGCGAGCGATGGTTTAGTATACGATTAAATTTTACTTTCGTTTCTTTTATCATGATCCGGTCAGAATTCTCCGTTAGACTATGAGTTATTTCTACTTTTGTTTCCATTTGTAACCATAAATATGAGTATTGCCGTAGTTGTTTGGGCCCAAAAGTAGTATTAACATTTTAGAGTCATATATTTATATATATTATGTACTTACGTGCCTGTTTCCCACACTAAATGTCCATTATTTTAAACAGAATGCTTGAGAATATAAATTCATTCTGTGCGGTCGATTAGTTGAATTTGTCATATAGTCGGATTTTCTTATGTGGAGTGTTGCAACCTAAAAATTTAATTTGTCGGGGTTATTAATTTGAAGGTTTAAATGATTATTGAGTATATTCATATTGAGATATTAATACGTGTGGAATATAAGTATGATATTAAAGTAAAATGTATAATGATGAATTGAGTAAACAAATATGTGTAAAAGGTCTTGGTACCTACCACGAACGGTCCTTCGTTGCCATAGTTCCGAAATATCCGATGAATATAAAAAGTGAATGTTAGAAAATACCGCCTCATGTTAGATATTCTCTTTAATCTTTGTAATACTATTAAGTAACATATGTAACTATTAACATGGTCTGTATTAAAGTAATTGCATGTAGCATGGGATTAAGACAGGTAATCCTAACTCTAATGTATTGTTAAATTTACCCTCAAATTAGTGAACTGAAATCCTGTAAAATTGCATTTCAATTTCATACCTCCTATACGAATCCTCAAACCTGACCAGTGTTTCCACCTCAGTAATCGTGCTTCCGATACAAATGAAAAAATCCTTCTGGACTTGGAAAATTCTCATTCCTTCATAAACTGTGTGAATCTAACGACAAATGTGTGTACCTGGTAATACAAGGTAATATTGATTTAAAGATAGTCTGTGAATGTTATAATAGGTGGAACGACCGAATAAGTAATAGAGTCATCGTGATATTATGACGAAAGTTCGTTCTCTTAATCCCGGAAATGGGAGAAATGTATCGATAAATACTTCTACAAACCGAATATGTGTCGGTTATGATTAATAAACAAAACCTTATGTGTGTATATTAAAATGAAATGAAGTTGAATGCATGGACACCAGAAAGAGTGCTTTGATAATATGTGATATTATAGCTCGTGTAAAAGTACGAGACAGGACTCGTAGAAGTAATTAAAATTCTTTATATATGAGATAAAGACTCATTGTAACCCTAATCTCAAGTTTTTTTCTTTTCTCATAATATTGTAGAATGTAACGATATTCACAGACTTACATCATATTTTACCAAAAGTTAAATAATTATAATTATATATATATATATATATATATATATATATATATATATATATATATATATATATATTCATCTGTCTGTTAATATATATACGCCATTACAATGCTGTTATTCAATTTCGTATGGGGATTGATACACTTATATCTATACTTATTGCATGTTCATAATATTCTGTGTTTAATTTCTCAATAGATGTAATAAATGTTCATCAATTGTAGTTCGATGGCTTCTTTTAAACTATTTTCACCCATGTCGATACGCTGTTCTGTATGTATGTGCGTGTGTGTGAATGAATGATAAATTTAGTTTTATGTGGTAGCATTTAATATTGATTTACTATGGTAGTGTTTATAATAAGTGTGTAATAGCATGTTATATGAATTGGTGTATGACGGAGGTTATGAAAGATAACTAATTCTCAATTAGTCTAAATCGGATCTGTGAGGAAAGCCAAAATAACGGGATAAGCTTAAATAACGACAATCTTTTCAGGAATCTCAAAACTTCTATTTGTGAAAAGTAGGTACATTACTGTGAATTTTCTTCTTTCACTTGGCTAATTCAAATATGTTTGATCTCTACCATGGATATGTAGATGCTGGATAAAAGGTTATTTAACGTTTGGAAATAACAGGGAAACGATAAATTAAAACTTCTCATCACCTGGGCTGGGTTAGGGCAACTCCCACTTGTGCAGTTGCCTGGATCCAGTTTGGGGTAGTATGAAGGAACGTGTCTTTTCAGGATCATTTCAGAAACGATCTACAAATAATAACATTTGAGTATGAATCACTTTTCAATAACTATTCAAGTTCTTTTACCATATTTCCATAATTATCCAGTAATCCTTTATCTCTAGTTCCTTCTTCCTTTCTCCTTTTCCTCTTCCTATTTTCCTCCTTTCTCCTACGTTCCTTCTCTTCTTTCTTTCCTCTTTCTAATAAAACTGAAGTGTGACTAGAAGTTGTCGCTAGAGACACGGTCATTAAATAGCTTTGATTTTCCTCTTCAGAAGTCTGATATGAATTAGTTAATCCTAAAACATACATATGAAGTAAAAATTCGAAAATTTATTTATTTTCTTTATTTCATATTTGGCTAAATTATCGAATTAAAGATTCAATTTAAAACAGCCATATTCCCAATCACGACGATTTCCTATTTCATGATTTAAAGTATCATACCATTGTTAATTTTCAACTTTTATTTTCAAAATGAATAAATTAGATGAAGGTAGGTAGAATTAACATTTGAATAGTTTAAGATGAGAAAACAATTCAAGTTAGCACAAATTATCATTAAATTTATTGAAAAATATTTAAAAATTAAGAACGAAAACTAGATAAATGCAGAAAAACATTTGTGGATTCAGTATAACTCTGTGGACAATTTGATTTTACGACACATGCAATACTAAAAGCTAACGGAATTCACAAAAGAATCTATTCATAGATCCTTTGCGAAATTTATGCACCTGTTTCCCAATAGATGTTAAGAATACCAAGTTTTAACAGTTATTAGTGATTACAAACTATAGCAATAATAAATATAAAAATGAAAATGAAATATTTGAGTTTTACGTCCCACTGTTATTCCGGTTAGGCTAAAGGAGACGATGATGATGAGTAATGAATGAAATGGTGGAATGAAGAAAGTGGGAGGAAACGGGAGAACCCCGAGAAAACCCACGCACGCGGTGTTTGTCCACCACAAAGTTTACAATAATAAATATATATGTTAATTTCAGTTACTCCATAACCATTTTGAATATTGTAATTCCGACTTTATAATCGTTATCAGTGACCTCAAAAATATGACGAAATTAGTTTTCAGCCTATTTGTAAATTTTTATAACATTAGCCAGCCATTTTGAATTTTGAGCTTTGATCTCATAAACGTTGCCAGCTACGTCAAAAATATGAGGATACTTGTTTCATCCTGTTTGGAAATTTTAAGTTATTTGTCCGCCATATTGGATCTGCCATTTTGAAGTTTTGACTTTTAACTTATAATCGTTATCAGCGACCTCGAATACCTATATATTCATTATATCTTGAAAATTGGAAAACGTTTTCATATTTTGACCAGCTCTCTGGGATTTCAACTTACTGTGCAATGTGCCCCCTTATTTAAAAATGAATTATATTAGTGCCGAATCCATACTTTACGCCATCCGAAGTTGGTTAGTGATACTTTGGTACTCTCTAAGTCCTCGTTAGAGTTAGCATTCCCAGGGGATTGGAAGGAGGGACAGATTTAAGAGTGATTGAGAGTATCAGATATTACTGTTGAATACTTAATAGTATTGTGGTCGTTTAGATAATTAGTTTCACTCCTAATGCAATTTAAGATTTAGTCCCCGGATATCACCCCCGAAGTCAAATAGAGACATGTGCACATATTGAAGTCGACCGATAGTAGTGTGGAAACATTTGTTTGCTGCGTCGCTAAGCTAATTTTAGGCAGTTCTGATGCTGTTTAAGTCCAGTTCAGTCCGAAGATTTGCTCAGATCCCACTAATCAATCCTAGGGGGAATGGGAGGGCTAGACTCAAAACTTTTTAAGAAATAATCGATATTAAGCCAAACCACAGTTTCCGGGGTTGCTGAGGTACGGAGTAACTCTTCAGATGCCATTTAATATCAAGTTTACATCAATTTTCTCCGTAGAGAGGAGTGAATTTATGACATATAAAAGTAATTTAATATTACCGATATTAGTGCTGACTCCATAGCTTTAGGGATTACCCTAAGTTGATTGGTAGCAGCTCCGATGAATTTTATGTTTACGTTAAGCTTACAGAAGGGGTAGGACTCCCTTGCTCACCTAGGGAGAGTGGAGGGGTAACACACAAAATGATCGAAAGCGACCGATACTAATTTAGATTGTTTAGTTTTCTGGATAGTGCCGATGAATAGCAACACTTCCGTTGTTTCTTAAATGCACGTTCAGCCCTATTGATATATCTAGAGAGAAGAATAGTGACATGAAAACATACGAAAACATATTGGAAAACGACCGATATTAGTATCTAATCCACAGCTTTCTGGGTTTTTATGTTCATTGCCGAAACTCTCAACATAATTTAAGTCTATGTATAATTTCCATTAGCATCCCTGAAGTGGTAGAAAGGAATTGACATATAAAGCAATCGAAAACATCCTATATTAGTGTCAATCCATAATTTTCGATGTCGATAATATTAATAATTACAATCCCGATAGCGTTAAGGTCCACATTCAGCCCTCATCTGTTAGGAGGTTAAGAAGAGATGAAAGCTAAAATATCTGGAATGACTATATTAGTGTCGAATCGATAGATCAAGTTCGTCTAAAAATTAAGATACAATCGCGTTGACAGTTAATCCCAAGTTTAGTCATAGACAAGCAGGTCTGCTGAATTGGAAATTTACAGGGATATCGCTAAAGATGTTGGTCGCAGATCTATTTGGAAGTGGGTATATAAATGTCTATTCTAGCGTAACTCCGTCACTTCTCGACCAATTTTAAACAAACTTGGTCTTCATATGATATTCTATCTGGAAAAATACTATGTGAGTGAGACACTACAACGTTGGTAGTTTGAAGTAGTGACATGTAAAAAATAATGCAAAACTACCATGGTTTTCAAGATTGATGAAGTGAACAGTGACGTTCACAATGGCGTTTAAATCACTATTCTTCCCCATCGGCAGAAAAATGGGATGGGAAAATGGAAAATAAAATGCTAAAAATGACGATATTTTTTGTCGAATTCATAGGTTTTGAGATCAAGGAAACCTTTTATCTGTTAACAATGACTTTTGGAAATAGCTAGTACCCATTTCAAGTTGTCTTTTTAACCACACCAATTTAATTAAAGGCACATTTTGTGGAGGTAAGGTGTTTCGATAGTTTTGAAAAGTAGAATATGTTCTGTATTTTTCATTAAACTTCCATTCAAATAAATATTGCAAAGAGAATGAGATTCCAATATTTACCATAAACCTATTGCCCCGTGAGAAGAACAGGCAGTTAAGTTATAAATAATTGTACATGCACAAATCTGTTGAGCACTTAACAGTATATACCCTTCTTTCTAAGGGAAAATTAAAGAAAACCAGAACAACTGAAAAACAACTCAGACAAACGGCATACATTAAATAAAACTTTCCAATTGAACCGTAAGTGTTGATAATGTAAGAGGAAGCCAAATTTTAATTGCCTTTTTTTACAAAAGAAAATTCCTAATGAGATTACGCGAATTTACAGTTTTTGTGCTCTTTTACAGTGAGCGTGGGCCTACGTTCTAACCTTGTAGGGGCCTTAATTTTTAAACTCAGTGATCCGTAACTAGCTTTATCTGAATCCGTAAGAGTCGTCTTCAGAAACTTACAGGTTCGTCTAAGATGTGACAGATTTTTTAAAATACCTTTGTCTTCTGCTCCCTTCCATTTTTTCTTTGACGCAATCAATATTAATTCCATATTAAGGTCTACTACATTTATATGTGAATTGTATGTAGTATATGATACTACCACCAATCTCCTCTGATCGTAATTAATATATTACATTATTGACTATATAACGAACATATGAGTTTCTCAGGACGACCCTTACAGATTCTGGTAAACTTAGCTCTGTACAACTGCATTTTAAACTTAAGGGGCGTGCGAGGTTTGAACGCTTACCCACGCCCACTAAAAGAGCACATTTAATTTGGGTAACCTAGAGCCTGACTCCTTACCTTACCTTTTGTTTCAATGCTCTTTTATTTGTGTTAGCATTCGAGTTATACGAAAAGTCCCGATAAATTGAGACGTTGACCTACTGATTAACGTGGAATCCGAACCACATGAACTCCCGCCAGGAATCGAACCTTGGTGCAAAACATCCAAAGCGCGTATCCTAACTCACGATAAATTGAGTCACTGAAATATGATCTGCAGTGGCGTGATAGTGAGTCCTTAATGAGTTAACTGTACACTAATCACCTTAGAGTTACCAGATTTTGATTTACAATCAAGGTCATTGTACCCAAGTATGAAATTATTTTTTCTTGTCCCTCAATTAGATGGTACGAAGAATTCTTAAAACGAAGAAAGCTAACCAAATGGTAAAGACCTGCTAGTTTCTGAGTGCTGATAATAAAAGTGGAATCATAAATTAAGATAATGAGGCGATCATGTCTCACGCTAAACCAGACACAGAAGAGACCAGCTGTATTGTTCCTAATTATTCATTTTCCAATGGTGTCGGCCTTGATATCCGTGTTTCCATTTTTAATTTGTGTAATTTTTTGTGTTGTGTTAATATTAAGCCACCTTGATTTTTCGCTAATTTTTATGTTTTGGAACATGGGACGGGCTATAAATTGTCTAGGCAGGAAATAGCTCTCTTATCAAAAAAACAATATTTTCTTGGAAGGTAGTTCTTGCCTATTGAATTTATACAAAGGGGTACTTCTTGCCGAAAGTACTTCTGGTCAGATATGTTGACCTCGTGCTCTGAAATTTGGTATATGAACTCTTCTTAGAAAATAACAGAACACATATAAAATTCTTTCCCAAAATTTAGCTCCTAAGAAGGAAAGAAGGGTGGTTTATGTAGCGAGCAAATATCCTCTCTTTATTCCACACTTTTGACACTAATGGTGTATCTAACGAATCTCTGAAGTTAGACACATAAAACTTCGAGTAGGTGAGCCTGAACTTTTCCACCCGAAAGGAAGAATGTTAACGGTACTTTACGTAATAATTATGTTCTAACATGGTTCTTTAATGGATGTTGTCAGAGGAGGGCGTGTATGTCATTATGGGTTGATGACCTGCTTACGTGTGTTGAAAAGTTGTTATATTTCTGTTTTTAGTTGTGCTGACATGTCTGTATTGCTGGAAAAGGTCATGTGTTCTTTTTCGAGTCTGTATGCGTGTCTGTAGAGACTTTATACTGACTATTTTTAAAAATAATAATGGAAATTTGAATTGGTTCGATTTGAATTAAATCTGTTGATACGTCATTCTGTATCACTTACTTCCGTAGTAGTGATTAAATTAATATTTATATTCTCCTAATATATTTAACGGTTCGGTTTTTGTTAATTTAACCTTTCGTAATAAATTTACTCGAGCAATATGTGGAGAGAGAATAAAAGATATTCTCCTAATATATTTAACGGTTCGTTTTTTATTAATTTAACCTCTCGTAATAAATTTACTCGAGCAATATGTGAGAGAATAAAAAGATATTATACAAATGGATTTGACTAATAGAAACTTACATTGAGAAATATATATATATATATATAACTTGGAAAAAATGAAATATTTGAGTCCCATCTGTTAGGCTAAAGGAGATGGTGATTATTTTATTTGTTAAAAAATAAGATGATCGAACAATATGTGGAGAGAGAATAAAAGGATATTCTCCTAATAAATTAGTCGGAGCAAATTGTATTTGCGAACATATTAAAAATGGGAACCTACAAATAATTTCGAAAATATTTTAAAAATAAGAAGGTGAGAACACTTATAATGTGTAAAGGTTTATGTGATACGTACTGGGATCGAACCCGGGACCCTTAGCATTGGCGGTGAACAATGTATGATGGGAGGGAAATATTTATTCATGCGGTACACATTGTGGATTCTCCGTCTGAAAGACGTCGTGTATAAAATATGTATACTTTGGTATGATATGTAATTCCGGTACATATACAGAGCGTGGTTTTCGTCCGTCTGTTGCTGATGAACTTAAGACATGAACTGAACTTTTCGCGCGCTTTTGGAAAACCGGTTGGGTAGGAGTGATGATGTGTGCTTGCTAAAACTTGAATTTAAATACAAAGGAAGACCATTGACACGTTTGGTAAACATTACAGAATACCGCCAGACTGATAGAAATAACTTTGGCCCCGCGGTAGGTGAACAAAAGAAAGATTGCGGACGTAGAACATTAGAAATTGGGGACAAACTAATAGAAATAACTTTGGCGATGTCGGCGAAAACATAAAAGAAAGATTGGGGAACGTGAAAGATAAACATCACAGGTTGGAGACAGACTAATAAAAAACAAGTTTTATGATAGTTTGTTAATAATGAATACAAAGAAAGTTTTACATTACGAATGGTAGAACATATGAGGTCATTGAACGCGAATGCAAAAGAACATTCACCTATTGAATGATGATCATGTTGAAACATGAATGGATGTTAAATACGATTGCAATAGAAGATTGTTATATTAATGTAATAATAATAATGAATGAATGAATGCAAATACAAAGATAGTTTGTGGCATCCGTTATTTTACGTGGACAATATGCTGGTGTATGTAGGGTCGATGTCTTGTTTACAAGAATAATAATAGAAGTTGTACATAACAGATTTTATTTTAAAAGCATGTAAACTAGTTATTTATACGTGATTTATCTAGATCTGCACATAGACGACAGATGATTAAATAGTACGCATTATGAATACCGTTGTAAAATGGGGGAATGATTTTACCAAAGTGAAAATATCAAATGTTGATATTTTAAAAGATTATATGAGAACATGTTTTCTATTTCTATATTTATAAAAATTTTATAGAGAATTGGAAAAGAACATGCGAAAATATTTTAATTGGCGTGGTACGACTGTTTGAAAATGTTTAAAGTATCACGTGATATGATGTTATCGGTAAAGTTTTCCTTATATATTGGGTATGAAGAGAAGACTGGTATAGTATCATCATGGAGTCGATTCAGAGTCAAGTACGGCGAGAAATTGACTTGTGCGAAGAGTTAGATTGGGAATTCTTCGTTTGAGTTTGTTGAATCTCCGAACAAAAAGTTCAAATCCGATAGAGAATCTCCGGATTTGTTTATCGATGAAGAAACTTGCTATTTTTCTCCAGCATCTCCAGATGTTATTATAGAGGAAGAAACGTGCTATTTTTTTCCGGCTTCCCCAGATGTTATTATAGAGGAAGAAATCATTGATTTAAGAGAAGATCCAGTATTAATCCCAACATCCCCTGTTGGATCAAGAACAACCTTACCAGTACCAGTAGCAGAAACACCAAACCAGAAGTTTCAAGTTCCATCCATAAAGTGGACACTTGCTGAAGAAGCAGAAGAAGAAGAAAGACCAACATCTCCCGATTTATTTAATGAGGAAGAGGAGGAAGAAATTTGTAAGTTATTGAGTGAGATAGAAGAGTGCAAACCCAATACGCCATCACCAAGTGTTTCACAGTTGGACTATCCATTTTCACCCCAAAAGGCCCCACTGGATTTGCGTGAGCAGAGGAAACAGTGTCAGTGCAAATGTGGTAATGACTTTATAAGTGAAACATGTGTTAAGGATAGTATTTTAAAGTGGGAACCAAATACAGTTTTACTTTGCATGGCTTGCAACCTAAATTATTTCAATCAGTTGGGGCATCGGTGCCTTCTTGCAGATATATTGACTCTTGAAGCAGAAGCATGGAAAATTATGAGCAACAAAAATGTGCGAGACAAAGTGTATAAAAAATATGTGAAGTCACATCCTGCTAACAAAAGAAATGAACATTTATTTAATGAAAATTATGACAACTTATTAAAGACCCCAAATTATATTGAAGGACTAGTGAACATCTTATTAGAAAAAGATAGAAACACTACAAAGTGATTTCTTTTTTGTATATAATATAATCTGTATATATTATTTTCATAGCTGTGTGTGTTATTATGTTTGTACATATATATTATTATTTTCTATCCTTGTTTGTTTGTTTGTTTGTTTGTTTGTATATATCTTTATATCCAAATAAATTTATACGAATTTCATTTCTTGATTTTTATTTAATATTAAAACTGTCCTAAATAAAAGGTATCATTGACATTTTACAAGGTGAAACTCATTTATGCTTTCTATCGTGTACTTTTTTTTGGAACCTCGTTTAAAATTAGTATTTGATGACTGTTTTATATTTTTCTTGATTTTTTACTAATACTTTGAAGTATTTAAAAGTTTGTGTAACAAACAGCTTGAATAAGAAGAGTTTATATTTTTCTTGATTTTTACTAATACTTTGAAGTATTTAAAAGTTTGATGAGTATTTTACATTGACAAGCTTGCGATTTTTGTAAACAGTTCCTCAAAGTTTGTGTAACAAACATAGCTTGAATAAGAAAAGTTTATGTAACGAAAAATTCACATGAAGTGTTCAACTAATTTACAAGTTCTCAATTTTTAGTATTTTCGAAACAAGTTTTTCTTTATGAGATTTTATTTTGCAAGTTCACATCGTAGCTGGTCTTAGGAGTTTCCATAGGAATTTAAATGTTCGCAGCGTAGCTGCTCTTACGACTTTCTCTGAGAAAGGAGATTATAAAAATAAGATACGAACCAATAAAAATAAGAAGCGATCAAATTAAAATTAACAAAGAGTTTGCACAGCAAACGAATTATTTACAAGTTTACAGCGTAGCTGCTCTGAGCTTGTACACCAAGCGATCCGTAAAATAAGAAAATATTTTAATAGTTCGCAGCATAGCTGCTCTTACGACCTTCCAATTTTAAAAACGAGTATTATAAATAACACGAAAAAACAAATAACCAGAAATTGTGTAGTAAATGAACGAATAAAATATTCACAATCTATTTTAACAATGAACTTTTTAATATTTTCACAATCTATTTTAACAATGAGTTTGCACAGCAAACGATCCAATACATAAGCAGAGTATGTATGTATAACATACTTTCCGTAAAATAAGAAACGATCCATTACTTAAGCAGAGTTCCACACAAATATTTTAATATATTCAGAATAAAAAATTAACCGACTTTGCAATGGCAGAGGAGAATATAAAACAGAAAATGATTTAATAACTAATTTAAAAAAACTCAGTAATATTATAGTATGATTTATATACTTATCTTACAAAATGCAAAAAGTTTTCACATACATGCAATATAACATGCAGAAACTAATTTTACAAACGCGAATCCTAACATGCAGAAAGTTTTTTCACATACACGTGATATAAATGTTGAAAAGTGTTTTTTCAAAAACAAATAATTAACACCAATTTTAAAAACGAGTTTGTGTAACAGACGAGAGAATAAATAATCACAGCGTAGCTGCTCTTACGACTTTCTCTAAGAAAGGAGATTATAAAAATAAGATACGAACCAATGAAAAAAAAGATACGATCCGTAAAAATATGAAGTGATTGAACAAAAATTAAAAGTGAAAATGTAACTTGTTAAACGAAAAATGTAATTTTCAAAATGAAAATGCAACTTGTCAAACGTGAAAATGTAACTTGTTAAACGAAAAAACTGCAAGTTACGAAAATGTATTTTTCAAAAATTTTTAGAAATGCAAGTTACGAAAATGAAAATGCAAATTGTGAAAATGCAGAACCGTAAACTAAAAATGTGAAAAGCGTTTTTCACATGCATGCACAAACAAATTTTATGTAGGCGAATCATAACATACGGATTTTTGTTATATGCCCATGTTAAAGTTCTAATTTCATGAAAAATTTTTTAAAGAATTTTTTTCCCTACGTATAAATTGTAAATCATATTTGAAACATAATTTACTTTTACACTGTAAGTGTATTGAAATTTTTCGCGTTGAAGTAAAATATATAAGATGTGTAAGGAAATAAATAAAACATGTAATATAAAATGAGAAAAAAATTTATTTACAAATTTCAATAATATATATATATAGTTTACATACACATACATTCCTTGATATATTGTTTAATACAATCTATATTTATATTAGTATATGCACAATTACATACTGGCCAATTTATTGCTGAAAGTCTTTTATCACTTGGTTTTGTTAATTTATATACATTGTTTTTATTATTATTATTTTGTAATTGATTAACACAAGAGTTTTTATTTTCCATTATTACTATTTCTTATGCATATTATAATGTAAATCTTTTTGTAAGAATAACTCTGTAATTAACTGAATGTTATCTTTGTTTAATAAAATGTTATATAATGTCCATGTAAATTCCCAATCATCAATTTCAGTATCACAATGCACTCTTGCAAATTCTTCATATAAATCATCAAAAGTTTGTGCGCTTACCATTGTACGCCATGCATTATAGCATAACATATTATAGTCCGAAGTAATACAATCGTGTTCTTCTATTTTGCTCCTGTTTTGAAAACACCCATAACATAAAAGTTCTCGCGGGGGTTTCCAACGGTCAATACACATTAATACACATTGTTCTTTTATAGAAAAAGAAGAACATTGATATTCGCAATTGTCGTATGTATTTAGGAAACGACATTGGTACTCACAGTCTGGATTGTTGATACACATATTTATCGTGCTCAAGATATTTTTCTCTTAAGTCAGAAATATGATAATCATTAAACGTGATTTCTTGATATGAATAATTAAATTTGTTTATAAGATGGGGAATAATGTTTACATCTATATATTTCACATGTATCTTTAGATATTGCTTTAATATTTGATCACGTGTTGATTTCTTCATTAGGAAATTCCACACAATAGTATTTAATTCTTCATCACTTTCACTCACACATTTATGATCAGTTTCTTTTTCACTACGATTCGCACAGCCTTCACAAAGTAGTGGTTCAGAAAGTTTATATTTTTCTAGTAACTGTTTTACACATATTTCGCTTACTTCATTAGGAGTACAGCCACACTTCACAGCATTGAATATCAGAATATCATTAGAAATTGTATTTTGATTTACTACAACTTCCTCTTCAAAGGGTATTTCATTTGGGTATCTGAAATTTCGTCTATACACAGCATCGTCTATGGTAATTTCCTGTGTTGGATAAATAATCCTATATCTTTCAGCGTCTTCTTCAGGAATGTCAGGATCATTTGGATGTACAAGAATAATTTTCTTTTGTTTTTCAAGTTGAAAACGTTTTTCACGTGGTGAAATGTATTTAGATTTTACACATTCACTTTGCAATAAAGAAAGATTGGTTTCAATTTCACCTTTTCGTTTTTTATTATTATGAGATGAACCAGAATTTGTTTTTTGCTTTTTAACTCTGGAAACAGATTGCTTTTGACTGTACATTGTAACAGCGTATCACTTCCTTTATATGATTTACTACAGCTATACGCATGCGCGCTTTTATATTATATTGTGACATGCGCGAAAAACAAGTACAAGTATACATACGCATCTGACATGCGCGAAGACCAAGTACAAGTATACATACGCATCTGACATGCGCGAAAAACAAGTACAAGTATACATACGCATAGAATTTATATTGTTATGTCTAAATACATCGTGAAAAGTAACAGGTGTGATTATATAAAGTTTTTTCATACCATTATTATATCATTAGAACATTTATATGTAATAATAGACATGTACGTGATTTGTTAGGGATGAAATTAATAATAATATTAACAATTTCATACTTTGTAAGTCATTTACTAACACTTAGTGTTTGCTAAAGCAATCTTGGCACAAACGATATATATATTGAAAAATAAATAAATAAATAAATAAATTATGATATCAGAGAAAACAAGATTGGATTTTAATTCATGTGCTTACAAACTTAGTAATTCAGATAGTTTGTTTAAAGACTATGTGAATTCTTTCCTTCAAATGAAGCAGGAATCTTAAGGATTTCCTGTTTGGTGCAAAACCAAAGGAGACAAACAAAAATACATTAAATAGTATCATGCCCACGAAGGCATTCAATTAAATCATAGCAATATCAGGAAAAACCCGGGACTGAGGTATATCTCCAAGATATTCCTCAATTGGCTTTATGGGAAATGTGGACAAAGAACGGACTTGTTGCAATTCGTGATTGTATTATCTATGGGCACCACAATACGAAGTACAAAGCGTATTAACCATTGGAGATAAACATCTTATTCTTACGTATCACAATACAGAGAATAAGAACAAACCATGGAAATTCTCAAACCTTGTTCTTGTGGCGTTCAATACGTTATGGACAAGGTTTCGACTTTATGACCTATTGACATTAGTAGGACTTAAAAATGTTTTGTACTGTGACACGGTCAGCATAATGTTTGTACAACACCGTGATGAGAAATCTCCGCTTACATTAGAGCCCTACTTGGGTGAACTAACCAACGAAGTAAAAGAGGGGTGGGAAATAGACAAATTTATAGGTTTTTATTATTATTATTATTATTATTATTTCATTAGAAGAATACATTATTTCGATTACAGATGACTTCTACAAATGTAAACGATTTAACCCAACTGTTAACCTTGGCCGAACGTTTCGGATATGAGGCATCCGAAGTTGTTTACTACAGATGGAAAATGATAGTAGATAAATTTCATAGCAATGGATGCATGCACGTAGTCTTGAGTAGAAACGATTTTTTGGAAGCGTTTGGTGGATAGTTATCATTCTAAGGGTGTGCGTGTACCCAATGAAAAATATTATCAAATGTTAACAGAGTTATTAAAACAATTTAAAGGAAAACAGGATGTTATTTTGGCAACCTGTGAAACCGCTGCTGATATTTCTGATTTATATCGAACAGGGTTCTTTCGAGTAGGTGAAATAAAAAATCAGGATTCTAAAAAGTTCAAGCAGCATGTAAAACAGCTCACTTATTTGTTAAGGACAATGCTAAACTAATAGGTAAGCTTATCACGACCAAGTTCTGCTTGTTCTGGGGAACCTAAGAACTAAACTGGGTTTCAAGAAGTACCTAAGATAATAGATGGTATGGGTGCATCAGAATTTGAAATAGTAAAGAGTATATCACAAACATATGTTTACTTTGGGTTAAAAGGGACAGAAATAATCATTAAGTGTATGGAATCGAAGAAGACCAGGAAAAAAATATATATATACGAAATCTGTTTGATTTCGGAATGACCTATACAATAAAGGGATGTTGACAAGAACACCTATATAGGAATAACTATCGAGAGCACTACCTTAAAGTTAAAACAATGTACATAACATGACGTCCTAAAAAAGGAATTGAACCCGGAGGCCCTCTTCTCCATAGTGGAAAATACCCTCAATAGCAATGAGGAGTTCCTAATTGGAGGTGATGTCACGTTTAAGGTGCATAGTGTACATCTCCGTAAAGGAAGAGGAAAAAAGGCGGATTGTAAAATCCACATTGTTAATCCACGCACGGGAAGGTGTTGAACCCATGGATCGGGCAAATATGAGGAATATACAACTCTTTTGGAAAAGTGTACCATCCCATTAAACAAGAACATATAATGTCTTTCTAAGACTATCATCCTCGAAAAGGCTAGGGCCGATCAAAAATATAAACAAATGTATAAATTTAAAAAAAAACAATCCTAAGCGATTGTTAAAGCAGACTAAGGATTTGTGTGATGATGCCAATGTTACTATTGAGCATCGAAATGGATGTACTATTAATGATGTGAAAAAATTTCAACAATACCTGACACCCAAGTACCAAATCATTGTCTTTGAAAAGAAACTTAATAGTCGTGAATTTTATGTGATATATCCAGAAATAAAGGGTGGTAAGCAGATTTACATTTTATATGAAGATAATCACTACCAATTAATAACTAGTGTACGTAAACTTTTGCTAGCCGAAGGCTTTTGCGATTATTATTGTTGCAAAAAGTACAATAAAAAAAATCTCCGATTTATTATTATTAGTATAACGTCTTCATTTATTCAGCAATATGAAGCTTGTATAATGTCTTCATTTATTCAACAATATGAAACATCTTTCATTAGTTTATATTGGTTTTTACACGATTTTTTTAAAAAATTTGTAGTGTTAATTAGTTTTCAACTCATTCACATAAATATTTGAAGAAATGTTTAGTATGATAGCACTGCACTACACTGCACTGAACTACACAGTAAGTATTTTATCTTAGATATTTACTTGAGTAAGATTTAGTTGTAACGTTCACAGAAATAAAAAAAAATCATGGCAAATTGTACCTTTTTACAGTTTGTACATGTAATATACCTACAGAAGAATAACATTTTCATCCATACGTCAATTACTTTTCATATTTTTTCAATCACAAACACTATCACTATCACTATGTTTTTTTTATTCCAAATTAAGAATTTCTTAAAATCTTTCTGCAAAAATATTTCTATTAGTTGATTAACAAATGTATCATTATGAACGGCATCATCATATATATGAAAAAACTGTTCTAATTTATTAAAAGTATTGTCGTGCATTTTTTGAAACGTGTACCAAATTTCATCTTGTGTGTCCATATCCATAATAACACTTAGTACTTTCGTTTTCAATATATTTTTATGTAACAGAATGCAGTCATGGTTTATTGCGTCTTTCAATCCACGTGCACACCCACTGCAAAGAAACATACTTCTTCTTTTAGATTCCCACATTTGAAAAGCATTTATTAAGCACTGAATGGTTATGTGAATATTATCCCAGAAACAGACCAATACGTTTTCAGCATTAGCCATTTTTCAGTTCGACAAAGTAAACGAATTATATAATAGTTCACAACGTAGTTGCTTTTACGATTTTCTAATTTTAAATAACACGAACGAATAAAATAATCACACTGTAAGTGTTCGAGTAATTTATTACGAGATGATAAATTAATAAGAAGTGATCAAACTAAAATAAAAAAAAACACTATCCACAAATATCTTTATTGACCACCGTACGAAGAAGAAGAAGAAATCTTTTCATCGACTACAGCCAGTACAAGAATATTCTTATGTAGCTTTTCATAACCGCGGTATTTATACTTTTCACCGTGGGATGTAATGGCATGTTTGAATTAACCAATGAAAACAGGTTTGAACAAGTTTAAGGTAGACCTGAAACTCATAGTTCCCACCCCCTATTAGTTTTAGATACTATTCTTTTTTTATCCAAATTAGCTTGAATATTTCATCTTTGCATCAGTTTTTACAAGCGACAAAGTCACCCAGACCGTTTACTGCGCGCGCTTGAATTTCTATTTACTGACATTGAAAGCAATAATTAGAAATCACGATACCTAAACCCCCCAATAGCTCCTTTGTATTTGCTTGTTTTTAATTAACCTGTCTGATTCCAACGTATCGATAAATAATAATGCTTTTAAATCTTTTTTTAAAAATATACTTTTGGTTATTTTACATTTAAGACATGGTGGATTACTTCCTCTTGTGATACCTTTTAGCAACGAGTGGTGGTATCTTATTTACAGAATACTCCATACTTGAAAAAAAATTTATTACTGTTGTTATCATAAGACAATAGTTATTGAACTTTCGCTAAATATGTTTACAGATAAAGTATTGCGTACAATAGGGAGGAACAAATGCTATCGCAAACTCGTCAAATGTTAAGGATTCTTGTAAACAATCCATCTAGTAAGTTGTGACTATATGTTAAAACTGAAGCCTACATTATGTATTTGATCAGTGCTAGAAATTCCTGTGAATTTTCATTAGGTAGGCTATATGTTAAAAGCTTAGGAAAGAAAAAAAAACTAACACCAACTTTGCAATGGCAAAGGAGAATAAACTGTTTCACAAACTTCTTCTTCTTATGTCTGAAGTTTCATGAAACTAAAATTTATTTGTACAAGTAATCACTGATTTATTTCCTATTTATCTGTATTCTTTTTTCATGTCTATATGACATATATTCAAAGATCATTTACTTATTTAAACAGGTTTTTATGTCGATGCGTTAGGTTATATATCTCTATTGTATTGAATTAGATTCAATCTCCCAACATGACCCTCCTCCTCTTTGCTCAACGGATAGCGTACATGTTATCGGTGGTGACAGACCATAGTCATGTAAAAAATCATCATTTTATTTACACTTTTCTTCACGAACATTAACTTTGTGAGATTATATAAAATACCCATTACTGTTCAAAGGGGAGGTCAACTAAACTACCACCTTTTCCTATCACTTCATTTAACCACTTGTTTTTTAAAAAAAGAAGGCCAGTAGAAACAATTTTCAGTTCAAGGTCCTGAAAACATCCATCTTTTAGTATGTATTAATCTTACTTATTTGACACACAGTTGTTCGTTAATTTTACTTATGTACTGTTCAAAACAGAAAAGATTTGTTCAAAGTTTTTCAAAGATTTGATAATAAATCTATAAGTACGTTAGCCATAGTTCACTATTGTTTTCTTATCGAGACCAAACTTTTATTCTTTCATAACAGGTCCGTCCCATGATTCACATTCAATTTTAACACTTTTGAAAATACAATTTCCTTGAGCATCCAATAAAATAAAATTAGAAAATTACTATGCTGACAAAGTTTCAATGTTTAGTTTTTCAGTGCTAGTTGGTTTCTACAGTTAGACTTTTCTTCATTAGGTATTCATTTATCAATATAGGATTATAATGGCTTAATGGTAAAGCAGTCATTTTTACTGCTTAGGATTTCTGGTTCGATTACCGTTAGCATCAATTATTTCATTTGTCATAGCGGAGCCATAAGGACTCAGTGGTAAAGCGTTCATTTCCACTGCTTAGGGTCCCTGGTTTGATTACCGCTTGCATCAATTATTTTATTTCTCATAGCGGAGCCATAAGGGCTCAGTGGTAAAGCGTTCATTTCCACTGTTTAGGGTTTTTGGTTCGATTACCGCTTGCATCAATTATTTCAACATTTTTATGACAACATTAAGTTTGGATTTATTTCTTATAAATTGTGCTGGACAAACAACGTGTTCTCCCACTTGTTCTTCATTCCACCAATTTCATAACCTTTCTAAAGTGATCCGACATAATCGTGGGACTCACAGATTTCATTTATTATTCAAAATAATTTCATAATTAAGCGTACACAGATACCATAGTAAGTAAGTAATTTTTTATTTCTAAGAAACAATTTGCTATTTAATCTTTACATTTCTTCAGAGTTCGATTCCGTGCTGCACAAAGAAAATATTCTGATGGCAGCATTAAGTATCTAAACTGAACTAAAGTTCTTTTTTCTTTGGGGATTGCGGTGGGTTAGTGGTAAGGCGCTCACCTTTAGTGCTTGGGGGTCGATCCTAGGATACTCCAATTATTTAAACATTTTTTATTACAAGTATCAAGTTTTGAATTATGTAATGGTTAAACACTCTGTATCTATGTTTTTTCAGGGCCGCTTTTTATAAAGTGTCTAAGAGTTTTTTATACAACAAATCTTCATGACCTAAGTGTATGGGACTCCATTTCATTTTTTTCTTTCATCCAAATAGATAATGGTATGCCAATTAACATATATGTCATTCTACACTGAAACCCTTTATCTATATTTACCTTAAATAGTTGGATATTATTGTGTTTTTGCACAAAATTTTATATACAATACCGTGGCTCGCAAATCCACAGCTTCAAACCCAAAAGAAATACCTAGTTAATTATTCAAGGAATAAAAAAACTGATTTCATTGTATGTTCCCTGCCACCAACTACATTTTAGTGTTCACAGAAGAAAAAAAAGTATTCAAATTCCCTATCTTGTCTGCATAAAATTTCTCAACATTCGCCCGTTTTTTCCCCACTCTCATCATATACTTTTTTTTAATATGTTCGCAATTTTTTAAAATATTTTCGAAATTATTTGTACGTTCACACTTCATGTGTTCTGAGTTTGCTTAGCAAACGAACCAATAAAATATTTTAATAATTCGCAGCGTAGCTGCTATTAGCTTGTGTACCAAGCAATCGGTAAAAAATAAGAAAGGAGAGTATCTTTTTATTCTCTCTCCACATATTCTTCGAACATCTTATACATGTGAGTGAATAAAATAAATTCATTCACTCATCTTAAACGGATTTAATCAAAAAGTAAAATTCAAACTTTTCTTTCAGTATGCTATCATTTAATACCAACAACTAATTAGTAAACAAAAATGTTGTTGTTGATTTAATCTTATTTAATCTTATTTATGGACACCAGCAAATATCTCATTAAGCTTGTTTCACCCTACAACTATGTATATTGATTAAAAATAAATAAATAAATAAATAAAAGGAAAACTCAAGTACAATTTGATATTGAAGGGAAATCAAATTAGTTATGATAGCATAATTAAAATCTTTTCAATTGAAACTGTTAACTAAATAGTGCAACGTACTGAAAAGCATAAAGATTTTTTTCCTGGTTTTTTAAAAATTCTAACAACAATTCTTATTCTGAAAATATCTTTTCTATGCTTCGAAACGTTACTGTTAATAAAAGGTATCTATAAGTTCAATATGACACGGAAAAAAAAGTTAGACATTTTTATGACTTTTGTTAGGTAGGTTTTAAAAATTCAAAGGAAAGGAAACTCAAAATTTACCCATTCACCCAAAAACATGATTTATTTACATTATATTTACAAGTATTTACAAAAAAAAATTAAAGCCCCAAAATTACCTCCCCTCCCTCTTCCTGTTCCATTTCTTCTTCCTCCTTCTCCATCATGTCCTTGTCTTCGTCTTGCTTTTCTTCTTCTTTTTCCCTCACCCGTCCCTCCAAGTCCCATGGTATCCCGATTATTTCCCCATCATTACACTTTCTGTCTTTTTCTTCTATATACATTTTTAAAAGTTCCATGTTTACACACATATCACATGTATGCCATTTTTCCGTTTTGTTTTTATTTTGTGGGCATGCATATGATAAAAAATATGATTTTCGATCACCACGGTTTTTTATTTTTTTACGGCAGTAGTCGTTTGCGGTGTACGCTTCAAATTCAATTTCACTCATTTTCTTCTTCTGCAAAATAAAGAAAAGTATTATTAGTACAAATTATTTTCAGCAGAATGCAATCAATTATAATCAACACTAATAAAATTCTATTATTCTAATCACAAACTCAATTACATTGTTTAACTTGAACAACTTATATATATAATTTTAAAGGGGTTAACTTCACAAAAGATTTGACCGCTATGTAAGAAGTTATGTTTGGTTTTCGATGGGAATTTTTTGGGTCAAAGTTTTAAATCTGTGTGAAATATATGTTTAATTTTCAGTTTTTTGTTCTGAAAAAACCTATAAGAAAAATATCACTCTTAAATCATGTCTAGTGTTCCTGTGTAGCCTAACATAGTGATTAACGCTAATAATTACGCTATTGGTACAAACTGTCCCGGATTTAATTTCCGGTGGTGGTAAAATACTAGTTTCATATACCCATGCTACTGAACAAAACAGCAAACTTAAAATCAATTCACTTTATGTAGGTACACGTCTCATATACCCATACTACTGAACAAAACAGCAAACTTAAAATCAATTCACTTTATGTAGGTACACGTCTCATATACCCATAATACTGAACGGGATACCAACTTAAAATCAATTCACTTTATGTAGGTACACGTCTCATAAACCCATACTACTGAAGAAAACAACAAACTTAAAATCAATTTAACTTAGGCAATAGCATACGTCTCGAAGTTTTCAAGTTTATTTTCCAATAATTGTTAGTTAATAGGTTCATGTCTCATATATCAATGTTGCTGAACGCCTTGCTTAACCGAAATTAAGCTACTATTATTAAATCTTACAGTATGATCATATATTTTAATAAACGCTGCTAACGAACACGAATTCAATTTCCGGTTGTATCCTAAAAGTTTCACGTTAAGGCTGACGCATTTTGTTAAAATGAATCACAATTTAATTTCCAATGGTTCGACATGTTCTAACCCCTTAATGCTTTTGCCTTTGGTGCAAACAAAACCACGGTACCGTATTTACTAAAGTTATCATCATCTTTACTGCAAACATATTTACCATCTCATCTACAAATTTCGCATGTCATAATTTTTTAATGTTATTGCCTTTTGTGCTAGGACGTACAATTTTAATTCCCGTGCGGGTCTACCCGCATAAACAAAGTCACCTTAACACTGGGGTGCGGATTTAATTTCCGCGTAAACCTAACACTGACGTACGAGTTCAAATCCCGGGCAAGCCTACGCGCATAAACAAAGTCATCTTAACAGCGGCGTGCGGGTTTAATTCCCGCGTAAACCTAACAATGGTGCGTGGGTTCAAATTCCGGGCGGGCCTACGCGTATAAGCAAAGTCACCTTAACAGCGGCGTTCGGGTTCAAATCCCAGGTGCGCTTACGCGTATAAACAAACCACTCTTAAATGCCCTACAGCAACAACGCTGCAAAGGTTTGAAAATTAATTTTCAATAATAAGTATTATATTTAATCTCGGGTTTTATTCAATGTTACTCCAATCCAGTTAGCTATAAAATATTCTCCCACATTCAAATGTATTCTGCAATATTTGAATATATCTTTCACGCCATTTCCCTCAAAATATGACGGACTAAACAAATTAGGTTTTTTGTTTTTTTTTCACTGTATATAAATCAAATTTCCACCCGGACAAACTCAAACAAACAAAGTGATTATTAAAAAATAAAATATATAATTAAGTTCGCTTCATATAAGCATTGTCTCTAGTTCAAACCTTGAATCGGTCATAAATGAACAAACGAAATGTATATCAGTTTTCTTATGCATCTCTATATCAATTTTAAACTTATAAATATTCTTTCAACAAGAAACAAAAATAAGATTGTGTATGTGTTTTCAATAACCATATTAAAACAGTAAAATTACATTTCTTCTTCTATACTTATTTTTTTTCTTTCTTTCTTTCATCGAATAACCCCGTACTAATTATTATTATATAATTCTCTTCAATCATTTGTTTTCAGTACTTTAATACGAAATCAACTATAATAGAAAATTGTGGTTCTATGCCATCTGTCGGAGAAATTTTAAATTAACTTTAGTTTACTTTACCGTCGTGTTCCGTGTTGACGTATTTATTATTAGTCCTGAATATATATATATTTATATTTTTAAGGTACAGTATGATATATATTTCTTTTTTATCCGTAAAATACTACTAATAACATTAAATAAGTACCAAGAACCCTTCTCGCAGTTGTGTTCTGTTAATAAAACATGGTTTGTAAGGGCATAGTTGATTCTTCTTCTTCTATCAGTAAACCACCAAACGTTCATTATATTACAAATCCCTAAGGGGGACCCACCAACACATATGGACCTTCAGTTGAACATAATCATCATCATGTTATTACCTATTCAGAAAAACCCACAATTGTAGGAATTAACTAATGGGAAACATGCCCTCAACCGGAAAGAACAGCCCCACATAATTCTCTCTTTTTTTTTGCTATAATATAATACTGGTAAAATCTCGGGTCACCTGTAACTAAGGAGGGTAAGGGCTCCCGTTACTTGTAGAAATATACTACAATAGTCGTACGTAATTCTTTTTTTTTTTTTGCTATAATACTGCTAAAATCTAGGCAATCTATATGACATGCAAAAGCCACTTAGAGGGATATAGTACAAATAGGACTACATAATTTCATTTTGCTTCGCGGATACACAACAGGTTTTCAAATCAAAAGACAGTGTTCAATAACCAATGTATTTAGGGGTTCCGTAAAATTTTCTTTCTTAACATTAAAGCTATTGTATGTGTTATGTGGCTACCAAACCCCCGCAATAACTAACATTCAGTAATATTTACTATTAAAACACAATAATGTTGGGGGGAAAGCGCTCCCCCAAGACTAAAACATTTCTCTCTGCAAATACTAATCTTACTTCAAACATTTGCGTTCCTAAAAAGATTATCAGTTGTGTTACCAAAGCGTACTTTTATGCCATCTATTGGCAAATGAGCTTACTTAAACAGTTCAAGTCCCATCTGTACAACGTACATATATATATATATATATATATATATATATATATATATATATATATATATATATATATATATATATATTAGGTATAACTGATTTTAAAGTGATCGGTATAACAGTTAAAAATCGTAACAAATGAATCAAACGTATTGTAATTAAGCATCCTATAATTAAGGAAATAAAACTCTACAAGTAAATGGTCCGTCTTTAGGCCTTTTATTTGTAGGTTCACACTGCAAGTGTTCTGAGATTTCATAGAAATCGAACCAATAAAATAAAATAACACGAACGAATAAAATAATCACACTACAAGTGTTCTGAGCTTGCTTAGCAAATAAACCAATAAAATATTTTAATAGTTCGCAGCGTAGCTACTTTTAGAAGTATGCTTTGGCATACAAACCAATAAAAATAAGAAGCAATCGGTAAAAGATAAGAAAGGAGAGTATCTTTTTATTCTCTCACACATATTGTTCCGACTAATTTATTAGGAGAATGCAAATAAGAATGAGCTTCTAATAATAATAATAATAATAATAATAATAATAATAATAATAATAATGATAATAATAATAATAATAATAATGTCCCTCTTGCATGATTACAAAATGGTCGTAGGTTTATTTCCCCGATAATGTTTCTCAGAAGCAAATCGTGTAGTTTTCCAATAATTATTCAAAAAAACTTTCATTATAATTAAGTGAATAATACATGGCAGTTTAGCATTTTTAAAAAAAAGTTCTCACCTTAAAAATCAGAGTTCGTTCTGTTAAAATCACTGACGAAAAAAGTTCAACACACACACACTTTGGAACTGTGTAAAAACAATAATAACAAACTTTATTTCAATACTATATATATATATATATATATATATATATATATATATATATATAAAGATTTCATTATGTCCCTCCCCCAAGCATCATGTTTTCACCGGGTTTTCAACCCGATTTCATTAATTATAAATAATTAAAGTCATCATGTCCACTACAGCAAGAAATCTAAACATTTCTTATTTACAATTTCGTCAACCGCTGGTGAAATCTCATTCAGACAGGGTATCAACATTTGGGGCCTTGTAGCAATGTACGGTTCCCATCTAATTAAGGAAAATGCTTACATGTTAAACTTTCATCAGATATTAGATATTCTGCCAAAATCAGATATTGCCACAAAAATACATCTTCTAAAGAGGGAAGAAACATAAAATTTCTATCTGTCTTCTTCATCACTGCCGATAAGTATAGCAGTGACAATCATAGTTAATGGAAAAATATTTCAGTATGTTGCCAGACAGTTTTCTCACGGTCAAGGAGAAAGCGTCTACGGTTATTCCAGTACAAGCGGAAATAAAAGTAGAAAGTGCATTGACACTCTATACATGCGTGTCACAAGTCATAGTTCTAACGGAAGCAAGGGGAAAGCGTGTAAGGCAGTGACCCGGAAGTAATGGCATTTACAAAAATAAAACTCTGTTCATTCTAAGCTCGCCTTCTCTCAAAGACGGAACAACAATCAGTCGCTCCGTATTTCAAACTTGGCTGTAAACACGAAGTTAACTATAATGAATAAACAAATCAATAAAACGATGAATAAATAATCCATTCAAATCATACACACACACACACATACACTTCGTATTTCCCATATGTTTTTTTTTCTCGCCAATTTACATGTAAGGATTGCAATAATTCTCAGTACAATACAGCGTTCACCTCTGGTGCTTGGGGGGTCCCAAGTTCAGTCCCCGTACAATACAGCGTTCACCTCTGGTGCTTGGAAATCCCAAGTTCAGTCCCCCGTACAATGCAACGTTCACCTCTGTTGCTAAAGGTCCCATATTCAATCCCCGTACAATGCAACGTTCACCTCTGTTGCTAAGGGTACCAGGCTCATTTTCAGTACAATACAGCGTTCACCTCTGGTGTTAAGGGTCCCATATTCAATCCCCGTACAATACAGCATTCATCTCTTGTGCTAAAAGTCCCATGTTCAATCCCCGTACAATACAGCATTCATCTCTGGTGCTAAGGGTACCAGGCTCATTTTCAGTACAATACAGCATTCACCTCTGGTGCTAAGGGTCCCATATTCAATCCCCGTACAATACAGCATTCATCTCTTGTACTAAAAGTCCCATGTTCAATCCCCGTACAATGCAACGTTCACCAATAGTGTTAAGGGTCCCGGGTTCGATCCCAGTACGTATCACATAAACTTTTACACATCTTTTATTCTCTCTCCACATATTGTTCGAACATCTTATTTTTTAACAAATAAAATAATCACCATCTCCTTTAGCCTAACAGGTGGGACTCAAATATTTCATTTTTTCCAAGTTATATATATTTCTCAATGTAAGTTTCTATTAGTCAAATCCATTTGTATAATATCTTTTTTATTCTCTCACATATTGCTCGAGTAAATTTATTACGAGAGGTTAAATTAATAAAAAACGAACCGTTAAATATATTAGGAGAATATCTTTTATTCTCTCTCTCCACATATTGTTCAATCATCTTATTTGTTCCGACTAATTTATTAGGATAATATAAATATTAATTTAATCACTACTACGTAAGTAAGTGATACAGAATGACGTATCAACAGATTTAATTCAAATCGAACCAATTCAAATTTCCATTATTATTTTTAAAAATAGCCAGTATAAAGTCTCTACAGACACGCATACAGACTCAAAAAAGAGCACATGACCTTTTCCAGCAATACAGACATGTCAGCACAACTAAAAACAGAAATATAACAACTTTCCAACACACGTAAGCAGGTCATCAACCCATAATGACATACACGCCCCCCTCTGACAACATCCATTAAAGAACTATGTTAGAACATAATTATTACGTAAAGTACCGTTAACATTCTTCCTTTCGGGTGGAAAAGTTCAGGCTCACCTACTACTTCGTTCCTATATTCTTCATCAATAATAATGGTAAAAGATGTTTATCACTTTCAAAAATTCGAATCGTAAGGAAGGAGACTATTTCTATAATTCAAGAATTTCTGTAGTAGAACACTTTCTATAATAATACTCTATTAAGATCTCCAACTATTTATTTAAAAAATGCTTAATGTAAAGATTTATCTAAGGTGGAGATGTAAAATGTGTTATACATGGTGAAAGGTAACAATTTCGAAAAACTTTCGGACATGATTCCTTATATGAAATAAAAGAAAAAGATTCTAATAAACATGAGTCAGAAATAGTTTTCTTTCAGAGTTATGAACTGGCGATTATTCCTAAAATCACGTTTCAAAACTCTCTGGCTTAGATACTATAGGACCTATCCCAAGTGGTTTAAGGAATTACACAGGAACTAGTTTGCGCTCTGTTTAAATATCCATGTTTAAGTATTCACGGGTACCAGCGAAGCGAGTGCACCATTAGTACATAAAGGAGTATCCCTACACCTGAATGTCCCTTTTAAAGTTCGATTCGCAGATAACGGAGGATGGTAAAACATGGATATTTAGATAGAGCGCATACTAGTTCATGTGTAAATCCTTAAACTGCTTGGGATAGGAGCTATAATTTCTAAGCCAGGGCGTTTTGAAATGTGATCTTTCGAATTTTCGGTGGTTCATAACTCTGAAAGGAGACGCTTTTCAAACCATGTTTATTAGAACTTTTCTTCTTTCATTTCATATAAGGAAAATTTTTCGGTGTCGTTACTTTCCATCCTGTATAAATCTTAATATAAATAATTAATTGAATATTTCAACGTTTTAGAAAATGTCCCTTTTGCAGGAACAATCAAGAAATATCTATATTTTTATATGAAAGAGTGAAAAAGAGTCACTCTTACTATTTAGAAGCCTGGGTTATACTATACCTAGAAATGTGAAATTTGAACAGAAACTTTCTTGTTTATAAGAACAATGAATAAAAATTTTTTTTACACATATCCTAAGGATTCTGAAAGAGTTCAAACATTGTGTCCAGAATTGTCCAGAAATTTAAGAAATGTGTTCTTCACTAAAAGTAAGCGGATATGTTACTGCATTTATAAGAATTGGTGTATTAAGAAGCCCGAGGCATTCTATATTTCTTTTCTACGCATTCAAAGCAACGTTGTATGTTGTTTGTGATTGCATCACGAAAAAGTGGGTGAAAGCATTAAAGTGAAGTTTGAAACATATGTAATACCTACCTCAAGCAAGATTTCAACCATTGATTTGAAAGAAGGGTTTACTTAAAGTTTAATGTTAAGTTCAGCAGTGTGAAATGTCAGACTTGGATGTACAGCCAAACGAGTGGTCTTCTATTAAGGATCAAACGTGGGTTTCTGACTCCAAACAGCGCGTGCGTTATCCATAAAATCATGAATAATCATATTTTCAAGAAAGTATGGTTGTATGAAATTAACGTCTCAGCAGCTCTCAATTAAGAAAAATGAAACACTATAAAAACTTCTCACCACAAATAAGCGGACACACCACCCAGCATTTTCCAAAATTTCGTTTTATGACAGGAAGGAGCAATGACTCATACTTTTTTACAACATTGGATTCTATGTTATCTGTTGTTTCTGATCGCACACGCAAAATGGATTACCCCGATAAAATGAATTTCGGAAGGCAGTACCTACTTCAAGGTTTTTATCATGTAAGATTGATTAACCGGCGCGTCAAAAGTTTAAAATTTAATCCAAAAATAGAATACCTTGTTGACTAAATTCTCCAGCCAAAAAAAGATATATCTCATTTGGTAGTACAGTGCATATCATGCGTTGAGTATGGAAATTATATTATACCATCGAACAAACTTGGAATGTGCATTCTCGCTGTCCTCATCATAGTTGCCTAATTCTTGTGAATATCATAAGAGGCTACCTTTCACGAACTGATTCAACTGCTTATATTTACCACATGTTTACATGATACTTTGATAACGAACACAGTATGTGTGGTTTGAAGTCTCAGTTAAAATAAAAGAAGAAATAAAACATAAAAGATTACCAAAAAGTGAGTTTATATAACCCTACAATTGACGCGTGGGCTAGCCCAGATTTTTTGTTTTCATTGCTGGCTAGTAGTTCGAGATGTTAACACAAAGAGTGTCTGTGAACCTTTCTATAAACTATCATTTGATTAGCAAAAATGATTAATAAAATATTTTGAGTAAGATATGTTATATGATTTTAGTTTATATTATTTGCTATTAAATAGGATCCCACGCTGTTGTACCTGTGCATGAGAGGTAGTTTTTAATTTTTTTGTTTTTCTTGCAGAAGTAAAGTAAAAGAAACTTATTTACGTTAAAAATGCTTATTTACAATTTAATTTATACCAAGAGAATTTTAACGTGTATAAAATGATAATACTGAGATTGTTTGTATAATATTTGAGTTACTAATCACAAAAACTGCTTTTGTTAGGAAACCAAACTTTGATAGCCCAGACTGTTTCTTCAGCTACGTTTTTAGAAGTGGTAGTAATTGAACTCACAGGAGTATGCGATAGGCTCTCACCCGATGTCCAATGTTCCTCCCTTTCCACATGGCTAAGTAATCTTTCTTGAGGTCTCGGCTCCCTCCATTTCTTTTGCTCCTCTCGCCAGCCTGGATCTCCACTATATTCTCAATTTTTATTAGAGATGCAAGGGCTCGAAAAAAAAACGGCTTTAAAAAAAACTCGGTTTTTTCTGCTTCGCTTTTTTGCTTGGGAAATTTTGGGCTTTTTTCAAATTTCTGCTTTAAATTGATAAAGCAGACATTGTTTCGCTTCTCTATAACACAAAAAGTCATTTAATTAGTGGTTGATGCTGATAATAATATAAAACCTTGAAAATAAACCATGAATTTCGAAAAGATATTGCAAACAATTTTACTTCAACATATTTACATTATGAATTCCAAAGAATTAACCAATGTATATAATAAAAAGTTTTTAACTTCCTATATACAAAAGTAAGCAGAGTTGGCAAAAACCATGATTGTTTTTGAAAATGCCAAAAACCCGTTTTTGGGGGCATGTTTAAACTAGGTGTTTAATCAGGCTTTTTTGGTTTAAAGCAGGCTTTTTTGATTTAAACCAGATTTTTTGATTTAAATATTTTGCTTTATGTGTTTATATTACATATTCACAGAAATAAGTTTGTTTCGCCTTGGTGTTGTTATGCAACAGCGGGGTTATGCTGGAAGAAGTCCCATAAGCTTAAAGAAGTCCGGTCAGTAAATGTCTTATATTGAGAAGCTCCCACCCTAGCCATCGGGAAAATCCCGTCATTACTTGAAATGTAAAACAATAACGGGAAAATCATATTATTGCTTTGCATGTAAAATTTAAAGGTCAACGTATCATAATCAGTACGCTGAAACTGAGGTATTAAAATTACAAATTTAGTACGTAGATATCATTGAAAGTCCAATCCAAGCTAATGTTGGAAGCTACGTAGGCAATCAATAAATTTTGCCATTTTCTATCAATATATTTAAGCAATCTTGGCTTCTTTATAAAACAACAGGCATTTAGGCATGCAGAAATATACAATTTGGTTTCGTTTCGTATGTTTAGGCTTAACATCCTTACGTAATACCGAGGTTATCAAGGTGAAGACTTTCGCTTAAAGTGACATCCGAACCGCTACTTGGTTTACGCATGAAAGAAGGGTTGTGGTTCGACCGAGAATTGAACATGGGACACCTTGATTAAAAGGTGAAAGGGAAAAAAACTAATGCAGGTGGTTTGATATCTGGAAACGTCCCCATGAAGTTCACACAATTCGCATTTTTCGTTCTTTTTATTTTTTGGTTTAAACCAGTTATTAAAAAAAAAGTTGATGTAAACCAGCTAACCCTAAAAGTTAACACTTCTTTTTAAAAAATACATAAATAACTAGCAAAATTGTATGTAGTATTTTTACTTCAAAATATTCCATACCCTCTTTTTGAAACAAAATAAAATTAAAATAAAACATAAGAGAAATATTAGGCTGCACATCTAGAGCGTTTGGTTCTGTATATTCTTGAAATTCTACAGTTAAGTTTTATATAACCACCATCACGGTTTACCTAATCCTCAAGTTTTCTTAATTTTTAACAAGAGGGATTCAACATATCATTACGGAACTCCCCCCCCAAAAAAAGGACTACGGAATATATTTAAATTAAGCTAAATACAACTGCACAACAAACATGACTGAGTAGTTAGCTTTTGCGCTTCTATCGGGAAGTCCGGGATTCAACCCAGCATTCGACCATTCTGACAAAGCTTTTCTCCATTCCATCTGTGAATGTAGAAATAGTGCGTGTACTGCGAGTTGGCCGACTTCCTTTCTTATTGTTTTTAAATCGTTATTATTACTAATTACCAGCAGTGATGGTTTTGCGAAGGTTAGGGGGCGGTCTTTTAGACTGAAGCCTGTTACCCAAAGTTACGGAATGCCTACAGCAAACAAAATATCTATTAGTTATGCCTTTACTCATAAACTTTAAGCTCCCGTCAAATAAAAGTTACGAATGTTTAGAAAAACTAAACATTAGTAAGAAAAACCCCTCCCAAAATACTTTTCTAAATTCGCCACTGATTCTCAGTTTAAAATGATCCGGAAGATTATTGCTAAACATATAAATAAAACGAAATATTAGTTATGCCTGTACTCATAAACTTCAAGCACCTCCCAAATAAAATTAGGACTTTTTAGAAAACAAAACAATCAGAGAAACCCCTCCTAAAGTACTTTTCTAAATCTGCTACTGATTATTTGTATAAATTGGTATTGAAGGTTGTGTCTGGAAAATTATTGCTAAATCACTGCACAGCTACATTATAACAGAAATGTGGAAGTACGGTTTGACGGATATATTGAAAACGTACGCTTTGATGAAAATATAGAAAAACGTAAGTTCAACTTTTGCGCTAGAAGCTAGAGTACTAAGTTGTTAGAAATGAAACACGGATGACAAATTGAAATGATCTAGAGAAGAAAAAATGTCGATAACTCAAAAGTTAAAATAAAGTTAAATAACCTCTAAAATTGCCCTCAAATACTACATTCTTCATGTTAGCTTTATTTCGTAAAACATGTGCTCCATCCATCTTAATGGTGAATTTCAGAGCGAAATATGGCATTTAGGTCATGGAATTCTTATCTAACTATAGAATATACTATAAGAAAGCTATTTAGATAGAAAAATCATGAAAATGAAAAAAGCCAAAATTTGCAAAATTCTCGTTTTTTTTCCAAAAAAGCCGGCTTTTTATGAGAAAACAACCATCGATTCAAAAAAGCTAGCTTTTTTGCATCTCTAACTTTTATTAGTTTTTAACTTCAGATTATGACTTTTTTTTTACAATTAAAAAGTTTTATTAATTTCTATTTCCATTGCTCCTTAGGACAAGTTATTATAATAAAGAAAAACATATTAATGGTTCCTTTTTTTAAGGCTTTTTCTTAGAATTCACTTAAGCACTTCTTTTTAAATTATGATATCCATTTCTTTTCTTTTTTCATAAAATGTTTTCAACACACAATCTACTCGCTTAGTGTGTGGTCGAACGTAAAATCCAAAGGAGCTAATTGCTATACTGCTTGAAAGTTTCATGGGCTACATCTGTAGTACACGCGACTATTGCTGTCATGACTGTACCAAAATGTTAAAAGTTTTTTCATCATAGTTTGAGTGTTGATTAGATGGTCAATCAGTTGGGAAAATGCCAACTCTGATGAAAAATGTTTTCTAGGTGATAGTGATGGTGAAGAACATTTTGAGACCGAAGAAATGCATTTTTCGGCAGAAATAGTGAAAATTCAGAAAATGTGACTGAAAATCCGGCCAGCAGGGATCACTGATGCTTGTTGATGATACTGGTAGTGAAGACAGTTGTGAAGTAAATTATTTAGTATCAAAAGACAATTTCAAATAAAAAAGGACACTCCTACTCGTAATATTCACACTTTTTCTCAAAATATTCTTAAGTACCGAAAGGGCCTTCAGGTACGGATCTTGAAAGGTGTCCACAATGACCAAACAGTGCACTGGACGCCTATATTAAGAAACTACAGTATATTTCCGAACTCTGAGGATTCAATAAGACGATAAGATCTGAAGTGGAACCTAATTTTGGAACCCTTAATTCGGTGCTTCGTTTACCAGGACATAAAAGGCTAGGTCTGCGTTGTCACAACTTGAATGTCTAAAACTGATTTGACACGCAAACATTTTGAGACACATTGTACGAATATTTACATTGACAGTGTTAGAAAGATATTTGTATGTGACCGTGATTCTAAACCTACGGACGAGACTGTAACACGTGCTTTCATTGGCATTTTGATGCTTTTGATAAGTGGTCAATGCTTGAAGGTAAGTGTGCATTGACCACTCATCACTTACGTGCCGAACATGCTTAGAGGGACATGAATAGGAAAACAGAAAAAGAAAAATATACAAATGTAATGGCATATGTATAATTACGCAAAATCATAATAAGCTTTGATAGTAACAAATTATATATATATATATATAATATATTATATATATATATATATATATATATATATATATATATATATATATATATATATATATATATATATATTATATATATATTTCGCCGAAAGGGTATATATATTGCTAAATACAAATAACTTTTAAAGTGTTATTTGTGTATTACTTTTGAGAAAAGAATGGTGTTGGCATTTTTGTGTATACATAGCATTCCAAATGAAAATGTTTCTCAAATTGTGTAAAAATATTAAAATAGTTTATAAATACAATTCTCTTCAAGAAAGACTAATAAAGGTAGGTAATATAACAAAATAAAAAGAAATGGCTACAGTGGTAGCCCGCGTGACTATCCATGTCAGAAAAATCATCTTGCGTATTACAGGATTAATTAAATATTAAACTTCTGTTTGATTCGGTGCCGTGATATATAAGGGGTCTGCTTGCAGTGCGTGGAGTCTCTACAGTATATGTGACTTATAAAAGCTAGAGACATTTCAGTTTCAACTGTAAAGTAACCACTTCTATGTAGTCATTAAACAGATTTGTGGCATAAATTTTATTTCGAAGACACGTGTTGCTCTTTTTGTTGCAATCTTCGTAAAATGCTTTATATCTGACACTGAATATTAAATGCATATTTGCACACTTTCTAAAAAAGTTAAACTGCATAACCCTCCGTTGTCTACTCATTACTAAAAGAGAAAGTATATTAAGCCTTTCAAATGTAATATTTATTTAAAAAAAGAAACATAATTTTCTTCATTATATTTTCCTAACAACTTTTATTTTTTGCGTTTTCTGAAATGTAATTTGCAAAGAAATTATCCTTTATTAATAAACAAGTATGTTTTCCTTTTCTTAAATGAGAAGTATTGTATCTTCCTCAGGTACACTTATTTAAACAATATTGCTTTCATAGCCAGGGAGTAGTGTCCAATAAGGCTATAAGGCTTAGCCTATCCATTTATTTATAGATCAGCCTGAAATGTTGCTTTTGGACATTGATACAATTAATTTTATTAAAATGGATTTATTTTATAATGCGCTGTTTAAACATCAAGCGAGTTGAAGCGAAGCTTCTGCAAGAACGCATTGAAGGCTATCGGCCGCTAGCCTTCCACTTTTCTCATGGAATTAGAAGAGTGGGGCGGTGACAATCACTTTCCCGCCACCCTCAGCAGACAAAAACTATTTAACCCTTTCACTGTGGAAGGCGACGGAAAAAAAATTCCCTAACCTGCGAATGTCGATTATAGTCGACGTGTTAAAATTTGTCTGTATCTTGGTTTTGTCGATTGTAGTCGCCAAATGTTTTCTGTGTGATTTCTATTGTTTATCGAAAACAATAGAACACAAAAAAAATGAACGGTACAACTTTGGCGACTACTCTCGACAAAGCCAAGATACGGACAAACAAATTTTAACACGTCGACTATAGTCGACATTCGCATGTTACGGAAATTTTGTTTCTGTCGACAAAAGTCGACTTCCTCTGTGAAAGGGTTAAGCTATACACAAATCAACACGATGCAACGAAAGTGGACAAATGTTGACAAAAGGCTATTCTTTCGAGTGTTTGGCGAAACAAAAGCGACAGGATGCGGTCTTGTAAGAAACTATAGAACAGAGATTATGAAAAATTTAGAAGCTCACATTCAGTAACAAGTTTTGACCCCCCCCCCCCAAAAAAAAAGAGAGAGGGAGAGAATAAAAATGTTATGTTATTATGAATGGTATTAATATATCAGGGACCTTATTGCGTGCTGGTTTGCGTTATCACAGCGTAAAATTTACATTTTAGTTGGTGATGATTGCCATAGCAGTTATAATTGCTTTTTTTTTTTTTTTTTTTTTTTGCGTTTCGTTGCTATCAGTAAGTTTTTCGAAGATCGATACTGAAGAAGACCTCAGATGATTTATAGTTTCTTTTTCATATTTTCAATCTAAAAGTAGCTTTCTCTGTAAAAATCATCAATTAACTGTGAGCTGCTGCTCCACTGTTTTCCAGTAGTATGTTGATGTGTGTTGTTATGGGTGAAGTGGTTAAGTTCGTGTGTAAGATTTCGGAAATTTACAATTAATATAGCCATATATCCGGTTTTATTTGTTTCTTTGAAACACTATATGAAATTCTTATTACTTCATTTCTTACATTCTTTAAATATTTGATTGGATTTTTTAAGTAATCCATTGACTGTCTAATAAATTGGAACAGTATATGTAGGGAGAGTATGAAGCAGAGCCACTCTTATACTATTTCTTGCATTATATGATAAACATATTGCATGAATTAGCATTTCTCTTTAAGCATTACAGCCAGGTCCGTAGTTAGGACAATAAGGGCGTGATCGTTTTAATAAGGGCGGGATCTTTTTTTTTTCTTTTTTTGTGAGGAGAAGCGGTAACTTGAATTCACTTTACACTCATTTATACATACAACAAACAATTGCAAGTTTGAGGGTACTGGGCCCCTCGTAGCCACCCTCTAGCTACGAATCTAATTTCAGTCTACCCATTTCTAAACTTCACGCTACGTTACTGTGAATAGCCCTTTTAAATGCAATCCTCTTGCTTTACATTAGCTTCTCTTCATCTACCCTTTCAAAACAAGTGACTCGACAAACACATCGTTGTCAACTGTTGTCGTTTGGCTGGTATTTATAGGTAAACATACTTAATTACATTTTAAGTGCTGCTTACAAAACGTCTTACGTTTGAGTCTACATGCAACAGTCTCTGTAAGAAAACATAATTGCTGTGCTTCTTCTTCTCTGTCTCTCTCTCAAATGCTGTTAAGTGCAAAATTTGAATTTTGTTTAAAAGCATTTATGTGATTAAAGATATTCTGCTAACCTTATTTCACTAAAATGTGAGAATTGTATATCGCAGGACAAATATAATATATTGGTTTATTTTCCTGAAGGTATCTTACTCTCATGGATTTTTCGCTACGATTTCAAATTTCAAGGGTTTCAAATTAAAAACATCTTTTTCAGAAAATTTTCCGGAAAATTTCGTGGATTATGGCACATGCGTACAATCTCTCAAGGATTTGAAATTAAAGGCATTTTTTTGAGAAAATTATCCGGAAAATTTCGTGGATCATACGTATAATCTCATCAAATACAAATTGTGTCAGCTTCGTGAGTATTTTTTATGTCGCAACATCTAGAAAACGTTTTCCATTCCCTTACCTATCAACAGTTCAATGATTCTTAACAATTATGCAATATAGTCTAGACCAGGGATGGCAAAACTACGGGATTTTGACTCATAAAATATGGTCTTATGGGCCTCTTTTGAAAAATGATAGACTATAGAAGGAATATGAAATAGAAGAGAAAATTAATTTTGGAGCAACAGATAGCAAATAATATTTCATTAATGAAATGCATTTTTATTTAAATTATTAAGATTACTATTTACTTAAAATATATTAAATAACTAAAAATAGGTCTACTTTAAACTATTGTTTGCGGCTTCCTTGAGAAATGACAATGTCAATGAGTCTTTAAAATAAAACAGGTATTTCACCCTTGGCTTAGATAAATTATGATCTATGGAGATACCTTATCTGAGGTATTGCTAGGAGCACTTAAAGCAAAGAATATTTCTTCGAGGATCATGCAGGATTTTCTAATAATAGTAGGGGTTCCACGAATTTGGAGAATTTGGCATTCAGAAGGCATGCATGTAGTACTGTTTAAATGATTGATCATTTTCTGGAACATGAATTTAGAATACTTAGGATAAGAGTAGTAGTTTTTAAGTCCAAAATGTTCTTTAGAAACTCTTGTTTTTTAAAAAGTTAAAATTTTGTACTTAATTCCTTTTAATGTCAAACTACTCAGTTTTTATGATTACGTCAAAAGATCCTATATAAAGGGTATTGTACTTCTGTGGGTATTGCAAATTTCAAGAGGTGAAAAAAACGTTTTGTCAGAAAAGAATTCTTGCTTTCTTTCCAAAACTATTATATAGAGGTTTTTAATTAACTTTAGTACTAACTTTGTAATAACTCCTCAATGTGTTTTATTTTAATAAGTAAAACCTATTTCTGTTTTCCACTGTTTTAATCTTAATTTCTATAATAGATTTCTACTTACATCTAAATTCCACTTTCAATTAATGAATTGCACTACGAACCCCCTAACAATTTAGCCTAAATAATAAAAGTAATGAAGTTAGTCTAGTTTGGGAATTATTAAATAATAATAAACATTTATGCTGAAATTAGTCTCTCGCAAAATATCTATCATTGCAAAATTTCCGTAAGGAATACAACGAAGAATAGCGTCCTAGAAAAATATAAGTTGGTTCTCTTGTATAATTCCGCATGCGTCATGTCCATGAGATCGATTGCAATCTAAAATTATTGACCTATTTTGTAAGAATTATACGTGTAGGTTGGCAAATAAACTTTTAGAATAACTGGTTACGTGAAATGAAATCGTTCTTCACAATACTGATTCGCCTGTATATCTTTTCTCTTCCGTCCAGAACTCTTATGTTAAAAATGAAAGCAATTGACAAACAGTTTTGTTCCCATAGTACAATTACCATCTTTAATTGTTGAACAAACTTTGTTCCTTGATATACAAAACATCCATCATGTGTTCTCATGTCTTGTTAGTGAGAGCCTAGTGTTTATAAAAATGAATTCTTTCAGTTTTATGTCCTACGGTATGCTTGCTAGGCTAAAGGAGACGATGATAGTGAGAAATGAATGAAATGGTGGAATGAAGGAGGTGGGAAGAAACAAGGAGAACCCCGATAAAACCCATGCTCATTGTGTTTGTCCACCACAAGTAGGATGGGATTGAACGAGGGGCCCAAGCACCAGAAGTGAACGGTTTACCACTGAGCCCTACAGAATTCCACTAATGATTATCATTAATTTTTCGAATTCGTTTTTTGCCTAATATTTAATGGAGAACTAAATGTAATCTAATGCTACCATTATAAATTTCAGATATGATATATAGCACAGTTTGCACTGAAACAATTTTTTTAGGTATTAGGAGAGTATTTATTTTACCAACACATATTTTTATGGTGAAATAAATTACAAGTATGGTCTTATTAGACCCCAATATTGAGAAACAAGAATTCGATAATGAAAATATGATAGTAACATCTAATCCATTTACTGGGATGGTAATCATGGTTCATCCTTTTACATATTTTTCACTTTATTTTATCTTCTTGGTTCAGTAGAATAGGCTTAAATTATCTTTCACATTTAGACAGAGATTAATTAACTTACATTGAACCGAATTTATATGTCCCACTTACCTAGGAAATGGCGTGTTTCTGCCACCGGTTCAATTCCATTTGCAGGAGACCTATACAGATTATTCTCCAGCACAGGAGTTTCTATTACAGGAAACTGTGTTGCAAGTGGACCATAGATATTGCATACCCACCTCTTTGCAGATTTTCCACAGGCTGGAGATGGTGTGGAATCGACGATTTGACAGACAACGCTTCAGGAGTCCGAGAGCAGAGTAGTTTGTTGAGCTGGCATCATGAGTCTGAAGGGAATTGCCGTAATTCAAGTTTCCAGTTTCACACCTATAGAATTCCAGCTATGTTTTCTTCATGTGACTGGGTGCCTTGACTTGGTGGAGTTCAAGACGGTTCTCGTCTTCTCCGTACAATGCTGGGATTGTATACTGGTATATATAAGTTAAGACATGACTCTGATAGTATCCAGCATTGAATTTGACGTTTCACTCCACTTTTCGGAGACATAGTGTGTCCCTATATGAGAAATCTGCCGCAATCATGAAATGTTTTGGAAGACATTTTGCGCACTGGCGAAAAGATGTGCTTATGTGCTTGGCGTCATTAGGACTGTATGTAATGGCAGAAAATTTACCACAGCCTCTAAGAAGAGAAAAATCTTCCGCGGATATAGAACTCATCAGGGTATAAAAAACTTCCGCGGATTACCTTCATACAAAGACCAGCAGCTCCATTTTCGCAGAGCCATATAGCGTTCGCACTGTTCTTGCGAACGACCATAAGCGTAAAACACTATAAATGGCCCAGTCAATTATCGCCTGTGATGTGCACAGGCTGAGTGTAAGGATTTTCGGTGGTTACCATATGCCGACCTACAAGCAATGCCGACCTACAAGCAATGCCGACCTTGTAATCCCCTTCACAGAAAGCCGATTTCTAGCTCCTTGAGTCGGTCTGGACCGTATAATACGGTTCACAGTGGTACGATGTACATGAAAATTACACACTTAACGCATTCCTCGATCCGCGACGCCGTTAATTTAACGTCAGAGAGGGTCACAATGAATCCTTCCTAGAATGTCTTCAGTGTCAACATCATCCGACTACCCTCGACCACACTGCTTTACTACGTCACTAACGAGATACTATAATTTGATTCGTGAGAATTTCACGATCATGGGTTGTGCATGCGCGGTATACTTGTGCATTTCTTTGAGCTTAATATAAATGAATCAACCTATGTATTTGGTAAAACTATGGAAGGTGAGGATAATGTAATCTAAAGAATATAAATACCATAAGAACAGTTTAAGTTTAGCCATAGATTAGCATAGACTTATATTTAAATAAAGCTAATATGTCATTCCATTGTAACGACAAAAATGGGCTGATTATAGTTTCAACAAAGAAATTTTATACATGCTGGACCAGAAAATAATAAATTATTGATGTGACTTCTCATATAGCTACTATAACAATTAAATTTAACATCCTGAAGATGCTGTTGGCACCCTTCTCTATTCAGTGTTACAAATAAAAGGCATCACTATCAGAAATAAAATTATAATGCTCATGTTATTTATCAGTCTGGCACGTATACTATCAGTAAATAGTTATCTTCTTGTTTTGATTCACCTTCTTTTACCAAGTATTGTTTACTACATGTTGTGCAACTACATGACTCGAGAAAATTAAAATACGAAACAAGTTTTCATAACAGCAATGTTTAGATTACTTTTTAATATTGCATTTCCATCAAGAACTCTTTTAAGTCCAAAAACTCATTTGCCAACAAGAGTTTCAACCTCACTCATAATGATAATTTCCTTCCTCTTTAGTAATAAAATGAAATTCAATCTAAACGTAGGTGTCGAATGCGTCGTAAAAAATAAAACTTCAATAGAGCATTAAACTGAAAAAGAAAAATATACTGTATAATGGATTGGTATAATAAAGTGAATCTTCTGTGCAAATTCCACAGCATTGCACATTTTCAAGGAGGAAGATTTAAGGTGAGTCTTTACAAGAAGTGGAAGATATTTATCTTATACTTCTTATCTACTTATGCACAGGAATCCAAGAAACAAGAAGTGAATCTTAGGTGTAATTGTGCATTTAAAATATATATTATTTCTTAATAGTTATATTTTCTTATTCTTTCAATCAATATAATATTGCAGGTACGCATACTTGCGAAAGTAGTAAAATTGGGATCTGGTCAATTTTTTTTTCAATGCTAACTACCTATAAAATTCTGGTAGGAGGGTAGATAAATGTGCCCTCGGATTTTAGGTTCAAAATTAATCACAACGTCTTCCTCAGGTACCAAATAGTGTTTCCTGAAAATCTCAGATCGCGGAAACTTCAAAAAGATGCCCAAAATTAGTATAGAGTTTATCAGATATGGGCAGGGAAGATAAACGGGCCCTCGGATTTACGGTTCAAAATTGATCACGTCTTCCTTAGTTCCCAAATGGGGTGACCAATTTTGAACCGAAAAACCGAAGGCCCGTTTATCTTCCCTGCCCATATATGGTAAATTATATAGTAATTTTGGACACATTTTTGAAGTTTCCGCGGTCTGCAATTTTCAGGATACACTATTTGGGACGTAAGGAAGACGCTGTGATAAATTTTGAACCTAAAATCCTAAGGCCCGTTTATCTTCCCTGCCCATATCTGGTAAATTCTATATTAATTTTGGGCACCTTTTTGAAGTTTCCGCAGTCTGAAATTTTTAGGGAACCCCATTTGGGACATAAGGAAGCCGTTGTGACCAATTTTGAACCGTAAATCCGAAGGCCCATTTATCTTCCCTGCCTATATCTGGTAAATTCTATGCTATTTTTGGACACCTTTTTGAAGTTTCCGCGGTCTCAAATTTTCAGGAAACACTATTTGGTACCTAAGGAAGACGTTGTGATCAATTGTGGACCGAAAATCCGAGGGCCCGTTTAGTTTCCCTCCTACCAAAATTCTTTATCAACACTTTTATATTTACGTAAAGGCCCGTAAAATGCATTTCTATTATTTTATCACGCCAGATCAAGGAAACTATTATTTGATATAATTCATATGGTTACTTTTAAAAATTGTAGGTTAAGATAACGTATATTTACTATTTTAAACGGCTTAGAGTTCACACTTGGTAGTTAATAAAATATATGGTTTTTATATTATTTAAGGTTTCCGTGATCTGGCTTCTTTAACAGTGATTTTGGTTGCACAATTTTGATTAACATAGGTATGAATAATTTCATTTCTAACCAAACTTCCCCGTTTAGAAAACTTGTATCCATCATATCATAACTAAGCATCGCACGTTTAATCACAATTTTATCTCTTCTAAAATTTGAAACATACAAATATTTTTTAGATACGAACATAAATCAATGCCACAGATTTAACATTTTAGATACTGGTAATTTTCAGTACTTAATTGATAATGTATAGAATATATGCGGCGCATTTTTTTAGAAATAAAGTAACAAACATAATATGATTTGTTAACCCTCTGATAAACCTTAATATCAGTAATATTTTTCACCTGATGTATATCGTGTTTTCTTTAGTTAAGGAAAATACTCTCCTGTTTATGTGACTTCTGGCTTAGTACAGTAAACTTTAAAAGATCCGGAAGATATATTAACTCAAATTGTTATTCACTGGTAGTAAACCTGAAACAATGTATATAAACATCCTTGTCAGATGTAATGTAACACCGTTTAATTAAATTTCGGAAAATCAGTTTAAAAGATAAATAACTTCTAAAGGTTGCATGTTTAAAGAAACCTAATCATAATCAATACACAGTACTTAGCATGTTAAGAGTCACACGTAATTTAATTTTACGCACACAGATAAGTTTTGTTCTCCAATAAATTTATAATTGGAATGTTTGATTTTCTGTCAATCATAGGTTCAGTTTTCGAAGATAATACCAGAAAAGTAATATCCGTCATTTGATCACAACCTCAAATTTAAACTGCACAAATTTCTAATAGTGTTTCGATAAAATTATATCCTTTTAGGAAATAGTCTATAACCAGTGGTGGTCTATAACCTAACCAACCTCATCCGACTGACACGGTGATCCATTTGAAATCTTGGCGTGTTCATTCTGTCTGTGCAAATTACTTTATACCCGGAAGAGGTTAAATCAGTGCTGGATGTTCTGATAGATAAATCTTCGGAAAAGACTAGAAAATGGTAACCTCTTTGGCTATTTGAAAACTAAATTTTATTTATACTAGTTTGACACAAAATTTGTTTCCATCCTATAATTCAATATATTTTATTCATGTTGAAATTTGAAACATGCTACATCTATGAGGAACATAAACTTTTCCTTTCGAGCGTTTGTAATATTTCATTACGATACAGTTTAGACTTTTAATATAGAGTATCTAACTCTAACTAACTAACTCTATGGCCTATGGAACCCGGAGGTTCAGTGCCGCGTTTACAAAAGCTCTCCACTGACTTCTATCCTTAGCTAATTGCATTCAGTTTCTAAATATAGATTATCTTTGATAGAAATTTAGCAGTAAAATAGAATTCTTCAATTTTCCCTTTCTTTCTTTCTCTTTTCTTTGTTTCGTTTTCGTTTTTATTTTTATTATTTTCTTTAAGTTTGCATTAGTAGTCTGAAATTGAGGATATGACCAACGGTATCTACTGGGGTTTTTAGAATGTATTTTGGATCAGTACGTCAAATGAACATTATCGGATATGCAATCGATCCACATTGAAACCAAGAATGTATGATACACGTTTGACATTATCCTTGACATGTCTCGTAGTTCTACAGTTCTACTTAAAATTTAGTATGTTATCCATTATAAAAGTGACATAACGAATGCTTAAAGCATCCTCTATATATTTGAATAGTTGTGAAAAAATATTTAAAAACATACATTATTTCTATATTATTGTTTTGAAATGGTAACCTTTTTGGTTATTTGAAAACAAAATTTTATTTATACTAGTTTGACACAGAATTTGTTTCCATTCTATTATTCAATTTATTTTCTTCATGTTGAAATTTGAAACATGCTACTTCTATGAGGAACATAAACTTTTCCTTTCGAACATTTGTAACTTTTTACTGCGATACAGCTTGGATTTTTAAGATAGAGTATTTGTAATAGAAATTTAGCAGTAAAGAAAAACTCTTCAATTTTCTCTCTCTTTCTTGCTTTTTCTCTTCTCTTTTCGTTTCGTTTTTTTGTTTTTTTTTAAGTTTGCATTAGTAGTCTGAAATAGAGAATATGACCAACGCTATCTACTTGGTCTATTAGAATGTATTTTGGATCAGTACAACCCAATGGACCAACAAACACTACCGAATTTGCAATCGAACCACGCAGAAACAAACTAAGTGTGTTAAACTTTTGACATTATCCTAGATATAACTCGGAGATCTACAGTTCAACTGGAAATTGAGTATGCTATATATTATGAAAGTTACATAATGAATGTTTAAAGCATATTCTATATATTTGAATAGTTGTGAAAAAATATGTAAAAAAAATTCTATATTACTGTTGGATTTCTGGAAATGGAACTTTATAATGTTAGGTTCTTTTCTTAGGACGTTTGAATTCCACAGCTTTATCTGTTCCCTCTTATCTTTTTCTTCTTCTCTAATCTCTCTCTCTCTCTCACTCTCTCTCTCTCTCATTTCGGAATCTCTGTGTAATAAATATCCATTGCTTTCAATTTTTCATTGTGTGTGTTTCAGTTTCTCCCTACATCAACTTATGAAGCTTGTTTTGTCTCGGTTTTGTTATTTCATTTTATCGTAACTAATACTTGTGTAGTATGAAATTAGAATTGTGCTCATGTTGTTAGCTTATTTTAGTATAGGAGAGAAGGAAGGAGGAGAGATAGGGGATCTGTTTACCTGACACGATTATAATATAAGAAGATGTCTATTGGGTGGCGTAACTGCACGGCGTTGTTTGTCGTAATTTTTTGATGTGGAGTGTACACCTAACGCCGTGCAGCTAGACCACCCAATACACACCTTCTTATCCCATAATCGTGTCTGGTAAAGAGACCCTCTTTCTCTCTTTTCCTTTCTTCTCTCCATTACTAAAATTAGTTAACAACATGAACGCAATTCTAATTTCAAACTACATATGCCCTAGTATCGATAAAATGAAATAACAAAACCGAGACGAAACAAGATTCATAAGTTGATGTAGGGAGAAACTGAAACACACACACAATGAAAAATTGAAACAATGGATGTACATTACATAGAGATTTAGAAATGAGGCAGAGAGAGAAGGCGAGAGAAGAACAAAAACAAAAGGGGGAACAGATAAAAATGTGGAATTTGAACTTAGTAAGAAAACAACCTAACATTATAAAATTCCGCTATCATAAATCCAACACCAATATAGAAATAACGTTTTTTAAATATTTTTTTCACAACTATTCGAATATATAGAGAGAGGATGCTTGAAACATTCATTAAGTCACTTTCAAAAAGGATAGCATACTCTATTTCCAGTAGAACTGTACATCTCACAGACACATCTAAGAAAATTGGGAGGCCCGGGTTCGATTCCAGGCAGGAGCTCATGTGGTTCGGATTCCACGTTAATCAGTAGGTCCACGTCTCATATAGCCTCGCTGCTGAACGGGACGTTAAACTCAAATCAACTCAACTCAACATCTAAGATAATGTCAACAGTTTAACACATGCTTTGTTTTCACGTGGTTCGGTTGTAAATACGGTAGTGTTCATTGGACGTACTGATATAAACCACATTCTAATAAACGCAGTAGGTAACGTAGGTCATATCTTCGATTACAGACTTCTAATGCAAAGTGAACAAAAAAAAATGAAAAGAAAGAGAAAGAAAGAAAGAAAGATAAAATTGAATGAGTGCTATTTTACTGGTAAATTTTTATCAGAAATGTCCTATATTAAAAATCCAAACCGTATATTATGAAAAGTTAAAAATGTTCAAATGGAAAATTGGATGTTCCTTATAGATGTAGCAATCCTTGCATGTTTCAAATTTCAACGTGAATAAATCACATTGAATTATAGGATGGAAACAAATTTGTGTCGTGCTAGTATAAGTAAAATTTTGTTTTCAAATAAGCAAAGAGGTTGCCATTTTCTAGTCTTTTCCGAAGATTTATCTGTTCCGAACATCCAGAATCACTTTCATCTCTTGCGGATATAAGGTTGTAATTTGCACAGATAGAATGAACACGCTAGAGCTCAAATGGATCATAGTGTCAGTCGGATGATGTTGGATAGCTTATGGAACACCACTTGGTGGAGAATTCAAAGCCGTAGTGACAGTATTTCTTCAAAGCCGTAGTAAAGCCAAAGCAGTAGCCGGTAAATCGGTTGAGACTCGGTAACCCAGATGACAAAAAGATATTTTGCTTATTCCTGTGCGTTTAAACAGTATTTCTTTCAAAGATGACCAGGACTGGATATGTTATCCCCAGAGCACAAAAACTCGACGCTGAAGTTGCCAATTGATTACATTTTCCAGACCAGGTCTATCGGTCTCTTGCTCCGTTTTAACTTTGGAACAGGCAGGGCGTTGGTAGGCATTGCTGCATGTCAAAAGTTATATTTTTCATTTCTGGGTAGTGTTTGGATTGGTCCTTGTGTCTAGCTTTAGCTTTGTATACCATTTCAGCTTGTCTATGATGTTCGCCTAGTTGCGATTTTAAAAGCTCTAGCTTTATTATCGGTTGCTTTAATGTACAATAACAACCTGTCGCACCATTGACACGTATCAACATATGGTTTCTTGATTCTCAAATTCATTTTCTGAAATTCTCTTTCGTAAAGGACTCGACTCACAGGAGATGCTTTGCGTGTTTTTTTGTTCTCGTTGTATAGCTCCGAAATGGTGAAATGCGATGGCAAGTATCTTCTGTCTGAATCTTTTCGTGCGTAGTGGCTCTCATATGTTGGAACAGCCTGTAAATATTTTCGAATTTCACCATCTGTTCGTCTGATTTTGCATGAACAGGCTTGTGTACAGCTCTTGCCTCCGGATCAGCTATGCCTGTAATACTGGACCGTTTTTTTTGAATTACGGTTTCAATAAACTCTTTTCTTTCGCTAAACTCTTTTGTTTCGCCAAAATACCTACATCCACATGATATGAAACCGTAATTTGACGGAAGTGTTGCTTCTCCACGTCCAGCTGTCTAATCCTTATTGTTTTTTGTCCCTAATATCCATTGAACTAGCTAGATAAGCAATTCTTCAACTAAAATTTCCCATATTCCAGTAATTTTCAAACATTACTTTACAAAAATCAGGAGAACAAAAAGAACGACATTTTTTCCTACATAAAGACAAAGGCTCAGATTTCCGAGCAGCTTGCCTGTTGATGAAATGTATTCTTGCCCTGTGTTTCTATTAATCTTTCTCTCTTTACGCAGTTTCCTGGTATCATCTTTTATACTTCTTACTTTTTTCTTACCTCTAGTGGTCCGTGATCTGTCAAATATTTCTTCTATTTTATTTACACATCCACTTCCATTCCTCTGGTTTGAGGTGCATGAGGCTTACGTGTCTGAGGGATCTTCGATGTCAGTTTCTTCAAACATGATTACTTCCTTGGCATGAACTGTATTATCAGTTTCAACTTGTATGTCATCAGATGTTCTCGTATAGGTTATTTTGGCCGAAAACACCTGCTTCTCTTCCTTCCCCAGTTTCTTCTTTCCTTTTAGTTCTCGTCACAGGAGTACACTCAGTAGAACTAACAACTGCTGTTACAATAATTTGGATCCTTCGTTGAATTATTCAAGTCAAAAACTGTCTTCCATTCCGCAGGAACTGCCGGGTCATCACAGGAATCTGAAAATATAAAACAGAAATTATTTTTTGAATGTGATGGGCCAGCAAGAAACCAGCATCAAATTTCCAGCAACTCGATACGAAGTTCTTGAAATTTAGTCAAAATACATAATGTATCACTAGAAGCTCAATAGCTCCAGTGATAATTTTTTCCTGTATATTATGCTGGATCAGCAACAGATTGTGGTGACTGTGTCAAACACACACGCATATTATATTCCTGGATTCTTTGTTGGTCCAGCAATATTTTTAAGTCTGTACTTAAAAGTATTACGCCATAGACAAGAGGAATGAGATACAAAATACCATAGAATAGGGCAACTTGAAATGTAAAACTGATTTCGGTGTCCTAATATTGATTTAACTAACTCAATCTTACCTAACCTAACCCGTTCTCACCTCACCGTTTCCCATCTTTTTCTTTTCCGATAGTGTGCTGTGTAAATGATTTCAAGAATCTAATAATATTACCTTAACACAATATACTTTTATAATTTTTTGCTATTTAAAACCATTTCTATTTCAAACCATTTCAGAGATAAGAAACACGTAGCTAGTAACAGTTATATAGCTTAAAATGACGTATTTTTACACATAGAAATTATTCTGTATTAAGTCTGCTAGGAAAACTACAAAAGCTTATTTTTTTGAACACTGTAAAATTTATATATTACAGAATATTAAAATATAATTATTTAAATACCATTATTTATTATAATCAACAACTTTATTATAATTCAAAATTATTCGACATTCAACTAAAATAACAACAGGCATAAATGAGGAATGGAACAATAATTGCTAACAGAATAACAGAAAAATATAATAATTTGAATAAAATTTTAACAATTGCATTAAATAAATTTACGAAACAATTAAGAGAAAATAATTAACTCAACAGGAAACATATTTCGATAGTCGAACCAAAGGAAGGGGTAGAACACCACCTATCAACGGGATCATATTTAGTGTTACTGTCTTATTTTCTACGCCATCCAATGATATTACACCTTATTTGTATAGTATGTCGTCCAGTTGTATAAATGTTCAGTGTTGGCCTTTGTGTTAGAGAAGAAATACCTCATCTAGGTCTTTTCCATGTGGTAAGGTGCCAAGAACCGACGATACGTTGCCATGTTGGATAGCAATAGATATGGTTGAATTAGGAAAGATGTTGAACGAATATCTCCAGTTACGATAGAAATGCGTCTGCCTACTTCTCTAATAAAATCAAGGCTTGCAGATCCCCAAGCACCACTAGTCTCGATGGCAATTGGAGCAAAAATAAATTTATCAAGGAAGTTGTTCTATTTCCTTTTCTTTTCTACTTCTCTATGACTAGCAACAGCTTCCAGCATTCATAACAGCTAACGGGAAACTTGAATGGGCAAATGTATCTGAACGCGTAAAGTCCCATACTACTGATTTGCCTTTCAACGAAGGAACTAATGGCAATCAGGTCGTTTACCATCTGAACGACAACATCCTGAAGGTTCACGTATTGAAGCAATTCCAGCTGTGGTAAGGGCTCGTAAAATGATATCATTCACAGAGGAATGTCTAGCGTGTCTACCCATACTCTTCATGCATGAAAGGCCATGCAGGCCACGTTCGTTAATTGATCCCCGCAAGCTGGACAGCGATGTAGCTCACAAATATCTGCACCTAATCTTAAGGCGACAGAGATTCGAAATGCCTCAGTACTCATATGAAGACCTAATGCTGGGGACGGTATTGCATTCCACCAAGACCCAGCATGTAGGGATGAGGCAGCACGAATCCTGGCTTTATCCTCTGGAGCAATAACTGACTGTAAGAGAAGTTCATGAAAATGCGCTGCAATTGGTGTGTACCAAGATGCTTAAGAACCTATTTGATAATTTCTGGAAGATCAGTATCAGTTAATTTTTTCCATTTGGTAGAGCTTTCTTGAACTGTACCATCTGGGTCTAGGTGATAACCTTGAGGAAGAAAAGCCTCGACTAAACGAAGAGATCCGTGGTAGGACGCTGAAAAGGAAGGAATCGCCATATCTACGGATCGCCGAATATCAAGACCCCCTAATCTCGCAGACAAGGATGCTTGAATCCAAGATTCGTCGCTTAGAGAGCAGTTTAAAATTGACACCAGACCCATTTTAAGGATATGATCATATTTATCCGGTAGTAGAGTCTCATTCCAAGATAAAGAATTTTAAATTATTGTGATAAGTTTTGCAACAGCATTTTCAAACTTTCGCCGAGTTTACAGAAAAAAGATATCCTCCTGTTCCTTACCAGAGGGTAGCGTTCCCAAAACTGATGCAACGTTATCTCTTTGTACTACCATACTGATGCGTTGTAAGAGAAAAGAGGTTGCTCTAGCGTCTCCTGGCGATAAATAAATGCGGTGACCGACTTCTTTTATAAAGCTAAGGCCTTCGGGACCCCATGAACAACCTGATTTATTGGCTATAGCGACAAAATGATATTTGTCAAGTAAATTGCTGTACTTCTTGCGTTTTTCTGTTTCGCGGCAAGCAGCCACGTTGCCAGCTTGTGCTGAGGAAGAATGTAGATTTGAAAGGGCGAAGGTGTCGGAACAAGTAAAATCCTATAGAACTGCTTCACTTTCTTCCACGGTATTCGGGTCATACTATCTGGCCTCTTGCCGTCTGCACTGCTGCATCCCGACTGTCCACATATAGAAGGAACGCCTACTGAAATTAGTACCCTCATGATAATGTCGTTGACGCTGGATTGGCGTGAGTGTCTGTCCGCACTAATGGCACAGGAGAGTCCATGAAGGCCCTTCTTGTTTATGACACTTCTACAAGCAGGACATCTCTTGTTGCTCGCGAACATCTGCTCCCAAACACAGTGCTCTGGCAATTCGAAAACTGTAATCGGGAATATATAATCCTAAAGAAGGTGACTGGATAGCATGGAGCCAAGCGCCTGCTTCTTGAGATGATGTAGGTAGGAATCTAGCCTTATCTTATGAGTTATCGGATGACTGTAGAGCTGAAAAGTGGTGATTTATAAGAGGATCGTCCCAAGAGGATTGTAGTCCTATCTTATCAAGATCAGGGGGATCTGATTCCACTATAGATGACCACTTAGCAATGCTATCGTTGACATCCGAATCCGATACTAGGCTAAGATCTTGTTTGAGAATAGTCTCGATCAATGGCTTAGCGCCATAGAATGAAGACAGAAAGGATGAAATAGCCAGATCCATGGCGCGACCAATGCCGAGACCTCCGTGGTTAACAGAAAGGGACGCCTGCAACCAAGGGTTATTGTTGAGTGAACAATTCAGGATAGATTCTAGACCTGTTTTCAAGGTGTTGTCATAGCATTCCAGTAGATCAGAATCCCGCCAAGAAGGAGCACAGCGAAGAAAGTATAATAGCCTTGGCATGGACAATGAGGCACGTAGTAGGTAAAAGTCAGAGTGAGCTGAAATCAAGGAAAGACGTGTAAAGAAGAATTCTAATTTAGAAATTTTGTCTTTTAACATTGTTCGTCTTGCATCATTAGATAATAAGCTGGCGTCATCTGTCGAAATTCTTTGAATCCCAGGCACTGCTTCGTCAAACAGCATGAAGAGGATATTAGACTGCTCATTGGAGACTCCGAGAAAGCTGGCCTCAGATTTGGAGAAATTCATTTGCAATCCAATCTCCTTAGTGCATCTACAGATCATTTCTGATGTCTCTAGCACTGTTTCCTTGTCTCCAGCTATAGTCCCGTCAACCAAATACCATATATTCAGTTCCGTATTGATACTGTTAACGGTAAATCGTAAAGTTAGTGCGAACAAACCAGGGCCAAGAGGGTCGCCTTGTTGTTTGCGAATAGCATTGATGGACGTATCGATAAATTGATGGAAAACTGTTTTTACTTGTATCAGCATAGAGTCACGATTCAACTCGTTAAATGCGTTTCTGAAGTATATTTTCAGAAACACTTTCTCCTGCTGGTGTGGAAAAGAGTAGTACATACGAGCAGCGTGGACTGCTGCTTCTGCTCCATGTGGGACGCAAATTGCTAGTTGGTGTGGGGATAGAAAATGTGTTAGAGGTTCCCTAATTCTATGGCAAATGATTTTGGCTGATAATCTCCTCCACACATTGCCTATTGCGATAGGACGAATGCCGCCACTTTTCTTCCTCAAAGCTATTAGTGATGCTCCAAAGAAAATAGGTCTAATTTCCATGTGCACATCACTGGAAATAACCAGGTAGAGAAAATCGCAGATGGAGTTAGTCAGATGGTCTTTAGTTTTGGGAGAGTAGGAGTTTCTTTAATATTGAAGGATGGTGACTGTCCATACCTCGTTATGACCCGGAAGGAGATGATTTAAGTGCCTTCGTAAACTCGTCAGCAGATACTCTAGGCGCTACAACGCTGGGCTCAACGAGATCGGGAGGTTCAAAAGGGTGGCTGTGAGCCGGATGTTTCTCTTTTAATGCTTCTAATACAGATACATTTGGAGAAGCTAAAGTATCATCTGAGATGAGAAGCCGTACTGCGTTGCGGACATCACCATCTACTAATTTGTTCTCGACATTCTTAATGTTAAAACTGGAATTTACTGGTCGTCGAGCTTTGAAGGATTTCTTACTGTGATTAGGAAGGGCACCGCAACGAGAATCAGACCAACATCGCACTCTTTGTTTAACCCATGATGTTAAATTATTCACTTTGTCAGCTTTTGATGGCACGCACAATGTAACATAAGGAAAAAAGAAGAGATCCATCCAAGCTTCTGCGTCGTTTGTACGTACAAGCTGTTGCAATACCTCGCACAGAGAGTCTGCTACTCTAGCTATAACCCATCGAGGTACCCTGCGGAACATTGGAGTAGAAGACTTTAATCTTGCTAGAAGCTTATTTCATTTAGAGATCAAAATTTTTCTTGGGTGATCGACATTATTAGTGGATCATTGAGACTTCCGTAAAGCGACCATGATTTCGTTTTATTGATATCATAATGGCACCTGCTATTGTGAATTGCTAGGCCTTTTAAACTAACACACAATTTGTTACAAAGCTTACAGGTAGTCAGGGTATTTCTTATATACTAACTTCAAACACTTATATACGACGCTTCTACTGTAAGAAAAGGAATGTGGCCTTGTGGACAATGTTGACGATGATACCTTGGCAGTCAAACCTGTTAAATTTCTTTCAAGCATTTCAATTTTGTAAGTTTGAAAAATTAGGTATTTTTCTCACGTGCTTACTGTTGTTTGTTCTCAATAACACATTCTTCTCCATTCCAATTAGTTGAGGTGCTAGTGTATAAAAATTGAAAATTGTGATAAGAACATAAGTATTAATAATGTTTAAGGTTACACAACGAAGTTGTCGAGGAGGTATCGTCTAAAAGCAAAAAAAAAAAAAAAAAATCAAGGTGGCGGCCATATTTCAAAATAGCTGCGCGGTTACAGTTTCTCTGTTATACGTCGCCGGAATGTTAGGTTAGGTCGATTTTTAGGTTTGGTGGTCAAAGATTTTAATTTTTGTCTTAAAAACGTGTTAGGAAGTATATATATATATATATATATATATATATATATATATATATATATATATATATATATATATATATTTACATCAGCTAATGCTTATGACAACAAATACAATTCGAAGCTTTCTAGCACCCACTGGAAAACGTGAAGTATATCAATATTTATTTGCATATATTGTTATTGTAGACTGTTCCCATAATTCCCACCGACTTCGATTTTACAAAATTTGAGAAATAAATTTCACTTTTTATTTAGTGGTCAATTTGAAGGCATTTTGTTATACTACCATTAAGAAACCCATATACATCATATTACGAGTCAATCATTGTGGAACAATCTCATGTGTGACACGCAGCAGTGGTACCAATCTTTGAAGGTTTCATTTACAACTTTTTTCCTTTTTCTTTTTTAACTGATTTTGTGAGTAATGATGCATTCAGTATAAAGGTACAACAAGATATTCTTTCTCTCACTCACTCTCTCTCTCTCTCTCTATCTCTCTCTCTGTTGGTGTGTGTTTTTGTTTCTACTTTCCGGCGTAAGCGTGTGGATACTACCAGGTATACTTTCGTGTGTACATATGTTAGTGTGTGTGTGTGTGGCGCCGGTATATGAAATATTAATTGGGATCGCTTAGTGGAACTTATCGATATTAGTATGTACATACGAACGGCTGTTACTTCACACGATAACTTTGGACGAATGCGAGTTTTTAAATTCTGCTTTTTGCAATAAATAAGTGGAGTGATTCCTCTCGAGGGAGTTCCCCTAAATGGTAGCCCCCACCACGTCCAATTGAATCACAAATTGCCGCAATCGTTTCCACATTGTTTGTACAGAAATATGCAGGCCAAATTTTCGTTTGTACACTATTAGGGACGCCGCCAGAACGAAAACAAAGTGGGAGGGCTGTGTACATGGAAGCCCCCTTCCATGCCTAATTCAATCACAAATTGTCGCAATCCTACGTACGTCGTTTGTACAGAAATGTGCAGGTAAAATTTTCGTTTGTAGACAATTAGGGGTACCGCCAGAACGAAAACAAAGTGGGGGCTGTCTAAGTGGTAGCCACCCACCATGTCAAATTTAAACAGAAATTTTCGCAATCGTTTCTACATTGTTTGTACAGAAATGTGCAGGCAAAATTTTCGTTTGCACACAATTAGGGGCGCTGCCAGAACGAAAACAAGGTGGGGGCTGTTTTAATGATAGCCTCCACCATGTCCAATTCAATCACAAATTATATCAATCGTTTGTACACCGTTTGTTCGGAAATTTGCAAGCCAAATTCTCCTTTCTACAAAATTAGGGGCGCCGCCAGAACAGAAAAAAATGGGGGCTGTCTAAGTGGTAGCCCCCCACCATGTCCAATTCAAGCACAAATTTTCGCAATCGTTTGTACGTCGTTTGTGCAGAAGTGTGCAGGCGAAATGTTTGTTTGTACACAGTTAGGGACGCCGCCAGAACGAAAACAAAGTGGGGGCTGTCTAAGTGGTAGCCACCCACCATGTCAAATTTAAACACAAATTTTCGCAATCGTTTCTACATTGTTTGTACAGAAACGGGCAGGCGAAATGTTTGTTTGTACACAATTAAGGGCGCCGCCAGAACGAAAACAAAGTGGGGTGTGTCTAAATGGTAGCCCCCGACCATGTCCAATTCAGTCACAAATAGTCGCATTCGTCTGTACGTCGTTTTTACAGAAATATGCAGGCGAAATTTTCGTTTGTACACTATTAGGGACGCCGCCAGAACGAAAAAAATTGGGGGCTGTCTAAGTGGCAGCCCCCAACCAACATGTCCTATTCAATCACAAATTATCGCAATTGTTTGTATATCGTTTGTACAGAATTGTGCAGGTGAAAATTTTTTTTGTACACAATTAGAGGCGCCGCCAGAACAGAAAAAATGGGGACTGTCTAAGTGGTAGCCACCCAAAATGTCCAATTCAAGCACAAATTTTCACAATCGTTTGTACTTCGTTTGTACAGAAATATGCAGGCGAAATGTTTATTTGTATACAATTAGGGGCGCCGCCAGAACGAAAACAAAGTGGGAGGGCTGTGTACATGGAAGCCCCCTTCCATGCCTAATTCAATCACAAATTGTCGCAATCCTACGTACGTCGTTTGTACAGAAATGTGCAGGTAAAATTTTCGTTTGTAGACAATTAGGGGCACCGCCAGAACGAAAACAAAGTGGGGGCTGTCTAAGTGGTAGCCACCCACCATGTCAAATTAAAACAGAAATTTTCGCAATCGTTTCTACATTGTTTGTACAGAAATGTGCAGGCAAAATTTTCGTTTGCACACAATTAGGGGCGCTGCCAGAACGAAAACAAGGTGGGGGCTGTTTTAATGATAGCCTCCACCATGTCCAATTCAATCACAAATTATATCAATCGTTTGCACACCGTTTGTTCGGAAATTTGCAAGCCAAATTCTCCTTTCTACACAATTAGGGGCGCCGCCAGAACAGAAAAAAATGGGGGCTGTCTAAGTGGTAGCCCCCCACCATGTCCAATTCAAGCACAAATTTTCGCAATCGTTTGTACGTCGTTTGTGCAGAAGTGTGCAGGCGAAATGTTTGTTTGTACACAGTTAGGGACGCCGCCACAACGAAAACAAAGTGGGGGCTGTCTAAGTGGTAGCCACCCACCATGTCAAATTTAAACACAAATTTTCGCAATCGTTTCTACATTGTTTGTACAGAAACGGGCAGGCGAAATGTTTGTTTGTACACAATTAAGGGCGCCGCCAGAACGAAAACAAAGTGGGGTGTGTCTAAATGGTAGCCCCCGACCATGTCCAATTCAGTCACAAATAGTCGCATTCGTCTGTACGTCGTTTTTACAGAAATATGCAGCCGAAATGTTTGTTTGTACACAATTAGGGACGCCGCCAGAACGAAAACAAATTAGGGTGCCTTCTAAGTAATACCCCCACCATGTCCAATTGATTCACAAAGTGTCGCAATCGTTTGTACGTCGTTTGTACAGAAATGTGCAGGCGAAATGTTTGTTTGTACACAATTATGGGCGCCGCCAGAACGAAAACAATGTGCGGGCTCTCTAAGTGGTAGCTTCCCATCAACATGTCCAATTGAATCACAAATTGTCGCAATCGTTTGTACTTCGTTTGTACAGAAATGTGCAGGCAAAATATTTGTTTGTACACAATTAGGGGCGCCACCAGAACAGAAAAAAATGGGGGCTGTATAAGTGGTAGCCCCCACCATGTCCAATTGAATCACAAATTGTCGTAATCGTTTGTACTTCGTTTGTACAGAAATGTGCAGGCTAAATTTTTGTTTGTACATAATTAAGGGCGCCGCCAGAACGAAAATAAAATGTGGGACTGTCTAACTGGTAGCCCCCCACCAACATGTCCAATTCAATCACAAATTGTCGCAATCGTTTGTACTTTGTTTGTACAGAAATGCGCAGGCGAAATGTTTGTTTGTACACAATTAGAGGCGCCGCCAGAACGGAAAAAAATGGGGGCTGTCTAAATGGTAGCCCCCCAGCATGTCCAATTCAAGCACAAATTTTCGCAATCGTTTGTACGTCGTTTGTGCAGAAGTGTGCAGGCGAAATGTTTGATTGTACACAGTTAGGGACGCCGCCAGAACGAAAACAATGTGGGGGCTGTCTAAGTGGTAGCCCCTTTCACCATGTCCAATTCAACCACAAATTGTCGCAGTCGTTTGTACTTCGTTTGTACAGAAACGGGCAGGCGAAATGTTTGTTTGTACACAATTAGGGGCGCCGCCAGAACGGAAACAAAGTGGGGGATCTCTAAATGGTAGCTTCCCATCAACTTGTCCATTTGAATCACAAATTGTCGCAATCGTTTGTACGTCGTTTGTTCAGAAATGTGCAGGCAAAATTTTCGTTTGTACACAATTAGGGGCGTCGCCAGAACGAAAACAAAGTGGGAGCTGTCTAAGTGGTAGCTTTCCACCAATATGTCCAATTGAATCACAAACTGTCGTAATCGTTTGTACTTCCTTTGTACGGAATGTGCAGGAGAAATGTTAATTTGAACACAATTAAAGGGGCCGCCAGAACGAAAACAAAGTGGGGTGTGTAAGTGGTTGCCCTCGAGCATGTCCAATTCAATCACAAATAGTCGCATTCGTCTGTACGTCGTTTTTACAGAGATATGCAGGCGAAATGTTTGTTCTTACACAATTAGGGATGCCGCCAGAACGAAAACCAAGTAGGGTGCTTTCTAAGTAATACCCCCCACCATGTCCAATTGAATCACAAATTGTCGCAATCGTTTGTACGTCGTTTGTACAGAAATGTGCAGGCGAAATGTTTGTTTGTACACAATTAAAGGCGCCGCCAAAACGAAAACAATATGCGGGCTCTCTATGTGGTAGCTTCCCACCAACATGTCCAATTGAATCACAAATTGTCGCAATCGTTTGTACTTCGTTTGTACAGAAATGTGCAGGCAAAATGTTTGTTTGTACACAATTAAAGGCGCCGCCAGAACGAAAACAAAGTGGGGGCTTCTAAATGGTAGCCCTCGACCATGTCCAATTCAATCACAAATTGTCGCAATCGTTTGTACATCTTTTTTACAGAAATGTGCAGGCGAAATTTTCTTTTGTACATAATTAATGGCGCCGCCAGAACAAGAACAAACTGGGTGCTGTCTAAGTGCTAGCCCCCCACCATGTCCAATTGAAGCAAAAATTGTCGCAATTCTTTCTACATCGTTTATACAAAAATGTGCAGGCGAAATGTTTGAACAAAATTAGGGGAGGCCGCCAGAACGAAAACAAAGTTGGGGCTGTCTAAGTGGTACCCCCCCATGTCCAATTGAATCACAAATTGTCGCAATCATTTGTACTTCGTTTGTGCAGAAATGTGCAGGCAAAATTTTCGTTTGTGCACAATTAGGGGCGCCGTTAAAATAGAAAAAATGGGGTCTGTCTAAGTGGTAGCTCCCCACCATGTCCAATTCAATCACAAGTTGTCGCTTTCGTTTGTGCATTGTTTGTACAGAAATGTGCAGGCGAAATGTTTCTTTGAACAAAATTATGGGCGCCGCCAGAACAAAAACCCAGTGGAGGTTGTCTAAGTGGTAGCCCCCCACCATGTCCAATTGAATCACAAATTGTCGTAAACGTTTGTACTTCGTTTGTACAGAAAAGTGCAGGCTAAATTTTTGTTTGTACATAATTAAGGGCGCCGCCAGAACGAAAATCAAATGTGGGACTGTCTAACTGGTAGCCCCCCACCAACATGTCCAATTCAATCACAAATTGTCGCAATCGTTTGTACTTTGTACAGAAATGCACAGGCGAAATTCTCGTTTGTACACAATTAGGGGCGCCGCCAGAACGGAAAAAAATGGGGGCTGTCTAAGTGGTAGCCCCCACCATGTCCAATTCAAGCACAAATTTTCGCAATCGTTTGTACGTCGTTTGTGCAGAAGTGTGCAGGCGAAATGTTTGTTTGTTCACAGTTAGGGACGCCGCCAGAAGGAAAACAATGTGGGGGGCTGTCTAAGTGGTAGCCCCTCACCATGTCCAATTCAACCACAAATTGTCGCAATCGTTTGTACGTCGTTTGTTCAGAAATGTGCAGGCAAAATTTTCGTTTGAACGCAATTAGGGGCGTCGCCTGAACGAAAATAAAGTGGGAGCTGTCTAAGTGGTAGCTTCCCACCAATATGTCCAACTGAATCACAAACTGTTGTAATCGTTTGTACTTCCTTTGTACGGAATGTGCAGGAGAAATGTTTGTTTGTACACAATTAAAGGCGCCGCCAGAACGAAAACAAAGTGGGGTGTGTCTAAGTGGTAGCCCCCGACCATGTCCAATTCAATCACAAATAGTCGCATTCGTCTGTTCGTCGTTTTTACAGAAATATGCAGGCGAAATATTTGTTTGTTTACAATTAGGGACGCCGCCAGAACGAAAACAAAGTACGGTGCTTTCTAAGTAATACCCCCTCCACCATGTCCAATTGAATCACAAATTGTCACAATCGTTTGTACGTCGTTTGTACAGAAATGTGCAGGCGAAATGTTTGTTTGTACACAATTAGTGGCGCCGCCAGAACGAAAACAATGTGTTGGCTCTCTAAGTGGTAGCTTCCCACTAACATGTCCAATTGAATCACAAATTGTCGCAATCGTTTGTACTTCGTTTGTACAGAAATGTGCAGGCAAAATGTTTGTTTGTACACAATTAAAGGCGCCGCCAGAACGAAAACAAAGTGGGGGCTTCTAAATGGTAGCCCTCGACCATGTCCAATTCAATCACAAATTGTCGCAATCGTTTGTACATCGTTTTTACAGAAATGTGCAGGCGAAATTTTCTTTTGTACATAATTAATGGCGCCGCCAGAACGAAAACAAAGTGGGGCTGTCTAAATGGTAGCCCTCACCATATCCAATTCAATCACAAATTATATCAATCGCCTGTACATGATTTGCAGATAAATGTGCAGGCAAAATTTTCGTTTGTACACTATGAGTTGCGCCGCCAGAACGAAAACAATGTGGGGGACTGTATAAATGGTAGAAACATTAAAAAAAGTGTCACATTTATGGAGTATTTTTCTAACAGAACTTTGTTCACACTATTGTGTGGTTTGGTATGTTCACACTATGGTGTGATTCACAATATTGATGTTATTCTAACGATGATGGAATTAAATGTTTTTCTTCTTTGTTTTGTTTATATTTATATTTATACTTACAGTCATTATTGCTGAGTTAGTTTATTAAACTCGGCTCTTATTATTAAACTTATTCATTATTTCTTACGTGAGCTGAATCCTTATGAGAAAAATTTATTTTTTTCTTTCTATCTTGCGCAGAAACCGTTATTCTCATCTCGTACAGGAAATTGATGAGTGAAAGATATAACAAATTCAGAAAGTAGACTGTTAAAGGGAAAATTATAAACCGGTATTTTGTTTTATTTGATCATCTTCATTAAGCTCATTTTGCAGAAACTATAGAATGCATGGTGAAGTATTTTGGTGCATTCAGCATTCTGATTTACGAGTAGAGTTGCTAACTGGCCGGTATTTGCTGTGATTTTGATTAAGGCCGCTGACCGGTACAAACTTCTTATTTGTCCCCTTCTAACCGGTATTTTGCAATCTGCAATCTAGAATATAACATTGAACATCGAAATTTTTCATCACGGCCTTTACAAACACAAATTTCCGTTGCATTATACATTATCGATATTTTTTTTAATGTATGGCAGTTTTTTTATTTATTTAACATAAGAAATTTTATAACACTTATATTTTATTGTAAAAGAATTTTACATTTATTGAGAGTAGAAAATTACTTTTTAAAGCAATTTCCTTTTTTTGCAGTGTAAGTTTATAGAGTAAATTTCATTTTATGAATCAACTATTGTTACATAAAGATAAATATCCAGTATTATTCATCTGTTTCGATAATTTTAAACAAGTGGCAATTGCTGGTAAATACAATAACGATCAATACAGTCTTGAGTTTCTGATTTGTACAGAGAATTTTGAGGGTGTGCCGGTAATTTTGTTTTCCTGAGTTGGCAACCTATTTACGAGGTTTTGTTTCAACTCTGCTACGTAGTGGCTCCGTACTGACGCTCCGCATGTAAATAATTATGTAAGGCTACCATACGCCCCGGTTTCTTAAAATTTGTCCCGGTGTGCAGAAATTTTAATTCTTGTCCTGTTTTTTTCTTTATTATTATTATTATTATTATTATTATTATTATTATTATTAGTTACATATCAAAATTTCTGAAAAGATAATAAAATCGACGTATTCCTTTTGCTTTCAATTCCGACAATACTATAGGAACAATTTCATTCTAATCTTTATTATTATTCCAAACGCTGCTTCCCCGGATATAACATGCAATGTTTAAATCCTCCTAAGTAGCACTCTTATCACTAAAAGTAAGAATGTATACTTCGAGGTGGCAACAAATTCTTGTGACGTTGCAGACCAGCCCCGAAAACACTTTTTTTTTTTTTTGCTTCAGAAAAACAATTATGCGAATTGCTTTCTTTTAGTTCGCATTTTAGGTTAACAAAAACAAATCAGTCTATTGAAATTTGGAGACAACTTCATAAATCTGGATTTTTTTTTTCTTTATAGACATGTAGAGCATGTAAAGGTGGTATGTGTAATAATATTGAAAATATAATTTTTGCCTAAATATTGTATGTTCACTGATTGCGTTTATATTGTACAACAGCTTCTAGCTTCTATAATAATTTTTAGCACTGTTGATTAAGTATGGACTATATTAATACATTATTTTAAGTTGTATAACTAGTGCGATACTGTAGTAGAATTCGAAAGATAAAATTAATACAAAATGCAATATTTACTACTAATTTGTAAGATGTCCCGTTTTTTCTGTATTCAAAAAGTATGGTCGTCTTAAAGTATGCTAAACCATACAAAATAAATTGTACTGTAAATTGTACCCCTCTGATAGTGCTCTCAAACGGGTCGGGTCGGGTTGTCGGGTCTGGTCAGTCGGGTTAGCTCGTGTCGGGACACTCGGGTCGGGTCGTCACATTCTTCACTTATTTTCCATACGGAATACTATAAGGAGCTTTGTTGTAGAATTCAATTCGAAGTTGGTGAATGAATGATAATTGTGACTAATTGAAGGTGAAATAGTAATAAAATTTTAATTTAACCCTATATTAACTAATTGGCATTGTAATTGTAATTAATATTACTACTGACTTTTTTCCTTTCTGCGTTTTTATGTCAAGTTAAATGTCACATTAAGTGAAATTGAAAGGAAATATCTAGTTAACGTCCCACGTTACGCACCAACGCTAAGAGAGACAGTGATGATGAGAAATAATTGAAGTGGTTGAATGAAGAAAGTGGGAGGAAATGGGAGAACAACGAGAAAACCCATGCACACGGTCTTTGTCCACCAGAAAACTTACTTGGTACGAGCTGGAATCAATACCCATGGACCTTCGGGTCAAACATCTGCCTTTGGGCAGGATACATTATTATTATTATTATTATTATTATTATTATTATTATTATTATTATTATTATTATTATTATTATTATTATTATTATTATTATTATAACTTTAAGAGTGCCCAAGAAAGTTCCGCCGCCTTTTCACCAACACCTTCGAACATTGGTATGTAACCTAAGACGTACCTGGAATATCAAAAATAGTCTCCATCAGCCTCGACGACCTTTTGCCGACGTTCTGGAAGGCTATGGATTCCATCGCAGTCGAACTTGGTGGGACGTGAAGTGAAGAAGGTATCAAGTGCATATTGAACCTCTACTAGCGATTTGAATTGGCGTTCTCCAAGGTGATTGTCCAAGGAATGGAACAGGTGATAATCGGACGGTACAATGTCCGTGGAGTATGGCGGATCCAATAGTGTTTTCCATTCAAGGCGTAGAATGGTGTACAGGGTCATTTTAGCCACGTGGGGCTTAGCGTTGCCTTGTAACAGGAGGACCCCTTTGCGATTCAGAACTGCTGGATTCAGACAGTACACAATGACAGTACACAGTTGCATTGATGATCTGACCTGTTGGTAGCAGTTCCCGATGGACGATGCCTCGAGCAGTCCACAAAATGCACAGGGGAACCTTATTCTGGTGTAGTGCTGGCTTGGGCTGTTTTTGAACCGGTTCATGGGATGCTAACTAACAATCACGGCGCCGTGGAGCTTCGTACAGGACCCACTTCCCATCACATGTCAACACCCTGTCCAGAAATTGCTCCTTCCTCAGACGAGACACCAAAGAAACACAGGTGTCTGCTCGCGTTGCTTTCTGGCTCCAAGTCAAATCATGTAGGACCCATCAGCCCAAGTTACACTGCGTCCCAAGTTGATGGTGATGGTGCCGAATGGTTTCTCCACTCACACTGAAATGTCGTACCAGTTCCTACATGTCTGTCTTCGCCTCAATTGCTGCCTGAAGATCTTTATTTTGAACATCTGTTTGTCTTCCGGCACGTGGTGCGTCTTCGAGTGTTTCGTCACCGTCCTTAAACCGTCATACCACTGCACTCTCCGCGTAATCACGACACCCTCACCAAAGGCCTGTCATATCTTCCGCCCCGCGGAGCAGCAATTTGAACTCGTACAGCAAACAAGCCCTTATGACGAAGGTCCCATGTGAAGGCCCCATGTTCAGTCAGTCCTTACGCACGTTCACGGTGTATCTGAACAGCCACAACCATGTAGTATGTTTTATATACTTACTAGTGTTGCTCACGAGACCAGGTTTGGGGCATTCTCGTCTCGAAAATGTGTCGTGAAGGTAGTCTCGTCTCGAAAAGTGCATATGTTTCTATTGAAGAGCTCTGTCTCATCTCGTACCCCTTCATGAAAATTCCGTCTCGTCTCGTCTCGTCCAACAACTGACCTTCGCCTTATATCCATTCGCATTCAACTCACGGTGTGAGGGCCAATTGAACACAGACCTCCACAAAGAGACAGAACTTTCTTGGTCACCTTCAGATTATTATTATTATTATTATTATTATTATTATTATTATTATTATTATTATTATTATTATTATTATTATTATTATTATTATTATTATTATTATTACTGCGGTAGTGATTTGACTTTCTCCGCAATAAAATACTTGTTAATTTTATATAACGTTGCAAATATCTTCTAGATAAATTAATCAAGAAAAAAATAAAAGGTAATTCCCTACAGAATGATATTTCAGTGCAATTAGTTCCTTATGATTCTATCAGACAGCAACACTGTTTTTAAATAGAAAAATCGGAATTTTAACGTGATGAAATTTTTGTTTGTTACACAACAAAAAATATTAAAAGAAGTTCTATATACATTCCTTACTAGAAAATAATGTTGTCTTCAGAATTTTTATTCTTTTAGTCTTCAGAACTTGTCTTCAGAACTCAATCAAATTTTATTTTGACTTTCGAAGTTGATTGCCTAAATTTTAACCTTGGAAATTTGGATGTGGAGTAAAATAAAGAAGGTTAGCAGGGTAGAGAGGAAAACGAATTAGGAAATGCTGAAAAAATGCAAGAGACGAGAGCAATATTAGACGATATAAGGAAGCGAAAAAATGGACCGATCACAAGTTTCGATCTTGCTAAGGGATTGCATTCTGAGAGATGTAGTAAAGGGAGTATAATCAGGAGAGCGAGAGTGTGTAAGAAGGTTGCAATTGATAGATTGTAATAAGGAGGGTGGTACTTTATGTTGGGTTGCGAGGCAGATATTAGCGGGAAATCGCAAAAATGGAAGCTTCTTACCTAGTTCACGGAAACTGGCCTGTCATTAATGGCAGAACACTGAGGAGGAGGAGGAGGATAATTATACTACAAATAAAAAAAGCCGAAACAATGGTTTATGCATAAGAATTGGTCAGCATTTTTTTCTGGTTGGAGTTTTGTAAGGTTCTAGCTCTCTCAAACTGGTTAGATTGTAAGGTCAGGTCACTCGGGTCGGTTGTCGGGTTAGGTCACCTCGGGTCGGTTCACTTTGGTCACTTTTGGTCGGGCCAATCGGGTCAGCTCGGGTCGGGTCAGTCAATTCGTGTCACGGGTGAGGTCGGGTCGGTCTTCAACACATATAATTTCCACGAAAATTACAATATACCACGGTTTATACCTCATTGGACTTCCAATAAAACATTTTCAATGATGTGTACACCATGTCACCATTGGGGGGCGCGGTGGCTCAGTGGTAGAGCGTTCACCTCTGGTGCTTGGGGTCCCGGGTTCGATCCCAGCCCCCGCCAAGTGAACTTTGTGGTGGACAAACACCGTGCTCGTGGGTTTTCTCGGGGTTCTCCCGTTTCCTCCCACTTTCTTCATTCCACCATTTCACTCATCTCTCATTATCACCGTCTCCTTTAGCCTAATCGGCATAACCGTGGGACGTAAAACTCAAAGATTTCATTTCATTTCATTTCATGTCACCATTTTTGTATGAGGGAATTTCTAGAGGGATTTTGTGTGTATTTGATGGAGTGTAGATTCCTGTGTGTGTGTGTGTGTATGTGTGATACCTTACAGGATACAAGATGTCGAGGAAGTGTGTAAATAAACCGGACAATTTCTGTTATGTATGTGGGGAGCTGATATTTAAATCACAACGTTTATGTTTTACTCCACTTATGAGGAAGTGTTATCAGTTATATTTTGGTTGCTGTGTAGGAGACCAGGGTAAGAACTGGGTTCCTCACTACATTTGTTGTACTTGCATGAAACGTCTGACTGGGTGGGCAAATGGTGGACGAAACATGAACTTCGCAGTACCGATGATCTGGAGGGAACCAAAAGATCATTCTTCAGACTGCTACTTTTGTATGACACAGATAAAAGAAACAAGCAGTAAATCTAACCACACAGTACAGTGGCTGGCCAGTACCCTAATTTGCCATCAGCAATTAGGCCAGTTCCAAACAGTGCAGAATTACCTGTACCAGTACCTCCTCCTCATCTTACGGTAAATGAGGATTACGTACTTGAGGCAACTATTGAAGTTCCAAATGAAGAAGATGATCCTACTTATGTAGGAAGCACATCTACATCGGATCCCCATCTGATAACTCCGGGTGAACTAAATGACCTCGTACGGGATTTAAAACTCTCCAAGACACAGACAGAACTTCTTGATTCTAAACTTAAGGCTGGAATCTGCTCCATCGTGACACTAAAGTGTGTATTTTTCGAAACCTTCATACAGAGTTTCAAAACTATTATTCTCAAGAAAATGATTTAGTGTATTGTAATAATGTCTGTGCTGTGATGGATATACTTGGACATGAACATATAAGTACAGAGTGGAGATTGCTTATTGACTCTTCGAAAACTATTTTTAAGGCTGTCCTTTTGCACAATGGCAACAAATTTCCTTCAGTGCCTTTGGCTTATGCAACTAATATGAAGGAAACCTATGAAAACATCGAAATAGTGTTAGAAAAAAATCAGTATGAGAAATACAAGTGGACAGTTTGCTGTGATTTACAAGTCATTTCTTTGTTAATGGGTTTGCAGCTCTGTTATACAAAATATTGTTGCTTCCTCCGAATGAGAAAGCAGGAACAAAGCGGAACATTACATCAAGAAGGAATGGCCAAAGCATGTATTAACTCCTGGACAGAAGAATGCTGTTTATTCCTCACTGGTAATCCCTGATTAGATAATTCTACCTCCTCTTCACATAAAGTTGGGGCTCTTAAAAAAATTTGTTAGGGCAATGGACAAAAGTAATGCAGGATCTTGTTACCTCAAAGAAAAAATTCTTCGGGTTAGTGACGCTAGAGATTTTTGTAGACCCCCAAATAAGATGTTTGATTCGTGACCAAAAATTTGAGGATCTCTTAACTCTGGTTGAGAAAGCAGCTTGGTGTCCATTTAAATGTTTAACAGAGAATTTTTTAGGAAACAAGAAAGCCCCAAATTACCGTGAAATTGTGAGTGATTTCCGGCAATCATTCAATGAAATGGGTTGCAACATGTCCCTTAAAGTTCACTTTCTAGACTCCCACCTGCATTTCTTTCCTTAAAACCTTGGTGCTTTTAGTGATGAGTAGGGGGAACATTTTCATCAGGACATTTCCTCCATGGAAAAGAGATACCAGTGACAGTGGAGTTCAAAAATGCTAGCTGATTACCGTTGGACACTTAAAAGAGATGTTCCAGAAACCAAACACAGAAAAAAATGAAATGAAATCTTTAAGTTTTACGTCCCACGGTTATGCCGGTGAGGCTAAAGGAGACGGTGATAATGAGAGACGAATGAAAATGGTGGAATGAAGAAAGTGGGGGGAAACAGGAGAAACCCAAGAAAACCCACGAGCACGGTGTTTGTCCACCACAAAATTCACTTGGTGGGAGCTGGGATCGAACCCGGGACCCCAAGCACCAGAGGTGAACGCTCTACCACTGAGCCACCGCGCGCCCCGAACCAAACACAGAAGAAAGTCGACAACTAAAACATATTAGTTGAGGTAAGTAAGTGTCCATTTATTAAGGAGATACCACTCACTTCGTTTGTATTATTTATTAAGTAGATATAAAATTGTGACACGGTATGTACATCATTGAAAATATGTTTTATTTCAAATCCAATAAGATAGGTATAAACCGTGCTTATATTGTAATTTTCGTGGAAGTTATATGTGATTTTATCTGCACTAATGAATATTGTAAAATGAACAGTACACATAGCATATTTTTTATATAAATATGTTTATTTCTCTAGATAGAATAATGCTATTCTTATGAAACTTAGAGGGCGTACTAAGTAAGTATTAATCAAGCTAACATACAATATAATTTGTCCGTTTATATACCTAAGGTACCCAAGCTGCAAGTATGAAAATGGTTTAAAAAAAGAAAAAAGAAAAAGAAAATAAATTTGAGGGGAAATTTTCCGAAAACACCTCTGTCACGGGAAAACTGAGGGTGATCGAGAAAAACTGATTGCAGGTTCGAATTCTACGTGAAAACTTCTATTGGAATCAGGCATTTACTTCCGTATGCCAGAGAAAAAGAATTTTTTTTTCGACTAGTGTAATAGGTACCATTTTCAAACTCAGCAACCATTTTTCAAACCGGTTAACGTTGATCGCAGATATTAAAAATACTCACATCCGTATATTATTTATAAGTACAAACGAAAATTTTACCTGCAGATTTCTGCACAAACGATGTATAAACGATCGCGACAATGTGTGGTTCAATCGAACATGTTGGGGCTAGCACTTAGACAACTCCCCCTTTTTTCGTTCTGTCCACGCACCTGATAGCGTAGAAAAAAACTTTCGCCTGCGCATTACTGCTCAAACGATGTACAAACAATTGAGATAATTTTCTTTTGAATCGGACGTAAGGAGGTACTACCAATTAGGCAGCTTATACTTTGTTATCGTTTTGGCGCGTCCGCAATTGTGTACAAACGAAACTTTTGCCTGCAAATTTCTGTACAAAACCGTACAAACAAGTGCGACAGTTTGTGGTTGAATTCGACATGGTGGGAGGGCTATCAATTAGAGAGCCCATAGTTTGTTATCGTTTTTGCGGGGCCACATTTATGTGCAAACCAAAATTTCAGCTGCACAATTATGTACAAAGGCGTAAAAACAAGTGCGACAGTTTGTGGTTGAATTGAACATGGTGTGAAGGCTACCATTTAGACAGCCCCCCCTTTCTTTTCGTTCTGGCGGCGCCCCTAATTGTGTACGAACGAAACTCTCCCCTGCACATTTCTGTATAACTATATTCAAACGATTGCGAAAATTTGTGCTTAAATTGGACATGGTGGGGGGCTACCATTTAGACAGCCCCCACTTTGTTTTCGTTCTGGCGTCGCCCCTAATTGTCTACAAACGAAAATTTCGCCTGCATATTTCTGTACAAACGATGTACAAACGATTGCGACAATTTGTGATTGAATTGAACGTGGTGATTGGGCTATCACTTAGAAAGCCCCCCCACTTTGTTTTCGCCTTTGCGGCGCCCCAAATTATGTACAAACGAAAATTTCGCATGCACATTTCTGTACAAACGATGTAGAAACGATTGTGACAATTTGTGATTGAATTGAAAATGGGGGGGCTACCATTTAGACATCCCTCACATTGTTTTCGTTCTGGCGGCACCCCTAATTGTGTAGAAACGAAAATCTCGCCTGCACATTTCTGTACAAACGAAGTACAAACGATTGCGACAATTTGTGCTTGAATTGGACATGGTGGAGGCTATCACTTAGGCAGCCCCCACTTTGTTTTCGTTCCGGCGGCGCCGATAATTGTGTACAAACGAAAATTTAGCCTTCACATTTCTGTAGAAACGATGTAGAAACGATTGCGACAATTTGTGACTGAATTGGACATGGTACGGGGTATCACTTAGACAGCCCCCACATTGTTTTCGTTCTGGCGGCGCCCTTAATTATGTACAAACAAAAATTTCTCCTGCGCATTACTGTACAAACGATGTAGAAACGATTGCGACAATTTTTGCTTGAATTGGACATGGTGAAGAGCTACCATTTAGACCGTTCCCCCTTTGTTTTCATTCTGGCGGCGCCCCTAATTGTGTACAAACAAAAATTTGGCCTGCACATTTATGTACAAACGATGTAGAAACGAATGCGACAATTTGTGATTGAATTGGACATGGTTGGGGGCTACCACTTAGACAGCCCCCACATTGTTTTCGTTCTGACGGCGCCATTAATTGCGTACAAACGAAAATCTCGCCGGCACAGTTCTGTACAAACGATGTAGGAACGATTGCGACAATTTGTGATTGAATTGGACATGGTAGAGGGGATACCATTTGGACAGGCCCCACGTTGATTTCGCCTGCACATTTGTGTACAAACGATTGAGACCATTTCCGATTGAGTCTGATAAGGGGGGGGCTGTCTAAATGGACGTCTCCTTTTCACCTCAACTGTAATTAAATTCTTCCTCGAAAAAATCTGTAATCAACACTGTCAGTAGCTACGTCCTCGACTAATATACCTTTAGAAGTACAGGTTTATTTTCGTATATTTTTCAACAGTTAACCAATTTAAAACTATCGCAAACAAGAATATGTAGTCAACTTGTTAAATACTTCGCTTCGCAGGAACCCGTTCAGCGCGTGCAACAAGCAAAAACAACATGTTTGGCGTCTCACAAATGACAAAAAAAAAAAAAGAAAGAAAAGCAAAAGCAGCACGGCAGTGCCTTATCGCAGTCAGAGCTGACAACATAGTTTCGGTCGTCACATACGCCAATGGACCTACAAGCGGTGTACAAGAGTTATACAGTTACAATATGCGTTGTGCCACAGTAGCGCTACAGGCGGAATGTGCACGAACTACAAATGAATATGGTTCTTACAAGTATCAGTCACTGCTGAACCCTCTTTACATTCTACACATCCTTTTTTCTCCCACTTCTTGACCTTCACAAGCAGAAGTACCTGGCTTTCCGAGTTCACAACCATAAACTGTTTGTGTACAGAGTACGTTTTCAGTTCTTCGAATGACGCTGCGCGCGAAGAACAGGGGTGATGATCGGGCTACCGAATACGGCAGTCAGAAACACCCGGTTCCAATAATAAATGTAAAATACAAATATAGAGCCTTGACAATGCCGTGAGAGTGAATATATATATATATATATATATATATATATATATATATATATATATATATATATATATATATATATATATATATATATATATATATTTGCTTTGCGCTAAGGAATCGTCTTGATCACAAGTGGAGAATTTTATATTTCTGGTTCCTTTATAAAATAGTAAACTCATTGTAAGAAATGCAACACCCAACTAATCCTTGTTTTTACTTATTTATTTTAAGATTTGAGTACGTGAAGGTGGCAATCGAAAATGGCAAAGCCTCTCCGATTAGTTCCTGCATTTAAAAAAACTAAAAATGTTGATTGGACAAAGTGTATACTGTGTCAAAAGATATCTGATGAATATTTGGTATGTCCTCCTAATAACCCTAATGCATCTTTTGGTAACACTGGATACGCAACGCTTGCGAACAATATAGAAAACTTTCACTCTGTTTGTGCCATATGGATATAACGATTTGATGAAGATAACTGTGGAGTGGAAAAAATTTAAGACTACAAGCTAAATGGCACAGAAATGCGCATTAAATAATAAATGTGCAATGTTCGACAGAGTAAAGAAACGGAAGCTTCATGAAGGTGGCAAAGAGTGTATATCATTATCGCATGAGCGTAAACACCGATCTTCTACTTCGAAAGAGGATGGTGTTGGTTCTGCGACCAGCAAGGATCAATTGTTTAATGTAACCACGTTATAAGTAGATGAAAAGGTGAGGAAATGTGCCATTGAACAGAGAAATAGTGTTCTACTAATGATGCAAAGTGCTCATTGATATGATTGCTCTAGATGCAAAGTGCCTAGCAGGATGGTATTATAAGTCTCGGAGTAGTCAATCGACATAAACTTGCAATGTTCATTTATGTGAAGGAGTAGCTTTTGCAGTTAGTTAATTTCATGGAGGAAAGAATGAAGGCTTCAGATGAAACGCAACCAGTTTTCAAGATGAGTGTCCTGACAAAAATGTACAACTTGAGACTAATGGAACTACTAGGAACGAATGAGAAAATACCAGATGTACACACCTCAAGATAACGACAGAGGATTTTTGCACATTTTCCATATATGACGGCACAAATATTTGGCAGAGAGTATACAGAGATATAAAAATGTTGGTGATAACATGTTGGAATCTTGTAAAAACGATCAAAATTAACACGCCCCTGGTTTGTTGCGAGTTGCTAAAATAGTAAGGAAGAACAGGCTATAACAAAAGAGCGCATTCAATGATGATTTAGATGCCGAATCCCAACGTAAATTTGTTCCTCGCTCCCTACTTGCCTTTGTGAATATGCTTTTGTATGGATCCAACATTGAAGACAATGAAGTTGTTACACAGACATTTTTAAAAATGTCGCCATTGCTTTGTTTTAATACACAATCAAGAAAACAAACTGGAAAGATATTGACGCATGAAACTGATAGAGAAAATCCGCTGCCAGTTTACATGGGTCTTTTAATATTTGGAAAAACACGAAAACAAGAGATAGTGGAAAAGCTACATTCACTTGGACTTTCAATATCCTACACTCGTGTGCTGAAACTCTCAACACCGATGTGTCAACTTGTAAATGTCTGGTACCAAGAAGAAGAGGTATTGTGTCCGTCAAAACTACTTAAAAATATATTCAAAATTGGTGCATACGATAACATAGACCACAATGCTAGTAGTACAACCTCGGAGAGTTCCTTTCATGGGACAAGTATATCAATATTTTGAAATCCGACACCTGAATGTTTAGGAACAGTAAGGCCTACACAAGATATACAGTATAAGTAACTTCAAAAATCGAAGTGTGCCTAGTCTTCCGGACGAGTTTGCTTTGGTGGAACCAGCAATCCTTAAGTTAAAAGAACCCACTATTCCAACTTGTTCTGATGTTGCCATGCTGACACCCACTGCTACGAATTAGAAAAAAAGAACGAATTACATGCTAAAACATGTCATCAGCCAGGATACTGTCATTGGACTTGCATCGTGGGCTGCCTTCCATGCTTGTAGACAAAGAGCTTTAATTGATCTTGTTCCAGGAATATCATCACCTTTACCATTATTCTACGGAGATTTATCAATAGCTATGATCAAGCATGCGAAGAACGTAGTAAAACGAGTTACATAATTTCTTAACGGAAATCAAAATTCTTGTCATGGTATTGGATCAACCATCATTTGCGTTATCAAAAGTAACTCAGTGGAACTATCCAGGCATGTATGGTGAAGAAAAGTTCATGCTGATGTTTCGTACCTTCCACATCGAACAAGCCTTTCTCAGAGTCTTGGGTCAGTAGATGTCAGGAAGTGGATGGAGCGCTTCACTTTCCAGCGCTGATATTGCATCTTCAAGCGCTGCAGAAAGCTATCTCAAAGTAACCCAAATAAAGAAAGCCAGAGGAATTGACTAAGTGACTGCACCACCATTTGTTGCAAGATGCTTACCACCAGTCTGGTTCCGAGCTTGAATTTGACATACGGTGTGAAGAGCGAGCTGCAGACAGTGTCATGTTCAAATAGTGGTTGACTAGTCTTGATATAGAAATCCTATTGCTTCTCTTTGTTCGCTCAATTAGAGAAGGCAACTACTTTTCGTATCGTGACTGCTTAGAAGACATGATCCCTTGTTTTTTGTCCTGGAACATCATAACTATGCCCGTTGGCTACCGGTCCATCTAAAACACCTTTTTGATACAGAGCCTCAACTACCAGACATACATCGCTCGTTTTCTTCTTGACGGTTTCTGATAAGAAAATCAAACAGAATCTTTTCAGCAATCAGCATAGACCAAGCACATGAACAAAATAACGTAATAGTGAAAGGTGATTGTGATGTAGTCAGAGCCGAAGCTAGAGGGGGGCGAGCGGGGCGGTCGCCCCGGGCGCAGATAGCAAGGGGGCGCCGAAGAGCAAGAAGAAAGAAAAGGTGTCGGAAAAGAGTAAACGACGCGGCGCCCCTTAAAAGAATTGGCGCCCTATTAAATCAATATTGTTGTCAGTTTGCAAAGAAATACATTTGTTAAAAATTTTCTTGCTCGCTCCGCTCGCAATCCATCATTTTCAATAAGAGTCACAACAAGTTTTTACTTATTACTTGAACGTAGTTATTATATACGATTTGTTAATGACGATATAAGTACAGGGTGTTGAGTAATGAATAGTGTACGCAGGAGCGTTTTCAAAATCGGAAAAGGACAAAGTCTCAAATATCTGTTCAGCATTGTGATGGTGATGAGTTTGCTTAGTTAATCACGCGTTTCTACCCAATTTGATTAATCACGATGATCAGAATGAAAGTATGAAAATGAGAGGAGTGTAGAGACATACGGAATTTTCTGTTTGCGCAGGAATATTAAAATTAAGGTAAATAAGGGGAATGATAACATACTCGAGATCAGAGTAGGGGCTAAAAGAGTCAGAACTTAAGCCAATGTATTTCGTCTTTTTCAAAGACTAGTTTTTTTATTCCGTTGACATATGAAATGCCTCCAATTTGAAGGAATTTATTGGCATTATCTCTCCATCAACTAGTTGAATCGCCAGGGTATGTTTTAAGTCCATACGTATTCAGTTATGCTATGTTTTATTTATCAACATAGCTACAAAACATAAACCTGAATTTCCGTTATATTTCACAAAATATTTTTTTAAAATAAAAGAACTAACTAACAAACTCAACGGCCTATAGAAACCGGAGATTCAATGCTGTATTCATAAAACCTCTCCAATGACTTTCGTTCTTACCCAACTGAATCTATTTTCTACTCTGTATTCCTATTTCTGCGAAATTCATCTTAATATTGTCTTTTCATTTGCGTCTAGGACTTCCCAATGGACGTTTTCCGATTGAATTTCCAGTTAAAACTTTGAAAACGTTCCTATTTTCATTCATTCTTGCTATAACTACCTGGTGACCCTAACAATGTTTGGTAAAGGGTGTAAATTATGCAGTTTCTCGTTATGAAGTTTTCGCTATGCCCGATTGCCGTTCCTCTTGGGTCCGAATATTCGTCTCAGGATTTTATTCTCAAATACTTTCAGTTTGCGTTCTTCTCTTCAAGTAATTATGTTTCGCAACAATACAGAGCAACAGGCATGATTTTCGTTCTATATACTTTGAGCTTCAAATCCCTCGACAGAATTAGCGACGAGAAAATATTTTGAAATGAATAATAACATGAATTCTATGCTTTCAGTCGACTTTAATTTGTTCGTGGATATGATCTTGGTCTGCTAACATTGATCCTAGGTACTTGAAGGTATCCACTTTATCGAAAATATTATTTGATACTTTGACGCATCCATAATTTGCCGTATTACGATCCCAGTGAACTTCCGTGTATTTAATTCCTTCTGTATTTACCTCTAAAACTGCAAGAATTTAATAATGTCTCTGCATATATTTCAGTTGTTTTCCTGTAGCCTGCTTTAGGCTCTGGTTGCTATCTTTGATTTTCCTTCTAGCGTATTCCAGAAAAAAGTTGAATAATAATGTTGGCAACGCATCTCCTTGTTTGAGACCATTCTCGACGAGGAAACTCATGGACAAGAATTTTCCTACTTATACTTTAGGTCAGGATTCCTTTAAACACATTAATTAATCTAACTAGCATTTTCGGTATTCCAAATTCTGCAAGAATATTGAATAATATTTATCTTTTAATGGAATCGTAAGTCTTTCTAAAATCAATAAAAATTGATGTACCGGGGTATTGTATTCCCATTTCTTTTCGGGTATTTTTCGAATGGTAAATATCTGGTCCATATTGATTGGTTTCGTCTAAATCCACACTGACAATCTTCAATAATTTCATCCGAATATGGGATCAATCTTGCTAATAAAATGTTTGAGAGGATTTTAAAGGATGTTGACGCAAGACAAATGCCTCGATAATTATTACAGTCCGCTATGTTGCATTTTTTGTGAATTGGAACAATGATTTATTCTTTCCACTCTTGTGCCAATTCTCCCTTGTTCCAGATAAGGATAATAAGTTTGTGTATCTTGTTCCACATTTTCCCCCTCTAGTTAAAATTAACTTAGGCGGAATTTTGTCTACACCCGGAGATTTGTGTTTCTTTAATTTCTTTATAGCAATTTCTACTTCTGTTCGGCTAGGCTCTGAAATTCATAGTTCTGCTGTGCATTTCCCTTTCCTCACGAACATTAAGGCACGTTGTCACGTTAGAAGAACTTGTAGCTGTCATAAAAAGAATCTTGAAATCCGATCTTTTTATTTACTCTTTACACATTACAACTCCTTGAAAGCAAGAAAGGGATCACCTCCATGCAGCACTGCACTCTAGTGGGCAAACATCGAACCTCCTCATTAAAAACGTGTATTTTGGCGCACTCCGCCTCCCTGTCCAAAAGAATCCGTTGTTTCGGAAGCGGCGAAACTCTTTTTTCCTTTATGTCAGCGGGAGGGCGATAGTAGGTAGCAAGCAAGACATCCCAGAAAGTTGCACATTGTTCAACTCCGTGCAAGATGGAAAAAAATGTGTGTCCCTTTCAAGACTAGGTTGACATGGTAAAATATGGTAGGGTTTCAAGATCTTTTTAATGACAGCTACAAGTTCTTCTAACGTGTCAACACGGTCTTAGTTTTTGGCTGCGTGTTCAGCAAATCGTCGAAGAAATCTTTGCATCTATTCAAGATGCTAGCTGTATCTGTAAGAATTGTTCCGTCATCTCTCTTTATATACGCGCGAGGTTGATACCCTTTCTTAAATTCGTTAATCTCCTTATACATGTCTCGATTTTTTATTTTACTATTATCTTCAAGTCCATTAATTTAAGCTCTCAAAACATCGCGTTTCTCTCTTCTAAGCATTTGAGATTCCCGTCTAATGTCAGTGAAATTTAGTTTAGTTATATCGTTCGGATTTTGTAGCCAACGCAGTTTCGCCTATTTTCCCATCTCCGTTAGTTTGGTGCAAGGTGCATTCCAGATCGAACCATGATTTCTTCCTACGTATTTCTGCGTGCTCCATTTTTTCTCTTGCCGAAATTTTAATGCTGTCCCAAATTTGAACCCAGTATTCTCAATATTAGTGCTCTCAAAATTTTCTACATAAGAGAATCTATTACACTTCAATCTGGTATTCCTCTCTTGCCTAGTTCTCTTCTAATTTCTTTAAACTAAACCTCTCTTTATTCAAAGATAATCTCTCTCTCTTGTTATCGCTGCTACCAGATAGTGATCAGTGTCACACTTAGGTCCTCTGAACGAGCGCACATCATTTATACTGGAGTGATTTCTTCTATTTAGTGAAACTGTGTTCTTCCGTCTGGCGAGGTCTATTTGTATTTATGAACGTCGCGATGTGATAATTTTGAGCTCTTCTCGATAAGGTTTTTGGATATTCCAAAGTTCACGAAACTAAACGCCGTTGCATTACTTTTCTTATGCAGATTTTCTTTCCTTATAACCGGTTTGAAAATATCCTGTCGCCCTATCTTTGCATTAAAATTCTCTAACAGAATTTTCATATAGTATCGCGGAACTTGGTAGAATACCCATGACACTTCTCAAAAGTGTCTTTTATATCGTCATCCTTATCTTCTGTTGGGACATGTACATTTAAAATAATATCACACCACCGACCCTTAAGAGTAATAAAAGAAAGTCTATCATTAATAAATTCAACTCGTTTAATTACTGATATTAAAATAATCGAAATTAGGTGGTCACATACAGAATAAATTTACAAAAGTTTGTAATTATTACTGGAAATTAATGCTGTCATTCGAACATTTTAAAAGCACATTGTTTCTAATGTATTAAAATTTCATTTCTTATCGATAGTATGAAACGTTACAAATAGTTGTACTATAAATTTCCATAATTGATCTCCAAGTGGATCTGTATACCAACCAGAGATAGTTTTCTCAAGTTTAACAAAAAGTCCAAAATCCACCTCTTGGAAACAGCTCTTATTTGTAAAAAAAAATATATATATATACATAATGGTCTCTTCTGCACTGAGAAAAAAAATGTAGGTGGCATACTTAAAAACGTAGGTTACATTCGTAATTCCTGTAGTTTCTGGACTTAACGTACAAACGTATATAACATCCTGCAGCAAACGTATAACTGAAAAAGTATGTATTATACGTACTGTCTGCATAAGTGCAATGACGTCATTCGTGTGACGTCATCTGCAGTAACAAGTATATACGGAGGTGATATCTAGCTTTGTGACGTCAGGATCGTATGCAGCATGTCGGTTAATAATGACGACACTCACTGACTATCAGGATGGAGCATAATTTCAAGAAGTATGCAATATACGTTCTGTACATATGTTTCTTGCGTTCAATCCCGAGACAGCATCTATATTGTACTTGTGCCCCGTACGTACGACTAGATACAATATACGTATTGTACGTATGTATTATACAGATTTTCCTTATGTCGCACACAGCTTGTCCCGATACAGCATACAGAATATCCGTATGCACCATACAGAGTGCACATATGTAGCTTATAGACTGTCTGCATGCAGCATATAGATTATACGTATGTCGCGTACAGGTTGGCCATATGTAATGTATGGATTGGATGTATGTAGCTTATAAATTGTCCATATGAAATATACGGATTTTACCTGTATCGCATACGTATTGCCTTGTTGTAATATATGGATTGGACATATTCAGGATTCAGATTGTACGTATAGTACACCATTATTGAAGTGCTGAAACATACTGCAAAATGCATGATACATTCTTACTGTAATGTTGTCGCATATTGTTTTTCTCTGTATGGAAACAAAAATAGTTTAAAATATGGTTGATCTCCTTTGTGCCAATAATAATAAAATTAACAATACTACACTTTTCAAATCTTAGTTTGGAGCAGTGAAACTGTCCAAAGAAATGTATTTACCTGCAGGGTGTCCTGTAAGTTTGGGCTTCCTGCTCATTCGTTGGAAAGCTACTGCAAAGCCAAGTGTTGAAAAGTGACACAAGCGTTAATTTTAAAATTATGGGCACAAAGAAGGTTAACCATATGTTAAACTATTTTCGTTTTCATACAGAGTAAATCAATATGTGATATATTACTGTAAGAATTTATCATATGGTTTGCAGTTAGTTAGTTGCAGCACTTCAATAATAATGCAAAATGCACAGCCATATACAATCCTATATTCAAACTCAAACAAGATTTACGTACAATCACTTATTAAGCTGTTATCATCCATTGCTTGTACGATATAAAGATTATTTTACCTCATTCTTTTCCTTAATAGTATCTTCTTCTAAAGTGCAGTTCTTACCACAAGAGGCCTGAATAGAATTTTCCAGAAATAACTTCTCTGTACATTTTAATTTTAACAGATATGTTTTTTTTTAATTTCGCAATAATTAAAAGTATGCTGACAGCCGAAAACGTGTTCGCTCACAAGATGATTCCTACTCAGTACTCGACATTAAAAATGCAACACCAAGAAGGAGGCTGGGTAGCTGCACCAAAGTTCCCAGGCAGATACCTAATAGTAAGTGCAGAATATTCTTAAACGTCCGCTGTATTCGCTGTGACAACGTGGTGACAGCGGAGGCATTGTGCAGCCATCGACTAAACATATTTATCCTTCCCTGCTCTAGACATTCTGCAAATTTGGACTTTCCGGGATGCATCCTTCTTAGTGCAACATTTTAAGCAACGAGCAGTTTAACAGTCTCATACATTGCTTAAAGAAAGAGCAGTGATTCTCAGAATTAATCAGAAGATATATATATATACAATAATTTAAAACGGTTATTTCAATCTTTGCAATTCAGAGCACGAAAAGAAGTATAGCTAAAGGAACACTGATTTTAGCCAGATAGTAACTAGTAAACTCAATCACACTCAGTACCATTAGTTGCTTGGTGTTATCCGTAAGTCAGAGATCATGGTATCTCATTTCGTGTAGATTTTTGCATTTGTTTAATGCTAAAAATGTATTTTATCGCTAATTGAACCCAGTACCATATATATACCGACAGGACGTACCTTAGTCACAAGGTAACATGAGTGAAACACTAAACTATTCGATTGACACCTGCGCCCTTGTCAACCCTAGAGAAAGTTACAAAGTGATTAAGTAAATACGGAACATAGTTCATACAAAGTATAGCGATGTATGAAGTCTCCGTTTCATATGACTTGGATAAAGGATACATCTGAAATATCAACAAAGAAATATATAATGATTTCTCTGGATAATTTGGATTAGTCCAGAATTCGAACACATACGTTGTTAAGTCCAACGTTTTTTTTGTGTTTTTTTTTACTTCTTTCTTCGGATTCCCAATAAAGTTGACTACTAAAAAGCTGAGTTATAGATTCTATATTAAAACAACACCTTCGCTAGACATGTTCAGTATACACATTGTCTTACATACAGAATAATACATTAGTTCTTAATGCATGTATGAAATAATAGTGCTTCGTATAGAATTTTACTTCATCCAATCGTAATAGCACAAAGGTCAAAAATATTGCGAGGGATAATGTTCTTATTACAGAGAAAAAGAGTTTAAATGACTTAACACTAACAAACATTTTCTTTAAACAGAGATAATATTTTATTCTAATTTATGGAAGAAAGAAATAATTTGTAGTACAGTATATTTATTAGGGTTATATATTCGTACAAAAGAATGTAAATACAATTGGGTCTGTCTTCAGAAAGGACGTACTTTTAGCCACAACCTACACTGCTTCTTTTCATTGTCTTCCAAGCAGAATCCTGGTTTTGTTTTGATGCACGAAATACCTGAAACAAAAATCAGAAAATATTTAAAATATTAAATTCAGTGTGCTTAACTTGGTTGTACTTAACAATACAAAGTATCTTAACATTTTTGAGATTAAATGGACAAAATCTGTTCGGTCAGGTATGGACTTTTGGGTTGCACGTAGAAAAACTATGAAGTGTTTATTGATGCTGAACAACAACTCAAAATGTATTACTATTCAAAAGTAAGTGGGTACCCCAATGGTGTTCGAGGTACCATGAGGTACCTAATGTCTGTATTTTTTAGATATGTGGAAATGTATGTCTCTAAAATATAGGGAACTGACATTTGTTTACCGAAAACCTCAACTCGGTAAGCCTTAGGGATATTGAGATATGGGAAAATAAAGAGCGACACCATAGAAGTGTGGGGTTTGCGTACTAGGTGGTGCAGTTTTGGAAACGTAATTACGAGGGCTTACAACAACCTCAAAAGTAGTTTCAATTAAATACACTACACACACGCCCTGATGGGGGTTTTCGGGTACCATGATATTCGCAGAACTCTCATTTCTAAATATTCTAAAATATGTTTTAACGTTTTAAAGAACGTTAGAGGTGTATGTTTACCGAAACCGCAAGTCGGTACGCCTAACAGTTACCGAAATATGGTGAAATAAAAAGCGACACCATAGGTACGTGGAGCTTGCATATTAGACAGTACAATTTAGAAAATTAATTAAAATATGACTATCAAGATATTGTCAAATAAAGGGAGGATCCATACAGTTATGGGGTTTTGGTGTTAGGTGGTAAAATTTCCGAAACCGGTCATGGAAAGTTAATAAGCATCAGTAGCAAGTTCATCTTAAAATAATTAGGTATTTCCATGGAGTTTAAGAACATCATGGGGTCTACCAAGATTAAATTTTAAAAGTTTTGGAAAATATATTTTGACATTTGTAAAGACTATTAGAAATATGTATTTACCTAAAACTTCCAGCTAGTACATCTAGCAGCTAGAGAGACACCATACAATAAAAGCGTATTAGATCTTGAAATTTCAGAAAACAATTATTGATCCTAACAAAAGTTAAATAAGATGGTACTTATATGGGTTAAGTGAGTACCTCAGACTCGTCAGTACAATTTCGATCGAAAGATTAATTCAGCTCTAAATTTTCTTTGGACAACTCAAAGCGGGCTCTGAAATAAAGTGAACATTTTTTGTCAATATCTAATATAGCAAGCGAGATATAAGGAATTATGTATTTTATGACGTCGTAAAAATAGAGACCCACATGGATTTGTACTTTTGAGTATTTGCTGTAAGAAGAAGAAATTTCAGAAAACAACCGTATATAACTTAATAGACAATTAAATGGGCGAGGGCACGGTGGATTAGTGGTAGAGTGCTTACCTCCGGTGTATTGGGTTCTTGGTTCGATCCACGGCCAAGTCAGTTTGTAGTGGACATCGTATTCGTGGGTTTTCTCGGGGTACTCTCTTTCCTCCCACCTTTGCATTCCATCAATTCTGTCAACAACATTCACTTGCTTTAATCATAATCTCCCTGAAACTAAAATGCATAATCGTGGGTAGCTACACTGAAATATTTCCTTTTATTTAATTTTAAAATTAAATAGGGAGTTAAGTATGATCGTATTTCTATGGGTTAAGTGAATACTCCAATAGTTTCTGCAAAAGAAAAGATTAGTTAAATACCCTACCACTAAGCTACTGTGTCCCCGCCCACTGAATTGTCTATTAAGGTATATACAGTAGTTTTCTGATTTTTTCTTATAGGAAAGACCCAAAAGTACAAATCCATAAAGATCTCTATTTTTGCGTCATAAAATAAATAATTCCTTATATCTTAGTTACTATCTTAGACATTGACAGCGAATTTTCATTCTTTTGCACAGCTCGATGAACCCTTGGAATTGCCTGAAGAAAACCTAGGACTGAACTAATCTTTCGATCGAAATTGTACTGAGGTACTGATTTAACCCATAGAAGTACCATCTTATTTAATTTTGTTGCGACCAATAATTGTTTCCGAAATTTCAAGATCTCATAAGGTTTTATCTCACAGTGTTTCTCCAGATGTTAGATGTACTAGCTGGAAGTTTTGGGTAAATACATATTTCAAATACTGTTTACAAATGTCAGATTATATTTTCTAAAGCTTTTAAAATTTAATTTTGGTAGACTCCATGATGTTCTAACACCCTATGAAGATATCTAATTACTTTAAGATGAAATTGCTACTGGTGTTTATTAACTTTCCATGACCGATTTCGGAAATTTTAGCATCTAACACGAAAACCCCTTAACTGTGTTGGTCCTCCCTTTATTTGACAACATCTTGATAGCCGTTAGTCATATTTTAATTCAATTTCCGAATTGTAGCGTCAAGTATGCAAGCCCCACATACCTATAGTTTATTCCCCCCCCAAAAAAAACAGTTCTTTACATTTTAGAGACATGTATTTCCATATATCTAAAATGCAGAAATTAGGTACCGCCTTGGAACCCCATTGGAGTACTCACTTACTTTTGCATAGCAAGGTAAAAACGCCAGTGGTTCTCACTTTAAGTTTGAAAACATACTATTTTGTCTCTTCTCTGAGCATCGTGAATCTGTCGGAGCTGTACCATAGTTGGAAAGACTCACTGATCCTTCCTATAATGACCATGTAGTCAGAATTCAAAAAGGAGTAGCCGTTGAAGGAAAAACAATATTTTAAAATCCTTGCACCAGTAGTCGTCACCTTAAAATCAAAATGTTCCAGTAGTAGTCAGGATTTTCTACCAGTGTTCGTCACTCAAATAACTTGACATAATTTATTCAAAAACGCACTGTGTATCAGTTTAGGGTTAAGAATACAATATAAAGTAGTAAGCTTAATAACTTTGCATTACTTTTAGCACTCAAGAAAGAAAATAAAAACGTTTTTACATACTTTTTGAAGCAATTTCAGAAAGAAAAATGTTAACTAAATTCAAAAGTTAACTGCATATCACTTCCACGTTGAGAGTACAATATTAAATACTATGTTTAATAACTATACGTCACTTTAAACTCTCAAGAATGAACATAAACGTTTGTACATACATTTTAAAAACAATCTGAGAAACAAAATAAGTTAACTGAAATCAATATTTAATTATACATCACCTTAAGCTTAAGAATACACTATAAAATGCTGAGATTAATAAAAAATGAAATCTTTATGTTAAACGTCCCAGGGTTATGCCGGTTAGGATAAAAAGACGGTGATAATGAGAAATGAGTGAAATGGTGGAATGAAGAAAGTGGGAGGAAACGGGAGAACCCCGAGAAAACCCACGAGCAAGGTGTTTGTCCACCACAAAGTCCACACGGCGCGAGTTGGGATCGAACCAGGGACACCAAGCACTGGAGGTGAACGCTCTACCACTGAGCCACCGCGCCCCCTGAGATTAATAACAATGCATTACTGAAGAATGAAAACAAAAATGTTTTAGCTACCTATATTGTATTTACATGTTATTTCTCATTAACATTTTTTTTTGATAACTCATGATCAAGTCTAGGGATGCGCAAGAGAAAAGATTTGAGGTTGTCTCCTCTCGAAAAGGTGCCACGAAAGTTATGTCTCGTCTCGAAAACTGGATCCGTTTCTATTGGAAGAGCCCTATCTTGTCTCGAATTTCGTAACTAAAATTCTGTCTCGTCTTGTCTCGTGCGCATCCCTAATCAGGTCCATAGCCAAAAACTTCATTTCGGAGGGGGTTTGGGATATCCGAATTTAGATATAGATAATCGATATCGACAAACTATTGAAACTTGTTCGAAATATCGAAAAATACAGCAATATCGAAATATAAACAATATCAAAAATCGAAAATATAGAAATATGAAAGAGATAAAAAAAAATATGGATATATCGAACAAAAATGGATATATGATCTTGGAATACGATTTGGTGGAATAATGAGGGAGAAAAATAATCATTGATTAAATATTAAATTAAAGAAATAAGAGCCTGACGCTCAAATACTTATCTATCCGGCACCCATCTTGATCCCCATAAAATATCATGAAGTGCTTTATTGATTCTAAACCCAATAATAGTAATAGTAATTTAACAATAAACACAGAATATATAATTTACGCACCTTGAAATGTAGAAATTAATGATTGTAATCCCCAGCTTTCCAACAGACCTTTGATTTCTCCAAATGAAGATTCGGATATCTTGTTTCTTCTCAAGCAATAATGGGTTACAATAATCAGTTGCAGTCCAAAGCCAAGTCACTAAGTTAAGCATAAATATAAAAGAATTCATTAGTTAGATGCATACAAAATCCTACGCATGTAAATCCGAATCTACTAGTATTAAATTGTAAATTTAAACAAACTAAATTATACTACAGTTATAGTGATATCAAACATACATTAAATAAGGTATACAGGGTGTCTCAAAAGTCCCCTGACATAGGGTAACTCTGTTATTATCAGAGTTACAACAGAATGTAGGAGGGAAAAGCATATCCAATTATGATGTTTTCAATCTAAAGTGAAGGAATTTTTAAAATCGGATGACCCGTTTGCGCTGTACACTCTCTATGCGCCCAATGTGAAGTGAAAATGCAACGTTGCCATTTACCTGGATCCACAACAGAAGTGAGTGAAGTTACTGTCTTTTACGCTAACATGTCGATGGCCAGCCCCCGTTTCAAACAGTAACTTCATTCACTTATGTTGTGGGTCCAGGTAAATGACAACGTTGCATTTTCATTTAAAATTGGGTGCATAAAGTGTATACAGCACAAACATCTTGTCCGATTTTTTTTAAAAAGTGTTCACTTTAGATTGAAAACGTCATATTTCGAGATGTTTTTCCTCTTGCCTTTTGTTGTAACTGATAATAACAGAGTTACCCTATGTCAGGGAACGCTTGAGACATCCTGTATACAGCATAAGAAGTTCCTTTCTAAATTCTACACGGATGTGGTTTCATTGAATGTGAGGTGGATAATACACATTAGGCCTTTTGGGAGTACGTCACACGGACGACCGTAATTTTGTGTTCAAAATTTTTATGAACTGGTGGGATATGTGATACATATCGTCGACAGCGTCACAAAGTGTCGTATCTCAAAAAAATCGAAAATTGAGATATTTTACTATGTAGTTGCATACACTGACTTCTACAATTTCCCAAAGCGACACATCTGTAATGTGCGTTGTTTTGACGGTGGTGATGACGTCACTGTGTCGTATCTTGAGATGAAGCATATAAATCATTTTCACAAACAGTCGTATCTTGAATTACGACAGTTTGTGAGCAACAGATCTTTCGCAACTGGACAGATACGCCTATATTCAAAGCAGTTTGTTTATATATATAAAGTGGCCCAAAAGTAGGTATACAGTCCCGTACTGATAAACTCATTAGTTTTTATACCATTTCTTATTGTTATCCATCAGGTAGACTTAGTTTCTTTATCATTTGTTCCTAATGTACTTTTACTTATATCTTAAGCTCGGAAGAGCCGAAGCAAATAAACTTATAAGCTAGAATGTTATACTTGATCAATGCGGGGCTGTATACATATATATTTACACGGCATGGGGCGTCCTCAGGTTGCGGATCGACATGACATGACATTTTTGAGTTTTACGTCCCACGCTTATGTCGGTTAGGCTAAAGGAGACGGTGATTATGAGAAATAAATGAAATGATGGAATGAAGAAAGTGGGAGGAAACGGAAGAACCCCGAGGAAACCCACGCACACGCTATTTGTCCACCACAAAGTTCAGTTGGCGGGAGCAGATTTGGAACCCGCGACACCATGAACCAGAAGTGAACGCTCTACCACTGAACCACCGCGGCCCCAGGTTGCGGATCGAGGAGAAGGCCTTTAGATATAGAGGTTAGCTGTGAAGATACTGAATAAGCAGTCGCGGGCAAACAAGGAGTGGCCCTCCAGCTTGGGGGTTTGGGTGAGCCTAACAAACTCATCCTGTAATAGAAAAAAAGACACTTTTTCAGAAACAATCACAGAAGCCTCGGACCAAGACTGATAACTTGGCACGACATCAGCAAAAGAAAATGGATATGAGATTTGGAACATGGAATATTAGAATTCTTTATAGGGAGGCGCGTTAAAATCCGTAATGAATGAGTTGGAGAAATACAGGATGGACCTAGTAGGAGTTCAGGTTGGTTGCTATGATGGGGTATGCGGTGCAAACACGTAAGAACATCAGTGAAATTTCTCTCCGATTCTTTGAATCTAGGCATGGACAAAATGAGGGAGATTCAGTCCACGGTGCTATAAGCACATTTATTAAGCACTGTGGCAGTAATTTTGTACCCTTGCAACTTGAACCGATTGTTAAACTGGCAAGGAAAAAGAACCCATATACCGTTCATTGTATTGACAGAAGCGATGTATGAGATTAGATCTCTGTCCCAATATCTTTGTATTCTGTCAGTTAGACGTGACGAAAATGGAGATCCAATCAATCTGATGAAAATGCGCGAAGTGAAAGTGAACAAAGACTATCCAAACTGCATTCAGTTTAAGACAAGTCATTTTGAGGACACTTACATAACTATTTCCCTGAAAAGAACGCAAATTGAATCTACCAGATAGAAGTTCCTACTTTGCATACTTGTCAAAAATTATCGCTCCAGAGAAGTACGAGGACTCGTTTTGATTGATTGATTTTTAACGTCCCTTTCAGCAGCGAGGCTACATGAGACGTGGACCTACTGATTAATGTGGGATCCGAACCACATAAGCTTCCGCCGGGAATCGAACCCGGGTCTCCCACGCCTACGAGGACTCGTTATCATTGTGTCCGGGCCCAACTCCAATCATTCGAAACCCTGAACATGTTCAATTTTACAGAAACTTACCACATTAGCCATCCTTCTCAAGTGCAATATCAAAGCATGCAATTTACAAATTACTTTGCAAGATTTTATATTCTGGCAACGACAACGTGATAGCATTATTTTATGTTATGGTTAGTATGCTCTTAATATTGTGTTTAGTGTGTGTTCTCAGGAATTTCGTTTTACCCTCAAGAATCTCAGAAAGCATTTGTTAAATTATTTTGTGTAATAAACACGAGGTTTTTCAATAAAAGTGCAATATATTCCGATTGTTCATCTATTAATATAGTTCTCAGTATAAAAAATATGCGTCGTATCTTTCATACAAGAGAGGATTACCATCGTCACAAACTGTCGTATCTTTTTCCCGCCAAATTTTCCACAAGCTTTTACAGGCAAATTCCATAAAACTTTATCCACTGATTTCCTATGCTTTAAGTTATAACTTGGTAAATTTTCTCTCCTTTCGGTAAAATAGATTTTGAGTTATGGCTGTTCAAAATTGTGTGAAAACCTAAAAATCGCTCTCCTGAAAAGTTTAGAAAACTGAGATACGACAGTTTGTGACGCTGTCGACGATATGGCCACGGGCTAGAATTTTCTCAGTATGTCAAATATGCAATCAGATTTCATGCAGCTTAATTTGGTGAAAAGCTATTGCCAATTGAACGTTACATTTACCTCTTTCTTGCAGATGTTGAACCATGCCGTTAGCACGTGAGGAATGGATCGAAATAATCAAACTGTGGGGCGGGAGGAGTATATGTGCAGTGGTTGCCGATTGCAGAGTCATCCACAATGTGACTCTGTGTCACATGATTCAGTGTCACAGTAATTAACTAAATTTGAGAAGACGGTCACATTCGTGAACATACATCGTAGCGGTTTAAACTCGCGGGACCTTGTTCCTTCCCCATTTTGAACCGGTACATGAAAATGCCATTTTCTCCATGTTTGCCTGCGCCGATTTTGAAAATTCCTTCACTAATCGATTTCTCTCGTCGAGTACAAGAATCAGTTAAAATCTCACGGGCCCTTTATTTTTCCCCATTTTGAACCGGTACATGAAAGTGCGATTTTTTTCATGCTTGCCTGCGCCGATTTTGAAAATTCCTTCACTAATCGATTTCTCTCGTCGAGTACTAGAAGAATCAGTTAAAATCTCGCGGGCCCTTTATTCTTCCCCATTTTGAACCGGTACATGAAAGTGCAATTTTTTTTCATGCTTGCCTGCGCCGATTTTGAAAATTCCTTTACTAGTCGATTTCTCTCGACGAGTACTACAAGAATCAGTTAAAATCTCGCGGTCCTTTTTTCTTCCCCATTTTGAACCGGTACCTGAAAATGCGATTTTCTTCATGTTTGCCTGTGCCGATTTTGAAAATTCCTTCACTAGTCGATTTCCCTCGTTGAGTACTACAAGAACCAGTTAAAATCTCGCGGTCGTTTTTTCTTCCCCATTTTGAACCGGTACATGAAAATGCGATTTTCTTCATGTTTGCCTGTGCCGATTTTGAAAATTCCTTCACTAGTCGATTTCTCTCGTTGAATACTACAAGAACCAGTTAAAATCTCGCGGTCGTTTCTTCTTCCCCATTTTGAACCGTTACATGAAAATATGATTTTCTGCATGTTTACCTGCGCCGGTTTTGAAAATTCTTTCAGTAATCTATTTCTGTCGTTGAGTACTACAAGGATCAGTTAAAATATCGCGGGCCCTTTTTTCTTCCCCAGCCAATATTTTTGTATATTTTGAATGTATTCAAGTATGGAACAAAAGTATTATATAATTCCCTTAGTAGGCTTCTCAACTTAATATTTTTCAACTTAAATTTTATTTATTTTAATTATTTATTTTCTTGTGACTCAATATTTAATTGCAATCATTCATTGGGGAGAAGGGTGGCCATTCTCAAATTTATAAATATAGTATTCTTAAAATTTATGTGGTCTCGTACTATTAGTTTCTTCCACTAGACCTGGAAATTGCAAAATTAATACATGGAAAACCTGGAAAATTCAGGGAAATTGAGTTCCATATTTATTTATGAATACTGCTATTTACAATTTTTTTCGAATAGGGAGAACTGTACGAAAGGGTGTTTTGAGAATGGTATAACAGTAGGTTTCTGGGAGTGTTGTTCGAAATGAAATCTTTGTTTTACGTCCCACTATTATGCTGGCTAGGCTAAAGATGACGGGGTGTTGTTCGGTGGGGGTCAGTGTTGCCAATTTTGGGTAAAGTCGCTAAATAAGGGGAATTCGACCTCAACGATAGCGTAGGGTGACCATAAAATTTTCAGTTAAAAACGGGACAGGTTCTTGCAACCCTAGACTTTTAGATCTACCTTTATTCTTATCAGTGGCTTGATATCAGAGTTCCCCCTCTCTCTCTTCGTTACAGAGCGGGTACTTATGAAAAAGGAAAGACACGTTGAAGTTTGTTTAACACACAACCAACTGCTAAAACCTCTGCTGCCTTTCGAGCAGTACTGTGAACTATAGAGTATGTTTAATATAGGGAATTTCAGTTCAATTTTTGCCGCTTTGTTATTATTAATTATTAATACTTTAAAAGGAGTAAAGGTACTGGGTTTGTTATTTACTTCTTTCATTTACATAAAACGGGACGAATACTACTTTCTTCCATCTACTGACGGGACGGCCGGGACACGCCACTAAAACGGGACTGTCCCGGTCAAAACGGGACGTATGGTCCCCTACGATAGCGACAAAAAATATTTTTTTCCGATTGGAGACTTTTTTGGGTGATTTTTAAATGACGATTTACCTACTTACACATTTAGCGACTTTTTGCTGCAAACAAAATGTTCATCTGTAGAGAAGCATTATTAGTTCAAAACAGTTTTTACGTTCTTTTTTTCTGTTTGTTTGTGTTAATCAGCGCAAGTGATGAAGAGTTTGGAAATACAGCGTACTCACTACCACACAATCCTGCATTGTTATGTTACCCTTGCCCTCTAACGAAGAACAACGACAAACTTGATGTCCTTTAGTTCGCAGAGTTTCCGTTGAGAGACACACGCAATACATCATTACCGATAGCAACAAGATTAGCTATAGATGCGTGAATAAAGGCGAAGAAGGTGTTTGTTATATTTGTCCTTTGGGGTCTTTTAATTATTCTGCACTTTTTCTTTTACAAAAAATTGCTTAACGTAAGTACTGTAGTGTTAATTATTTCGGAACTATTTTGACCACAACATGAACAAAAATACCCGAAACAACCTGAAATGATCCCTGAATTAAAGGATTGGTTGCGCCCTGTTTACAAAGATGTGAATAGAACCAGCGGCGCAAATCTGTCTTCAACATTGGGGGGTGGGGGGAAGGGTAAGACCGTTACCATACTTTTTTTGGCGATGTCCAAAATACTTATGAAGTGGAAAAACAATGTTGTGGAGGATCAGAGTTGTCTTCAGCGTTAGGAGGCTGCAGATTTGAGGCTTATTCTGGGGGACATCTATTTTATCTCACGTTCCTTTGTAGCAATCGGACAAAAATCATCAAATTTCTCCCAAAAAACACATTTCAAATCGGATTATTTGGGAGAAGTCCCCTTCAGTTCCAAGATTGGAGGGAACATGTATCCGTCATCCCCCCCGGGATTTGCGCCAGTGAGTAGAACATAGTGTTTAGTTTACATCTACAACTTTAACAATGCTTATAGACAATGAATATCTCGATTATTTCTTATAGCGACTTTTCACCCAAAATTGGAGTCGTCACCTCTCGTTTCGCAAACTTATTGCCAACATTTTAGAAACTGGTTGCGGGGAGAGCTACAATGGATGATTCAAGTTATTTCGTCGCTTCCGCTATGAACCTAAGTACAAGATTCCAAAAGTAACATTTTTTTGTTCCAAACAATATGTCTGCTGGGTGAAAGCATGGACTGGAATGTGTTGCCTTTCCTACCTTATGAAATGAAATGAAATCTTTAAGTTTTACGTCCCACGATTATGCCGGTTAGGCTAAAGGAGACGGTGATTATGAGAAATGAATGAAGAAAGTGGGAGGAAACGGGAAAACCGCGAGAAAACCCACGCACACGGTGTTTGTCCACCAGAAAGTTCACTTGGCGGGGGCTGGGATCGAACCCGGGACCCCAAGCACCAGAGGTGAACGCTCTACCACTGAGCCACCGCGGCCCTAAAAGTGAGAGGAGACTGGAGGAGTGAAGAGAGAGAGAGAGAAGAAAACGCTCGCACTTTTACACTTCAAGGTAAATTAAGTCTTATTTATTTTTTCTGTCCCCCTGCTCCCCCTCCCCTAAGTTCTACTGTCAAAGTAAATAGCTAAAAACACTCCCAGGCCAGAACCGCATCTACGTTGGAAATTTGATTGAGATCGGTCGGTCGGTGCAAGAGATTGAGAAGAAATGAAATGAAACCTTTGAGTTTTACGTCCCACACTTATGCCGGTTAGGCTAAGGGAGACGCTGATGATGAGCAATGTATTAAATGGTGGAATGAAGAAAGTGGGAGGAAACGGGAGAACCCCGAGAAAACCCATGCACACGGTGTTTGTCCACCACAAGGTTCACTTGGCGGGGCTGGGATCGAACCCGGGACCCCAAGCACCAGAGGTGAACGCTCTACCACTGAGCCACCGCGGCCCCCGGCCGGGAATCGAACCCGGGTGTCCCACGCTAAAGGCGTGTTCACTAACCACTTAGCCATGAGGGAGCTCATTTGTAAGGCAGTGTAACAAAAAAAACGCACACTGGATGTTTGCGCAACTAAGGATCAAAACATTCTCAATGGAGTATGAGAAATAGTAAACGTCAATCAATGTGTGCTTTTGCTTATTCATTACTTCGTTAATACTTAATTCCTTCTATAAATAGTGAAACAATACTATGAAGAAACACTAATTAAACTAATAACAATTACGTTGTATTTCTTACCACACCACGAAAGTAATATACCGTTTTTACCACCCATAGAATTTGAACCTAGTACTATACTGCATTAGTCACGCCGTAACGAAAGCTGAAATTCAAACACCTGGCATTCGTAACTGTTGAAGCTGTGTTGTAGCTACCTGTATATCACGCGGCCTGCGTTGATACTCCTCAACATAAATACGTCACAGCCAAAAGCCAGGAAACATCACAAACAGAAGACAGGGGCACAAGCAGTGCCTGACACTTCACGAACTCAAACCCACCAAGACTCAACTCAACATGACCTTCAATTACGTTCTAGAAACCAAACCAATGCTAAGGCACAAACTCACCAACTTCCTATATGAAAACACAAGAAAAAAATCTAACTTTTTGGTTCTAAAGTGATGACATAACAATAATACTAAAAAGGTTTTAATTCTCAGTAACCCAAACATTAATTAACTAGGGAACATAACAAAGCAAAAATAAATAAATAAAAATAAAAATTAATTAAATTAAAAAATAAAAACCTGACAAGTAAGCTCTCCCTGACTACTTTTTTTTTAATTTCAGTGAGGCTGTAAAATATGTCAATATCTTCGTAATATATATATATATTTCATTGTAAACAAGTTCTTTAAACAAAAGAAAGCTCTGAGAGCGCTTACCTCTGACGCGTTAGGTCCCTAGTTCGATTCCTGCTCCCGACAAATAGGCTTTTGGTGAACACTGTAGGTGTGGTTATTCTTAAGACTTTCCACCATTATCATGTATCTCATCGTCACCTTCTCTCTTACATTGATGTACAATCATGGGGCGTTAAACTAAAAGCAAAAAAAAAAAAAATCTTGCAAATATCCTAGTAAAAATGAGTTTTCTAAACTACACAAGTGGCCCCGCGTAGCATAGTCGCTAACGCTCTCGCCTTCGGTGCGAACGGTCCCGGGTTCGATCCCGGTGGGGGAAATCGGTCGTAAAAGTATTAAAAGATTTTAAGTCCAGCCATCCTGAATGAGGTTTCCTTGGCTTTTCCTCATTCACAGCAGGCAAATGCCGGAGTGGTACCTAACATATAGGTCCCAGGCCGTTTTCTTCCTTCCCCAATCCATTCTTCCCTTCCTTTCCCCGGATAGTGTGATCACCGAGGGAAGTCATCCCTCATATGTGACGGGCTAACAAGGCCATTGATGCCGAAAGCCCAGAAATCTAAATCTTCACTACACAAGGGAATTTTCGCGCTGAAAACGGTTTATTAGCAATTATGTTAAGCAGCCCTGTAGTAAATCTGCACCAAGTAATAAATCGTCACATATAAAACGGAATGAATAAACACACAACATTCATTTTGCTACCTTGAAACGTAAAATGTTTCAAAACATTAATATTCAAAGATTTCTCAAAATTCAGATTCACCCATTCCATTCTCCTCAATCATTAACGAGTTACAATAGTAAGAATTGTATTCATAAACTACATTACTTACTTAGTACTATATTAAAGCAAGTTACACTAAAAGAATATATAATTAATGGAATATTTAACTAAAGTAATAGTTAACTAGTGTACTTACCCAGGCATTTGTTTCCTTCCTCTCTTCTTTTCCGTTTGTAAACAACCTCGTTTCGCAAGCAAAAGACGGTAGTTCAATGACGTCAGCCATGGCGAAAGAAAGAGTGTCTATAGGCGGCCTGGATCTCGCACACAGATGGACGTATATAACATATAGCTGAAGTATTTAACATACGTATACGTATGTAAAATACGGAAGATTGTTAGATGCCAGACATCCTGCAGCGACATGATGTAATATCTAAGCGGGTAAAAGGCAGTACCTATGTAGTATATGGATAAAGTACGGTCCGTACAGATTTCCTTAGTAAACATAACGAATCCTTGTATTTGTACAATATACCGCTGTCCGGATAATGCATTTTTCTCAGTGTGGATGTTGCAATTCAATTGTCTATCCAAGCAGCTTGATAAAAAATCAACATAGCGTAACAACGAAAGCCGCTTCTGTTTGACCTATATGCAAAAAAAAAAAAATGCTTAGAGGTGCCGGTGGGGGTGCCGAATTCTACTTCGCCCCGGGCGCCGGAATCTCTAGCTACGGCTCTGGATGTAGTAGAGCTGACGCAGAATCCATCGGCAGTAAGACGTTGGATGGTTGCCCTGCCAGAAATCTGTCAGTTAATACAGGAATTTGAGAGTGGCATTCGGCTAAAATATGAAGTAAACAATCAACGGCATCAACAGTCATATCTGAGCACTACCAGTCATATCAAGTAAAATATATCGCTAAGGTTCAAGCAATTAACGAGACATTAACAGAGTTGGGAAATCCATTTTTAGAAGATGAAGATAATATTGTTATTGACAACAGAATTATCGTAGAAAAGCAAGTGAATGCATCAGTTTATTCAGCACAGTCGACTAATACTAAGATATTCCATAGTTTCATCGAGGAAACATTAGTAAAACAGTCTACGATAATATTTCAACCTTTGAAGAAGAACAAGATATCCCTGTTTAGCACTCCTGTGAAGGACGCTAACAAACACAATAGCATACTTAAGACTTTAAAAACGTATGTTAAACTGTTTTCTAGACTATAGTTATACAGAATAGTCAGCTGGATATGAAGAATTTTTTCAGTACGAAAACCAATCATTTCCGCCTGCATTTTCAAGAACTAAATTTACAGGTTTCCTGACTATCGTATTGCAAAATCACACAATCTGTTACACATCTATCCGCTGTAGAACAATGCTGGCACACACTCGTTGAAGTAAGGAGCACATAATGCAATTTTATTTATATGCACCAGCAGCATTTGAATACACTCTTGCTCACACCATGAGACGAGTTGGTTTGGGCTTCATTAACGTTTTGGTATGCATCAGAACCACCCCCAATCTTTGTTGAAAGCGGAACTATGATGCATCTTCTTAGACGTGTTGCACATTTAATTGAAGAATCAATTAAGAATAAATAAAACAAGATTTACTTTTGTGCTCAGAACCTTTTCAACCAAAACTATAATATCCTTTTGAGGGTGCTGCGTCGACCAGATAAGAGTTACCCATCAAAATATTAGGGATAAAATCGATCGCTAATAGGCAGCGAGCTATGGGGAACTATAATCTACAAAAACCTCCTAAGTATGATACACATACAGAAAACATTCACCACTGCATACAACCTCATCCAAGCCATTTTATTGCCACACCTTCATCATCAACTCTATTGACAGAATCTGTACTTTCTCCCCATTTTAATAGTTTACAACACACACACACACACACACACACACATATATATATATATATATATATATATATATATATATATATATATACAGGTTGTAAATTCAAATAAATTCAAATATGTTGGTCGCCATTATCTCTCACGTAGCACGTAGAAATTATGCGAGCCCACCTCCCACGGTGTTTGGTTAGACAAAGAAAGAAATTACATCAGGCCATAAAATTTCAAAACCACACAATCAGATTCAGGATAATCAATTTTGAATGGGACAATTCATATACATGTTAAAAAAAAATATCTTACCTTAAGACCACCTTTGTGTAATGCTCTCTCTCTGCACTGAAGTACCAGTTGATTGCAGTTTTCGAATCAAAGTCTTCATCTAAAGGGCAATTGATTGAAACTGTCAACAAATCATCCAGTGTGTCAGTCTCCAGTGAATTCCTTTAAGCAATCTAAACCTTGTTGAAATTGCTGAAGCCTATCTCACATGAAGCAATATTTACAGATAAAACTGCACAAAATTTGACAATTGTATGCAAATTTGGGAATCTCGTACTGAAGTTTTCGTTTTTGAGTTGGAAAGGAGGGGTGAATTACCACGTTGTGAAGACTTCAATTTCCGTGTTGGCTGTAAAGACCACATTCCGTATTTTCTCTCATTCAGTGACAATTATTTTCGTGCGAAAACAAACTGCGTAGCCCTGTGAATTAGTGGTGAGTTTAGGCAGTAACCATTCCTGCTGAACACTGGTCGCCAGCTCTAAATTTCTATTCGCCAATGGCGATGGGCATTTTGCGCCCTGACGTTTTACGCTTGGGATCCTAATTTGTAATTTTTAATCCTATTTGTATGTTTACATTTCGAAATGAATAAAAATAATTCCAGAAGAAATTTTACAAATTTTCAAAATATGCTCTACACTAAACGGTGCAAAAATCGCTAAAACAAATATGGGAAACACCTTTATGCTTTTTGGTCCTTCAGTTGCATAAAATGTTACGTATCAAGGAATCCAGATTTCTCGTACACTAGAATCAGTATATAATTCGTTGAACTACGTGTGAGCTATTTGTCCCACCGTTCAAAGAGTACCAGTTATCAAGAAAACAGTTTATGACGTTTAACATGTAGTCGTAATAAACATATCATCGTCTCATATCTCGCGTCTAATCATTTTAAGTGTCATATTGTGTGGACGGTTAACTGATTAAAACATTCACACCAATTGTCTTGCAAGGTGTATTTCATTAACGTGACTTCAAAGAAGAGCCTGTTTGAATTGGGACAGAGAACATCGTACATGGACACACAAGCAATGGAACCATGTTCTGATCACAGCTGGAACCTGGCTTAGCATCACTTGATGTTGTCGATATGTACTCGGTTGAATGGAGCTTGTAACAGTGTTCCACGTTTTCTATTGTGTGCCTTTTCTCATATCTTTCTTAGTTGGAGAACAGATTAAAATGAAATCTTTCAGTTTTACGTCCCACGCGTATGCCGGTTAGGCTAAAGAAGACGGTGATAATGAGAAATGAATGAAATGGTTTAATGAAGAAAGTGGGAGAAAACGTAAGAACCCCGAGCAAACCAACGCACACTATGTGTATCCACTACAAAGTTCACTTGGCGCGATCTGGATCGTTCTAGGGACCGCGAGCACCAGATGTGAATATTCTAGCACTGAGTCACCACGGCTCTCTTTCTCAGTTGGTTCCAAACAGTAATTCTACCTCCCATCAACATATGTCTCACCTTCACTTTGTGTAATGAATACATTATTCCTAAGTTTTGCACATAAGCTTTTGTAAATAAAACATTTACAGAACAAATAGTAATTATAAATATTTCCGTTTTTGGACCACGACAAATAAGCCCTTGCCAAATGAGGAGTGTATCGAAATCACTCTATAATTACTGGCATGATATTTGCTGCAACCTAAAAACGGTCCGTCCTTGGCAAACCACTTTGTCTTGTCACAATAATGGCAAAACGAAAATAATGTGAGCACTACCTCCATACAGTGGCGTCTCGTGACATAATTTTTCGGTAGTTCACAGTTCTTCGAAAATTCTATTGTAGAATTCTTTCAGTATTCTAAATGACAAAAACTATTTAAAGAATCAATGAATGGTATATATAAGAAGTACCATTCGTAAACAAATTTCATTCGTAACATTTCGTTCGTATATGAAATCGCTTTTGATGTTCTGGGCAAACAACTTTTCAATCATTCTTCTCAAGTTTAGTTTTATCATTTTTTTTCTGTTGATACTCTAGCTAATGCACTGAAACTATTTTGAGCTACGGTACTCCTTTAAATATTTTTATGTTCTTTAACATGGTAAAGCAACTTTCAGTTTCTGAAGTCAGCGTATGGTTATTTACTATGACATTTCACGAATTTTGTTGTATGCCATTCTCATTCTAAGACTAATCATCATTTTCACAATATACTAAATGAAACCTTCATTAGATTATCTATTTGAATTGCCATGTACGCTCTTTTGCGAACGGTTAACATTGTACACGAAACACGCAATGTATCAAATTATTATCATAGTTGCAAAGTCACGTTTAATTAACGATTTGTCCATGTACTTTTGCAAGACACTTCATACTTTTTATTTTGTATTACGTTCTCTGTTAGAGGTTAATGTATATAAGACGAGATTTACACTTTAAATAGGAGATCATTGTAATGTGTTTGATGCTCTCGCACCTGGAATTGTACTCGGGGCCACTCCGCCAAGATCATAAACTAATCGCTATACAAATGAGAATCACAAAACACTTCATGATTTTAACCAAACCACGGAAAACACCAGAGCTACTAGAAACTGTAGACTCCTAATGCAGATATACAGCATATTCCAACGCCCCAAAATGTGATGCAATCAATCAAAAGTGAGCGTATGTCACTTCCTTTCCTACAAAATTATTATGAAACCTAAGAGAAATGATAATGCGAACGAATCGTGGTAGAATGTTTGACGCATTTGCCAGGCGCACAGACAGAAAATTTTATTAGAGTCCAACGTTTGGGAGGTCCACTACTATAAGACATTACATTTATATACGATTGATCCAATGTAATTGTACAGCCGAGAAATAGTATCTAATTGTTACATTCTGTCATATATATTCTAGAAAACACAGATTTAAAAAAAGACAAGAAAGAGTATATTTGAAATGTAACATCAAATCTTGAGGTTACATCAGTCATTTCTCTAGTAAACAATATGAAAGTGTAGAAGCGAATGTCGAGTAAAGAAGTTTTGAGGGGAGATTCGAACCCGATAATTTCTCTGTGTGGGTGTGACCCTGGTGCTCACACCAGTTAAATTCAGCTTAATTATAATGTGTCTATTATAGTTCTCATACTTCTTTACTTTTCCAATCAGATATCCCAAATATATTACACAATTCAGATCCACTGCTAATTCCCTTCGTATAAGACCTGAGAAAAGTAAAACAATGATTATTTCATTTCTTAATCTATCAGTCAGCGATTATTTTAAATTTACTTCAAAATTTCGACACAATTTAGTTTTCACCTCCAGATGATACTAACTTTGGCCAATTAAGTTCTAACTTCTTTCTAAACTTCCACAATCCGCCAGTGCTCTAGTAGATATACAGTAGTTTGGAATCACTTAACAGATTCCTCTACAAAATAGGGCTATGATAAGACTTTTCTTAGAAGAAATCTTTCGGAAAATGCTTACATATCCAACAGGCCTTGGATTAACTAGTATTAAGAAAGTATTTCTAGAAAACCTAACACTACAAACCTATCAAGAGTGTATCAACATGCACGGCAATGCATGGCAGCCAAGTTCCGCGAAGAAAATGAAAACTGGCCTGCACAGCCGTAAGCATATTATACACGAACAAGAGTTTTGGGTAAAATCACCGATTTCAAGGCGTTGTAAAAACGATTCTATTAAGGGAATAAACATGAAATTTAGAATGTAAGGAGATATCCCACAGGTGTACTCATACGCCAAATCTCACATTCCTACCTTCAACCATATTTGAGTACTGGACCCCCAAAATATGCAGTTTTCAGGCTCACTGACTCACTGACTAACTCATTAAATTGATTAGGTACTTCCCAATGAGAAGGAAACCTGAAACTTTGCATAAAGGTACCCTATAACTACCTCAGTATGGAAAAAGTCCCAAATCTAAGGAATGTCCTATGGAAAATTTTTTACGAGCAAAAAACTGTCCTTAGCAAGGAAAAAACCGTTTCACTCACTCACTCAACAAATTGATTATTTACTTCCCAATGAGATAGAAATCTGAAACTTTGCATAAAGGTACCCTATAACTCCCTGAGTATGCAAAAGGTCCGAAATCTGAAGAGTGTGCTATGGGAAATTTTTATAGGAAAAAACTGTCCTTAGCCAAAAAAAAAATCGTTTCACTCACTCACTCATCAAATTGATTAGGTACTTCCCAATGGGATAGAAACTTCAAACTTTGCATAAAGGTACCCTACAATAACTTGAGTATGGAAAAAGTCCGAAATCTGAGGAATGTCCAATGGGAATTTTTTATGGACAAAAAACTGTCCTTAGCCAAGCAAGAAATCGATTCACTCACTGACTCATCAAATTGATTAGGTATTTCCCAATGAGATAGAAACCTGAAACTTTGCATAAAGGTACCCTACAATAACTTGAGTATGGAAAAAGTCCGAAATCTGAGGAATGTGCTATAGGAAATTTTTATAGGCAAAAAACTGTCCTTAGCCAGGAAAAAAATCGTTTCACTCACTCACTCATCAAATTGTTTCGGTACTTCCCAATGAGATAGAAACTTGAAAATTTGCATAAAGGTACCCTATAACGACGTGAGTATGGAGAAAGTCCGAAATCTGAGGAATGTCCTATGGGAAATTTTTTATGGACAAAAAACTGTCCTTAGCCAAGCAAGAAATCAATTCACTCACTCACTCATCAAATTGATTAGGTACTTCCCAATGAGAAGGAAACCTGAAACTTTGCATAAAGGTACCCTATAACTACCTGAGTACGGAAAAGTCCGAAATTTGAGAAATGTGCCATAGAAAATCTTTTATGGGCAAAAAACTGTCCTTAGCCAGGAAAAAAATCGTTTCATTCACTCACTCATCAAATTGATTAGGTACTTCCCAATGGGATAGAAACTGGAAACTTTGCATAAAGGTACCCTGCAATAACTTGAGTATGGAAAAAGTCCGTAATCTGAGGAATGTTCTATGGGAAATTTTTTATGGACAAAAAACTGTCCTTAGCCAAGCAAGAAATCGATTCACTCACTCACTCATCAAATTGATTAGGTACTTCCCAATGAGATAGAAACCTGAAACTTTGCATAAAGGTACCCTATAACGACCTGAGTATGGAGAAAATCCGAAATCTGAGAAATGTCCTACGGGAAATCTTTTATGGGCAAAAAACTCTCCTTAGCCAGGAAAAAATCGTTTCACTCACTCACTCATCAAATTGATTAGGTACTGCCCAATTAGATAGAAACTTAAAAATTTGCAAAAAGGTACCTTATAATGACCTAAGTATGGAAAAGGTTCAAAATCTGAGGAATGTACTATGATATATTTTTATGGGCAAAAGACTCTCCTTAGCCAGGAAAAAAATCGTTTCACTCACTCACTCATCAAATTGATTAGGTACTTCCCAATGAGATAGAAACTTGAAACTTTGCATAAAAGTACCCTACAATAACTTGAGTATAGAAAAAGTCCGAAATCTGAGGAATGTGCTATGGGAATTTTTTGTGGGCAAAAAACTGTCCTTAGCCAAGCAAGAAATCGATTCACTCACTCACTCACCAAATTGATTAGGTACTTCCCAACTAGATAGAAACCTGAAACTTTGCATAAACGTACTCTGTAACGACTTGAGTATGGAAAAGGTCCGAAATCTGAGGAATGTACTATGGGAATTTTTTTATGAGCAAAAAATATCCTTAGCCAGGAAAATAATCGTTTCACTCACTCACTCATCAAATTGATTAGGAACTTTCTAATGAGACAGAGACGTGAAACTCTGCACAATGGGACATTATAATGACCTGAGTATGGAAAAAGTGCGAAATTTAAGGAATGTACAATGGGAAAGTTTTAATAAGCAAACAACTGTCCTTAGCCAAGCAAGAAATCGTTTCACTCACTCACTTATCAAGTTAATTAGGTACTTCCCAATGGGATAAAGAAGTGAAACTCTGCGTGAAGGTACATTATAATGACTTGAATATGGAAAATTCCGAAATGTGAGGAATGTGCTATGGGAGTTATTTATGCGCGAAAAACTCTCCTTAGTCAAACACAAATCGGTTTATTCCCTCCCTCATCAAATTGATTAGATACTTCCCAATGAGATAGATACGTGAAACTTTGCATAGAGGTACCCTATAATGGCTTGAGCATAGAAAAATTCCGAAATTTGTGGCATGTGTTATAAGAATTTTTTTTATTGGCGAAAAACTGTTCTTACCCAAGTTTAAATCGTTTCATTCTCTCAATCATCAAATTGATTAAATACTTCCCAATGAGGTATAGACGTGAAACTTTGCATAGAAGCACCCTGTAATCACTAGAGTACAGAAAAAGTCCGAAATGTGATTAATGTGCAATGGTAATTTTTTATGGGCGAGAAACTGTGCTTAGCCAAACATAAATATGTTCGTCCTCTCACTCATCAAAGTGATTAGGTACTTCCCAATGAGATATAAACATGAAATTCTTTATAAAGGTACTTCATAGTGGCTTAAGTGTGAAAAAAATCCGAAATGTGAGGAATGTGCTATTGAAAATTTTTCATGGGCGAGAAATTGTCCTTAGCAAAGCACGGTTCATATTGTCACTCATCACATTGATTTGTTAGTTTCCAATGATAATTACGTGAAGCTGTGCATAAAGGTACCTTATAATGACTTGAGTGTGAAAAAAGTCTTAAATGTGATTAATGTGCAATGGAAATTTTTTTATGGGTGAAAAATTATTTTTAGCCAAGCAGATATAGGTTCATTCATTCACTCGTCACATTGATTAAGTACTTGTTTATGAAATATAGACGTAAAAGTCTATATATTGGTACCTTATAATGACTTGAGAATGGAAAAGGTTTGAAATTTAAGTAATGTATTAAAGGAAATTTTTTATGGGTGAAAACCGTCCGTAGCCAGGAAAAAAATCGTTTCACTCACTCACTCATCAAATTGATTAGGTACTTCCCAATGGGATAGAAACTGGAAAGTTTGCATAAAGGTACCCTACAATAACTTGAGTATGGAAAAAGTCCGAAATCTGAGAAATGTGCTATGGGAAATTTTTTATGAACAAAAAACTGTCCTTAGCCAAGCAAGAAATCGATTCACTCACTCACTCATCATATTGATTAGGTACTTCCCAATGAGATAAAAACTTGAAACTTTGCATAAAAGTATCCTACAATAACTTGAGTATGGAAAAGGTCCAAAATCTGAGGAATGTGCTATGGGAAATTTTTAAAGGCAAAAAACTGTCCTTAGCCAGGAAAAAAAATCGTTTCATCACTCACTCATCAAATTGATTAGGTACTTCCCAATGAGATAGAAACCTGAAACTTTGCATAAAGGTGCCCTATAACGACCTGAGTATGGAGAAAATCCGAAATCTGAGGAATGTCCTACGGGAAATCTTTTATGGGCAAAAAAACTCTCCTTAGCCAGGAAAAAAAACGTTTCACACACACATTCATCAAATTGATTAGGTACTTCCCAATGAGATAGAAACTTGAAACTTTGCATAAAGGTACCCTACAATACTTAAGTATGGAAAAGATCCGAAATCTGAGGAATGTCCTATGAGAAATTTTTATGCACAAACATCTGTCCTTAGCCAGGCAAGAAATCGATTCACTCACTCACTCATCAAATAGATTAGGTACTTCCCAATTAGATAGAAACTTGAAAATTTGCATAAAGGTACCTTATAATGACCTAAGTATGGAAAAGGTTCGAAATCTGAGGAATGTACTATGATATATTTTTATGGGCAAAAGACTGTCCTTGGCGAGGAAAAAATCGTTTCACTCACTCACTCATCAAATTGATTAGGTACTTCCCAATGAGATAGAAACTTGAAACTTTGCATAAAAGTACCCTACAATAACTTGAGTATAGAAAAAGTCCGAAATTTGAGGAATGTGCTATGGGAACTTTTTATGGGCAAAAAACTGTCCTTAGCCAAGCAAGAAATCGATTCACTCACTCACTCATCAAATTGATTAGGTACTTCCCAACTAGATAGAAACCTGAAACTTTGCATAAACGTACTCTGTAACGACTTGAGTATGGAAAAGATACGAAATCTGTAGAATGTTCTATGGGAAATCTTTTGTGGGCAAAAAACTGTCCTTAGCCAGGAAAAAAATCGTTTCACCCAGTCACTCATCAAATTGATTAGGTACTTCCTAATGAGATAGAAACCTGAAGCTTTGCATAAAGGTACCCTATAACGACTTGAGTATGGGAAAAGTCCGAAATCTGAGGAATGTACTATGGGAAATTTTTTATGAGCAAAAAATGTCCTTAGCAAGGAAAATAATCGTTTCACTCATCAAATTGATTAGGAACTTCCTAATAAGACAGAGACGTGAAACTCTGCACAATGGTACATTATAATGACCTGAGTATGGAAAAAGTGCGAAATTTAAGGAATGTACAATGGGAAAGTTTTAATAAGCAAACAACTGTCCTTAGCCAAGCAAGAAATCGTTTCACTCACTCACTTATCAAGTTAATTAGGTACTTCCCAATGGGATAAAGACGTGAAACTGCGTAAAGGTACATTATAATGACTTGAATATGGATAAAGTCCGAAATGTGAGGAATGTGCTATGGGAGTTATTTATGCGCGAAAAACTCTCCTTAGTCAAACACAAATCGGTTTATTCCCTCCCTCATCAAATTGATTAGATACTTCCCAATGAGATAGAAACGTGAAACTTTGCATAGAGGTACCCTATAATGGCTTGAGCATAGAAAAATTCCGAAATTTGTGGCATGTGTTATAAGAATTTTTTTTATTGGCGAAAAACTGTTCTTAGCCAAGTAGAAATCGTTTCAGTCTCTCAATCATCAAATTGATTAAGTACTTCCCAATGAGGTATAGACGTGAAACTTTGCATAGAAGCACCCTATAATGGCTAGAGTACAGAAAAAGTCCGAAATGTGATTAATGTGCTATGGTAATTTTTTATGGACGAGAAACTGTGCTTAGCCAAACATAAATATGTTCGTCCTCTCACTCATCAAAGTGATTAGGTACTTCCCAATGAGATATAAACATGAAATTCTTTATAAAGGTACTTTATAATGGCTTAAGTGTGAAAAAAAGTCCGAAATGTGAGGAATGTGCTATTGGAAATTTTTCATGGGCGAGAAATTGTCCTTAGCAAAGCACGGTTCATTCAGTCACTCATCACATTGATTTGTTAGTTTCCAATGATAATTACGTGAAGCTGTGCATAAAGGTACCTTATAATGACTTGAGTGTGAAAAAAGTCTTAAATGTGATTAATGTGCAATGGAAATTTTTTTATGGGTGAAAAATTATTTTTAGCCAAGCAGATATAGGTTCATTCATTCACTCGTCACATTGATTAAGTATTTGTTTATGAAATATAGACGTAAAAGTCTATATATTGGTACCTTATAATGACTTGAGTATGGAAAAGGTTTGAAATTTAAGTAATGTACTAAAGGAAATTTTTTATGGGTGAAAACTGTCCGTAGCCAAGCAGAAATCGGTTCACACACTGATTGACTCATTCATAGCATTAATTAGGTACTTCCCAATGAGATAGAAGGATGAATCTCTGCATAAAGATACCTTATAATGATTTGAGTAAGGAAAATGTCCGAAATTTAAGGAAGTGCTATGGAAAAATTTTAAGGGTGAAAACTGTCCTTAGTCAAGCAGAAATCGGTTCATTCACTCGCTCATCACATTGATTTTGTATTTCCAATGAGATAAGTCGTGAAACTCTGCATAAAGGTATCTTATAATGACATTGAGTATGGAAAAAGTCCGAAACGTGACGAATGTGCTTTGGGAAATTTTTTATAGACAAAAAAATGTACGTAGCCATTAGGTACTTCCCAATGAGATGAAGATGTGAATGTCTACACGAAGGTAGCTTATAATGGCTTAAATATTAAAAATATCTGAAATTTAAGGAATGTGCTATGGAATTTTCTATGGGCGAAATATTGACCTTACTCAAACAGAGATCGGTTCATTTACTTTCTCATCATTGATTAGGTGCTTCCAAATGAGATAGAGGATTGAAACTCTGCATAATGGTACCTACCTTATGTAATGACCTGTGTAAGTAAAGGTTCCAAATTTAAGGAATGTACTATGGGAATTTTTATGGGCGAAAAACTGTCCATAGCCATTAGGTACGTCTTAATGAGATAAAGATGCGAAACTCTCCATAAAGGTACACGATAACGGATTGAAAATGAAATTTGAGGATTTTGTTACGGAATATTTTCATTGGCTAAAAAACTGTCCTTACAATCAGAAATCGGGAACGATTCCGTTATTGAACACATCATGTGCATAGTGATAATGTTGTCAATCGTCTGAGTGGTCGAGTTGGTGAACTCCTCGCTGGTGTATTGGCTACCACGTGCGCCTTTGGTGTATGGGGTCCTGGGTTCGATTCCCGGTGGAAGAGCCTTTGGAATCTTAACTCTCCTCGATGTTTCTGTATTCGTGTCCCTGTCGTTCTAGGTTAATAGAAAAATGAGCTAAGGTCACTGAGAAAAATCCGTTATCCGGATAGCAGTATAGTGTACAAATATACGGGATCCTATGTTTACTACAGAAATCAATACTTAACATACGTTATCCATATGCTACATACGTACTGCCCTCTTTCCCGCTTAGATGTTACACAATGTCGTTGCAGGATGTCTGACATCTAAGAGTCTTCCGTACATTACGTACGTCAGTTATGTGAGATCCTGACCGCCTACATACAGTCTTTTCGTTAATTTGGAAAGTACTTTTATTCGGAACACTTATACGGAAAGTATGTTTAAAATATACTTTTTCAGTTATACGTTAAGTGTACGTTAAGCCAAAAAACTACAGGATTTACACATGTAACAAAAGTCTTTACGTACTCCACATACAGTTTTTCTCAGTGTGCAAGTAAAATAAGTGAAAGCTAGTAATAAGTAGTTAAGCAAGTTAATGAGGCACGTTCTGTGAATCAGTTAACTTTTAAAACCGTGGGCTAAGACACGTACATACTGCCGTAAATTTCGTGGTTGGAAACCCAGACAAGGAAAGCCAATATTTTGTCTTTTTTCGGTGAATATTTTTCCTTTATTGCAGTCATTGGTATTAAATAGATATTGAAATTAATTTGATAAGTAAGATAATGTAGAGGTGAGAATGTTTAAAATTAATGAAGTTTTCGAAGAAATGAGAAATCCAATTGTTCGAATTTATGTCACTAGGAACAAAATGTAACCGATTTCGTAAATATATTGGTACCAGAGTTATATTATAGTTATCACAGTCGTTATGTAAAAATGTTCTTGATACTTCGTGTCTCTATCTGTGAACAGTGTGAGAATCTATTACGTATGAACCTTTTCATCAACAGTGAATTTCGTGCCTTTGCTCTTCATATTTCCTGAATTTGCCCTTCGGGGGTTCGCCCCCACACCCTCGCCTTTGCTCGGCCTACTTCCTCACACCTCTTAAGCTTATAATTCCCGAATTTCAAGTTTCTTTTCCTATTTCAACTATCTAAATGATAAGATTTTGTATTCCAGGAAAACGCCTATTTAAATAACATGGTGATTTCTTCATCTTCCTTTAGACTCCTTAAAAATTAAAAATATTCAATTTTAGCAATTTTCCTGTTGGTTAGTTCCGGGAGGCTACAATCGTGCCAAATTTCATCATTCTAACCCTGCCGGAAGTGCCTAAACATTTTTGGGGTGTAGAAGACGTCCGATATAAATAAAATGGAAAAGGTCTTTCTGTTCCCCATAAAACCACTTTAAATTTTGATATTTTCATTTTTACTGACTTACTTAGGTAGTACTAACGAAAACGTTGAAGCATACCAAATTTCACGTTTGTATTCCAATTTCAAGTACCTAAAATATGAGATTATGAGTAAAAAAAAAAAAAAAAGCCTATTTTAATAGCTTGGGGAATTTCTTCATCTCCCCTTTAGACTCCCTAAAAATTAAAAATATTCACTTTTGGCAATTTTTCTGTCGGTTAGTTCCGAAAAACTACAATCACGTCAAATTTAATCATTGTAGCCCTACAGGAAGTGTCGTATAATTTTGGGGTGTAAAAGGTGTCCCATATAATTACGTACCATGGGAAAGATTTCTCAGTTCCCCATAAAACCACTCTAAAGTTGGAATTGTTTATTTTTACTGATTTACTTAGGTAATACTAATGAAAACGTACAAGCATACCGAATTTCAATTTTTTATTCCAATTCCAAGTTTCTAAAACATGAGATTATATGTCCAAAAAAAAAAAAGACCCATTTAAATAACATGAGAAAATTCTTCATCCCCCTTCATCATTTCAACTTTCCACGTCAACCGGAAGCACCCCTTTAATTTATGCCAGTTCATGTAGCTTTATATACAGTTAGGATATGTTGGTGGCAAATATTATTAAGTTTACAAGCTATTTGAAAGGTGTATGTCATTGGAAGGAAAACCCGAGGCAGTATGAAACTGCGCAACATGCGCGTCATGTATTGAACTCCGTAATTTCGCAATGTGAAAACGTAGAGAACAACTAGGTATATTGAAACACCAGCGATGTCTAGTGATGTAGCAGCGAGGATTCAGCATCAAGGGTTTTGGGGCCTGTTGATACTCTTCGTATTTAGGGAATGAAAAATGAGACGTTAGCGATCGTGATTTTGTAGTTCGGGTAAATGAATTGGAATCTCGTTTGGACATAACGCTCTGACAGATATTTGATAGAATAAATCCTCTCTAGTGGCTAGCATGTGCGCCTTTCTTGTACAGGTCTTGGGTTCGATTCCCGGTGGGAGAGCCCTTGGGAATTAATGTTGTATGTGACACATTATGACTCCTTTAAAATGTACAATTTTAAATTTAAATCCAGCAATATGCCACAATTGAGAATTCCGATATACGACATTGACATGGTGAACTACAAAAAGAAGTGAAATATGAACAAAAACACCAGAGGTGCAAAAAGTGCAGCCAAGTTCGTCAGCCTCAAAAAGTATTGAGATGAGGATGGATGAGCCAAGTTCCTTGACCACTGCATCTGAAAGGAACACTGGAACTTGGCGCGAGGTGTCAAGGAAAATGATGTTAAGGAACCTTAGGGATAGTGGTAGTGGGTGTGGTGAGATTGGGACCACCATCAACCTTAGGAATATCAACTTTGCTAATGCGCTAAGGCACATATACAATATACTGCAGTAAAATTGGTGGTTCGAAACCCAGACAAGGAAAACTTATATTTCTCCACAAAGTGTCAAAGTAAATGATGTTAACGAGCCTTAGGGGTGGTGTTTGTGAGCGTGGTGGATTTGGGGGGTCACCACTAGCCTTAGGACTAAAAATGTTCCGGCCGTGAAACTAGGAACAGACATCTTAATGTATTCGAATATGTTAGACACCTCGCGCCAAGTTCCAGTGTTCCTTTCAGATGCAGTGGTCAAGGGACTTGGCTCATCCATCCTCATCTCAATACTTTTTGAGGCTGACGAACTTGGCTGCATTTTTTGCACCTCTGGTGTTTTTGTTCATATACAAGAGTATATGGAATATATCCTCCTAATTTCTTTATAGGTTAGTATAACTTTAGTTGAGACATGTAATGGAGGTATAAGGACGGAGGGATATAATCTATAGTTTTGAAAACGGTCGAGTGTATATCTACCAAAAATTCTAGCAGTATATAGCTAATGAAAATTGGTTTGGGTACAAAACCTAGCGGCCAGAACCTCGCGGCGACAACCTCGCGGACCAAAACCTCGCCTCCCAAAACCTCGCGGCCCAAAATCTCGCCAGGCCGAAACCTCGCCTGGTCAAAACCTCGCCGCCCAAAACCTCGCGGGACAAAATCTCGCCGGGCCAAAACCCCGCCTGGCCAAAATCTCGCCGCCCAAAACGTCGCGGGGCCAAAATCTCGCCGGGCCGAAACCTCGCGCCCCAAAATATCGCCATACCCAAAATCTCGCCTGACCAAAATGTAAATGTTCCAACAGATGATAAAGATGACGGTATAAAAGACGCTGTTTCAGAAGAAGTATCACGGGTATTTGACCAAGACCCGCGATACCATATGAAAATTCTATTTCTGTATTAGGGGATTTCAATGTGAAGGTAGGGCGACAGGATGTTTTTAAACTGGTTATAGGGAAAGAAAGTCTGCATAAGGAAAGTAATGACAACTAACGAGGTTGGTTTCGTGAACTTTGGAACACCCAAAAACTTAAAAATTTAACAAAAATCTAATAATATTTATGAAAGTATGAAATAATATATGCGTTTTTACGACGTCCCTTGATGTCCTATAGGTTAAAGGAGACGTAGATGACCAGGATGAAGGAAATGATCGAACAAAGAAAGTGGGAGGAAACGGGAATAACCCAAGAAAGCCCACGCACACGATGTTTTGTATCTTCTTCTTCTTCTTCTTCTTCTTCTTATTATTATTATTATTATTATTATTATTATTATTATTATTATTATTATTATTATTATTATTTGTAATGTGGAATTGCATATTAAGAAACACATTGGGTAAATTTTAAAGAAAAGTTTCATTCGCGGCGAGGTTTTGGCCCGGCGAAATTTTGGGTGGCGAGGTTTTGGCCCGGCGAGATTTTGGGCGGCGAGGTTTTGGCCCGGCGAGATTTTGTCCCGCGAAGTTTTGGCTCGGCGAGATTTTGTCCCGCGAGGTTTTGGGCGGCGAGGTTTTGGCCACGCGAGGTTTTGGCCCGGCGAGATTTTGGGGTGCGATGTTTCGGCCGCGAGATTTTGTCCGTATCCCATGGAAATTATGGACAAGAAATAATAAATACTAGCAAACACATTTATAAGTCAATCGGTATACCACCACACAACACAGTTTCAGTTTTGGCACTTCGAAATACATTGAAAGAATAATCTTTCTTTGCATAAAGTGCTATCTCGGAAGTAAGATCCGCCCCCTCCAAAGAAAAGACGTTTCTGCGTTTTATAGAAGCGTTTCGGCTGAACGTAGGTTAGTACAAATACCAATATTTGTTTTTCTTCTCTATTTTACATGTATTAAAGATGGATGTTGAAAAAATCAGTTCCAAAATTTCCTTCAGGTTCCCACACTACAGATTTTACCATTGTAGCAATGTTACGAAGTATAATATGGTTTGAATAGCTATTCCCTTTTCTTACGAACATTTAGTTTATTTAGGTAAAACCGTATCCTAAAGAGAAATCAGGGATTATACTTATTTAAGAAAGTCTTGATAATAAATCGAAATTTAATTTTGTTCAGCGTTAAGTTAAGAATTTCTAGGGAAGGGCTCTAAATCTCTATTCTCTTATCTCTATTCTCTTTGGTACGATCTCGGAAAGAAACGTCTTATTGCGGGAAATGAGTGAACAACAGCTCTGAACGGTGCTCGTTCAAATGTTGATTTGAATGTCAGGATACCGCAGTTCCTCCCCTCAGCTGCCCGCGTTTCACAACACACAGAGAAGTCTATTACGATCGCAGCCTTGTTGGGAACGTGGTGTGATGATGCAATGCAATTACGCAAAGGGTGAAGCAAGTAAAGAGTAGAAACGAAACAAAAATATTGCGTCACGCTTAAATTTTATGAAGTGTGAAGTAAGATTTTTAGGAATTTCGCAACATCAAATGGAAGTGTTATATTCACAATTTAAAAATTCAGCACCGGGAATACAACTTATCACAACCTCGTCAGCCTTTCTACTTGGTGCAGCCCTTTCACCTGAGGCAACACGTAATTTGTTAGTAGATTTAGCGTATCCTTCATTTTTAGCGACGTTCTATGGCTCCCGACATACCATTGAGATACTCTCCAACTGAATGAGCCTCACATAGAATATATAAATGAACTACACAATATTCGAACTATGGCAGCAGACATCGGACTACACTTAAATTTTATGAAGTGTGTAGTAGGATTTTTAGGAATTTCGCAAGATCAAACGGAAGTGTTATATTCACAATTTAAAACTTCAGCACCGGGAATACAACTTATCACAACCTCGTCAGCCTTTCTACTGGGTGCAGCCCTTTCACCTGAAGCAACACGTAATTTCTTAGTCAAGAAAACTAAAAAAATAGATCCTTTCTTGTCACGTCTGGTCCTAGTCTCAGCACATTCAGCTTTTTATCTCCTTCGTGCGTCGTTCTCCATACCAAGAATAATGTTTTTTTTTTTTTTTTACGCTGTTCTACTTCTTAGCGTGAAGTCGATTTACTAGAGAAGTTTGACACCGTTCTGAAATGTGGACTGGAATCGTTACTCAACTGTAACCTAAATAGCAACGCATGGATACAGGCCTCCCTTCCAGTTGATTCTGGAGGTCTTGGTATTCGTCGGGCTATCGATTTGGCGTATCCTTCATTTTTAGCGTCGTTCTATGGATTCCGGCATACCATTGAGATACTCCTCAACCAACTGAATGAGCCTCACATAGAATCTGATGTCCAAGACTGCATATCTGACTGGTCTAACCTAGTTGGTTTAAGCCCTACTGAAATAACGGCCTGAAGCTCGCAATCAATTTGGGACAAGCCAATCATCAAATTATATCAATCATTGTGTTATTACAAGAAGCATACTGTCAAGAGGATAAGGCTAGACTTCTCGCCTTCTCATCATCAATTTCAGGCGCTTGGCTACAGGCATTACCTACACACCCTAGGATTGCACCTTCCGAACGAAAGTTTTCATATTGCAGTTGCACTTCGCCTAGGAGTAGACATCTGTGAATCACACAACTGCTCTAAATGTGCTGCATCAGTCAAGCAGAATGGTCTACACGGTCTGTCTTCTATAAGTAGCTCCGGAAGACATGTGAGTGTGAATGACATTATCTGGAGAGCACTCACATCGGCTGAAGTTCCATCGTTCGTGAGCCTGTCGGGTGTAACAGATCTGATGGCAAAAGACCAGATGGCATGACGCAGGTACCATGGAAGAGGGGAAGGATTCTTCTCTGGGATTTCACCTGCTCTGACACTTTCTCGTCATTTAATCTCAGTATTTCTTTATTTCGAGAAGGAGCTATTGCAGCCCACAGAGAATGCGAGAAAAGAAGAAAATATAAAGATCTGTTCGATAGATACATGTTCGTCCCTGTAGCCATTGAATCGAGCGACATTTGGGGCCTCGAAGAGCTCAGTTTCATCAAAGAAGTAGGCCAACGTATTACACACCTTACTGGTGACAAGCGGACTACTACTTTTCTGATACAACGTATCAGCATAGCAGTACAGCGGGGAATAGTGGCTTCCATTTTAGGTACATTACCTCCTGGAAAATTATTAGAAGTTTTCCTTTTATAACTGACTGTTCAGAATTTACTGTTTATCTTTCTGTAAAAAAGATAGCACATTACTTTTTACATTCTTAATAATACTTTTAATTAAATAAATTAAATTAACAATAATAGAAAAACAACAATTTAGTAATTTGAAATATTACATATTACATATATTGATCATCAAACAGCACACGATATTTGGTGGTTTACGTGGTCTTGCGAACTGCACAAGGTGACGTCACTGCATCTATAGCGCATGTCCTAGCTGTTTGAGAATCGGAGAAATAATTATTGTACTTATTGTATTTTAATATTTGTTTTCCTTAAAACATGTAACTGCATTTTTGAAAAGAGTTTAGACTTAGTTGTACAATAACAAGTAAAAATGTTATGTTCTCAATATGTATATCTTTATATTTCTGATTCACGATTTTATTTTCAGCAGTGCCTTCCCAGAATTAAACATTATCGGCACTTAATTTAATTCTTAAGTATAACGATGAAGTCAGGAATTTTGAAGATCCTCCTATCTCTTTTACTCCTACAGGTAATTGTAATTCATATTGAGTACTATAAATTAAATTAAATTTTAATTCACAAAAAAGTGCACATACACACGTATATGTATTCAGTTGTTAGCCAACGCTTTGAAAAACTGTAAAAAATGATTCCTCACATCAAAATATGTGGAAAAATTGTTGAACTTTGGGAAGAATTACACATGGTCAACAAGCAAAGGTTCTCCAAAACCCGGCACAGGTGGTCTATAGTACACCTATCTTCACACTCGATTGCAGGAATTTACACTTACTGTGTTAAAAATCAATGTATCAATAATGTGCAATAAATGCACTATGGCTTACCTATAGGACACAAGAGATTCCCAAACCTCTTAGGGCGTAAACCTTTGTGCGAAGTAAACAATAAGGAAGCCAAAGTACCTCTGAATACACAATGTATTAGCGAAAAGTCAATAACGTAAACATTTGAAGCGAACTGTGCATGGTTGCACAGCAGCACGTGGGACAACAATTTGATGATTTCACAGTGAATTTCCTTTCTTTCCTTTGGTCGCACCAGACAGATCTACATCTGCAAACACACCTGCTTATTTACGTAATCAACATGAAAATTTCCCTAGTGCACGTGTGACCATGTGAAGTAATAAGAAATTAGACAGGTTATATTGCTGGTTAGGTTTGATCATCAGAGTGTGAATGTCAAATACGGATCAAATTGGATCAATACCGAAATTTACAACACAAAAAGCTTATCATAGAAAAGCACAAAGTCACGTATAGGGACACTAAATTCAATTTACAATGTTAGCATTCTTTCCTACAACTCTCTGAGAAATGAAAAATGTGATTACCAAGCAAAGAGCGAAAAGAAATTCGTAAGTAAATTGAGTACACTCATATTACGGACGTATTCCACAGTGCACAATAGGTAAATGGCATCAGTCTTTACCCTGTAATCAAGGAATCAAGAACTCGACTTCACCATGAAATCTTGTATGTGGGTATGGTACGTTTGTTTGCATGAGTCTTACAAGATGTAACAAAATTGAAAAATATTTCTGCGTCAGTAATAGGGGTTCGATGCTTAGTTTCATTCATTTCTGTGACTCCTATGACAGTCACATTTGGTATAATTATTATAGCAAGAGAAGGAGTTGCTTAATGCCTTCACTTTTAAATCTCTATTAGAGTGTTGGCTAAGTAGTTATTTTACTTTCTTTCTTTGTATAGAGATCCCTATGTATAAGGTAAATTATGCCCTTCATTTCGAATCACGTATCTGCATAAGAATCAAACATCAGACTACCTGATTAAAGGCACGGAATATTATTCATTCTGAACTGTGTGATAGCATCCACGAATAGCGTGAACTTAATTTACATATATTTTCCCTCTGTACTAATGATAATCTTCTTCGTTCATATAACGCAATGCGGAAGTAGATTAATTTGTTCATTGTTTATTTACTATCATTCTTTCTCAGCTCCAAGCCTATCTAGAACGTGAATTTAGAGTAGTGTTTCCCAACCGATATGCCGCGGCACACTGGTGTGCCGCGAATTGGCCACTGGTGTGCCGCAAGGAAATCAAAACAAAATCATTAATTCTATAGCAACCAAATTACAAGACATAGGAAACATGTACATTTGCATTTCACATTACTATGAACCTCTACAAAAGAAACAATTACTGTAAGTTTAATACATTATTATACAGGGTGATTACAATTAAAGTTCCAGTTTCAAAATTCTGTATAAAACGAACCACTGATTAGAATGACTTCAAATTTGAGCTGAATGTGCTACTTGAAGAAGGGGAAACGGTATGGCACAAGAAAAAAGTTCCAATTTTTGTTTCAAGTTGATTGAAGAAGATCGCCCACGCCTTGAGTATGTCGTCTGTGGGGAGCAATTGTCCAATGAAACAATGGTACCAAGGAAGTTAAAACGTAATTTTCATACTAAGCATGTCAATTTAAAAGAGAAACCGTTGGAGTAATTTAAAAGAATCTTGTTCCAGGAAGCCCTCAATGTCAAAATTTTCACAAAACAAGTTAGTAATTCTGATAAAGCACAAGAAGCTAGCTATGCTGTGAGTAAAATGGTTGCTAAAAAGATGAATCCCCATACAACAGCTGAGTTTGTAATGTTACCTGCATGTTCCGAAATTCTAAAACTAATGTTTGGGGAAGACACCGAAAAACACGTAAAGACAATTCCCATGTCAAACAATACTATTAGTGCAATATTATTAGTCAGGGATGCTAATAAGCAACAAAATTTTACCAGCCCAAGAAAAAAAGCTACTAGCCCACATCCCACAATAGATATCATTTACTTACCTTCGGTATGATATTAAATACTCGCCCGCACCAATGAACCCCGGGCGAGTGGTTATTTGCATTCCTGTATTAGTTATTCAATACATAGTTAATAATATTGAATCTCAAACTATAGAATTACTCCACCAGGTTGAGTTTTTTCTATGCAGTTGGACGAGTCAACTGACGACACAAATCAAGGACATTTGTCAGATTCATTCATGACAAAAGCATTATTGAACAGTTTTTATTTTGTAAAGCGCCCTCCCAAACGACTAAGGGATAAGATATATTTGATTTAGTAAGTAATTATTTTGATGCAACAGGTTTGTCATGGAAATCTTGTTTGAGTATTTGCACTGATGACGCTCCCTCTATGACAGGTTCTGTAAAGGGATTTTTGGCTTTAGCAAAGCAAAAGAATATGGAAATAATATTTACACATCATTTTCTCCATAGAGAAACACTTGTTTCATGTTCATTGTTCCTGAACCTGCAGAAGTGTTAAATCAAGTGGTGAAAATTGTTAATTACATAAAAGCAAATTCTCTTAAAGCAGATCTATGTTCTGCAATGGGTTTTGAAAACATTCAGTTGCTTAATTACTCAGAATCAAAGTGGTTGTCTCGTGGTAACATATTGTCAAGATTTTGTGCTCTTAAAGAACAACTCCTACTCTTTCTGTAGAAGAAAGTTAATATGCCGATTTCCTTGATAATGATTCTTGGTGCAATAAAGTCGCTTTTCTTGCCGACACATTCCAAACATTGAATGCGCTAAACAAAGGTATGCAGGGAGGAAACGAAAATATCCTAACCTCAAGTGGCAAAGTTTGCTCATTTAAGGAGAAACTCTCACTTTGTGAGGAGAGAATTAGAAAACAAAACAAATGTGACATGTTTGAATTTACAAGGTGCTGTAAAGTTGACATAATCCTCATTTCAGACACATTGTCTAAACCAGTGATCGAGCTTTCTTCTCTGTGAGATCAGTAATCACAGGAAAAATTACCACGGAATTTTATATTTATATATAATAATAATAATATCTATGGGTCTGCCGCGAGAATTTAAGTTACACCCGTAGTGTGCCGCAAGTTGAAAAAGGTTGGGAAACGCTGATCTAGAGCTTAACGATTGATTTCAATCCCATGAACTACCAGCATTAATCGAAACCAGACGAGCTTCAAAGACGATCTCTCGCTATAATCATACAGCTACAAGAGAGGTCGTAGGGATTAAGAGTGAGAGTATGTGTGTGTTCCCAATGTAGGTTGTATTTGTTATTTCCAGAGACTTCGTGTACTCTTCCTTGCACTGTAAATAACGGTATTAATCCGATCTCTTCCATGTCTGATCATCACACTCTGACCATTCAACCTCATCATCAACACTATTATACTTACATTATCAATATATTTTATTATATCAATATTATATCACTATTATATCAATACAATTAACACTACTTATAATTCGACCATACTTATGATGGGATATGTTGTGTTTGATACGAAAACGAACAGTTGTTTTTCCAAGTTAGACCAGTGTGACTGACCGAAAACAAGGAAATCCTTAGTCAGAATCATTAAGCAATCTTATCTATTATCGTTATGCAACCACACACAGTGGGAACAAACTAATTCCTATTTTGTCTTTCAGTGTGGTATCGTCTTCCTACAAAAGCGTTCCGTTTTTTGATCCCTCAAGTCTTGCGTTATGTTAACTTATGACCTGCCTCTACGTATCAGTTCAATGTGTATTTTGGAGTTCAATGTGCATTTTGTGAATTTTGTAATGACCCTATTGCTCATTGCTTAAAAATCAATTTCTGGACTCCGTAGGCGTATCTTCTACTCGGTCATCGAGCACCAGGTCCATGATTTCTCACGATCGAAACACAAGTACAAATGTATTCCTCGCTAACTTGCACAGCTCTAGCTCCGATACCATACATCTTTTTCGTTTTCCTCCTTCTTATTTTCTTCTCAGGAATTACCTCCTACTGATTGTCGGTGTAGCTCAGGGAAGGGAACTTACGGCCCTTCGAATCATGAAGTGCAGCCCTTTTGGTCTGTCCCGGAAAATACTATATTATAAGCAGTTTTACGTATTTTCATTTATGCTCACGATTACAAATCTAGGAAACTGATCTAGGAAATTAGGAAGTTACTAGTTAGGAAGTTGCTCATTGTGTTTGAACACATTTTTCATTCAAAGTATTGACAAGAATGAGAGTAAATTAATCATATTATCAAATGACTTCTCACGACAAAGTAAAACAACTGTCGAATATTTCATGGTTTTATGAACTCCTGATAGATGGACAGAACAGTAGAGGGGTTTAAGGAAAAGAGGTTGTAATCTGACGGAGTCCACATTAAGATAGAAATTTTCCTTTTCCTACGACCTATGAAATATTCATCGACGCAACAAACCTTGTAGTAAATCGGAAGAAGATGAGGAATTGGGAAAATAGTTTAGAGGAGTGTCCATACAATCTCAAATATTTCTAACTTGAAATTTCAAGTTAGTCGAAGAAAACACACACCGTTGTGGAGAAAACATACACACTATCTACCAAAACAAGAATTCCGCGAAACACACTTAACTACACATACTTCCATTCAAAATATACTTCGGGACCGCGGTGGCTCAGTGGTAGAGCGTTCATCTCCACTGCTTGGGGTCCCTGGTTCGATCCCAGCTCGCGACGTGCGCACTTTGCGATGGACAAACACGTGGTCGTGAGTTTTCTCGGGATCGTCATGTTTCCTCCCACTCTCTTCATATCACCATTTCTCATAATCACCGTCTCCTTTAGCCTAACCTCCTTTAACCGGACGTTAAACTCAAAGATTTCATTTCATTTCATTTTTTAATATACTTCAGTTAAATTTTTAGCTAATACTAATCTTTACGATATTAATGGCTAAAGGCACTCATAGCTATATTCACCATCTGTAGTAAACTGATTTTACTGACAATCTTATATTCAATCTTCTTTATCCACGACATTGAATCTTCTTTGTCTTTATCATTCATCTGTCTGTTATAGACAGATGTAAAGTTACATATATATACACATATATAGATATAGAAGGATATTATGTGTGCTATATATTGATGCAGCAATTAGGAATAATAGACTGAGCTATCATAATCCCTATGGTAATTCCACACAAAGTAACTTATACGAGCTCTCATTTCTAAAACATGTTATTATTTTTGAAATCAGACACATGAAAACTTGAACATCACAACACACCTTCAATAAATTTCAGTACATGGACACTTTTGAAAAGAAAAACCAGTTCACTCACACATATACACTCAGTCATAAAATTTTGTTTTCGATGTGTGTTGTCAGCTATCGCTAGTGTGAATATCTGTCGTGAGGAGATCAAACCACGTACCGCCACCGCCAGTCAGGAACAACAGTCCACAGTTTGTCGCTCGATGCAAAGCAGAAGAAGAATCCGACAAATTTGTCAGAGGAATACGAACCACATGAAATATCATTGTGGGCACACAAGTGAACTAAACGCAACGAAGTCCATGTGTGTGGGGTGTGTCATGAGAGCTAGAGAGGCAGCGATAAGGTAGGATCAGACTGATTTATCTTTCTGTAATAATGCAAGACGTTTACTGTGAAGTGATTACTGGAACCATTCATAGATTGCCCATCGATGAAGTTATATTCTTCATTGATAGCATATTGGCATAAAGTAATTCGTTAAGAAAAATTGAACAGCAAGAACTAGCATCCCTACTTTAAAGATTTATATATATCTATATCTATATCTATTTCTATATCTATATATCCAGGACCGGATTTCCCAATAGGCCCGGTAGGCCCGGGCCTATGGGCGCAAGCTTTCAGGGGCGCAAGGCCGAGAGAAAAGAATAAAAAATATATCTAGAAATAAAAATAAATAGCCATAACTTAACATACTTTTTGAATTGATTTTAAAAAATCAGGCTAATAAAGCATTCTGATTTTGAAGTTCATTGGAACAAATAATTGTTGATAAAGTTAAAGATAAAATTGCATCGTGGAGTGGTGTTTAAGCAATTAACATATAGGCCTGATATAATTTTTTAATACAGGTTTTTAGGAAAGTAACTTTAACCAGACTAGGGGGCGGAAAAAATTATTGGGCCTAGGGGCGCCAAAATGCTAAACCCGGCCCTGTATACATCTATATATATATATATCTATATATATATATCTATATCTATCTATTTATCTATGTATCTCTCTCCCTCACTCTCTCTCTCTCTCTCTCTCTCTCTCTCTCTCTCTCTCTATATATATATATATATATATATATATATATATATATATATATAGTTTTGTTTCAACATAGGCTTTCTTTGTAAATTTGTCGTCCTAGATCTGTTTCCCGACGGCCTGTAGGATTCAACTGAATATGTAAATTAAAGTAATATTGATACGTCTGGTAACCTTAGTTGCATAATCTAATCAGGAGTTCTTCATATAGTCAAATTATGATATACGGTATATGTATACGTATAAAAAAAACAGTCATTTTTTGGTACGCCTTGTATCTCGGTTGAGGAAAATATTCTGTGTATTTATTTCTTATTGCCAAGTTCATATTCTATATTTTATACTATTGTTGAACAAAAAGGAAATACATTGATCCAAGTGTTCGCCAAGTTGAAATTAGGCTAAATTAATATATTTGTACAAGTCAATAGACAACGAACACCAATGTCCATATATTCAAGAATGTAATCATAAGAGTTTAAAAAGAAGCTTGGTAGGAGAACACTGTCTGATAGGTCGTTATTGCTATTTACATAGAACCAAGTGCCAAGATGAATCCGGCATGGTACTATGTTCGGATACATATATAGAGAGATGTACGTGTTGTGATTGTTGAAAAGACTGAGTGTGCATATAATGTTTGCTCCAAAATTTTCGTTTCATCAGGTGATATATCTCGCGTTTGTGAATTGTATATGTGTAGGCTGAAAAAGGGAAGCTCCCGGAGGAGTGCTTTTTTCACAAACTATATCTTTTAGTATTGAGGTGTCTTTGTAATTTAAACTTTGGTTCTGTGATATACCTTCTTTCCAATCCGTTATAAAATCCGTTAAATTGTTATTCTTAAACAGATTTAAAATTTTCTATAGTTTAAGTGATTAAAATTATTTTTTGATCAACAATGGTGGATGGAGTCTGTTTGCGAACATAACAATCCAGTATTGTATTTGTGCAGCGTGGCGGCTGACCAACAGAGGCTTGGTCAAAGTTATGATTACTTAAATCATTTAATATCCAATAATGCTTCCTGCCAGGAGAGACACAATGTGGAGGAAGTTTTTGACATTGGATGCGTGTCAGTTACAAACAAACATGAATTAAATAATTTTTCATACGATGAAAAATATGTTTCCTGCCCTCATTGTGAAAAATATCTGGCCAATTACAGATGACTTGTAATCCACATTATCAAAAATCACCAAACTCTCCATAAGAGAAATAAGCCTTCCATACCAAAACAAAAGTGATCTCTAAATTATAATCCTTCTTCATCAAACGGAATTGAATGTAATAATCACAACGAAAAACATTTGATTTCCGACTTTTGCAATCTAATAGTCGAACTAAAATCAGTTCCTTTGCTAAGAAGAGTGCCAAGAGGTGCTCGGTCATCTGCAGCTAACACTCTCTATGATGTCATCCGTCGTATTGTAAACAGAAACGACCTAGACGCATGCATGGATCTGTTTTTATTTTCGTATGCACTACTCAATGTTCCGTCCCAATCAGACCAAGTTAAAAACTTAACGACCTGGGTCAAGCAACAAGTTTGCGAACGAGATGATTCACACCGAGATGCGTTACCCCCATGATTATTCAAAAAAGAAGTACAAACGCAAATCTTAACAATCTTCTGACTCAACATCCTTTAGCACCAAAAGAGTCGGAAACAAACTCAACGAGATATAAGAGGTTCAGCCAGATTACTAATATCTGAAGATATCATCGCCACACCTAATGCATCTGTTTTAGAAGCACTTAAGGAGAAGCACCCTTAAGATTCAGACACCTTTTCATTAAAAGACCCTCCTAAAGATCACCCTAATATACCAAGAGTTTCACTTTCTGAATTACGATACCCTGTAATATCCTTCCCATCTGGATCAGCTGGAGGTATTGAAGGTCTCCGTCCTTCTATTCTTAAGGATCTACTTTTATATCATGAGCTAAATTCAAAAGATTATAGAATTACTTCATTTAATCCTTTCAGGTAATATACCTCAGGAAACAAGACCTATCTTTTTTGGAGCATCACTTATTGCGCTTAATAAGGAGAGTGGTGAAATTCGACCAATTGCAGTGGGGAGCATTTGAGAAGGATATCAGCAAAAGCTATATGTTCCAGAATTAAAGAATCCGTCGTTTCCTTTACCTTCACCAATTGGGAGTTTCCGTCCCAAAATGGAGCCGAAGCCGCAGCACATGCAACTCGCATTTACTTTTCTGCTCCCCACTCGACAAAAGGCTTTTCTGAAATTAGACTTCCGTGATGCTTTTTATGAACTGAACCGAGACGCAGTGCTACTTACAATTAAAAATAATTCTTCATCGATTTATCACTATGTATTTCAATGTTATGTGCAACCGAGTAACCTATTTCTAGGTGATAAGATTATATTCTCGCAACATGGAGTACAACAAACTGATCCCCCTTTGTTCGCCATGAGAATTCAGTTCATTGTGTCTAGGATTAACACCGAATTAAATATCTGGTACTTAGATGATGGCACTATAGCAGGAGATCCTGACACAGTAATAAGTGTGCTACACAATATTCGAACTATGACAGCAGACATCGGACTACACTTAAATTTTATGAAGTGTGAAGTAGGATTTTTAGAATTTCGCTAGATCAAATGGAAGTGTTATATTCACAATTTAAAAATTCAGCACCAGGATACAATTTATCAAAACCTCTTGAGGCTTTCTATTTGGTGCAGTTCTTTCACCTGAGGCAACACGTAATTTGTTAGTCGAGAAAACTAAAAAATAGATCTTTTCTTGTCACGTCTGTCCCTAGTCTCAGCACATTCAGCTTTTTATCTCCTTCGTGCGTCGTTCTCCATACCGAGAATAATCTATTTTCTACGCTGTTGTACTTCTTGGCGTGAAGTCGATTTACTAGAGAAGTTTGACGCCGTTCTGAAATGTGGTCTCCAATCATTACTCAACTGTAACCTAAAAAGCAACGAATGGATACAAGCCTTCCTTCCAGTTGATTCTGGAGGTCTTGGTATTCGTCGGGCTATCGATTTGGCGTATCCTTCATTTTTAGCGTCGTTCTATGGATTCCGGCATACCATTGAGATACTCCTCAACCAACTGAATGAGCTTCACATAGAATCTGATGTCCAAGACTGCATACCTTACTGGTCTAACCTAGTTGGTTTAAGTCCTCCTGAATTAACAGGCTGAAGTTTGCAATAAGTTTGGGACAATCCAATCATCAAATTATATCAATCATTGTGTTATTACAAGAAGCAGACAGTCAAGAGGATAAGGTTAGATTTCTCGCCTCCTCAGCACCAATATCAGGTGCTTGGCTACAGGCTTTACCTTCACACACACTAGGACTTCACCTTCCAAACGAAAGTTTTCATATTACAGTTGCACTTCGCCTAGGAGTAGACATCTGTGAATCACACAACTGCTCTAAATGTGCTGCATCAATCAAGCAGAATGGTTTACACGGTCTGTCTTGTAGAAGTAGCTCCGGAAGACATGTGAGGCATTCGAGTGTGAATGACATTATCTGGAGAGCACTCACATCGGCTGAAATTGCATCCGTTCGTGAACCTGCAGGATGTAATAGATCTGATGGCAAAAGATCAGATGTAATGACGCTGGTACTATGGAAGAGAGAAAGGATTCTTGTCTAGGATTTCACCTGCTCTGACACTTTCTCGTCATCTAATCTCACTATTTCTTTATTTCGAGAAGGAGCTATTGCAGCCCACAGAGAATGCGAAAAAAGAAGAAAATATAAAGATCTGCTCGATAGATACATGGTCGTGCCTGTAGCCATTGAATCGATCGGCACTGGGGGTTTCGAACGGCTCAATTTCATCGAAGAAGTAGGCCAACGTATTGCACACCTTACTGGTGACAAGCGGGCTACTACTTTTCTGATACAAGTATCAGCATAGCAGTTCAGCGGGGAATAGTGGCTTCCATTTTAGGTGCATTACCTCCTGACAAATTATTAGAACAAGTTTTCCTTTTATAACTAATCGTTCAGAATTTGCTGTTTTTCAGAATTTGAACGTGATTTTTATGCCATTGTTTTTCAAATATTTTAAGATATGTAAAGACAGATTTTCATTCAAACAAATAAATAAATAAATAAATAAAATTGTATATCAATATTTAATATTATGAACATATACACCAATTAACATCTTATGAAGATAACGTTACGTTATTGTATTTGTTACTTGTTTTAATTTTAACCCTAGGAACACCAGGGGGGACCTCGAAGACCAACAAATTATTTTTGTTACATTTTCTAAGATTTCTAATTGCATTAAAAATCTGAAAAAAATTGATATTGGCAAGCTTGACCTCATTAATCAAAAAATGTACTTGCTTAGTTTTTAGTGTTTTGTTTCTTTCTATTTATAAATAAAGAAAGTGTTAAGGCCTCAGAGCCCCCCCCCCGTTGGTAATAGAAAGGGGCTATTCACCGCATACACTAACTGTTATATTCCAGTGTTTTAGCTACTTATTTTACTTTCCTTTGAAACAATTTTGGAGTTACAACATGCTGGGTCACTCTGAGCTATTATTCTGGTGCGGTGTTGCCAACTGCACATTATAAAAATTAGTATATATATATTTTTTCTGATTATTTTTTGGCACCAAAATATTTTATTTTCTATTAGTTTATTCCTTCAAAGCTGCTACACACACACACACACACACACATATATATATATATATATATGTATATATATATATATATATATATATATATATATATATATATATATATATATATATTATATATATATATATATATATATAAAAGAGAGAATCAAGTTTCAATAGTTTCAATAGTGTAGGAAAGGAACTATGCCTTGCAGTGAATCCCTTGTAATATTCATGATGCTTTTAAAAGCCGCGTTTGTACACATTCTACACTGTACTAAGTTGCTATTGATGTGTTTGATGGTTTTTCTACAGAAACAAATAAAATAAATAGGTCATAGTTACTGCCATAAATAAAAAATGGTAACTTAAACAATTACACACATATAGTTACAACACTGTACTTAGAAACCTAGTAGTAATAGGAAATAATAATATATGATGTCTTAGACACCGTAAGTTGATATCAGAGAAGATAAATTATTTTTCGTGAGAAATGATGAGCTTTAAGCTCTGGGCCTCAGAGACACGGTTGGTGTTCCATGTAACCCAAAAATACCTTGGTGTTCCTAGCGCTAATAAATAAGTACCTACTCTGTATACATTTATGTTACAAAAATAACATTTTTGTAATTTAATAGATTTAATACCACATCTCTTATAAGGCAACAGACAATATTATATTGGGCTACATGTATCACCATATGAAATCGGGTATTAAAACATTCTATATATAGAGAGATAATATTGGAATCAGGCTCAGCAAAGCCGCAATTAACTGATCATCCTGATCTTTCTGACCAATAGAGAGATCAGGCTTCATGCGTATGAACGATCACAATTGAAGGCCATACTTCAACACCACAACATGGATCAACATGGAAAACTACCATAATTATATAGTGTTAGCAAAGTTAATCAATTCAGCCGTTATTGCATTATTTATTGTGTCTAAGTAATAATAATATTATGTGTGTGCATGTCTGTTTTTATATTGGTCTATTTTCTGTAGCTGATATAATTTGGAAATGTAAGATGAGATAATGATTTTGCTCATATTTGCGTATATAACGACTTTGTTCGTATTTACGTATATGTATGTGTTTTGTACTTATATTGCTTTATTTTATATGTAATCCTAAAAATGTAGATTCAAGCTAAAAATGTATTTACATTGAGTGATAGTTGGAAGAGACAAGAAGCCAGTAGCTGGTTCAATTTCATTTTTTTTTATTAGCTATCCAGTTTTCTGAACTTCTCAGCAACTTCTCGTTCAAAATCATGACTTATTTCACTTATTTCATTTTATTCATTTATTTTCATTTAATTTGTCCATTCTAATCCTCAATACTTAAATTCAAAATTTTACGTGACCATATATATCTTTTGAGTATCATGAATCATAAAAATTGGTCAATACAAAATTTTTTAATTAATTATTGATCGGTATTTTGGAACATAAAATTGTTGTGTACTTAATAAAGTAAACTAAAAGTCTTTAGAACACGATATGGACATCAATGTCGTTGCTCCTTATATATCAATTACAAAAATTTGTTGTTCTGTAAAGTTATTCAAGCCATAGGTCAAGAAAGAGGAAAAGTGTAAATTAATTTAACTAAATTAATTTTTATTACGCTAAGGTCTCATGCCTTAATCTTAAATATTTGTTTAACAAATTCAAAACTTCTGGTTAATTATCGTTATATTTCATTTGTTTTTAAACCATTTTTAAAAATTTTCTTTCTATTTTTATAATTAAAGCTTCTATTTTTACTGTTAATCCTAATTTGTAAGCATTTTCTTTCACGAACAAATTGTTATCTCCCTGACCTTGGTAATAAGTTGTTCTCAAAAGGGTTTGACAGGCTAATATGTCATGAAATGTAGGCAATTTTCGGAGACTTGGATCGGAGTCTCCAACATTGGTGCGCACAAAATAAATTGTGGCAGCCGGAACCCGGAACACGAATCCAACACCTCACTCGTGTAACTATGGACAATGTATCTATGACCCTTTATGGACAGTCTTGCGGACTCTAATTCTTTTTAAACAAACTCCTTACTCGCTATACGGGAAAATGTGTATATCATTATATTTGACTTATTTCTGTTCGTAAACATGGAATCTTAATTTATACTTCATATGATATTATTGAAACATTGTTAGTTTGTATAGAGACACTCCATATTATTTCAATTCGGATGGCTTCATTACGAATCCATCTATCGTCAGGAAGAAAATATTGCAGGAGAAACATTATTATTTGTTTTTAGCGTTAGTAGTCGCTTCAGATTATCGTACAATCTCATAGGAATAGGTCCAAATCTAGGAATATACAAAATTATAAATAATAGATACTTCGATTCCAAATCTGTTCCATAATATTCCTCATTTCTCATTGAATGAAGTTTGTTAAATGTAATATTCTCAAAATATTTCGAATCAGACGCTTTTAATTAACTTATAAATATTCAGGTTCAAAATTTAAATTTAAGTTTCTTGAATGCAATAAGCTATTTTATATCTTATATTTGAAATTTAAGAATATTTTTATAAAATATTTCTAACTTGACGATACTACTGTAAAAAAAATGAACTTATTATTTCTATAACATTCATAATATAAACATTATAATATTAATACTTTCTAGAATGCTTTCGCCAAAAGCAGCCTACCAAACAAACATGCATATTATACTTACCACTAAATATATATCTTAAAATTATAAAGAAAATGGATACTCGATACAAATTTATAGATCAGCATTTTATTCTAAACATTGTCATTTCATTCTAGAATGTTATAGTTTAGTTTTAAAGACAAGAGACTTCTTACAATAATTTAGGGTACCTCTCTTATACGAAATTAGAACAGTGCTTTGAATCTGGAATTTTCTAACCACAAACGGATCATTTCCGAGATCGCTCAAACATTTCGCGAAGTCTTATTCTACAGATTTCACATGATATCTTGATATAGCCTAATCTAATATTTTAATAGTAAATGGTTTTCTTCATTTTACATTTAAGTTTGCATCTTCTCTCCAAACTCTTCTACATGTTGATAATAGCAAATTTCCAAATTTCAACTGCTGAAATGCCACCATAATCAGAATTGGAAAATTCAGCGTTTCACATTCGCATATAGCCTATTCACAATAGGCTGTTATTCATGGGTTATATTCTTCCATTGTTTTTGTTCGTGTGAATAATATGCTATCATGAAGGACTTTAAAGCTTTTGTAGATCATTGCGAGCCGTTTAATGTCTAATAATAACGGATAAATATTATATAAATTATTTAATCTTGAAACGAAACAAGGTCATAGAGCATTCTGCCGCAAAAATTGATGCATCACCTCCTGAAATTGCTTCTCGATACCCCACTCATAAAGTATTTAATTAATTTTTTTGACTACTGTAATTGAATTATTATTTCTGTTTTTCTAGATCTCGGCTACAGTTATCAACTCCTGCGAGTATATAATGAAATTCTCGGTAGTTCGTAATAGGTGGATCTGGACACAGGTGCAGTGGACATATAATCCCTTTGAAAATTTGGAAAACAAAAAGCCAGCCTTTATCTGCTTGAAGTCTTTAACTTTCTGATCACTATTTACATACTTCTTAATGTTTTCTACTATCTTTTGTTGCATAAATATTTTCATTATTTGCTTAGAATTCTAATCATTTAAGAATATTCCACCAAAATATTATCATGATTATTTTACAACCTTTGCCAAAAATAAGTTCCAGGACAAAGGTCGTAAAAAGTACGAAATTACTCTTATCAAGTGATAATCCTACATTGAATCAAAGCATTCTCCTTAGCTATCTATACATAATTGCCAACGTTTTTGGTGCTCTTGCAAGCAGGCAGGGACATCTTCAACTGCGATGCTTGTAAGCTCATTTGTCTCAGCCCGTTGGATGTCTGCGACATGTTGAAGCTTTCCTGTAAGTCACTTTTCCACTCGCGGAAACAAGAAAAAAATCACAGGGTGAGAAGTCGCGCGATTATGGCGGTTGTGGGATGGCAATAACAGAATGTGTGGCCAGATACTCGTTAACAGATAAAGCAGTATAGTGTCTTGCATTGTCATGCAGTAAGAACCAGTCTTGAGAATGCCACAAATCAGGGCTGCGAAGTTCTTGTCGCAAACGTTTCAAGACTTGTATAATAAAGAACTAGAATAATTTCTATTCTTCGGTGGTATGCATGTGTGAAGAATTGTTAATTTGTATCATTCCTTCCAGGTGCTTAAATTTTTTGTCAGTCAGTTTATTATTATTATTATTATTATTATTATTATTATTATTATTATTATTATTATTATTATTATTATTATTATTATTATTATTATTATTAGATTATAAGTGCAGCATTAAGAATTCAATGCTCTATCTCAAATCGCAGAAGGGTTTAGACAAATGGTAGGTGTGACCAACAAACTCGAATGAAGGGGCGTGAAGTATGCACAGTTTGGGAAGGGGGCGCAAGATAAACTAGATTATTAACTACTATAGTAGATCAATGAGAAAGAGTTAAATTTTAATTAATCCCGAAGTTGTACTTTTTCCAATACAAAAATAATATTTTAAAGGTACTGCACCTTGAATTTACTTTACTCTCTTCAAATGGAGTACGCAAAATCAAATCAAACATACCAGGGAGATACAGTATTAACACACTGCTAACATAACTGCTAAAAGTAAAATTGCGTTAAGAATCATACGGTATATTGACAACTGAGATCATACTCTGCAAACAAATTCCATATTTAGTCTAAATTTTTCAAATAGGTTCATAACGTTAATCTTTTCTATTAATCGTATGTATTTTTGTAACAAAACATTTCCGCAAAATCTGTAGGTAGTTCGTTAATTTTAAGACACATGTTTGAATGGCGATATGGAAAGTTTTCGTGCATTAACCATGGTTCATTAATTTCTCTTATTAAAGTTCTAGGTGTTATAGGGCGCGTTTTTTAATAACCAAAAATACCGATTATTCAGGTAATGCTCAACTTTTAAACATTAAAGTTTAAGACTCCTAATAGCATTATACTTTTTGTTAGCTGCTTGTCGGTACATTTTTGTCACTATCCGTCCTATGCCTTCATTTTCAAACATAATTTTGGTAAAATTTAATTTCATAAGCAAAAGACGAAATGAAAATCATATTTCGTTTCCCTAGTTAATTATCCTACCGTGATGCCTTAAACTGATCATTTATTTTCTCTCTCTAAAACCATGAAGATGATGGCATATGGCTGGATCGAAAAAGTGTTATCGTGAATATCAAAATCACGTAGTTCGAAAAAGTTGTGTAGTAGTAAGAAAATAAAAATTAAAACTACGTCATACTAAATACCTATATATTTTCTTCACTTGGTTCTGAGGTGTCGTTTTTTTTCCTTCTTTAAATGACCAAAAATACCGGTTATTGAATCAACACTTTTTCTGAACACTAAGTGTTCCTGCTTATAATAGCATGAAATTATTATATTTTTAGTTGTTTAAGAGTGGTAAAATATTTTTAAAATTACTGCGTTATATTTAGATTTTGGAAAGATGGGCCAAAGTTAGTGAGATTGAGAAGTTCGATTTTTTGTTTTGTAAACTGAGGCACATTTTAATTGAAATATACACAAGGCCATTTTATCTCTTTTCCTTATATTCAAATTTGAAATTATGACAACTTTAGTTTCCAATACTTCTCAAAATTATTTTTGCTAAAACAACCCAGAATTGATCACGTAGGCTGCAATTCGTGCTATATCCACGAGCTAGCTCCCCATCCATAATACGTTATAATTTCACTATAATCAATCAAGTGTGTCATCTTCGAACTGAATTGTTAATCTAATTTAGGCATCAAAGATTGTAATGTTGACCTAATATATACATCTCTCATATCTTGTCTACTTTCCCAGCAAACTCTGTCTCAGGCTTAACAAATCTTTGCATTTTAGTGTGAAGAGAAGGTTTATAAATTCAAACTCAGAGTTATTTTGAATACCTGATAAAATATTTTCTGTTGTCACGCTTTCCATCATTCACGGGGATGAAAGTTTACATTTTATCCAGTCAAACAGCTCAATCTTGTTTTTCTCTTCAATAGGTAGTAAGGAAGGCATAGTAATGCTAACAGATTTCCGCTTCGTCTGTTGATTCCTACTTTCTAGTATTCAAGTGTAACCCAAATTTGTATATGTTTTCTTTAACCATAACTATCGCTGATTGGTGACGTGATCTCAGGATGACAGCATAATGCATTTGTCTTACTAGACTGATAGGTAGTGGATGTGTGCATGGGTTTTGCAAGTATTTATTTTTCAAACTAGTCCTACGGATAAACTGAAGATACTTTCCACTTACATTGTGAAGAGTATGCTGCAGTCTGGTTTGATGGTTGTTACACAATTCAGCATTGCTCTGCCAAGTATGGCGTTCTATTACCACCAAGGAATGGAAGTAGGGATTTAAATGCTAGGCGGAGAGGTTAAAGGTTACCGCTCAGTGGAAACGATAAAAAGCGAGTCTTTGAGGTTTTCTAAACAAAGACGAATATGTCCCAGAAGTTCAAAGAAATAATTGATTGAAAATTTAGGGAAAACGTTCTCTTACATCATCCTATGATCACGTTATTTGCGATAATTGCGTCTGAGATACAAAGCATACGAAAACTGAGTTATAGGATAATTCTGAAAGCTAGGAACGAACAGGCGAAGGGAAAATATTTTAAAACTTTTATCCTTCCCCCCAATTCATTTTGTTGCTAAGGAATTTATTGAACTAAATGTTAGCTATTATTCCCTTAAATTATAGAAAGCTTGACAACATAAATATTTTATTGTTTACGGTAAATAAAACAATAAGTTTGATTTTATAAATTCGTTTGCACATAAACGTTTGCAAAGAGTTGTACACATTTGTAACATAGTCAACCAAAACAGTATACTGGAAGATAACGGAGTTTATTTACTATATAAGAGCAATATTACATCTTGATGTCTAAAATTGACCGGAAATCAGATTTCATTATGACACTCTTCGGTCATAAGATGAAACAATATAATTTAATAGCTCACTGATTGCTGTGGTTAGCGTACACGGCTTCAGTGTTGGAGACATATGATTGATTCCCGGCAGCAGCTCATGAATTTTGCGTTCCATATTATACTGTAGGTTCCCTCTGTGCTGAAATATAAGCTAAACTTCAAACCTTTAACATAATTTATCATACTCTGAATGAAGTAGCATCCCGTGCCAAGATTTTTCCCTAGTTCACAGTCGTATGTATATAATTTCTATTATCGGTTAGTACTCTATATTTTAAGCTTCTGTGTTCTAAAAGAGCAAAACAAAATGATAAAAATCAATGAATGTTACCATTCTTGTACATAAAAAGGAGTACGATTCATATCATACTCTCTATTTCATGTATATATGAAATCAATTCTGCTCTTCTGGACAGCCAAGGTGTCAATAACTCTTTTGAAGTCTAGTCTTGACTATTATTTTCTATATTGATACTGTGTAAGTAATGCATTGACTAGGGATGTGTTTGACCTCGAAAGGTCAGAGCCGTAAGTAAATGTGCTTACAAGCAACGTACAGAACAAAGCACGATCAGATCCGACTCAAACTTCGCCCAGAGAACATATAATAGAAAAGAAGAAAAAATGCCAAACTAGAGCTGCCCCCATCCAGAAACACCGGAGATATCCTCCGCAACATAACGCACCACGCGACAATATGATATAAGGTAAACGTCGCAAGATACCCGTTTATGTCGGAAACGGAAAGGATGGGCAGCACCAGGATATCAAGATATTTGATATAACACTGACTTGGCGGCCATCTTGAAAGCCGCCATCTTGGATATAGCGTAACGTATTGAAATGAGAAGCGGGGTGTATGATATATCAATGTAAGGTAAAATGCCAAAGGGAAACCAATGATGTAACCGCGAAAAACATATGTGTAATGGTATGGACGGGACGAAGTGTAGAAGACTCATGCAAAACAAACGTGTATTCGAAGGGCAGAATAATAGGGCAAGACTCCACGATAAATGGCACGCGACTAGTAACTGCAGCAGTGTCTGTGCATAGAAGTGCATCCGCCTTGACACATTATGCCTTCCGAGGATATTGGGATTCCGTTTGGAACAGTGAAAACCACAATTGCAACCCGCGATACGATCACTCGTTTGGGGACTACATAATCTACAAAGGACTACCTCTTATGGAACAGCAATTCGGTACCTCACTCCGGACTGTAGGATATATCATCTTGGATTGGTGATCAAAAGCGCGACCTACCTGGGATTGAAGCCTACTCCTGGACACAGTTTTGTACGTTTTTTGTTCAATTTTCTTGTTGTTTCCTGTGAACAAGACACATTTCGGCCCACGTTTGTTTAAACAACACTATCTGAAAAAAAGTGCGTACAGATGGGAAAGGCCAGCCCTGTTCTAGCTTACATTTTTTTACGAATGTATATTTTCCTTTGCACGGTTTGCTACACTGTTTCACGACGGTCCCAAACAGTCACAATATCAGAGAAAGGCACCAATATCCTGAAAGGCATAATCTGTCAAGTCGGATGCACTTCCATGCACAGACACTGTTGCAGTTACTTGTCGCGTACCGTTTATCGTGGGGTCTTGCCCTATTATTCTGCCCTTCGAATACACGTTTGTTTTATCCCGAGTATTCTACACTTCGTCCCGTCCATACCAATACACATATGTTTTTCGCAGTTACATCATTGGTTTTCCTTTCGCATTTTACCTTACATTGATATATCATACACCCCGCTTCTCATTTCAATACCTTACGCTATATCCAAGATGGCGGCTTTCAAGATGGCCGCCAAGTCAGTGTTATATCAAATATCTTGATATCCTGGTGCTGCCCATCCTTTCCGTTTCCAACATAAACTGGTATCTTGCGATGTTTACCTTATATCATTTGTCGCGTGATGCGTTATGTTGCGGAGCATATCTCCGGTGTTTCTGGATGGGGGCAGCTCCAATTTGTCATTTTTCTTCTTTTCTATTATGTGTTCTCTGGGCGAAGTTTGAGTCGGATCTGATCGTGCCTTGTTCTGTACATTGCTTGTTAGAATATAAATAGCTCAACTTTAAAACTGTGATGCGAGCCATTCACATTCAAAATTCTGCGTGTTGTCGCGTTTTAGTGATCATGTATATAGGGTTTAAAAGTGGAAACAAAGAAACAAAATAGCGATATAATGGGACGAAAAGCACATATATATTCATCGTGATCTATAATATATTTATCTCTGCTTAAAATATTTAAGCTACACATACTTGATGGGATTTCATGGAAGTGGTCAGAGGAAAGTAGAATAAAACAATATTAGTATCTGACTAAAGAAACTTTTTCACACTGAACAACACTTCTCTATTCAAGATATCAAATAACACACTTATTACTTTTACAAATAAAGATCATAACCTGCCTTTTGCTAAGCATATCGTAAGAAAGACATAATTCAGTGTAGAAAGCCGATTGTATAGCACAGAATGATGTCTGGTGGCGAAATGGTCATCATTTCTTGTCGTAACTTTACTTGTTTTATAAAATCAAGGATCATTCACAGGTAGAGCTTATGTTGTCTAAGAAAGTACACATCACGGGGTTCACAATATATTGTTCTCTTCGCAAAAGTTTTATCTAACAGATTAAGATATTTATGGTCTTACCAGGAATTAAGCAGCAACAGGATCATCGCATCGTCACGTACTTGCTCATCAAGGACTGTAGTTAAAAAATATTTATATGCTCTTTCTTCCTTTTACCACTTTTGTTTACCTCCATATGAATGTTTCGTGGACATGTTTCTTCAAGTTTCTTTGAAATACTTGGGCCGAAAAGTGCTTGTGGCTATTGAAAACAAATATAGAGCTTGCTAGTTAATTTTCCACTCCTTGATAAAGCCTCATCAACACTATGGTTCTGTGTAAATCTATGTGTAGATTGCAAGACGCCATTTGTAATTTTGTGAGGGGGGGGGGCAGTGTAGAAAAAGAAGACATTTCATAATTAAATTGAATTTGGTCGTTGTTCCAACATCTTTTTTTCTCCACATTCCTATTCGTTACGTATTTCTTTACGTTCTCCACAAACCCTTTTGTCCTTACGGCGAATACCATGAACTTATTTTATGTCCTTACGTAGTATTGTGCCTGGAAGAAATGCCACATTCAGCCTTAAGTTTCTGATAAAAGTAATGAAAGCTGTGAAGTTATATACGTTAACATTCTTAAACGCTTCTAGTGGCATCATTTGCAAATGCCAATAGAATTTAATAGCATAACGAAAAGCTCTTGCACTATTAAATTATGACATTATAAATCTCTGAAGTGAGTTAGAACTCGGCCTTGCTACTCATATAATCTAATATCATGTTTCAATTTGATTTACTATCAATGCACTTATAGTGCCTTCTAAGTTTGCTATAGTAGTTGAATCCCCTATTGTAATAGCGTTCATAATTATTCTACAGTATGTTGTCATCAATGTTTTGTAATGTACTACCTCTCGACATTTTGATTCGGGATGGTTCGCACTCACTTTCAGTTAAAGGTTTCTGTTACTCTGGAGATGAATGTATTGTACTGCTGGACGAGCCAAATCAGGTACAGGCCCTGCCAGTCATTCAAATTCGCTATACCAGGGTGTCTATCGATCACGAAAGTCACGAAATCAGAAAACGGCCATGAAAGTCACGAAATTTAGCTTTTGGGTCACGATTTTTTATCTCCAAAAATGTAAGTAGTGGCTGGGAAATTCTATTCTATAAAACGTCAAAATTCACCCCTTAAAATGTCTGTGGTCCGGTTTAGACGCTACCAAATCGCAAGCAAATCATGCTTCTATCGCACGCATGAACATTCGGCGCAAATTCGACCCAATTTGCTCCTGAGATTTTTCTTCAGCTGGCGTCATCGAGCAGTGGTGATGCAAATCGCATCACATCACCGGAAACACCTACACACCTAACCAGTTTATTCAGCTGCCACGAAAAATTAACCATATAGTAGAAGTCAACAAATAAAACAGGATATTTCAAGCAGATACATTTTAATATTGCAGTGTATGATAGAAGGTAAGTACGTAAAAATTACTAGTTTTTAAGGTGTAGTAGTGATAATAAAGGTGACGGTGTAGTGAAGTGAAATAGTGAAGTTCTTCTATTGTGTAAATGTTAATATTTGTGTTGGGTGTGACATTTCAGTGTATAGCTTTTTGTAAATTATGTGCTAATAAAGAGGAAGAATTACTAAAATCGGGTGAAAGACATGGGATGCTGAATCTAAGAACACGATGAGGGGGCATATTTTTCTATAGAGAAGATATTGTATTTTGCGGCAGTGTGGTGCCTTCTGAAATGTTACAAAGTAAGCATCGTGTAGGTTGGTTATAGGTTGCATAATAATTGTGCTACCTTAAATTAGGACAGTATGTACCAAACCTCGTTTATTCTTACTACTCCTAATCACTAGTACTGCTGCATTTTGGAAGGGGGGGAGAATGAAATTATCTATAGAAATCGTGGCGGGTCTAAACGAAAAAAAGCCTATTTTAATTTTGGTGAGCAAGTACTCAAGTAAGTACTGTGATGTATTTGTTACTATTTGGTATCATCTTTGCGTGTTACGGTCTGCGTACAAGTCTTCTATTTAAAGATTATCGCTCGCATAACTTGATTTTATTACTTGTAACGTAGCCTTAATATAGTTGACCACTTTCTATTATTTCCAGTCGTTTATGTTGGGCAGTACCCGAAGTATATTTAATGGTTACGATAGTGTGACCCTCCACGTGCGTTATATACGAAATGTAATTAGTAGAAAAGTGTTGCGAGCTGCATTTCCGCAACTCGAGACATTGGATTTCGAAATCGATGCTAATGAGATGTACGAACTTACTTTAGCAAATGATACGTTCTTGGTATCTTTGTATATTTTCGCAACAGACCCGGTAATATAGTACAAGGGTGCATATCAGTGGATGATTGTATTTTCATGTTCCTAATAAATTGCGTAAACAAATCCGTGGTTTGGAAGAGTACGGACATATTCTGTAAAGGTAATAAATATAGTGTCGTATAACCGTATAAGAATCATAGTTGATAATGTGTTGTATTACATAAGAAGGGGTTTACGTATTATTATCACATTATATGTAAATATGAATAACGATAAACGGCACTATAGTTTACTGGAAGGGGAGCATTATAGCCTGTTTCGGACAAGAATAGAACTACGAACAAATAGAATTGTAAAGAGAAATATTAAGGTGAGAATGGAGCATATGTTAACAAAGAAGTGAGCCTATAGCGAAGTTTATCAAAATATAAATAAATGGAAATTTTGTGTTTATATTGTATGACAAATGACTAAATTACAAGTATTAGTCTGCATTACAAATTCTTAAACACGTTTAAGAAAGTAGCCCAAGTAATTTAGCATAAGTTTACTTTATTGCGAGGAATTGGGGGTTATACTAACGTGGATGGTTGTAAACATCAATGCGCCATATTGAAATAAATGGCATGCGAAATGCACAATAATTTAGTTTATTTCGGGAAATTGGATGCGAAAAAGTAATGTTAAAATGAAATATAGGTTATTTTAATGAGAGAAGAAGATTTAACTATCAGAAATGATCATAGTTGAGCTTTTAAATTGATTGTTAGTGAAAGTATGCTGTTCAACTCACTAAATGGAGTGAGTGTAGTGTGTACAAGGAAAAGATCGTGAGGTGTGGAACGTAAATTCGGAGGATACAATAAAGTACGATTTTCTGTTAAATAATATTTCTTTGGCCCAAACTGACTAAAAAAATTAAAATTTAATCATTTTCGGCACTGTTAAGAAAATGGATTCTCCGAATTAAACAGGTAATATAAAAGAAGTTTAAATAAATATGGGGTAGACGTTAGAAGCATGTTTTGGCGCCAACTTGTGAAAAGGGTTCGGGATAATTTATTCTGGTTAAATTTGAGACAATTGTTAACCTATTGAACTATATTAGTTGATGATTTGAATTTATTGTTATTGATGGAATTAAATGTTATAATTTTCACGTAAATTTCAACTCCGCTACGTCATACGGATTCCAGAATATCATGGGGAAAAAGCATGTCTTAACTTTCCTGTCCGTGCAATAAGCGTATTGCTATTATTGTCCTGAGTATAATGAACCATTACATTACCAATATAATCTTAAGTAATGCATTGTCAATATGGTCCTAAGAATTGAATCAGAATTAGGTAGTGTGAATGATTGCAAAATCCTTTATGTAAATATTATCAATCACTGATTAGCATTGAACTAACAATTCGAATTGGCTACCTTAAAAAAATAGATCGGTTAATAAAATGGCATAATCATGATCTCATTTGCTATCCATAATTCGTGTTGAAACTTTGATTGGGTACATGTCAGGAACCTGTACTTCATTTGAGTTGAGTTGATTTTAGTTTAGCGTCCCTTTCAGCAGCGAGGCTATATGAGACGTGGACCTACTGATTAACGTGGAATCTGAACCACATGAGCTCCCGCCGGGAATCGAACCCGGGTCTCCCACGCCAAAGGCGCGTACGCTAACCGCTTAGCCACGGAGAAGCTCTGTACTTCATTTGAATGAAATATAATTATTACTATTACTTCCTTAGAGAATGCCTGATTCTAGGTACCAAAGATGGTCCTCGTTGTTGATCAGTGCATATATATATATATATATATATATATATATATATAGGGTGGTTCAGTAATGTTCGATAGCCCTGAATAAAACGGAAACAAGAAGAGATAATAGCAGAAATGTGGTGGATCTAGATACTTGTGGAACGGGGACGTCTTTTGAGATACGACACGATGTTACCAGCTCAACAGTGTTGCCAGCACAGTACAAAGTTGTATTTTTTAAATGGAACATATAGGAGTTTATGCCATCAAAAGAATTAGTACAGAAGGTGAATACAAACAAGCGAAACCCACCTGTCAGTGTTGCAAAATAAGGAAGTTATAAAGCTTCAAAGATCAAGAAATTAAAGTGTCCGTAGAGCAAAACTAGCAAAAAGACAAGAGAAATACACCGTAATACTACGGAATGAAAAGAGGTAACCGAAACAGTAAACCAGAGAACGCAGAGCATCCAGTGAGTGACAGGGTTGCCACAGCAAAGGGGGCAAAAATAGAAAATGTTGCAGTTGCCATAGGAGGAAAAGTGCCCATACGACGTAATGCTGGAAACACCAAAGAAAGTCTATTAAGGTCCAAGAATCCTAATAGCGTTTGTTCGAAAGCCATATCTCTAACCGTTCCCGAGATACACCAAAGGTGTGCGGGGTTTGAAACACTGCATAATAATTCCCTCGCCCTCCAAACTACAGGAACGAGTAATGAAAATGATACACCCAACAAAGTGTAAGAACTACACAGGTCTAATCGTCAAATAGAAGGCAATGATACCTTTATGTTTACAAGAACATATGGTGAAGTGTGGGATTTTCGCCGTAACTCGCATGGGACACGGAGATATCATTGTCACGCAACGTCCGTGACAATATACACATTATGGTACACAAACCAGATCAGCTGTTCTTGTGATGTAATTGTTAACGATTCGGGCTACGACATAAGTCGTTGGTTCGATCCCATTCAGGGCTACTGTGTTGTTTTCCTTGCAAACATAACTGCCACTAAGGCAACTAGATTACGAGAAAAGTACGGTAAATGACTAAATAGAAGGTACTTCATTGTAGCAGATTTCAAAGTGTTGACCATTGGCGTCTAAATACATTCTTAGACGTCGAGTGAGAGATTGGGTTGCTGCAATGGTGTGTTCTCAGGGAATGGCGTCGCAGGCACTTTCAATGCGCTGTCTCATATACTGAGGTGTGGTTGGCGGTTCCCTATATACAATACTTTTGAGATATCCCCACAGATAAAAGTCCATGTGGTCGGATGTGGCGTGCGTGCAGGCCAATGGATAGGACCACCCTGTCGAATCCAACGTCCAGGAAACGTGGCATCTAAGTGTCTCCGATTTACTCTTGCATTATGTGGAGGACAGCCATCGTGTTGAAACCACACCTGGTGGCGTTGAGCAAGAGGAACATCTTCCAACAACACTGGAGGTGCGTTAGAGAGGAAATCATAATATCGGGCGCCGGTGAGATGCCCCTCAAAGAAGTACGGGAAATTATCCTTCCATTGAATATTCCACACCACACATTTACGGACCATGGTCGTTGATAAACTTGCTGGCGCAATTAATGTGGATTGGTAGGCGCCCAGTAGTGCATGTTATGTCTATTTATTACACCGTGATTCGTCACTGAATCCTCATCTGAAAACATAACACGCAAAAAAAAAGTCAGGATTCCTAGCAACCTGCTGAAGTCCCCATTCAGAAAATTCCACGCGTACTATAAAATCAGTAGGCACTAGTTCCTGATGGAGCAACACATGGTATGGGTGGTAAAAACGACGAGATAAAATCCGCAATACACTGGTGTGACTAATACCTCTTTCTCGACCAATGTCTCGCGAACTTGCGTGAGAGTTCACAGTAATTGTTGCTACGACATTGATTTCAACATCCTCACCAATTGCAGGTCGTAGACGTTGATTTGTATGACCAGTATCAACACGTCCTGTTTGCCGCAAACGGTCAGAAAGTGCAGAGAAAACCCGTCTATTGCGATGATGTCAATGCGGACATCTTTCTGCGTACACTCTCGCTGCTTCTGATGTATTTTGTCTGCACCCTCCATACATTAATAGCATATCTACATATTCATGACAACGTTGCACCATACGCACCTACCCCACTTAATGCGTACTTCCACACTTCCTGCGTTGTGTCGTTGTTACAGCAGTACCGAGTGTATGAGATCTTACTCGAATCGAACGATTTTAACAAGAACTTCCTGAGCTCGTTGGGTTACCACAAAGTTGCAAGGGAGACAGGCTGTTTGCCATTACAACAAAGCATGCGAATAACGAAACTGCCTTGTGCCGTTACAATATTTCGCGTATCATTTGTTTACAGCCTACATATTGCTCTTCATATGCTAGTTTCTTATTTCTAATAAATAAAACCACCAGTAACATAATTACTACTACTACTACTATTACTATGAAGAAGAAGACGAAGAAAACGAAAGAGAAAGAAAACGAATACAAATACAATTAATAATAATAATAATAATAATAATAATAATAATAATAATAATAATAATAATAATAATAATAATAATAATAATAATAATAATAATAATAATAATAACACCATGGTCATCACAATCATACAAGACTGTTCCCTAGAGTAGGACTTTGGTTACAGATGGACATCGGAAACAGAAGAATGTTACATTTGGGAATGTGAGTAATGAAAATGAAACCATCCCCTGAACTTCAGTAGCGTATTAAACATGTCAGCATCACCGTTTTCATTGAATACTTCATGTTGTTAACGCGATTTCTCACTGAAACTGTGTTAAATAATAACGGGTGTAACTTTGAACATCGACTGGTACCGGTATGTACAATCACCAGCAAAAGAATAGGGACTATAGTACTATAATTCTGGGGTCCCTATTCTTTTGCTGCCACTGTACGAGGTAGATTTTACGTCATTTCTCTTGCCTTTTTCTAACACTGATTCACAAATTTATTGGTAGTATTAGTATGGTCAGTACACTCTATCCAGACAGTATGACAGCTTGGCAAGGTTGGCAGTCACTTTCTTTCAGCTTGTCAGACTTCATGTTGTGAGAACCATCAACAAGCATGCTACAAGCGTGTTGAAACATCATTATTGATGATTGTTGTAACTGGCCTATTCCAGCGTTCAGCAAAATTTATTATTATTATTATTATTATTATTATTATTATTATTATTATTATTATTATTATTATTATTATTATTATTATTATTTATTCAAAACCATGGTTCACTGCTACAACCATGTAATTATTATTCTTTGTAGACTTTGGAATTCTTATGTGTGCAACCGACCACATCCTAACACGAGGCCAAGAAACGTTACTAAAACGTTTCATAGTAAATCGCCTCTATCTAATGTAATTACAGTGCTTGTTGAAAGAACAAACACAGTAGCCCTGAATGGGATCGAACCAACAACCTATGTCGTAGCCCGAATCTTTAACCACTACATCAAAAGAACAGCTGATCTGGTTTGTGTACCATAATGTGTATATTGTCACGGGCGTTGCGTGACAATGATATCTCCGTGTCCCATGCGAGTTACGGCGAAAATCCCACACTTCATCATATGTTCTTGTAAACATAAAGATATCATTGCCTTCTATTTGACGATTAGACCTGCGTAGTTCTTACATTTTGTTGGGCGTGTCATTTCATTACTAGTTCCTGTAGTTTGGAGGGCGAGGGAATTATTATCCAGTGTTTCAAACTCCGCACACATTTGGTGTATCTCGGGAACGGTTAGAGATATGGCTTTCGAACAAACGCTATTAGGATTCTTGAACCTTATATAGATTTTCTATGGTGTTTGCATCATTACGTCATATGGGCACTTTTCCTCCTATGGCAACTGCAACACTTTCAATTTTTCGCCCGTTGCTGTGGCAACCCTCTTACTCACTGGATGCTGTGTGTTCTCTGGTTACTTCTTTTCATTCCGTAGTATTTTTTTTCTTGCCTTTTTCCTAGTTTTGCTCTACGGACACTTTAATTTCTTGATCTTTGAAGCTTTATAACTTCCTTATTTGGCAACACTGACAGGTGCGGTTTCGCTTGTAGGTATTTGAAAAATACAACTTTGTACTGTGCTGGCAACACTGTTGAGCTGGTAACATTGTGTGGTAACTCAAAAAACGTCCCCCTTCCACAAGTATCTGGATCCACCACATTCTTGCTAATATCTCTTCTTGTTTCCGATTTATTCAGGGGTGTCCAACATTACTGAACCACCCTGTATATATATAGCATCATGTTAGATTTTCATCTTTATCATTAGATAAGATGGCTATGATGTGTAGGCTAGGTTGAATATATAGTTAGTAGGTTAAATTAGTTGTAGTATCATTATTAATATATTGGTCAATGTATTTATAAAAATATTAACTATTGACCCAATGTCAAGACATGGATCTACGAAAGAGAATGTTCAAATTGATTGTTGTGTGAATTATTTACAAGGGAATGAATAGTACAGAGAGTGCCAAAAGTAATGTTTAGTCAGCGAGAGAGTGCGAATCATTGGAGTTTTCGGGTGCTCGGAAATTAGTATGTAGGCTATATATGTGTGGGTGAGTGGTAATTTTTAGTGATGGTATCGAGACGAGACGAGACGAGACTTTATACAGTCTCGGTTTCGTCTCGGTTGATAAGTAGCGGTCTCGATCTCGATCTCGTCTCGAGTCAAAAATCGATGTCTCGGTCTCGTCTTGGTCAACAGATGCCTGTCTCGATCTCGGTCTCGGTCTCGAAGGCCAAGTCTCGGTCTCGTCTCGAAAGTCTCGAAATATATAGTGTGAAATTAAAATTGTGAAACTATTATTATCGTACAGTCCGTCGTTTCCGCTTCTTATTTTTTGCCTTCATTCTTGACTTAGAATTATGGTATGATATACGTACCTATTCGTAGCTAATTTGCTAGCGCTAATGCTTTCCATGTGTGTGTTCCAGGTTCAATCATCAGTGGGTGTAACATACTCGGGATAAAACCCTAATAGTAACTCACTTTTCTAACCCTAATAGTAACACAATTTCACTTTCAGCAATAGACTTTGTCTCAAATAGCTTCAGTACTGCCTATAGAATTAAAGTCTATTAAATTAACTCCAGTACTATACAGTAGTTTATTTCCTTCCTTTGAATCAGAATTGTTCAATACCTCTCAACGGATAACGCAACACATAGCAGCACGAATGTATTTAATCGTACCGAAATTGAAATTTTACAATTTCTCAGTTATTATTCAAAAGACTCTGCTTTGATTGTCATTTTAAAACAGAATATAACGTTCATTATCTTAACAAATAGAGTTAATTATTACTACCATATATTTTGTTTCAAATTGATCAATTGCTTAATTACCGTTTCACATCTCAATGTTTAATTGACACTTTTAACAGGCACTTCCTTAACCTTATGGTGGAGCTACGGCACTCATCTTTGCTATCTGTGGTCTCGGGTTGGATCACCAAACAAGTTAGATTCAAAGTCTTATGTTTCGTATAGTTCGCGTTTCACTTTAAGTACATTCTGTTTCTTACATAAGTTCATAAGGTAGTATTGTATTAAATAAGCATATATCCTGTGCCGTAACATAGATTAAGCTTATTTCTGAGCTCTCAGCGGTGCATGTGGTCTTTATTCGAGAAAACTAATCGTGCGTTCATTATGTTGAAAATTTATATTGATTGAAAATTACTTGAGAAAAACATGGACAAATATATTATATAAGTATATAGGCAATTCGAGCTATCTGTATCTATTTTCTCTCTCTTACCAAAACGAGTGATTCTTAACTTTCTAGTTTTCTTTTCTATTAATTTTCGTTGTCTTGCTGCAATATGAAGAGTCAAAAATATTTTTTTTTCGCTGTACGAATTTCGTTAAATTTTGGATCCGTTTTTACCCTACCTTACCCAGTAAAGTTATATATATATATATATATATATATATATATATATATATATATATATATATATATATATATATAAGGGCGGATCCAAGGGGGGCTACAGGGGCTATAGCCCCCCCCTTGACCCTCAGGTATACACTGGATAAAATGGAACTTCAATCCTGTTTTACACTGGATAAAGCGGCAAACTATGATTTAGCCCCTCCCTTGGTCATATCGTGGATCCGCCACTGTATATAGATAGATAGATAGATAGATAGATAGATAGATATAGATATAGATAGATATGAACTTAAGAGGTAGACTATGCTGTCACTTTTTGTCGAAATTGGTTTAACAATACTTTTCAAATAGACTATGTTCTTTCTAGTGGTGTAATAATATAAGTCTAAGAGCATCCTATTAGTTTGTAACTATTTAGTATAGTTTGAAAAACAGTACTATAGGTCTTACTTAAGGAACCGGTTTTTCGCTTCTCGTGTAAAATTACGAAATTATAACTCGGTTTCGTTTACCTCTGAGGTCCAGATATAATAAAATCATAATCAACCATTATCAACCCAGTGCTGGATGTAGTAAGAATTTTACTATCTTATCCCTCCTTCAAAACTGTTGAATGCATACTTGAATATTAATTAGGAGTGGGTTCTGAGCATGTAATATGTACCAAGAAAAATAATTGTAGGCTTGACAATTTTACAAGAAAATTTTTTGCCTCTGGATTCTTACAGCGTCTATGAATAATACATTTTTATCGTTTACCCAACTAATATGGGAGCCATTTGTGTTTGACAACACACGCTGATTGTTGAATTTGTATGGCTTTAAGTTAACTTGTATTATTGAGATCTGGTAAAACCTAGGTTGATGAAACAAAAACAATTTTATTTAAGAAAGAGAGTCCATCTTACGTCAGTTGAATATTTACTGAAACTTTTATCCAAAACATTCCAAATCCATTCAAGCAGTTGACATCGAAATCGACAAATTGCAATTTTCGAGGGCATGTAACTCAAAGAAGGAATGCTATCCGAGGCTTAATCATTTGGAAGATGTAGCTGATTACATACTTATATGAGTAACAAAAAGTAAACATTGAGAATCAACTCCTTTACAAATTACAATGCTTCAAACACAAAAATAAAAATGTGAAAATTTTGACACCATATATGTGTTGGAACAAAGTTCTAAAATCTAAAAATTTAACAGATAAACACTCTTCATGTAGTATACTAGTGAGCACATATCATGTTTGAAATTTATCTACAAGCAACGTTTTAGCAATTCAAAAATCAGACTAAAACGTATAGTTGCATGAGGACAGCAAGATGAGACATAGTCAAATAAATGCTAGAGTTGGACAGGGTCTATAAGTTAACTATCGATTGTTCTTGTTAAGTATGAAGTGAATTTGATTTTTAAAATAGAATTTGATGTTTAAATAACCACATTAATATCCAATATTTAACAAGGTAGTATTTTGATGTTTATACCGACATAAATATGATACAAAACTAATATCTCCTTTATTTCTACATTGCTACTAAGAGTATAATAAAATTGTTTTATTCGTCTCAATGATTTTTATCATATCCCAAGAATTGTGATGTCGGTAGGGTCATCAATTGTTATTATTTACCTATTCATAATTACAACATTGATTAGATCGCTTTACCAAAATTCAAGTGTAGAAAAGAATATCAAAATTATAGTGATAATCGAATAACTAACTAACTAACTAACCAACTCTATGGCCTATGGAACCCGGAGGTTCAGTGCCGCGTTCACAAAGGCTCTCCACTGACTTCTATCCTTAGCTAATTGCATCCAGTTTCTACTTTGTATTCCTATCTCTGCGAGATCCATCTTAATATTGTCCTCCCATCTGCGCCTAGGTCTTCCTAATGGTCGTTTTCCTATGGGTCTACCAGTCAAGACTTTGAAAGCGTTTCTACTTTCTTCCATTCTAGCTACATGACCTGTCCACCTAAGCCTCCTAGACTTGACGACCCTAACAATGTTGGGTAAACCGTATAAACTATGTAGTTCCTCGTTATGAAGCTTCCGCCATTCCCCATTCTCGTTCCTCTTGGGTCCGAATATTCTTCTCAGGATCCTGTTCTCAAATACTTTCAGTCTATGTTCTTCTCTCAGAGTAAGCGACCATGTTTCACAACCATACAGAACAACAGGCATGATTATCGTTTTATATATTTTAAGCTTCAAATTCCTCGACAGAATTCGCGACTACAAGAGATTTTGAACCGAATAGTAACACGAATTCCCTGCTTTTAGTCGACATTTAATTTCTTCGTGAATATGATTTTCGTATTGAATATGTTAATATTGATCCTAAATATTTGAAAGTATCCACTTTATCAAAAGCATTATTTAATATTTTAACTCCTCCACAATTTGCCGTATTACGGTCCCGACCCACTTCCATGTATTTAGTTTTCTCTGCATTTACTTCTAAACCCATGTCCCTGCAAGCGTTTAATAAGATCTCTGCATTTATTTCTACTGTTCTCCTATCATCCCCTATTAAATTTACATCATCAGCATATGCCATAACCTGGTGAATTCCGTTCAACTCTAGGCCCTGGTTGCTATCTTTGATTTTTCTTATGGCGTATTCCAGCACAAAGTTAAATAATAATGGCGACAACGCATCTCCTTGTTTCAGGCCATTTTCGACGTGGAAGCTCGTGGACAAAAAATTTCCTACCCGGACTTTACTTTGGGATTCACTTAAACATATCTTAATTAATCTAATTAGCTTTCTCGGTATTCCAAGTTCTGTAAGAACGTTGTATAATGTTTCTCTCCTAACCGAGTCGTAAGCCTTTCTAAAATCAATAAATAGTTGATGTACCGGGGTATTGTATTCCCACTTCTTTTCGAGTATTTGGCGAATGGTAAATATTTGGTCGATAGGTGATCGATTTCGTCTAAATCCGCACTGATAATCTCCAATAATTTCATCTGCGTATTTGGTCAATCTTGCTAACAGTGATAATCGAATACCTGTATTTAATTCTTTTAACAGCACAAGATCGGCCACTTGAAAACATTCGAAAACGTCATACATTTTCCTTCGTCTTAAAAATTAAATAATTTTGCGAGAGCAAGTAATGATCAATTTCATACCATTGGTTAGAAAATGTAACGTTCAATTTTGTCACGACTTTCTAAATGGAATTAATTTAACACCTATAAAAGATGAAGAAATCATTAAACGCCAGAGCAGCAAAATCATTTTCATAATAGTAATTTGTGTGACAATTGTTGATACAAAGAGTTTTCGTGATTACGACCCTGTGTCAGAGTGGCAACATAGGTGCTTCGTTTCTTCACAATATGCAGTTTATTAAATTCAGTCCCTTATTAAAGCTGTATGTACAAAATACACTTCACAACAGAAACTCTATCATGTAAGTACATATATTAGCGGTGACTGACAGAAGTGAATGACATTAATGACGGACAAAAAGGATTTACCATACCAGAAGACCAGAGACTGGTTTTATTCGCTATGAGGAAATTGGACTTCACAGGACTAATCTTCCAACAAACTAAATACCTTAGTACACAGCAGTTACTGTTACAACATATAACATTACTTTCAAATTAAGTGAAGAAATATTAAAATTTATTAATAAATAAAAATCACAGTAGAACCACAAATAGGATGCAACAGTGACAAATATTTTAAGCAGTATACCAATAATTTTATATGAAACAAACTAACTAGCTCTCTGGCCTATGGAATCTGAAGTCTAAATAGAGCGTTCACCAAAGCTCTCCGCTGATTTTATCATTCAACTGCATCCAGTTTGTGCTTTGCGTTCCTATTACATCCATCTTAATATTGTCCTCCCGTCTGCGCCTAGGTCTTCTTAATAGTCGTTTCGATTGAATTTTTAGTTATTTTTCAAAACGAAATGAAATTTTTAAGTTTTACGACCCACATTTATGCCGGTTAGGCTAAAGGAGGCAGTGATGATGAGAAATGAATGAAATGGTGGAATGAAGAATGTGGGAATAAACGGGAGAAACCTGAGAAAACGCACACACACGGTGTTTGTCCACCACAGAGCTCACTTGGCGCTAGCTAGGATCGAACCAAGGACCCCATGCAGCAGAGGTAAACGCTCAACCACTGAGCCACCGTAACACCATAAAACCTTTGAAAACGCTATTACTTTCTTTCATTCAAATAACATTACTTGGCTACATGAGTCTTCTAGACTAGACGACCCTGAAATATTAGGTAAACTGTATAAACATGAAATTCCTCATTATGAAATTTTGCCATTCTCCATTGCTGTTCCTCTTGACTGAGAATATTCGTCTTCGAATTTTATTTTCAAATACTTTCAGTCTGCGTTCTTCCCTCACAGTAAGCGATAAGATATCACAATTATACAATACAACAAGCAGGATTATTGTTTTGTATTGGAAGCTTGAAATTTCTCGATATAACTCAAAAAGACAAAACATGTTGAACTAAATAACAAAACGAATTCTATGCTTTCAGCCAATATTAAATTTATTCGCGAATATGGTTTTGATCGGTTAAATCTGATACTAGATAGTTGAAAGCATCCACTTCGCTCAAAGTGTTATTTAAGATTTAGATATACACATAATTTGAAGTATTGTGATCCCGCCGAATGTCTTCTCTGTATTTACTTCTAAACCCATGTCGCTCCAAACGTTTAACAAAAGTTGTGCATAATTTATATTGTTCTCTTATTATCTCCTATCAGAATTACATTATCAACATACGCCATAAACTAGCAAGGTCATTCAGCTCTTCGCCTGGTTGCTTTTTATAGTCTTTCACATAGAGTACTTCAAAAGAAAGGTAAATAATAATGATGTCAACGTATCTCCATATTTCAAGGGCATTCTCCGTGAAAGCTGGTGGACAAGTATTTTACTACTCAGATTTCGGGTTAGTTGTTTTTCAGTTTTCAAAATTGTGAAGTAAGTTTGTATACACTACTCCAAAAGTGCATTACCACCTGCAATTCTTCTTTTCCTGCAATAGCAGACAACCCAAAACGCTCGGCGGTTGGATTAGTTGCAAATTCGAAAGGCGTTGGACTAAACCTCAATTTTGTCATAAATATATCAGTGTGGCAAATTGCAAATAAGAGATTAAAACAAATAGTTAAGAATGACAATTTTATTATTGTAACGGAGTTGGATGCCATCAAAAGTTACAAAATGACTTACTTAAGCAGTTCAAACAAGATGAATGGTAAGAAGCAGATATAAGAAGAAAGCATTTCTCTCTTTCCCCCACCCACACAAAAAAAGAAACTCATAAAAAGAAAAAGTTATATAATATAAAAGTTTCATATAAAAGCCTAACAGCATAAAAACAAATAGCTAAACGAAACCAAAAGGAGACACACACAGAATAAAGGACCCAGTAGCGTAGCAGACTTGCGGCCCTCCCATGCAAAATAAAGAGATGGGACCCTAGTTGTAAACCCCATTGTTATAGTAATAGTAATAGTAATAATAATAATAATAATAATAATAATAATAATAATAATAATTATTATTATTATTATTATTATTATTATTATTATTAAAAAGTAGTTTCCTTTTCAAAATCTCTGACTCTGGCTAATATCGTGAATGCATATAGCGATCATCTGTTCACGTTTTGTCAATGAGTGGTCCCAAAGGCTAAAAGAGGTGGAAATCTCCAAGAGAGAGAAACAAAAAACTTGGTAAATTCTAGTTCAAATTTCGAAGCACTTGCTTTCGCACGTGATTTTTTGTTTCTTTTTTCATGGAACAGAAAAGTTCTGGCGCCTAAGAAATTATATCATATATTACAAATTTGCAAGTGGATGTATTTACAATGCAATTTGTGGTAATAAAGATATTATGATTAGAAAACAAAATTAAAAGCTAAGTTTAATTTCTTCATCCATCGCAAGTCCCTGACACCTCGCCACCCTCCCCCTCCCCCGAATATCGATATCAAAAATTTAGAATGATATATTCATGTCCATGTATTTGCGATATCGAATGTTGATATATGATAATATAGATATCGACGATAGCGATATATCGACATATCACAGGCCCAGTTGCGAGAAGTGATGCTTGAAATATACTGCAATCAACAACCAAATTCTAAATAAGTTCTTCATTTCCGTATCCAATGTTGACGGGGAAGGGTGTGAACCCGAATAGACATTTTAAGAAAAAAATGTTAAGATAAAAGTTGGTTTTCCGTTTCCCCTTGAATACAAAACTATTAACAGAAAACTATTACTGTAATTTACCTGTTACTTCTGTTTCTGATTGTCATCACAAGTCAGCGACAGTAGTACTTTACATAGTATACCAATACACTGTATAACTTTTCACAACAAAGCAAGCCGGAAGATGAATTCCTGTGATATTAAAGTAGAATGTTCTACAAAGTAGTCATAATTCATTGGCCATATTTCTATCAGTGCTTTGGTAAAGACTAAGAGCTACAAGACTAACAGAACTAGAAATTCGAGATTTCATTTCTTTTTTCTCTCAGACTAAAATACTTTTGCATTTTCCTGAGATTTTCATTTTCTTAATATGTCCCCTATCCTGGGCTAACTCTGGCTACCGCGGTTTCGAGATAATCGGTAAACGAAAGAGTAAAGTTTGTCGACTGTCAACCCTCGACAGTTTGTGGAAAGAAATTTCACAGTTCATGTTTTTATTTCTTCGTTACAAAAACACTTCTAGTTGACTCTATTCATGATCAATTACTGATCTTAAACATTTACAATTTTTGAAAAATGAATAATTATTTTTAAGTCGTTACAGTTCAGTAAAATACAGTAGTAGATGGAAGTGAATGAAAATATTGTTTGTTTGTTGAGATGTGCAAACTGAATATGAAAAATAAGTGTTTATTCACCCATACTCTTGTCCAGAGGCGGATCTACGATGGACTTCTGGGAGCTCGGTGGTTTGTAATATTGCTACTTAGAGCAACTTTTACGAGTTCCAAACTCTGGAATGGGTTTTATCTATATATAAAATAAGAAAGATTCCCATTCTGGGGCGCAATTGCCCTGATCGCTCCCTGGATTAGCCCCTCCTCTTATGTAGCAGATTTTGAAGATATTTAGTTCGTATCTGCTCCTGACAATGCTGATCCCGCTTTCTAGCGACGGGCAGATGCAAAGACGAGCCAGTTTTATTTGAAACTTGACTCGACTCGAAAAAGATTCTCCAATTGAAGTACAGTAACTTACTGTACCTTACATTTTACCACAATAACTTTGTTTCTGTTATGTATTTTTTGGGGTGTTCATAAGAGAAGGAATTTACAAGTAACACATTCGAAAGCTAAAAATCCAATTTTGATGAAATTTGGCAGATAGATGCTACACACAAAATAATTGAATAGATGTTTTTGATTTTGTGCGGAAAAACGGTTTTAGGGGCAAAAAGCCAACACAAAATTTTGAATGTTGACACCTTAATAGCAGTAACAAGTTAACCGAAGGGAATGAAATTGTGCACAGATCTTTTGACGTAAAATGAACGTACACGGGTTTCGTATATTCCTGGAATAAGCGGTTGGGTGGAGCACGGACCCCTCTAAACCTTTGATCATGAAATATGAAAAGGGCTAGTAACAGAATGTTAGATGTGTATAAACGCATGAAGAATTGCAACGAAAGATCCGTATCGAAAATTCGGAAAGAAATAAACGGATACGGTATTTTTTTATTTTCTGCGGAAAAAACGCATTTAGGAGACGAAAGTCCTTCACCCAAAATTTCGAAATTTGACGCCCGAAAGCAAAAAGAAGTAAACCGAAGTGAGTGTAATTCTGGATATTGGAGACGTAAAATGAAGGAATACCGGATTCGTATTTCTCTGGAGAAAACGGTTGGGTAGGACACGGACCTTTCCAAAACTTTGATCATGAAATATAAAAAGTGCTAGTAACAGTATGTCAGATAAGTGTAAAGGACATGAGAATTGCTGGGAAACTGTGTATACACATTATGCAAAAAAAAAAAAAACAAGTGAAAACGGGTTTTTATTTTCTGCGGAAAAACATTTTTAGGAAACAAAACCTCCCACCAAAAATTTTGAAATTTGATGCCCGAAAGGCAAGAAGAAGTGAACCGAAGTGAATGGAATTGTTCACAGATATTGCAGACGTAAAAAGAAGGAATACGGGTTGCGTGTTTTCCCGGATGAAACGAGTGGGGCACGGACCCCTCCAAACCTTTGATCACTACCTATCAAAAGTGCTAATAACAGTATGTTAGATGCGTGTAAAGGACATGAAGAATAGCAACCGAACTTTGTGAATGCACAACACGCAAAAAATAAACGAAACGTTTTTTTATTTTCTGCGGAGACACAATTTTAGGGGCAATTGCTCCCACCCAAAATTTGGATTTTGACGCCCCAAAGCCTGTAAGAAGTGACACGAAGTGAATGAATTTGTGCACGGTTATTCCACACGTAGAATGAAGAAATACGGGAATCGTATTTTCCTAAAAAAAAAAAAAAGTTTGAGTGGAGCGCGGACCCCCTCCGAACCTTTGATCACGAAATATCAAAAGTGCTATAGACAACACGCAAAAAATATAGGAATACGGGTTTTTTATTTTCTGCGGAAAAACGGATTTTGGGACTAAAACCCCCACCCAAAGTTTTGAAATTTGACGCCCGAAAGCCAAAGGAATTGATCCGAAGTAAATGAAATTGTGCGCAGTGAAGGAATACAGGTTTCGAATTTTCCTGGAAAAAACGGTTGGGTGGAGCACGGTCCCCTCCAAACCTTTGATCACCAAATATTAAAATTCCTACTAACAGGATGTCAGATGTATGTAAAGGACATGAAGGATTACCACGGAAATTTCTGTATGGCCAATGCGCAAATATAAACGAATACGGTATTTTTTATTTTCTGAGGAAAAAGGCTTTAGGAGACAAAAGCCCTTCACCCAAAAGTTTGAAATTTAACGCCCGAAAGGCAAAAAGTGTACCGAAGTGAACGAAATTGTTCACAGATATTGCAGACGCAAAATGAAATATACAGGTTTCGTATTTTTTTTTTTGAAAAACGGTTGGGTGGAGCACGGACCTCTAAAGCATTTGATCACGAAATATCAAAAGTGATAGTAACAGTATGTCAGATATGCGTAAAGCTCATGAAGAATTGCAACCAACGTTTGTGTATGGAAACTATACAAAAAGATAAACGAATACTGTTTTTTACTTTCAGCGGAAAAACTGTTTTTGGGGCAAAAGCTGCCAACCAAAGTTTTGAAAGTTGACGCCCGAAAAGCAAAAAGAAGTGAGCCGATATGAATGAAATTGTGCACAGTGACAGTAGAAGGGTTTCGTATTTTAGTGGTAAAAAAGATTGGGTGGGACACTGTCGCTTCCAAACCTTCGATCATGAAATATGAAAAGTGCTAGTAACAGTAGGTCAGATGTGTGTAAAGGATATGAAAACTTGCAGCGTAACTTTGTATATGGACAATACGCAAAAAAGCGAAAACGTGTTTTTATTTTCTGAGGAAAAACGGTTTAAGTGGCAAAAGCCCCCACCGAAAATTTTTAAATTGACGCCCGAAAGGCAAAAAGAAGTGAATGAAATTGTGCACACATATTGCGGATGTAAAATGAAGGCATACGGGATTCGTATTTTCTTGAGAAAAAAAACGGTTTGGGGGGGGGGGGCACGGACCCCAAGAAGTCTTTGATCACGAAATATCAAAAATGAGAGTAAGAGTATGCCAGATGTGTGTGAAGGACACGAAGAATTGCTACAAAACTTTTTGTATGAACAATACGCAAAAAATATACGAATATGGGTGTTTTTATTTTCTGCGGAGAAACCGTTTGAGTGGGGCAAAAGCCGCCACCCAAAATTTTGAAAGTTGAAGCCAGAAAGGCAACAAGTGAACCGAAGTGAATGAAATTGTTCACTGATATTGTAGACATAAAATCAGGGAATGCGAAATTCGTATTTTCCTGGAAGTTCATTTACCAAAGTCTGGTTTCCTGTTTTGGATCTATTCCGGAGTTTAAAGGAAGTAATACAAGATAACACATTATAGGAGTGAAAGTGTGACATTGCTCCGTACAATCCGTAATGTACGGGATTCTAAATCCAAAGATTGTTAGTTCAAATCCTGTTATGGGATATTTTTGAAAACGCATTGTGCCGCTACTTTGAGTTTTTTGAGTTATTCTTCGTTACTTTTGCTGAAGTCACATTTAATAAAATAATAATAATAATAATAATAATAATAATAATTATTATTATTATTATACCTGTCATTACTATTATTCGCATAGGACAAAACAATCCTCTTTATTGTTTTTATTATTCACTCACTTAGATTTCATATAAAACACAAATGGTCAAATGGGTTACATTTGTATGGTTTTGTCTCATTCGTTATCTATACGTCTAGCCAATTCTCCAGTTTTACAGTATCGCTGTATCCATCGTTGAGCAGTTCTTGCAAAGCTGTAGCTAGGGGACTTGAGCTGGATGGTTACTCCGGGCGCTAATACGAAAAGCGCGAGTAACGAGAGAAGAAAAGTGTTGGAAATGAGTAAACGACGCGTCCCTCCAGAAAGATATTGGCGCCCTATTAAATCAATATTGTTGTCAATTTGCAAAGAAATAGTTTTATTAAAAATTTTCCTGCTCGTTTTGCTCGAAACCCAAACGTTAAGTCACAATAAGTTTTTGCTTTTTATTTAAAGAAAGTAATTATATATGATCGGTTAATGACGATATGATATACAAGGTGCCGTGTAATTTTTATATTGTACGCAGGAGCATTGTCAAAATCAGAAACGGTCAAAGTTTGAAAGACATGTTTGGCGCCTACATCGTGATGATTTTACTTAGTTAATCATACTTCTCTACCCTATCGGACTAATCACGACGGTGAGAATGGAAATATGGAAATGAGAGGAGTGAAGAGATATACGTAAGCTTCTATTTGCGCGGGAATGTTAGAATTGAATGTGAACAAGGTGAATGATAACATTTCCGAACCTGAAGCAGCTGTAGAAGAGGACCCTGAGGCATCACAATCACGGACGTACCCAGCGGCGAGTCGTGGGGTTCAAACCCTCCGAAATTTTGAATTTTGTGTGCATTTAGCCTAATTTTGACGGTAATTTAAGGAATTTTAAGTTGAGTTTGGACCCTCACATTCAGTTTGGACCCCCGAAAAAAATTTCTGCCTACCTATTGGTCACAACTTATCGAATTTCGTCTTTTCGAAAGACTGGTAACTACTAGTGATTTTTTTATTCCACTGGTATATGAAATGTTTCCAATCTGAATGAATATATTGGGATCATTTTTCCAACAACTACTTGTCTCACCAGGATTTTTTGTGCATATGTATCTAGTTGTGTGATATTTTATCTATCTACATACATACAAAACATACACATAGGTGTGTATATGAGTGTTAGTGTATTTTTATTATGTTAATTAACAGTAACTAAGCTTAAATTCAGAACTTTCATAAAAAGTTTCATTCATTAAGAAGAAATTAGTATAATTTCAATCATATGCAGTAGCCAAATTATATTTTGGATTTTAATTACAAACATTAAACGTATTGTTCATCTTCACTGATCAATATTGAGAAATACCCAAAGAAGGTTCCTCCTGAGTTTCCGTTACCTTTCACAAAATATTTGTTATCGTAAAAGAATCCAAATCAAAATATTTCTCTGGTCACATACAGAAAAAAATTACAGAAGTTTACAATTATTTCTAAAAAATTAATGGTGCACCCATTTCGAACATTTTAAAAGACCATAGTTTTAATATATTGAAATTTCATTTTTTATCGATAGTACGAAATGTTGTAAATAGTTTAAACAGGGTGGAGAAAATTCCATTAAAATTCTCCTGCAGTAGTTAAACCGTGTTAGTCATGGAATTGGTGCACACTGGTAGTGGCGTTGGAAAGTTCCGGGTCTCGTGAGCACACTGGTGATGTAAGAAATCGGGTCCCGGCCATGAGGTCCCACAAACGGGGTTCCAAAATTTTGAGTACGGGTCATTTCTATACGCTTATTAAACATGGAATTGATTCACGAAGGTGCTGGCGTTATGAAGGTTCGGGTCGTTTGAGCACAGCGGTAATGTCTGAAATCGGGCCAATGCCTCGAAACCCCAGAAATGGGCCTCCGAAATTTTGCGCTCAGGTTCATTCTACTTCTCTTTTAATCATGAAGTTGTTGGATGCAGATGGTGGCGTTGGAAAGCTCTGGACCCTTTTCGCACATAGGTGATGTCAAAGATGGAACCCGGGACCTGAGGCCCAGAAATGAGGTCCAAGTATATGGGCTCTATCTTCCTATTAAACACGGAGTTTTATACTACGGTAGAGACGTTTGAAATGTCAGGGTCGATTGAGGACAGTAGTAATGTCAGAAATCAGGCCTTGGATTCGAAGCCCTGGAAATGGGATCCCGAAATTTTGGGTTTGGGTCTCCTATATTCGTCTATGAAACAAGGTGTTTCTGGAAGCAGGTGGTGGTGTTGAAGATGTCTTGGTCCCTTATTCATTGCGGTGATGTCAGAAATCAGATCTGGGTCCCAAACGTTTGGGTTGTGATGTAGAACTTTGCTGTGGTTCAATCTCAGTATTTGATTGCGCGAGATAAAACCATCAATACGGCTATAAATATTGTACTATCTTGCGGAACCAGGTATTGAGATTGAGCCAATTCGGGACCTCATTTCTGGAGCTTTGAGGCCAGGAACGGATTTTGGACATTAACCCTGAGCTCAAATAATAAGGATCTTTCCAATGTTACCATCCGCGTTCAAAAACCCCATGTTAAAAGGGGAAAAGAAAGGACCCGCGTTTAAAACTTCGGGACCCCGTTTCTTGGGGTTAAGACAAGGGATCGATTTCTGATATCACAATTGTGCTCAACAGATCATAACCTTCCAAACGTGACCAACCCCGTCCAACAAGTCATGTTTAATAGAGAAATTGAAGGGTCCCGTGTGCATAACGTCAGGACCCCATTCCTCGAGCTTCGTGTCCTGGGCCTGATTTCTGACATTACTACTCCACTGAGGGGACCCGCACTTTTCCAACGCTATCACTCGCGTCCACCAACTCCATGTGTAACATGGACCCTCTATCGTAGGAGAATCGGCTCCAAGCTTTTTTCATAATTATTTTCCAAATGGATTTTTATACAAGGTAGTTTTGTCAAGTAAACAGAAGATCTAAAATAATCATCTTGAGAGCGGCTCCTATTTGTTAAGGAATGCATAACAATCGCTTTTGGCTGTTGCAATGGTCTGTCAAAGCAGCTTGGTAAAAAAATCAGCGTAGCATAACAATAAAAAGATGTTTCTCTTATATATTAAAAATAAAAGCACAGAAAGGAAACGTAAAAGTTTGGTAATGTGAGTGTTGGGGACGCCAAATTTTACTTCGCTCCGGGCAACGAAATTTCTAGCTAGGGCTCTGAGTTCCAACACTTATCGGTCTTTCAGAGTCTTATTCCTTACCTAAAAAAACGTAGTTTGATTAACCTGTTATATCAAAACGCTTGGAAAGAATCTGTGAGTGTAACTTATTGACAGCTATGCAATATACTGAAAGAATTCCACTCTTCAGTTTAGCAACAAAGTTGCTCTTAGGCGAAATATCACGTGGCTCTCCACTTTAGTGTGTCTTGTAAATCGTAACATTGTGTTTAAAGGCAAACAGAAACAAGGTCAGTTGTTTAGTTCTTCGTAGAACAACTGATAAGACGTTTGTCTTTTATATAAATAATTTTTGCCAGATTCCCGTTTGGAGCCTTTTTACATTATACATGATAAAACAACATATCCAGATGCAAAGAAGCGCACAGAAATTTTAAAGTGAGAAAACATCTTTATTATTCAGGCGCTTTATTATTATTATTATTATTATTATTATTATTATTATTATTATTATTATTATTATTATTATTATTATTATTATTATTTATTATTATTATTATTATTATTATTATTATTTTTATTATTATTATTATTTACCAGAATTAGTAGAAAATTCTCTATGTTGATAAAAATCGTAATTTGGCTCTTATTAAAAGTAATATGACTGGGTCTAGGGACACAAGAGAGGGGATATTATTGCCAGATTTAAAAATGAGAACTTTGTTCAACAATCACTACGTATTAAATAAACAAATGTATTGATTGCACCTTTTTAAAAGAAAAATTAGTATAATTATTAAAAAAGTGCATTCATTGAAAAACCCTGGGGTAGTAAGCGCACCCTCTTAAATTCAATTGAGGGCGTTTGGAACCAAATTCAAGTAAAGCTAACATGTGGGAGAGCCGAGTTCGATTTCCCGTGGGATCTCATGCGATTCGGAACCCACGTTAATCTGTAGGTCCACGTGTCATATAGTCTCGCTCTTGAAAGGGACGTTAAACTCAAAATCAACTCAACTCAAGTAAAGTTAAAAGAATGATAAAGTTTTCAACTGTTTTGGAGTATGGAATTCTACGTTAAATGAAATTACATATCTGATAATGGAAGCATCGTCAGAAATACAGTACCCAATAGAGGAAATATTTCGTGGAGAATTTCTGTCATAATAAATAAACGTATTGCAAGTTGTTGAAAAAGGTGCATAATGCAGAAATGCTATTTTATCGCCTGTGAACTTGCGGCTTACTGAAGCGCAGGTTGTGACCACACATATTCGCCTTTTTGATCATCATAAAATAAAGGACCAGTTCATATTTCTTAACATTCACAGAATGCACGATCAAGCACTAAACATATTAAAAATTACTACGTAATAATTAATGAGTGACTGCATTTTTTTAAAGCTCATGGTATAATATAAATTGTTACCCATGTAGTGTGTGCTAATGTTTACAAAGATGGATTTCTTTAAAAAGAAAAAGATCGAAAGGATTACTGTTGTCTCGAACTGCCGCGTAGAAGACGTGTGATTTATTAACCTGTCTCCCAATCCACTTTTTTCCTAAAGTTAACTGTTGCAACGAACGTGCCTTACTAACTTGTTTATCTAATATTAGTACGTTTCTACTTACTTTTACTCGCTTTTTACTTGTTTAGCTTGATTTTCCAGTAACCTAGAACGACTGGCACACGCGCACAAAACATCGAGTACGGTTAAATTTCGAAAGTTCTCCCTCAAGGAATCGAACCCGGGACTCCGTATACCAAAGGCCCACGTGCCAGCCGCTAGATCAGCGGGGAGGACACCCATTAGGCCACATAGTAAGGTTATGCTCTTTATACTTTTTTATGCTGTCTAAAGTATAGGCTAATCTTCAATTCATATTGCCGATTTGGGTTTTTTAACGAGAATTGTTATATTGCAACTTAAATTGGATGTAGAAGGCCGCTGTGGCTCAGTGGTAGAGCGTTCACTTCTGGTGCATGGGGTCCTTGGTTTGATACTAACTCGCGCCAAGTGTACTTTTTGGTGGATAAACACCGTGTGCGTGGGTTTTCTCGGGGGTACTCCCGTTTCCTTCACATTCTTCATTCCACCATTTTCTTCATTTCTCATTATCACTGTCTCCTTTAGCCTAGCCAGCATGAACATGTGACATAAAACTTAAAGATTTCATTTAATTTAATTTGGATGTAAAATCCTTAGTTAATTAGCGTATAAGGATTTTGCAGTACTATGTTGGTAGGAGATGAAAGTTGCTATTGATTTCTATTTTTCGCTTATTTCATCTTCATTTCATCTAACTTCTTTCTCCCAAGAACGCTTAAAGAAAACATTATACGTAACCAAACAAAGTTCTTGCGGAAAAATATGTTACAGTATAAGAGCGATTTTTCTTTTTAACACAGTTGTACCTCGAAGATCTAAAATAGTCCCCATCAGCGACGAAATTCTGCCAACGTTCTGGAAGGAAATGGATTCTTTCACGGTAGAACTTTGTGGCCCGTGAAACGAAGAAGGTATCAAGTGCATTTTGCACCTCTATTAAAGATTTGAACTGGCGTCCTCTAGGGTGATTGTACAAGGAAAAGTCCTACTAGGTTAATTATAATGTATTTCGGATCAGTACGTTTAATGAACACTACCGAATTTGCAACCGAACCACGCTGAAAGAAAGGGAGGAAACGTTAACCTTTTGGCATGATCCTAGATGTGTCTCGGAACTTACAGTGTCACTGTAAATTATTTAATTTGACCACAAAGGTTACTATTCATTTTGAAAGTGACTTAATGAATCTTTCAAGTATTTTCTATATATTCCAATAGTTCCGAAAAATATTTTAAAAAATAAACGTTACTTCCATAGTACTCATGACTTCTGGAAACGAAACTTTATAATGTTAAGTTCCTTTAATTCGTCAAATATTTTTATCCGTGGTCACTTTTCTTTCTCTTCTTCTGTCTCCTTTTCTCTCTCCGTCTCACTTCTGTACCTCTAACAGATATCTATTCGTTTTAATTTTTCATAGAGAAGTGTTTAAGTTTCTCCCTACCGTAATTATGAATCTCGTCTCGTCTCATTTTTATTCTTTCACTTCATTGATACTACTACATGTATATTTTGAACTTAGAATTGTGCTGACGTTTTTGTTGATTTTAATACGGGAGAAAGGAAACGAGAAGAGAGAGGGGTGATCTTTTTACCAGACATTATTATTGGATAAGAAGGGGTATATTGGATGGTCGAGCTGCACGGCGTTAACTGTCACACAATGTTTTTGGTGTGTATAAGTTCAATAATTCACCATGAATAGAATCAACCACAAGTGTTATTGTAATGAAGAAATAAGAAACATGAAATATGAAATCTCTTTTAACAAACTGTTGAGATCTGAGAGTCGACGAACTTTACACTTTCGGGTACTGACTACCTTGAAACCCCAGTAGCCACAACTATCCCGAGTTAGGGAGCTTATATTTAAAAGAATGACATTCTCAGCAAAATGCAAAGGTCTTTTAGTCTGAGAGAAAAAATGGAATGAAATCTTTCATTTCTAGTTCTGTTACTCTTGTAGACCTGACTCTGTGGCAAAAGCATTGATAGAAATAAGGACAATGAATTACAAATATTTTGTAGAACATTTCACTCTAATATCACAAGAGTTTTATCTTCCGGTTTGCTTAGCTCTGAAAAAATATAGAGTATATTGCTATACTATGTAAAGTACCTGTACTGTCGCTGATTTGTGATGACAGTCAGAAATAGAAGTAAAAGGTAAATTATAGTAACGGTTTTCTATTAATAGCTTTCTATAAATGAGGAAGCATATCTAGTTTTATTTTAACCAACTTTTTGCCTTAAAATGCTTGTCCATGTTCATCCTATTCCACTTCAACCTTGAGAACTTAAATGGAAGAACATAATTAGATTTTGATTCTAGTATATATCAGGCATAATTTCTCGGATCTAGCCCTGTATGATATGTCGATATATCGATATAGTCGATATCGATATTAACACATATCAACGTTCGATATCGTAAAAATATCGACATCAATATATCATCATCCTAAATTCTCGATATCGATCTTCGGAAAGGCGAGGTACACGGAGCCCATAAGAATTGCGATAGATGAAGAAATAAAACTTAATTTTTACGGTAATGTCTTCTAATGACAATTGAAGATTTTGGTGCAGAATATCGTCGTCTAAAAATTGAAAGTGTAAAGAAGATGTTCTCACAAAGGGTTCTCTTCATCCGATTTCTTTCAACTTTGGCACACATATACTAGACCGAAAATAAATAGACAGATATTTTTTGTTTCTTTCGTAAAATAGGTTAAGGGGACAAAGAGTCTCTTTTCAAAACGGGATCACCTTGATTAAAAGGACCACATTGAAGAAACAAAACTCTGCCGGTGATTTCAAAGTAGAAAATATGGGTTTTGTCGTTTTTGCGAGAAAAGGGTTGCAGAGTCAATGTTCCTTCGAAATGCCAAAGACCCCACACAATCCTGACGAAAATTGGATTTCGGTGGAACTACTTGAAACCGTGGTATGTTGTAGATATGGTGTTCCTGAGAAGAAGTCTCAATGGTCACAGCCATAAATCACTGACCGTTTGGCAACTACAGGGCCACATATTTGCAAACAGCAGAAGGTAACGTTATTTTGGATTTCGGTGGAATTGCTTGAAACCTGATATGTTGTAGATATTGTGATAGTGAGAGAGAGACTCATATGCATAACCATTAGGTACTGTCCGTTTGGCCACTACAGGATCACTTTTTTAAAAGAGCTTAAGGTAACTCTATTCTGGATTTCGGTGGAATTACTTGAAACCTGATACGTTATAGATATTGTGATTGTAAGAGAGAGACTCCGTTTGCAGAATCATTAATGACTGACCGTTTGACCACTACAGGATCACTTTTTAAAAGAGCTGAAGGTAACGGTATTCTGGATTTCGGTGGAATTGCTTCAAACACTGATACGTTCTAGATACTTTAGTCCTGAAAAAAGTCTCAACAGGCGCAGCCGCGAATGAATGACTATTTGGCCACTGGAGGGCCACTTTATTAATTAGAACAGAAGGTAACGATACTCTGGATTTCGGTGCAATTGCTTGAAACAGTGACATGTTGTAAATATTGTGATGCTGAGACAAAATCTCAATGGATACAACCACCCATCATCGGTACCTACAAGCCACTTTTTTTAAAAACGGCAGAAAACAAGGATACTCTGTAATTTTGATAGACTTGTATGGAACCTTGAAAAGTTGTATCCCACAACCCGGAAAAGAGATGGGGAGAGTAGCGACCAAACTCATTTAAGAATAGACAACATTCAGATATTTATTTCCCGGGACAAAGGAAAACCCTGGAAAGCCCTAGATAATTTCTCTCAGGATAATGACATCTACAACATATCACAGTTCCATTCGTTTACACCGAAATCAAAATATCGTTATACCAAGATTTTTTTAAAAAAGCAGGAACTGTAGTGGCCAAACGCTCATAATTCGATCATTGTGTCCATTAAGACTTTACTCATGATGAAATCATCAACATATCTTAGTTTTGCTCAACCTTACCGAAATTCAGAAATCGTTATACTCGGTTGTTTTCATGAAAGTATCCCTGTAGTGACCAAACGATTAATGATTTGTGGGTGTCCACTGATATTTATTCTCAGGATGACAATATCTACAACACATCACGGCTTCTGTCATTTTCACCGAAACTAGAATATCGCTATTTTCTACTCGGCTGCTTTCAAAAAGGATGTTTCGTAGTGACCAAACGGTCAGTGATTTGTTGTTGTGTCGATTAAGACAAGACCTTTTCTCACAATCACAATATCTACAACATATAACAATTTCAGTCATTTTACCGAAATCCAGGCGATCAACATTTTCGGTCACTTTTCAAATGTGGCCTCGTAGTGGTCAGACGGTCAGTGATTATTGGTTGTGCTCATTAAGATCTTTTCTCAGAATCACAGTATCTACAACATATCACAGTTTCAGTCATTTTTACCGAAATCCAGAACAATATCATCTTCGATTACTTTCACAACTGTGGCCTCGTAGTGGCCAAACGGTCAGTGATTAGTAGCTTTGCGCATTAAGACCTTTTCTCAGAATCTATATATCTACAACATATCACGGTTTGAAGCAATTGCAATGCAATTCAAAATAATGTTAAGTTCTGCTGTTTGCAAAAATGTGGTTCTGTAGTACCAAACTTTCAGTGGTTGGTGGGTGTGCTTATTGAGACTCTCTCAGGATCACTACATCTACAACATATCACAGTTTGTCATTTTCATTGGAATTCAGGATATCACTATCTTTGGCTGTTTTCAAAAAAGTGGGCTATAGTGCCCAAGAAATCAGTGATTGTTGATTATGCCCATTAAGACTTTTTTCGGAATAACGGTATCTACAACATCACGAGTTTTGCCATTTTGTCCGAAATCTGGAATGTAGTTTTCTTCGGCATTTGTTTCAAAAAGTGGCCTCGTGGTGGCGAAACGGCCAATGATTTGTGTCTGTGCCCATTGAGACTTTTTCTCAGGAACATTATATCTACAACATAACGCGGTCTCAAGCTATTCCACCAAAATCCAATTTCCGTAAAGATTGTGCGGGTTGCTTTGTCATTTCCAAGAGCATTGCCTCTACAAAACTTTTCTCCCAAAAACGACAAACGCCTCATTTTGTAGTTTGAAGTCATCTTTACATCGACAGAGTTTTGTTTCTTTAATGTGGTCCTTTTAAATCAAGAGGGACTTTTTGTTGAAGAGGAACCCTTTAAATCCTCAACCTGTTCTCTCAAAGAAACAAAAAACACTTGTGCATTTATTTTCGGTCTAGTGTATGTGTGCCATGTTTCAAGAAAATCGGATGAAGAGAATCCCTTGTGAAGCTATCTCATTTATACTTTCATTTTGGATTTGACGGTTGTTTGCCCCAAAGTCTTCAATTTCCTTATGATCTCAAATTGAATTGTAAGTAAATGCACTTGCAAATTTGCAATATTATATACTGTAATTTCTGAGCCGATAAAATTTTTTCACCGAAAAACAAGAAAGCACCTGTGAAAAGCAATTCTTCGAACTTTCTCCTAGAATTTATCATAACAAAGCTCTTGTTTCTCTCTCAGAGATTTGCATCCCTTTTGGCTTTAAGGGCCACTCATTGACAAAAGATGCACACATGACCGCTATATGCAGACACGCTCTGATGTAGGGTCAGAGATTTGGAAAGTAAACGATGTTATAATAATAATAATAATAATAATAATAATAATAATAATAATAATAATTATTATTATTATTATTATTATTATTATTATTATTATTAATAATATTCTTAGAACTATTAGGTTTACAACTAGTGTTACATTTCTTTATCTTGCATGAGAGGCCCGCTAGTCAGCAAAGCCACTGGTGTTCCTTATTCTGTGTTTCTCTCTCTTTCTGAATCGTGTGGATGTTTGTTTTTAGGCTGTTAGGCTTCTGTATTAACTCTTTACATTATGTAACCTTTTTCTTTTTTTACGAGATTTTCTTTTGGAAAAAGGAAAGAAACTGCTTTCCTCGTATGTCTGTTTGTTGTTTGCCTTGTTTGAACTGCTTGAGTAAGGTCATTTTGTAATTTTTATGTCATCCATTGCCCTCATAATAATAAAATGGTAAGTCTTAACAATTTATTTTATTTTCTTATTTGCAGTTTGCCATACTGATATATTTGTAACAAAATTGAGGTTTGGTCCAATGCCTTTAGAATTCGAAACCATCCCAACCGCCGAGCATTTTGTGTTGCCTACTATTGCAGGAAAGGGAGAATTGCAGGTGGTAATGCACTTTTGGAATCGTATATACAATGTTTCTTTCGTGACAGAATAGTGAACCTTTCTGAATTTGTAAATAATTGATGCCCCCATGTGTTGTATACTCATTTCTTTCAAGTATTTATCGAATGGTAAATATCTGGTAGGTTGTTGATAGATTTCGCCTAAATTCGACTGATAATCTCCAATAATTACATCTGCGTATGAGAGCAATGTTGCTAATACAATATTTGAGTGCATTTTATGGGATGTTAATAGCGGAAAAATGCGTTGAAAATAATCAGTTTTGTTACCTTTGTTATGAATTGCAAGAATGATTGGTTATTTATCACTCTTGGGACAATTCCTCTCTGTTCCTGATAAGGTGAATAAGCTTGTGTGTCTTGTTGCACAAGTTTTCCTCTCCAGCTAAAATTTGCTTAGCCGGAATTTTGTCTACATCCGGAGATGTGTATTTTCTTTTTATTTCTTTATAGGTATTTTAATTCTATTACATAAAAAAAGAACAATGAAAATTTACAATAACTTCCAAAATTACAATGAGAGATATTGACAAAAAGAAATAGATTCTATGTCAATTGATATTATATAACAAATTATAAGTGGAGAAACTACTTTCAGATATAAAACTCATTGAAAGTGAAATTAGAACTACAACATTATTTTCAACAAACAAATCACAATCTATCTATATAACTACCAGACAAACTAATACACTTTTCTTTAGACTGATGCTACAGATTCTGCTTTCTTCAGGTTGTCTTCAGGTTCTCCTTATGCCAGGTTAAAGTGTTCTATCTAAGGGAAAAGATTTCTTCAAGCTTATGGGAAGAAAAGAAGAAACACAAAATACTGACAGCATTGCCTTTTGGTATGGCTATGCTTATACGTTGCAGTAAAAATTGATAGCTTCTAGGGTCTCCTGTTTTTGCTATCAGACTTGCTCCTAGTTCTTTCAAAAAATCAATTGCTTCTTTGCTGAAGACGCCTGCTTTTTTCGGTAGCAAAGGCTATAAAATGATGGTCTTCTTTAAGTTTAGAGTATTTTGAGTTTTTGCGTGAACAAGTCGCTGTGGATTGTAGATAAGATGGAGCAAACGTATCCACACATGTGACATCCCAGAATAATCTTAGACCCTTTTTCCACGGAATTACTGTTATTCCGTCTGGCCGTTTACCATAGTTCCTGAACATTCCTGGAGGTTCTAATATACTCGGAAAGTCGATGCTTGCAAGATTTTTTTTTTATTATGTTGTTTAATTCGCTATGACGTGCAAATCTTCCTCCACTTTTGTTGCAGCTCAAGGCATGAAGACCTTTCTTGTCCATCTTGTTGTTGCAGGTGCAAATAAATTCATGGCAAATATTCAGGCCTAAGCGCAATCCTATGCAGATTTTGAAAAAGTTGTCATTCAAGAATGTCCCTATGTTCATAGATGGTGTTGACTGTAGCCATGCTTCTGATTCCTTCTCTTAAAGCTTTGATGCGAGCACTTTCAATGTTGTTTTCAGCGACTATTTCGTGTTCGATTACCTCGTTTAGAATATTTTGATCCCATTGTTTCTGTGACTCTTGTAAAACCGAGGTTTTTCCATCGTAAATGCCTTTCCAAATTTCCAAAGCCTCTACCAAATGGCTTATTCCCACTTCGTCAACTAGATAATTTATAATTTTGGAAACGAGTGGCAACGCTCCGTGGCAAGAGGAAATAAAGGCATGAAGGCATAGGTCTGAAGCCTTTCTTATGCCTAAACCACCAACTCTTATGGGAAGGCTTGCTTGAGTCCATTGCGTTTCGTTGATATTGAAGTTTACTGTTAATTGTAACACTTTCTTCAGTATGTGATCCATTTGTAGAAGTCTGGAAGGATTGACCCATGTTGGAACTGTTCGGAGAAAGTAGGTTTGTTTAGGAATGCCGAAGCAATTTTTGAGCAAAAAGAAAGCAATGTGGGCTGGTAAACTTTCTAATCGGAATGATATTCTTTTGAGGTCATTCAGATGTTTCTCGAAATGGTATTCGATTCCTTCTTCGTGTAGTGGTGAACCCAGCAATGAGATCTCATTATTTTTCACCATTCGTATTCCTGATAATATGTTTGAAAATTCAGATGCAATTTTAGGGTCGCTTTTTTCCGAATTGAAGAAAAGTTCACATTGTTGTGGGTTTATTTGTAGACCTATTTTCTCTGAATTTGTAATCAACTTCTTTATATCTTCCAACACGGTTTGTGGTGATCCTCCAAGAGTTCCGTCATCAAGGTAGAAGACATTTAGCTCTGAAGAAACAGAAAGGGCAATTGGATGTATTGCTAGACTAAATAACATCGGGCCTGCTGGATCTCCTTGCTGAACTCCTACACATGAGGATATTTTCCTTTCTTTGTAAAATAACGTTGATGGATATGCATAGCTTTGCCAAAAATATGAATAATATCGAGGAATGATTTGTTTAATTTCCTTTAAAATGATGTCTCGTTCAACTGAGTTAAAGGCATTTTTGTAATCGATTTTTAGAATGACCTTCTTCGAATTTTTATTTGCATGTATAAATGTTCGAGCAGTGCCGGCCGGTGGATTGTGGTTTCGGGTGTTGCAGTACGAGCGATAAGAGACAGAAGATATAAAGTTGACTCATTAACTAATCAGCATAACTTTATATGCAAATGCTGTGTGACATGTTAAATTAAATAAAATTCTGTTTTTAAAAATAAAAGATGCAGAACATTTTATCCGATTAATCACCTTAATTAATTAGTAAGTTCATTCTTCTCTCTTTGATTGGAGCAAATCTGTCTAATACATGCTGGTTGAACTCTGGTATTCTTATTGTCAGGTCTTTTTCGATGGAAAGCATAACCAATGGTGATAACCTTTCTTGAGACATTCAATTCCTTGAAAGTGTCAATTCTTTCTCAAGTGGAAAAAAACTTTTCGTCTTTTGCTGACGCCATAGGTACTGTTCATATTAATTTCAAAGCTTTGCAGATTTACTAAATATTTTTTCTAGATTATTGCGAACGATTCATTCTAGCAAACTCAGTCCTTGACAGTGATCCGAATTCCTCTTCAGCGTTGACTGAAGAGAGTTTGTAGCAGAGATTAGTGTTATAAAAAAATGTACATTGAACACACTTTATTCACAGTTTATCCAGGAAAATTTAAAATAAATTGAGGAAATGTATCTGGTGCAAACAACACTACTGCATAAGATATCCTGTAAATTTAAACTGGATTTTTTTTCGAGCACTCTCCTGAATTGCCCTTTGCTTGTTTTGTCTAAGCCTTAATTGCAAATTTTCCTCAGTTGAAAGCTGGTCAATGTTTTTGTAAGTTATTTACAGAAGTCATGGTATGCAATTCATTCAGAATTTGTAGGTTATTTACAGAATTAAAGCACACACAATAAAATTAAACCTAATAATTAAAAACCTAAACAGCTGATACAAAATAGGTACTCGTATATGAATTCCAAATGTCACATATTCATACATCAACACACACACATGTGCGTAAAAGAAAAATACTACATTCCAAATCATCCGTCTTGCTTGTTACGCAATGCACGATGAACACAATATACTTCCGCATGAGGCGAAACAATGCCTACCAATGTGATATGTTATGGAAAGGAAACCTCGAAACCCGCCAGATGAAGGATCAGCATGTAACAGAAGCCCCCCCCAAAAAAATCAAAGAACATCAAAACAAACAGCACTGCCAGTTCTACACCCAGAAATGTTAACTGGGAGGGGTCCAAAGTATTTGAGGGAGGTCCAATACGTCTACATAATATGGAACCTGTCTTATACTGCACCGGAAAAGACGATAAGTAATTCTTACTTACTGTCACCTATATTTTTAGAAAAAATGATAGAACGATTATTTTTATAAGAAAAGAAGAGTACATGATGAGGCGTAAAATAAAAAAAATAGCCTATATCAATCGTTTCTGTGTTAGAAAAGTATAGTTTATTAAGAAAGTCTACAAATGTTAGTCAAGTTTCAAAATTTTTGGGAGGTCCGGACCCGGTGGACCACCTCGTGGCTACGCCCCTGAGCATTGCTAATTAGTCCCAAATTCAATGTGGCGTTCCCCACCATAAAGTTTTATCAAGAGTATAAAATATATTTATTTTATAAAAGAAATACGTGTATACTAAAATAATATCCACAGAGAAGGGGGGATTCTACATACTGACTTATTAATATTTGATTCACAAATTACTGTAGAAGAAGCCTTCATTATCAATATAAGCTAAGAATTAACTTGTAAATTGGGTCTACTTTCATTTGTTTTCTCCTCTACTAGATATTTTCTTTCTCATTTTGTAATTTTACAATCACTTTTTTTAATTGTCATTATATTGATTTGCTTCAGTATGGTCCCGTAATTTAAAAATATGAATGCATAAAAACAAATTCCTTTTGTTAATTGCTAGTGAAAGAAAATTCAGAAATCTTATTTAGAGTAAAAAACCTTTTCGTTCACTGGAAATCGTGCTGTGTTGCAGAAGCAGTGCAACGACCAGTCCCTTTAACTTCTGAGATAGGGAAAAGGAGACTTAACATTTGCTCCAATTCCCGCGCTGAAGGAATCTGGTCGTTGCATGCTCGCTGCAACACAATGTAAATTAGAGACTCTATGACGGATTATTTTTCGCTTTTTAAAATGGATTGACGGAACGGACAGTTACAGAAGTAAAAAAAATAAGTTATTTAAAGTGTATATATGCAAGTATTAAAAAGTATTTTTTTCTGTTCTTTACTACTATTGATAATAATATTTTTTTCTTGAAATACTTTGTTCGTTGCGCAACGCTGCAACACTTACATTAGCCGCCACTGTGTTCGAGTGGCGTGAATGATAGCTACACTGCCTTTTGGTGTTGCAAATCCCAGTTGATGAGGCTGTAGATACTGAGAACATTGATTGTAGACTGAGGACACTACTAACTTTGATGCCAAACTTGTGAAAACACTGCCGATGGCAATAGGTCTGATTCCTCCGTCCTTCTTCTTTAGGGCACAAAGGTTAGCTCCAAACAGGTATGGACACACCTCTTGATTTACTCTTACATTAAGAATGAGATTCATCAATTTCGTGATCTGACTCAAAAGAAAAAATCCTGCTTCACCGGCAGATCTCGAGATTAAGTCTTTAAGATGTTGAGAGGAAATCCCATCTATCCCAGACACTGAGCCGGACGCAAAATAATTTATGGCTTTCTGAACCATTTCTTCATTTACGTATAGAGATGAATCTTGATTAGATGGGGGGTTCGGCATTTCAAGGGCTCTAGATGAAGTCGGGTGCTTGTTCACCAGGCAGTGAAATGTTTCTTCATTGGAAGGTGCTAACGTATCATCAGAAGTTAATAATCTTAAGGCACCTCTTGTATCAAAGTCTGATATTTTAGATATTACCCTTTTAGCCAAATCAAACTTTGGTTTCGGCCTGTTGGCTGTAACAGGATGTATTACTATTTTTGTCCGGTTAAATTCAAAAATATACGGTTGTGCAGTGTGCGTACACTTTCTCTCTGAACATTAATATTTGGCCACCTTTTAAGAAAATAATTTTAAAAAACCACTCCGTTTATTCAAAATCTGTATTTGTGATAACTTTTTTCTGAGGTTTCTGTAATGTATAACCCTCAGGTTAATACTCTTTGTTGAAATCATTAACTTACATGTCTCTATTAAATTTGCTTTTACTACTATCTTCAAGATAATAATATTACTATTATCTTCAGATTTTAACTTTCAAAAAATCACTTTCCTTTGATCTAAAAGTTTCTAAAATGTCCAATCTGATGTCAACGAAATGCTATGTAGTTTCATCGTTCTGCTTTTGTAGCCAAGGGAATGCGGCGTAGGATCGACACTGCGTACGATCGGAACTGCGTAGGATCAAAAAATTCAGCTCAAAACCTGTTTCGATCCTACGCAGTTTCGATCGTACGCAGTGTCGATCCTACGCAGTTTTGGTCCTACGCAGTTGCCCTGAAATAATTTAAGTTTTAATCATGCGCTCAAAAAATATATTTTTTCTCTCTCTTTAATTTGTTTAACCTGTGCAGCTATAAATTAGGGTTATATTCATGGATTCCACACGACCTAAACTGCGTAGGATCGAAACTGCGTACGATCGAAACTGCGTAGGTCGAAACTGCGTACGATCGAAACTGCGTACGATCGAAACTGCGTAGAATCGAAACTGCGTAGAATCCAAACTGCATAGGATCCACAATGCAGGTAGGATGGACAAGTTACAGGCGTATGGATTGAGAATCAATTATGATTTGTAATGATGACTATGTCAGAAGTGTAATACTAACTTTGAAACAGCTTCGACGGAATATAATGTAAAATAGTTATGTAATATGAAGAATTTAAAGTAATGAAGAATATGATGTATGATGAATATTGAAGGATAAGAATAATAATAATGTTTAACGAATATTTGGATTGTAAAGATATTATTTCGTAAAGGCTGTCAGAAAGTTAGAGAAACAAAAGTCAGATAAAGATTCATATGCTGTTCTGTGTGTACTTGTCTGCGTAATATGAATGAAAATTTATATGATTTTATGTACAGCTTAACGACCTAATCACCAGTTATTCATATGTATGTCAACAACGTTACAATATTGTACTTCGCTTTGGGAATTTCTCATTTGTACGCTGAACCTCAAATCGATTTATAATTGGAACACGTACCCGTGGGAGTAGGAGCATTTCAATTGTTCCATTACATTTCACAAAAATATTTTTAACCGTAAAAGATTCGAAATTAAACTACTATTCAAATAGAGAATAAAATTACGAAAGTTTACGAAAGTTTTGTATCAGATCTCCTGAAGCATGTTCATGCAACCACTAATTTAAACAGAAACCAGTACCAGTTTCTCTCTTCGATCAACCAGAGAAACCAGTACTACCTGCTGAGATAAAAGCATATCTCACACACGACACAAATCATAAAGCAAACTCAGAAGTTTGTTTCTCACTAAAAGCAGCACTCTTCTTTCTCAAGCTCATACATGCATTTTAGTTGCAGCAAAGAAAGAAATTGGTGACAAAGAATCATTCCCGGATACTATCCGGTGGCTACTTCCCGGTTTGCTCAAGAAACACAAGTTAAGAGACATTGAGCAAAATATTCATAGATACAATGATTATATTAGTTACTAATTTTAACATCGTGATCAATATTCCTAACATTCTTATCAATATTCACTGGGCTAAACACAGACACAATTTTCGATGACGACAGTTTTTCTTTATTAGGAACTGAGGGAGCTTCTCTAAACATCGTTGTTTTTCCTTTCCTAAACACTTCGGCACGCTACACATGTATCAATGATGGACATGATAATGCAGGAGAGTGTGGAAGGGCAGGAATTTTAATCTTCACCTAAGACTGTATGCTGTCTATCGAGATAACATGTAGCACGGATGTTCATTTATCTAAGTTACTAGAGTTGTCAGCGGCTTCATTATCTTGTCTCCTTGTAGCTGACACAGCTAATGGTAATGGATCAGTAGCTGTGACAAATTGGGGAAAATTCTTGTCACCTTTTGATATAAGACCTTTTTCTGGTGTGGGTCGCTCCTAAATCAAGGGAATGGGAATAGTTAATGTGAACAGTGACGTATCTTATGAAGCAGGGTGCTAACAAGGTGTAGTTGCGATTCTCCGCGCTAAGAGTTCCATCATCTTAAATTTTTCGATTAATACAGTCGATGTCACCAGAGCCTTAATTTTCCGAGGCCAGCTACTGGTTTCGTGATTTGGAGCCAAATATTAAAAACAGACTGCAGCATACAGTACATATCGCGAGAACCACAGTCATTTACCATAAATTGGGAAGGAACATGTTTCCGTTTGCGATAGAGAATTTATTACTTCATAGGTCAATTTATCATCAGCAGTATTTGCCATATCAGTTTACTATATTCAAGAATAAATTGAAATGAAATCTGGAATTTTCTTGTTACTTGTATTAGCTATGTGAATACCTAGATCATCTGCAGCATTGACTAACTTTGAAGCTACAATTTTGCCATCTAATGAATGTGGTCAGTAGGAGATTAGCCACTTAATTCTATGAGTATACAATGTCAGTTATTGAAGAGAAAGAAAGGATAATCTAACCATAACTACCGAAATAGCCAGTGTCATTTAAACTGCTCAAAATGACATGTGACAACATTCTTTACACCTCACAACGCAGATGCATAGATCGGAAGAGGAGAGTATTTTAAGAGAGTGACAAGTGAAATGCAGGAAAAATTTTTCTCTCTTCCTGGCGTCAGTAGAGTACAACATATATGTCCTCAGGATATCCGGTCTGATAAGACTGATTTATCAATGTATTTCCGGTATTGGTATACACTATGTTATAGAGACCCTATGTTTTGATATCAATGTTTTCCGGATGTTGATAATGATAAACGTTAATTGGATGTAGTGGAAGGGGGTGAGTGGTATGTTGTTGATAAGTAGAAAATGATAAATAAGAACAGGATGTAGTAGAAGAAGGGTCAGTATCATATAAATGATAATAATAAAGATAAGTTCCGGAAAACGCTACGCAACGCGTGGGCGTACGTGGACGTTTATGCGAATGTTTGATGGCACGTACACATGATTACAATTCTAGGAATTTGTATTGTTGATAAGAAGTGATTGATTATTGTGTAGAATATACTTGGGAAAATATTAAAATTTGATAGGAAGCTTGTTTAATCAATGGACACCATTTTGTTTGACGTAAACGCATAAATACTCGGTGTTAGGACCATGTTGTATGTATTTCGGTATGGCTCCTGTACGAAAGCTAGTGTTTGACGACGATGAAGAAACTATGCTTTCTTTGCCATTGCCGCGGAAGAAATCGAAAACTGAATCCCCGTTGAAGTCTAACAGTTTGGACTCTGTAGAAGTTGTATATTTATCATCTTCTGATTACGAGAGCGGAGAATTAATGGAAAAGAAAGAAACGAGTGTAGATGTAGTATACCTGTCATCTTCGGATGAAGAAGAAGATGCATCATCAATGAAACAGATATCGAAGAATTATTTTCACGGACACCACCTTCATCTCCATCGTTATTATCGAGGACATCACGATTTTGGCGATTGAATTGCTGTTGTAGTAATTATAAAGTGGATGTGAAGTGCATTGTGAAATCGATTAAAGGGTGGGAGACAGACAAAATTTTAATTTGCAGTTCTTGTACTGAAGGGTTGGAATCAAATGGCACATGACTGTTTGTTTATGTCAAGAGAAGAATTAGAAGAAAGAGTAGTGACGATTTTAATGGATGTTCATATTGATGAAATTTTTTATACGTATGCGAAATCACACGTAATTGGCATTTGTACACAAGAAATTTTCTATGAGACTTATTTTGACTTACTTCAAGAAAGAGACGAAAAATTTATGAGTGAATTGATTGATATTTTTGAAAATAAAGACAAAAAGAAAGCATATGCAAAGTGATTGTGTAAATGTGCATGTACACTTTAGTGAGTGGATAACAATTTGAAAGACATGATAAAACCAAATGTGAAGTGACTGTGTAAATACTTACAAAATGATTTGTTATATTAGTGGATATTTGTGATATAATATTGCAGTTTTTGTTGTTTTACTCTTTAAGCCAATTGTACGGAATCCTGAGAACATTGACGATTATGTATTGCAGTATTTATCCAATGAAATAACTCTTATTGATTTGTTTGAAGAAAGACATAGTGAAATTTCAAGTATATACGAAACACTGAATTTGTTGGACAAATTATTCCATTTTATTGGAACGTAAACATGTGCTAATGAATACATTATTGACATACAAGATTTTTAAGATTTCAAATTATGAATTTATTATTTGTGAATTTTGTTTAACTGCATTGATTAACAAAATTACCAGTAGAATATAATTTACTACCGTTATTAAATTCGTGTAATATCATTATACTGTATCACATATACGTCACCTTTTATATGAAGTTTGTAAACAAGATGCAACCTTTTATTGCAAAGGGGCATTTTACACATTGCATGCGAACGTATTTAATGATCGTTTTATGAACATAATATTAAACTTGAGAAAAATCAGAATGTGCATTTCGTAATGCACAACAATTATGTTTTTGGTGGACAGCATTAACATTGCTTTTATAACCTTGTAATATTTTGCAGATTAATGTTTGTAAAATACTTTTGTTTTTAAATGATGATGTATATAAAGAAATAAACCTTATATTTTAGAAAATTATGTTGTTATTTTTTCATCAATTATATATATAGAAAAAATAATAATAGGTAAAATGATGATAAGTAATACATGATATATAATCACTTTCTTATGCATTTACATATATTACTTGTTGTGTAGTATTGTTTATATATATATATGCATTATTTTACATTTTAAGAAAACGAGAAAAAAAGACACGTGCAAAATATTTTTAAAAAGAAGAAACACAGACTGTACGTAGTATTTGAACTTGAAATATCCGCTAGAGTGAGAACGTAAAATACATGTTTTTGTAGTAGGGGAAGCAGTTGTAAGGAAAAGAAAGACATTGCGTGTTATTTGTTGAGAATATTTTGTTGTTTGAAGATGAGCATTAGTAAAAGTATGAATTGTGCGTGTGAGAAATTAAGTATTGACATTAATTGTATTAAAAAAGCTTTAATTAGCTGGATACCAAACAAATTATTGCTATGCAAACAATGCTTTGATAATTTAAGAAATGACACTATTCATACGTGTATTTTGAAAAGTAAACATGTGTTGGACTTGGAAGCTTTTAGTATTTTATCAAAAGATGAAACGTGCAAGGAAATCATAAAAATATATAAGGAATCACATAATATTTATAGTAAAAAGGATTATATTCTTTTGCAGTATAATTTTTATATACTTTATGAAGGCATTATATCTTATATGTTAATGTACGATTGTGATTTTGCAAGAGAAATATTATTACATAAAGATTTTTTACACGGAGCGTATACGATTACAAATAATTAATTAATTTTTGCATGTTTTGTAGAACAGTATATGCGTGTTGTTGAACGCATGCGCCTATATTAAAATTATACGCATGCGCAGTCGGTTTTATATTGTAAGAACATTACTTAAGTAGAACAGTATTTTGAAAATGTGTAGTAGACGAGTATTTGCTTGTGAGTGTATTTCCTGGAGAGAACATGAAAAGAAACGTATTTTAATACAATCATCTGATTTAAAGAAACTGAAAATATTACATTCTAATCATGAAGTAATTCAACCGTTTAGAAGATGTTATAGATATGATGATGAAATTTGTTTTGAAAAAGTGTATCCTAATTTACATATTGAAATTTCTGAATTAGACAAAGTGAACTGTAAATGCAATCGTTTTAAAGTAAGTGAACTGTGCATAAAGGAACTGTTTGAGAATTATAAAGTAAAAGAACTAATACTTTGTATTACTTGTTCACTAAGGATTTCAGATGAAGTTGATTTACGCAGATTAACATATGAGAATAGATTGAAACGAACTGTTTGGGAATTTTTAATTAAGAAGACAACTCGTTACATAGTGTTTGAACTTTATTTAGCGAAACATTTATTGAATGAAAGTTATGAAAAGAACAGAACTCTTTTAAATAGATTTAAGTTATCATACGAATCACTTACGTTTTCTGATACTTATATTTCCCAGTTAGTGGAACTGTTTTTAAACAAAAAATAAAAATGCCTACAGGAAACAGACCGTGTGTGTATAATTGTAGTTCTTTTTTTGTGAATGAACAGTGCGTGTTGGAATGTATTTCAAGATGGAAGCCAAACTATAAACTTGTATGTGAAGGTTGTTTCGAAAACTCCCGTATTACAGACTACCATGATTGTATTACTGGGGACTATGAAATGATGTGCTTTAATGCATGGCGTGTTATGGTACGAGGGGATACTTTTGATGAACTGTATGAAATTTTTTCATCATATCACGATATTGAAATAGATGATTGGACTTTTATTTATGTATTATATAATATTTTATTAAACAAAAATTATGTTGATTTAATCACAGAGCTTTTCTTAGAAAAAGATTTTACTTATAATTTTTATAATTTTTAATTTGTTTCATGTGTTAGTGAAATAAGTAAACGAAGTGAAAGTTATAAATTGTAAATACATTTATATTGTATAATATTTATTGGTCATTTTTTTATTTAGTATAATAAACTTATTTACCTTTGTATGAATTTAAATATGTAAAGTTATAGTAGAATATAACCTTTTTATATTTTTTCATATTATATACTTTATTATTATAATTTTATTTATGATATATAATCATTTTTGTATATTATCTGAAAAAAATGGTTTTGCTAATAAAATATTATTTGGTTAAAATTATTTTTTTTGTTATTATTTACCTTTAACATATAATTTTGTACGCTGATGCACATAGTTTGTAACCTAGATGTTTTGAAAATATTTTAAAGTAATAGAACACTCGTAGAATGTGATTATTTATAGGATCGCTTCTTATAGAAGCTCTGAACAATCTTTGATTGTGATTATTTATGGGATCGCTTCTGAAGAAGCTCTGAAGAAGAACTTGTAAATAAATCGCTTCTTATAGAAGCTTTGAACAATCTTTGATTGTGATCGAATAAAATTATATGTTTCGAATTTTAGTTGGTTCGTTTGCATAGGAAACTCTGAAAACGTTTTTAAAGAACACTCCGAGGAACTATGTTCCGAAATTATAAATAAGTCCTTTTCTATGAAAAGTCGTAAGAACACTTACAGTGTGAACCTACAAATAGTTGAATTGCTTCCAATATTTTATATTCTCCTTTTCTATTTTTCACGGATCGTTTGTTATATTTTACATTCTCCTTTCCTATGAAAAGTCGTAAGAACACTTACAGTGAGAACCTACAAATAGTTGGATCGCTTGTTATGCAATTGTTTAGAGTTCGCTTCTTATAGAAGCTCAGCTTATTTATTTAACTTCTTGTAATGATTACTCGAACAATCGTAGATTGTGAACCGACAAATAGTTGGATTCCTTCTATTTTTTATTCTTCTTTTCTATTTTCACGGATCGTTTGTTACACAAACTCTTAAGAACACTTACAGTGTGAATTTTAATTGGATCGTATGCATGGCATACTCTGAACAATCTTTGATTGTGATTATTTATAGGATCGCTTCTATAGAAGCTCATAAAGAGAAACTACGTTTCGAACTTTTAAATAAGTCGCTTCTTATAGAAGCTCTGAACAATCTTTGATTGTGATTATTTATAGGATCGCTTCTGAAGAAGCTCCGTTTATTTATTAGATTGCTTCTTATATTTTATATTCTCTTTTTCTATTTTTCACGGATCGTTTGTTACACAAACTCTTAAGAACACTTACATTGTGAATTTTAATTGAATTGCTTTTTATAGGAATTTTAGTTGGATCGTTTTACTACGTAAACTCCTAAGAATAGCGCTTGCATTAATGTATGCTGTCTATAAGAAAATTGCCTGCTGGTAATGTATGCTATATGTTTAATACCCAGTATTGCATATTGTAAGCAAGATGTTGCAAATTACTGTTAATTTTGCAGAAAAGGAAAAATACCCACGCGTGAGCACTACTGTGCCGTGGCACGCCATGTAAAATTTCCGCGCAGCCGAATGGCTTTCGCGACCGGGGCCCGCTTTGCGCGTACCGTTATTTTGCGCTTTTTACGCGCTGGAACTATAAACGGGTTTATGGGAGAAAATTGCACGCAAAACGGGAATATTTATTTTTTTGTATATACAAAAAGTATATATTTTACATATGCCAACAGTATACTGACATTGAAATATTTTCCGCATTAGTATATGTATGTAATGTGCGAAATATCATATAAGTGAAAGCGTTTATATTATTGATCTATACCATTGATATGACCTTTTTTTAATGTTACTTATACGCGTTATTTATAATTTTGATGACATGTTTTATTTTCGGCGATATTATTTTAAATATACAAATGAACACATATATTTAAATACGTTTATATTTACCAGTTACATTATTATAAAATAAGTATTGTGTGAAGTATTTTACTTCTGTTGGTTTTATACTGAAAAGAAATATTTTTACTTTGGAATTTTTATTCATTTTGCTTTTGCCCGTTTCATATACGTAGACTTTATAATGACTGTATGTTTCATTATTTACTATAGAAATATGATCTTTATATTACAGTTTGACTTTCATTCTTCATATGAGTAAAATAGTTAAGAGGTAACCCTAGAACTTCCAGTAGACCCCAAGGCTATGTTTTACAGCACACAGTCGAAATAAACGTTAAACGGTTACTTTTACTGTTTTTTATTTAAATGGAAATAATCTTTGAAGAAAACAAAGACGAAAGTGAAATTTCGTAATTTTTTAGTGGTTTCATCAGTTTTCTGTATTGACAAGTTGCTCGTATGGATTTTGAAAAGACAGTGAGTACTTCCCTTAGATGATAACAATAAATCAGAATGTTTTTCTTGGAAGACGTATAATCATATTACTAAATTAAAGCAAGTTCCTAAAGTAACTGGTTTTCAACTTTAAAAGGAGGTATTTTATAAAATTATATATAGAATTATCAAAATTATTTTGGGATTGCCATTTACAAAATGATGATGTTAATTGTACTGTTTGAAAATTTTACGTATTTAAGCGAGGCGTCCCTGCTAAAAAGCACGTTAATGCGAGTTATCCGTGCTGGTTTACCTATGATATAATTAAAAAATCAAACGGAAATCTTACCATTGTAAAAAGTGTAAAGAGGGACCTAAATAATATTGCATACCATCGTGAAGAGTTTTGGAACTACGAAAAGAAATTAAATCAGAAATTTCGAGAGCGTACAAGGCATTTATTTCACATTTTGAATTTAATGTAGAAAAAGACCCACGATAGTTATGGTATTTTATTAAAAGTAAAACCAAGCGTCTTTCGTCAGATTTTCTAACATGTAATGGTAACGAGTTAAAACGTAAGAAAGAAATGTTTCAGGCATTCGCGCATTATTTTTTAAGTCAGTATATATTAGTGTACCCGCTAAATACGACACGAATTATTTAATAACAAATAATTCGGAATGTAGTATATTAAACACCTTTCATATAAAGGAAATACAATTAGAAGAAATTGAGCAGACTGTTAAAGCGCTGAAACCCAAAACATCTTGTACCATAAATGACATTCCACCGTATGTGGTGAAGACTGTTTACATATATTGAAACATTCACTTTACATTATCTTTAATATGTGCATTAAAACCAATATATTTTCGAATAAATGGAAAGGTCTCATTTGCCCTATTCCTAAATCTGGAAACAGGAATCAGATAGAGAATTTCAGACCCGTAGGCATCCTATCTTCCTTTGCAAAAGTTCTTGAAAACATCATACAAGAGAATTTTAAACCATGTAAAGCCTGTTATATCTAAACATCAACACTGATTTTTAAGGAATAAATTCACAACAACCATTCTACTAATAATAACATAGTAAGAAAGTTAGATGAAGACGGTCAAGTGGACATCATTTATACGGATTTCAGTAAGGCTTTCGATAGAGTTGAACATAACGCGCTACTACAGAAATTGGTATCTTTTAATTTTTTTTCCTAAACGAGCAATAGAGCACTTTGCTTCCTGCTTGTGCAATCGAGAGCAAACTGTTTTTTACAAGACATATATTATCACAAAATTTGCCACATTATCAGGTGTTTCTTAAGTATTCCATTTAAGTCCGCTATTATTTTTTCTTGTAATTAATGAAAATTTTTCAATCTATGTTAAAAAACTTTTACTTTTTCTTGTTTGCCGATGATTTCAAATTATATTCAAAAATATGCACAATAGATGACTGCACGCAACTCGAGGAGGATTTACAGGGTATGCTAAAAACAAACTTTCATTGAATATGTCTAAATGCAAGTCTTTATTGTTCTCAAGGAAAGAAAATCCCATCAATCATCTGTATATAATTAATGGTATATCTTTGTGTAAACCAAATTCAGTTAAAGATTTAGGAGTAATTGACTTTTTCCCATCACATTGATGCAATCTTTGACGCTGCATTCAGAAACTTTGGTTTTATCTATAGAATGGGTTAAGAGTTTACAAACGAGTCAACATTCATTAAACTTTATAATTTGTATGTAAGGTCCCGATTAGAATATGCGTGCGCTATTTGGACACCGAATGTAAATAAATACTTACAAGCAATAGAAAAACATACAATTTTTAAAAATGCTTACGTAAAAGAAAACAGCTTTCTATCCCAAACAGATTCCCTACGTGGACTTAGTAAGGAGTTTAAATTTCCTAACATTGACGAAAGATGTTTGATTTACTGTTTTATATAAAGTATTAAATAATAAAATTGAATGCTACTCACGAAAATATATTTGAGCGTTCCAACAGGTAAAAAAAGACCAGGGAATACTGGTATATTTTTCTGTGAAAGGACATGAACAAATATTCTCAGTTAATTTCTGCTGTGGAGAATGTGTGACTCCTATAATGAATTAAGTCATAAAACTGATGTATTAGATATATTCACTATGTCAAAATATGTATTTAGAAACAGGATTATGAACGAGAACCTGACAATAGAAGTGATTTGATTAATTGTACGGGTAAAAGTATATATGACACTATAATTAGGCATTAATCCTGTTGTGTTGTTTTCTAAATAAATGAATAAATAAGAAAGTTGTAGTGATAATGGTTGAGATGGCAGCAGGAGACATTTGTCAACGAAGTAAATTAGGTAATAAAGAATGTTTCAGCGAGTAATAAAATTAGACATGTTCAACTACATACAGAGATTCTAAGCAAAATGTCAAGTAAAAACTTTATTCTTTGCAGCTAGAGAATGTGACTCGAAATCATTTGCATTTATATTGCAGGTTTGGCCTCCGTTGCTGAAATTAATATAACAAACACAAAGGAACGGTGGAAGAAAAAGGATTAAACTGAACTAAAGAAAGTTGTAGCTATGTTCTTACTTATTGGTGTCGATAATGGAATTGCTCAAATGAGCGTCCAAGATAATAAGTAGTAATAAATTTTAAATTTCGATGTAATGCAGCCGAAAAAACGTAGAAAAAATACATTGCAAACTGGAAAATAATAGAATTAAAATTTAGGCTATATATGATAGTACAATAAAGCATGCCTCGAAGATGCAAATAAACACGAGGAAAAGGTCAAAAAATTGAGAAAGATAAAAAAAATGGTCAAGGAAGAAATTAAAAAACAGTGACCGTAATATTACGTGCGTCACAAGTGCAAAAGTTGTACAGGATTTGGTTTCAAGGCGCCTGACAGTTGTTACCATATGATGGAGAATTGGCATTAGATTTCACGATTTTTAAGGAAAGAAAGAAATTTACAACCATGTTTGGATTTCAAAACTATGTTATAATAGTATCTTTTTGTCACCTAAAGTTGTAACTCTTCTTAGTAATTTTTTCTCATATCTCAAATCTCAGAAGATTATAATGGAAAGAAAGAAAAAAGTGGATTCCAATAATCAAATGGTTTAACATTTTAGCTTGCAGAGAATGACCCATAGTCATATTCTACGATATTCTAGATGTAAGACCATTGAGTGCTTATATATTATGGACTTTATTTACTTGCTGCCTTTAAGGACCAACTTGGAAAAGATGGCTTTCAATATGAAGACATTTGTGACATTCCATTTACTCGTAGGAATACAGCCAAGGATAATGATCACAAAACAAGTCCAAAGAAAATATGTGATAGAGAAAAAACATAAACTACAAAAGATGCAAAAACTACGTTTCAAATTCAGTTATAGTCCTCGGGTTCAATGGACCCCGGTGGTCAGTATTATTTTCCGGGATTCTAAGGCTTAATACAATTGTTTTAACACTTGTAAAATATTCTAATGTTTTACCTTAACCTTAACAATGGAAAGGCAATCGGAACATAGCATGCAAATTCATTAAAAATACAGGAAACAAAGAATTGTTCTCACTATGTAATGAAATATATAAAATAGGACTTTCTAAAAACGATCATAATACCGATGGATAAGAAATCAAAAGCAAATACATACGAGGACTATTAGTCTCATCTTTTATGCAGCTAAAATTCTTCTTCAAATACTAAACAGAAGGTTATATGAAACAACAAATAAAGAAGTTCAGGAGGGGTTCAGAAGAGGCAAGGGCACAAAACATGCAATTAGATTATTAAGGGAATTGGTGAAAGAGATTTATAGAAAAAGGGAAAGAGGTGTATGTTATATTTATTGATCTAGAAAAGGTTTTTTAACCGCATAAATTGGAAATTGTTGTTGGGAGTTCTAACAAAGATAGGCTTGGAATGGAAGACTCATAACAAACTTAAACATGAACCAACAAGTAAGTGTTAGAATATGGGAAAAACTGATGGTAGAGACTGCAATCGAAGTGGAGTTCAACAATTATGATATTTATTAAGTATCTAGAAGAAATAGTGAAAAAGAGCCTATATGATGATGACGGCATTTCAATAGATTTGCAGACAATATGAGGCTTCTTGTAAAATCTTAATAGAAAAATATCAATAAAATGTTTTAAAAATGAGAAAAGGGTTTTGAAAAATATGGAATGAAAATAAATGTTATAGAGCCATGGTGATTGTAACCAAGGGATCTGTGTCAAATGTAAAATTAGGAAAGGAGAAAATAGAACAAATAAATAGTTTTCGATATCAGGGTAGTATTCTTAGTAATAAGATAAAGTGCAAACATGAATAAAAGCAAGGATAGCAATGCCGAAAAAAGCCTTTAGGAGTAAGAAAAAGACTGTTTTTGTGGGACCTTCAATAAAGAGTTGATAAAGTTTCGTCAAACTGTAGGGGTCAAAAACGTAAACATTACGTAAAGGTGATAAAAATCGCCTGGAATCCTTTCAAATGTGAGTGTAGAAAAGAATGGAAAGAATTAGTTGGGTTAAGCGGAAAAGTGGTGGGCGAGGAAAGTACACTTTTAGATATTATTAGGAAAAGAAACTTGTTGGAACATTGCCTAAGAAGAGATATGAAGATTAGTTTTCTTTACAGTTATAAATAAATCGTCAGCGGTTTCATTAATCACTAACTAAATATAAGAATCTCCTATGTCATTTCGTATTCTGAATATTACTTCTTCATATGGGGGCTAACATAATGGAATCTCTTAAAAGTTGGATTTTCTATAGCCGCATAAAAGTGATTGATCTTCCCTCATTTGGCGCAAAATAGAATCTAACGTTCAATTAGACCATTTTTAGGCACAGGTGCTAGTGCTTTAATTTATTATGATACCTTCATATATGATTTTAGTTTCCATTTTCAGCTAAGGAAAACAATAGGATTTTTACTTAAAATTCAATGTCTACATAGACATTCTATAATAAATTGTCCCTCGAAATATACTTTATGGCTTACTAAAGTTAATAAATGATCACATTCTCTGACTGAATGTATCACATATTATTCCAACAGTAATTTTCTAGATGTAAAATACCTTATGAATGAATGGTTGGAACATGTCTTTACTCGCTCTGGATTTTAGGTAACACTTGTATTCCAATCTCTGCGAGATTCAACCGTTTGCGCCTAGGTCTTCCTAATAGTTGTTTTCATTTAAAATCATTTCATCCTATGTACATGACCTGCTCACCTGAGCCTCCTAGACCCTAAAATTGATTACTAAACCATATATATTATATAGTTCCTTGTTTCTTTCCCTCAAAGTAAGCGTACATATTTTAGGGGAAAAAACGCATAATTTTAAGCCTGAAATTTCTTAACAAGAGATTTTCAATCGGTTAGTAACCAAAATTCTCTGCTTTGTTAGTTAACATTTAAAACCGTGCACTTTTCCTACATTTGTATTACTTATTCTGTTCATTACTATTAAGACTTTAATTTGCTAATCACATATCTTTAAATTATTATTTCATTAATGCAGGGGTGCACTAAATAATTAATAAAGTGGATATTTCTGCTATTTGGGGATCCCTCATTTAATTTCCACGGCAATTACTTAGTGATTTCTTCCAATGTGATTTCAATTTTATAGATAATTTTACCAATAATTAATATGTCCGTTGATTTTCCTCTTTACTTATTTTTCATTACCAATAATTTGTCTTAAATAGTGAATTGCTAATCTAATTAAACTAACTAAGTAACCTTATTTCTTATGGAACCTGAGGTTCACAAGAAAGCTCTCTATTCACATCTATCCTTAGCCAATTGCATCTACTTTGTACTACGACATCCATCTTAATATTGTCCTCCCATTTCCGGCTATATTTTCTCTTTTACTCGTTAAAAATTTGAAAATTATTTCCATCCTACCGCTACATAATTCCGCCATTTTCCATTTTGATCCAAATATATGTTTAACAAGTACTACAGTGGTTCCGCGTAATGTACTTGCTAACGTTGTCGCTATGCTGCAAGCGGTTTCCATTCCCGGTGGTCATAAAAATTAGATCAGCTTTTTCACGCTATCTAACTTAAATACAGTTTTCCGTGCTCAGGCAAATGTCGAGACAATACA